>NC_037334.1:5659673-6288525 GCF_002263795.3 Bos taurus | reverse complement strand
CTTGCAGGTATTATGAAGTCCATTCCAGTCCGATGCTCATCGTGTTTAAAGCCACTTCCTTTTTCAGGCAAGAACACATGGGGTGGTTTATGTATTATTTTCACAAGTTACTTCTCTTCCTGTGCTACTCGACTCATCTGAGATTGGGGGAGGGATGGTTCAGGGTTCTGTAGGTGTCAGAAGGAAAGAAAGATCAGGAAATGTCTTACTTGATGGGTACAGCTGGAACCAGGTATGAGTACCAGCTAACCGTGGGCTCTGTCCAAACGCTGATCTCCATGGTGAACCCTTCAGTGATGGGCAGGATGCCATAGAGCTGGTCACATCTGTCCCTCGCTCAGCTTCTGCCTTCTCCAAGTGCAGGAGACACAGGTGTGCCCCCACGCCCGTCCGTCCTTTCCACAGGCAGGGGCTCTCAGAGGCGGAGTTAAAGGATGTTCTGTCCTTGGATGATGAGGTCCTGCAGAGCGTGTACCAAGACTGGACCCCACCCAGCAAAGAGCTTCTGCGCTTCCCACCCCTGCTGTGGGTGAGGCTTCGTCGAGATCTGGGTAACTGCTTGGCCAGGCGGCCCGTGGACGGCTTCACCCTTCTGGCCATTGCTCACAGGTGAGTCGAGCGGGTTGGTGACACTGGCTGGGTGGGACGCCAAGAGCAAGGACTCCCTGATCGGGTTCCTCTTCATTCCAGATCCTTCTTCACTCCCCATTCCCAGGGAATCAAGTCCACTTAGCACAGCAAGCAAGGGTCTCCCCCCCACGAGCTCTAACACAGCTAACTTGTTTGTTATCATTATTAGTCACACCACACGTCTTGTGGGCTCCTAGCTCCCTGACCAGGAATTGAATTCGAGCCCTCGGCAGTGAAATGGCAGAGTCCTAACCATTGGACTACCAGGGAGCTCCCACAATGAACTGCTTCTTTAAAGTGAGGAGAAATTCACACGAAATTCATCATTTGAAAGCAGAACAGTTGAGTGGCATTTGGCATATTCACATGTTGTACAACTATCACCTCTACTTCCAGAACATTCCCACTGCCCTAAAAGGTACCCCATCCCCATTAGCAGCCACTCCCCAGTCCCTGCTCCCCCAATGCCTGGCAACCCCGAGCCTGCTTTCCGTCTACGGATTTGCCTGTGCTGGACATTTCATATGGACGTGATTGCACGCAGTGTGGTCTATTGCGTCTGGCTTATCTCACTCAGCGTGACATTTTCATGGCCTGTCTGTGTCACAGCACGTGTTAGCGCTTCATTCGTTGTTATGGTTGAATGATATTCCCCTGCAGGCATGGATCACATTCTGTTTATTCACTCATTCGTTGACGAACACGTGGCTGTTTCCACCTTTTGGTGACTGTGACTAGAGCTGCTGTGAATAGGCATGCACAAGTTTTTATTTGAACGCCTGCTTTTCCATTCTTTGGGGGGTATATATGGAGTGAAATTTCTGGATCATACAGTAACTTGTTTTATGTTTAATTATTGAGGAACCCAAATTCTCCGATTTTAAATTGGAAATCCCATGGACAGAGTCTGGAGGGTTATAGTCCATGGGTTCCCAAGAGTCAGACATGACTTAGCAACTAAACCACCACCATAGTTAATTCAGTTTTGTGTTAGTTTCAAGAAAACAGCAAAGTGATTCAGATATATACATATATTATATATGTTATATATATATACACACATATGTTATATATATAACATATAAAAACATATACATTATATATGTTTTATATATAAATTAGTACTTATATATACATTATCTTATATATTATTATATTATATAAGTTATTTGTATATAAATTATCTTATATCTTATTATATATTATTTATACTTATATATTTTGTCTTATATATTAATATATATTTATATATATATCAGGATATTTTTATATATATTCTTTTTCAGATTCTTTTCCATTATAGATTATTATAAGATACAATTCCCTGTGCTATACAGTAGGTCTTTTTGTTTATCAAATATTCCTTTTTAAAGTAAAATTACTTAAGGAAAAAGGTAAGATGGGCTGATTTAGAGCTAAATTGTAGGTACCAAGTAGTGCAGGTGGCCAGCTGAGCCAGGAAGCATCTAGAAGGAGTTTAGGATGGACTGGCACTTGGGAACCACTTCCTGAAGTGGTGGCCAGTCACCACCTCTGAGCCCAGCCTGTGCCCCAGGCCCATCAGCCCATGTCTCCTCTCTGCAGACAGCTGACCGAGGTGGTCAGAGAGCTCTACCTGTCTGGGCCTGAGAAAGCCAAGAGTCACGGAGTCTTGGCCGACTTCTTCTCAGGGGCCTGGAGCCAGGGCATCAAGAAACTCATCACCCTGCCACTCGTGGGAAAACCCCTGAACCTGGACCGCAAGGTGAGGTGTCCGGGGGCCCCTGTTCCCCACTCTCAGCCTCCGCACTTCTGTGCCCAGAAGGCCGGGGCCACGTGCCCCCTTCCATTCCCTATTTCCAACCCAGACACACTCTGCCTCCTTTCCTTCTTTGCTCACAAAGGACAGAAAGTCCCCAAACATTATTTGAAGGGTGGGGAGCAGCAGATGAGGAATTGATGCTCCACTAACTTTCAGGATGAGAAAACAAAATCACAACATTAAAAGCTTATCTCCAAAGTCATGGCATCCCAGAATTTTAATTCCTTATGCTCTGATTCATCCTGAAACACACAAGTTTCCTCCTTGTTTTGTGTGTGTGTGTGTGTGTGTGTGTGTGTGTGTGAGTGGTGGGGGTGTTGATGTTTTCCTTGTGAATCCCCTGATACAATTCAATTTTCAATCATTGGTTCTCCCAAAGTGTTACTCATTTTAAAAATAACACTCATTTCACTTCCCACCTAGGAGAGTAGTGTGTAATTGTTGGAGAACACAGAGAGGATCAAACAGTAAAATAAGAGCTAAACCCACAAGTCCCTGCTCTGAAGAGCTGCTCCCAGACTTCCAGTCACTATTCACGTATTTCCTCTGTCTTTCTTTTGTACTCAGGAGCTCTAAGACTTGGGTCCTTAGCTTACAAGTTGCCACCTCTTTTTTTTTGCCTTTCAAATACCTCGAGGCCCAGCTCAAATGCCTCTCCTTCAGTAAGTCTTCCCTAATTTCCTTCCTTTTGCTTATTTGTTCTTTTTCTTTTTTTTTTTTGCCATGCCACGCAGCTTATGGGATCTAGTTTCCAAACCAAGGATCAAACCCGTGTCCCCTGCAGTGGAAGCGCAGAGTCCTAACCACTGGACTGCCAGGGAATTCCCTTGACTACTTGTTCTTTACTCCATGTGCCCTTCTCTCCGAGTCAGAACTCAGACTGTGTATTTATTTTATTCTTGTCTGTGCTGAGTCTTCGTTGCTGCAAGCGGTCTTTCTCTAGTTGAGGATCATGGGCTTTAGGCGTATGGGCTTCAGTAGTCGCAGCACTCGAGCTTAGCTGCTCCTCTGCACGTGGAATCTTCACGGACCAGGGATTGAACCCATGTTCTCTGAATGGGCAGGCAGATTCTTAACCACTGGATCACCAGGGAAGTCCAGAGCTCAGACTTTTTAAAAGAAGCTTTTAGTTTCAAGATCATTTTAGAGTCACAGACTAGTTGCCATGAGTGTAAGAGTTCCCGTGGACACTTCTTTTAGACTTCCCTATTGTTAACATTTGCCCTAAACATAGCACAGTGACTACAGCTAGGGAATACACTTTTGAGTCTTTTATTATAGTTTGATTTCTCTTTTGCATTTTCCCTCCTGGACAGGGAGGCCAGAGGCAGGGCCAGGCCTGATTCTTTCTCCTCTCTGGTTTCTCATAGACGCTCTCCTGTGCGCCCAGAACTCCTGCAGGCTCAGCCTCATCTCTTTAGGATGTGGCTTGCCCCTCTTCCTGGTTTCACAGCCTCAGGACCTCCCACTCCAGTCCCTCTTCCCCAGCAATGCCCCTGACCATCCAATCTGATCATGTCTCTCCTCTAATATCTCACATGGCTCCCCAGCACCCTCTGTCTCCAGTCCAATCTCCCCAGCCTGATGTTCGGTGCTTTTGTTATCTACTATCGACATCCTCCCTAGTCTCATCCCAACCATGATCCTTCACTCTGTCTTATAATTCAGCCTTCCCAAACTCTGATCCTGCTCTCTCCCACCACTGGGCACATGATGCTCCCTTGCTCTGAAATGCTATCATTTCCAATGTATTTTGCCAGACAGGCTCCTACTTACCCTGTGAGACCCAGTTTCAATGCCCCTTGGATTCCCGGAGCCCCAGACCCCTCCTATCCCAGCCTGTGTGTGGGTATGTCCTGTGTGTGGGTGTGTGTGGGTGTCCCCATCTGAAATTGTGTCACTGTCCCTCCAGTGTCACCTGGTACCTGGCCTGGCCCATGTTTGTGGAGTGAATGAATGAGATTGTGTCTTAGTGGCCTTGCTGCCAGCTCTCTCTTCCTCTGCAGGTGGCCCCTCAGCCCCTGTGGTTCTCCGACATGGTTGCAAACCTGAGGAAGCTGAAGGAGTTACCCTACCACTTGCTCCATGCCGGCCGTATCGAGGAGCTGAAGCAGGAGGTTCTGGGTAAGGTCTCGGAGGGGCTTGCGTGGGTCCCTGACCCTCTGGTGCTCCCACTTTCTGGAGCCTGACAAGGTGGAAGGGTGAAGGTTAAAATCTCTAGCACCTTTTAAAGCACTAGTTCTCACCAGAGGCGGTTCTGCACCGTCACCGCCCCGACATACACACCCACCAAGGGACCCTAGGTGATGTCTGGAGATACTTTGGTTGCAGCTGGCATCTAGGGCTAGCTGGTAGTATAGAGGATGAGAAACTGCCTTAGAATGAGAGAGACCCTGTCTACCTGTCAATCTATCACCTACCATCTCTATTCATCTACCATATACGGCTGTCTATCTAGTATCTATCTATCGCCTATCTACCTGCTGCTGCTGCTGCTGCTAAGTCGCTTCAGTTGTGTCCGACTCTGTGTGACCCCAAAGACAGCAGCCCACCAGGCTCCTCCGTCCCTGGGATTTTCCAGGCAAGAACACTGGAGTGGGTTGCCATTGCCTTCTCCACCTATCTATCAGCATCTATCTATAATCTGCCATATCTATCATGTCTCTCTCTCTCTCTCTCTATATATATATATAAACATAAAATCTCATCTAACATACATATCTCCTTCTACCATCTGTATCTATCATCTTTATATTTATCTATCCAATATCTATCATAACTATCTACCTACCAACCTACCTAAATTTCTCTCTCTCTACCATTATATCTATCATCTTTATATCTATCTATCCATCCATCCACCTATTTGCCTATCAATCTACCGTGTGTGTGTGTGTGTGTGTGTGTGTGTGTGCACGCTCAGCTGCTCAGGTGTGTCTGTCAGACTCTTTGCAGCCCCATGGACTATATAGCCCGACAGGCTCCTCTGTTCATGGAATTTTCCAGGCAGGAATACTGGAGCAGGTTGCCATTTCCTACTCCAGGGGATCTACCCGACCATCTACCATCTATGTCTGTCTATCTGTCTGTCCATTGTCTATCCGTCCATCCATCTTTCTGTCTATCTATCCCTCTCTCTCTCTCCCCATCCATCCATCCATCTCTTCATTCATTCTCATCCATCCATCCATTCCTATCATTCTCAACCAGGGATGACTCTGCTTCCTAAGGGACACTTGACAATATGCATCTTTCCGACGGTCATCACTTGGGAGGCGTCCCTGGCATCTAGTGGGTGGAGACCAGGGACACTGCTCGTCCACCCTACCTAATGGCCCCACCACAGAATACGACCCAGCCCCGAATGTCAGTGAGGCTGCGAGTGAGAACCTCAGAGAAAGGAGCTGAGAAGCCACCTCCCACGATGCGCTGAAAGAAGCTGCAGGCTCCCCACAGCGCCCCCTTCTGCCCACAGGCAGCATGACCTGGATTTGCTGCCGGGGCCTCTCTGGGGGCATCGAGGGCCTGCTGGAAGACTTTGACCTGTGCGCCCCATACATGGACTGCCCTGAGGTCAGCCTGGTCCGGGAAGCTCTCCAGCTGTGCCGCCCGGCAGTGGAGCTCCGAGGCATGGGTGAGTGGTGCGGAGACGGCGGGACGGGGGAGGTGCGGTCTACTCTGCACCCACTTCTAGAAGCCCAGTGTCTTCACTAAGTCACTCACACACCTTTCCTGTTATAGCTGAGGGCTTTCTCCTAGCTCCAGCTTCTAGAACTTTGAATTGAATCTGGGAGAGTTTAGGAGTAAAAACTACCAAGGCAGAGCCCTTCCTCTCACCTCAGCCCAGCGATATATTCTATTTAAAAAAATTTTTTTAAGTTTATGTTTATTGTTTTAGCCTTGCCATGCAGTCTGTGGGATCTTAGTTCCCAGACCAGGGATCAAACCCAGGCCCTCAGCAGTGAGGTCACAGAGTCCTAACCACTGGACTGCCAGGGAATTCCTCCAGTATCTTATTCTAGAAAGGGCCACATAGGAAACATTTTAGGCAAAATTGAGGAAATTATGTTGACAGTATAGATAGATGGTGTTCAGTCGTATCTGACTCTTTGCAACCCCATAGACTGTAACCCACCAGGCTCCTCTGTCTATGGGATTTCCCAGGCAAGAATACTGGAGTGGGTAGCCATTTCCTACTCCAGGGGATCTTCTGGACCCAGGGATCGAACCTGCAGGCTCTTTACCACTAGCGCCACCTGGGAAGCCCATGACATTTAATATAACAAGGGAGAAAACGTTCCCACAGATTTTTTTTTTTTAATTGATGAAACGCATATAATGATAATAACTGAGCACAGCTTTTTGTAAGTTAGGTCTACTCATGAGAAAGCAGGGGAAGTCTTGATCAGGCAGATAACATTTAGGGCTCAGCTGGGGTTCAAAGTTGGCATTTCCTGTCATCCCACTAATTACGCATATCAATTTAAAAACATCAATGGTTTTACAAAAACCATTCTTAGCTCTCAGGGAAAGTCGTTGAGCAGGGTTTGGCCCACGCTCTGGCCTGGAGTTTGAAGGATCTCTTGTGTCCTCAGGTGATACTCTGTCCAGGATGGAATTTTGTTTGTATTTTTTTAAAGTGTGGCAAAATGCCCGTAACATAAAATGAACCATTTTAATTGTCCAGGTCAGCAGCATGAAGTCCATTCACACCCCGTTGCACGACCATCAACCCCATTCATCTTCGTAACTTGTGCGTCCTCTCAAACTGAACCTCCGTCCTCATTAAACACTCGCTCCTTTTTCCCCCTCCCTAAGCCCCTGGCACTCACCCTTCTACTTTCTATCTCTAGGAATTTGACCATTCTAGGGACCCATGTAAGTGGACTCATGCAATATTTGTCCTTTTTGTGAGTACTTATTTCACTTAACATACAGTCCTCAGTTCATCCATGTCAGAATATCCTTCCTTTTTAAGGCTGAATACTGTTTCGTTGTGTGTATGTGTGTGCTAAGTCAGTCCAGTTGTGTCTGACTCTTTGTGACCCTATGGACTGTAGCCTGCCAGGCTCCTCTGTCCATGGGATTCTCCAGGCAAGGATACTGGAGTGGGTTTCCATGCCCTCCTCCAGGGGATCTTCCTGACCTAGGGATCCAACCTGCATCTCTCGTGTTCCATTGTGTAGATAGGCCATTCTTTGATCATCCATTAACTCTTCAATGGACTCTTGAGTTGTTTCTACCTTTTGTCGATTGGAAGTAATGCTGCTGTGAATATTAGTTCCATTCAGTTCAGTCACTTAGTCTTGTCCGACTTTGCGATCCCATGGACTGCAGCGCTCCAGGCTTCCCTGTTCATCACCATCTCCCGGAGTTTGCTCAAACTCGTGTCCATCGAGTCAGCGATGTCATCCAACCATCTCATCCTCTGTCATTGCTGTGACTATGGGGGTACAAATATCTCCTTGAAACCCCACTTTCGGTTCTTTTGGATATATACGTGGATGTGGAATTGCTCAATCATTTGGTAATTTTGTGTTTAATTTCTGAGGAACTGCCAGCTCTTTTCCCACACTGGCCGTGCCGTTTTACATTCCTACCAACAGCACACAAAGGTGCTAGGTTCTCTATATCCTCTACAACACTTGTTATTTTCTGATTAAAAAAAAAAAAAAAGCCATCCTATTGAGTGTGAAGTGGCCGGGATGTGCTTTCTTTTCTTTCCCCTGCTATGTTCGGTCTTAGCTGTGGCATTCAGGATCTTTGCTGTGGCTCGAGGGCTTCTCTCTAGTTGCATCGCAGGGGCTCAGTAGTTGTGGCACGTGGGCTTAGCTGCCTGACAGCATGTGGGACCTTATGTCCCCAACCGAGGGATCGAACGTGAGCCCTGTCCTGTGCAAGCAGAATTCTTAACCCCTGGACCACCAGGGAAGTCCCCGTGATGGTTTTTATCATACATTTCCCAACTGGATTTTTTGTTTGTTTTTGTCTGGCCACACTGCATAGGTTGTGGGATCTTGGTTCCCCAACCACGGATACGTTGGCCCTCACACTGAAAGCACCAAGTCCTAACCACTGGACCACCAGGGAATTCCCATCCCAGTTGGATTTGATTTGAGTGTTTTTACAAGTGATTTTATAAGGATGCTTAATTCCTGTATTCCTTCCATGGTTCATTCATACCTGCAACTGCTGGTTGTCTGAGAAGCCTACCTGGCTACCACTGAGGCTGGACACCCCTGGCCCCCACACCCCTGCATATTCCATTGCTACATGCTACTTCCACATATCTTAACTTTTTAGTTATTATTTTCTCTGGCTTTCTTTTGCATCCTCTATCTGCCCCTATGCTATGCTAAGCTGCTTCAGTCATGTCTGACTCTTTGCACCCCTATGGGCTGTAGCCCACCAGGCTCCTCTGTCCTTGGGATTCTCCAGGTAAGAGTCTGTCTGCCCCTGCTCCCTGCCAAATGTCCACCCCTATTACGTAGATCAGTCCAAGTGCATGGATATTGGTCTCACCAAGTTGACTTAAATCTGGGCTCTGGCATTTACTGGCAGTGTGACCTTCAAGTCCCTTACTACCTCGTCACCTCCCTCACTCTCACCCCTCCCCGTGCCTTGCAGCCTTCAGTTTTCCCATCTGCAAAATGGGGGATGTTGGTGAACCCTCCCACCTAGGGCTGCTGGGGAAACTTTGCAAGTCAATTCACGCAGAGCCTGTCCCCATGGTGCCTTCCGAGGAGCCTTTTACTGTCATGTGACAGCACTGATGCTGTTGACCTGAATGGCCTTGGAGGGGCCATTTCTGCCCTGAGCCTCTGCTTTCATCATCTGCAAAATGTTGGATAGCGCTAAGGTGGTGTCTACACGACTGAGCGACTTCACTTTCACTTTTCACTTTCATGCATTGGAGAAGGAAATGGCAACCCGCTCCAGTGTTCTTGCCTGGAGAATCCCAGGGACGGGGTAGCCTGAGGGGCTGCCATCTATGGGGTCGCACAGAGTCGGACACAACTGAAGTGACTTAGCAGCAGCAGCAGGATCCCACCCAAGTGGATGATGCTTTTGCCTTCCTCTTCTTGCATTCATGCTCACCAGAGGTTTTAAACCTCAAAGGGACTGATTTCCCAGGAAAATACCCTTGGGCCAGTTTAAGAAAAGATTTCAAAGCTCAAATCACAGTATGTTCTTTGCAGCGCTCCTTGACTGACAACCTGTGGCTGCCCGGTGCAAGGAGAAGGTGTAGAGAGAAATGTTGCCACCAGATGGTGCAGCTGAGCAACCGTGCATTCTCACAACATTCCAGTACTTCCCAGCAAGCTCCTAGAAACCAGTCCTATTATGGATATCTCCTGTTGCCTCAGGCTCCAGGATGACTTGGCGTGGTGCCATTCCTGTTTGTTTTTATTTAAAAGACTGATATTTTGTTCATCATGGATCTGGGGGCATGCTTTTGATTTTCTTAAAAAAAAAAATTGCATTAAAGTAGTGTTTATCTTAACAGTTAAGTTTGTTAGCACCACCTTAACTGCTACACCTGTGGTGAGTGGGACACTTGCTCCTGTTCCTGGCCTTACCCGATTTCACCCACCAGCAAACCCAGGCACAGGGCGTGGCCACCCTTGCCCCAGGCCCCACAGTTCGTGTGAGCTGTGTAAGCCGCTGAAACCTCGTGTGTGTGTGTGCTAAGTCGCTCAGTCATGTCCAGCTCTTTTGCGACCCCATCAGCTGTAGCCCACCAGGCTTCTCTGTCCGTGGGGATTCTCCAAGCATGAATACAGAAGTGGGTTGCCGCTTCTGAACCTCACCATGCCTCAGTTTTTGGGGTGATAGTGATGATACATCTAGACTGCCCCCTCCCCAAGATGTAGTTACTTTTAAAATACATATTTATTTATTTATTTAGCTGCATCAGGTCTTCATTGCTGTGCACGGGCTTTTCCAGTTGCCGTACATGGGCTCTCTAATTGTGGCATGCAGTCTCAGGAGTTGCCACACACAGGCTCTCTAGTTGTGAGAGCTCAGTAGTTGTGGTACATGGGCTTAGTTGCTTTGAGGCATGTGGGATCTGAGTTCCCCAACCAGAGATGGAACCTATGTTCTGTCCTGTTCATTGCAGATTCTTAACCACTAGACCACTAGTTCAGTTCAGTTCAGTCGCTCAGTCGTGTCTGACTCTTTGCGACCCCATGAATCGAAGCACGCCAGGCCTCCCTGTCCATCACCAACTCCCGGGGTTCACCCAAACCCATGTCCATTGAATCGGTGATGCCATCCAACCATCTCATCCTCTGTCATCCCCTTCTCCTCCCGCCCTCAGTCTTTCCCAGAATCAGGGTCTTTTCTAAGGAGTCAGCTCTTCGCAGCAGGTGGCCAAAGTATTAGAGTTTCAGCTTCAACATCAGTCTTTCCAATGAACACCCAGGACTGATCTCGTTTAAAATGGACTGGTTGGATCTCCTTTCAGTCCAAGGGACTCTCAAGAGTCTTCTCCAACACCACAGTTCAAAAGCATCAATTCTTTGGCACTCAGCTTACTCTCACATCCATACATGACCACAGGAAAAACCATAGCCTTGACTAGATGGACCTTTGTTGACAAAGTAATGTCTCTGCTTTTTAATATGCTGTCTAGGTTGGTCATAACTTTCCTTCCAAGGAGTAAGTGTCTTAATTTCATGGCTGCAATCATCATCTGCAGTGATTTTGGAGCCCAGAAAATAAAATTAGCCACTGTTTCCACTGTTTCCCCATCTATTTGCCATGAAGTGATGGGACCAGATGCCATGATCTTTGTTTGCTGAATGTTGAGCTTTAAGCCAACTTTTTCACTCTCCTCTTTTACTTTCATCAAGAGGCTCTTTTAGTTCTTCCCATCTGCATATCTGAGGTTATTGATATTTATCCCAGCAATCTTGATTCCAGCTTGTGCTTCCTCCAGCCCAGCATTTCTCAAAATGTACTCTGCATATAAGTTAAATAAGCAGGGTGACAATATACAGCCTTGACGTACTCCTTTCCCTATTTGGAACCAGTTTGTTGTTCCATGTCCAGTTCTAACTGTTGCTTCCTGACCTGCATACACGTTTCTCAAGAGGCAGGTCAGGTGGTCTGGTATTCCCATCTGTTTCAGAATTTACCACAGTATATTGTGATCCACACAGTCAAAGGCTTTGACATAGTCAATATAGTCAAAGGCTTTTGGCATAGACCACTAAGGATGTCCCAATATAGTTATTTCTTAATCCCTGGTGGTTGTCACTAAGTTATATTTAACTCTTGGCGACCCTAGGGACCATAGCCTGCCAGGCTCCTCTGTCCATGAGATTCTCCAGGCAAGAATACTGGAGTGGGTTGCCATTTCCTGCTCTAATCCCTAGAATCTATAACTATCACTTTATATGGTGAAAGAAAATGTGATTAAGGTTCTTAGGATGGAGAGTTTATCTTGGATCCTCCAAGCAGGCCCAAAATGCAATCACAAATGTCCTTATAAGAAGGCAGAATGAGATTTGAAACCCCCCCAAAAAAGGGAAAATGCGGAGACACACAGATGAGAAGGCCATGTCAAGACACAGGCAGAAATTGGGTGGATGCACATACACGCTGTTGGTGGGAATATTGTTGCAACCACTGTGGAAAACAGTATGGAGGTTTCTCAAAAAAACTGAAAAATAGAGCTACCTTATGACCCAGTAATTCCATTCCAGGGTAAACAAAACAGAACAAAAACGCTGAAAGATACATGAGCCCCCGTGATCATAGCAGCATTATTTACAATTGCCCAGATATGAAAGAAACCTAAAATGTCCGTGGACAAATGAATGAATAAAGATTTGCTACATATATTCAATGGACATAAAAAAGAATGAAGATTTGTCATTTGCAGCCATGTGGATGGACTTATAGGGGATTGTGCTAAATGAAATAAGCCAGACAGAGAAAGACAAATACTGTATGATATCACATATGTGGAATCTAATAGAACAAACTAGTGAATATAATAAAAAAGGAGCATACTCACAAGAATAAGCTGGTGGTTACCAGTGGGCAATGGCACCCCACTCCAGTACTCCTGCCTGGAAAATCCCATGGATGGAGGAGCCTGGTGTGCTGCAGTCCATGGGGTCGCTAAGAGTCGGACACGACTGAGCGACTTCACTTTCACTTTTCACTTTCATGCATTGGAGAAGGAAATAGCAACCCACTCCAGTGTTCTTGCCTGGAGAATCCCAGGGATGGGGGAGCCTGGTGGGCTGCCATCTATGGGGTCGCACAGAGTCAGACACAACTGAAGCGACTTAGCAGCAGTAGCAACCAGTGGGCGAGGGGATGGTGAAGTGAACATCGCTCAGCCGTGTCTGACTCTTTGCAACCCCATGGACTGTACAGTCCATGGAATTCTCCAGGCCAGAATACTGGAGTGGTGTTCTCCAGAAGGTGTTCCCTTCTCTAGGGGATCCTCCCAACGCAGGGGTCAAACACAGATCTCCTGCATTGCACGTGGATTCTTTACCAGCTGAGCTACTACGGAAGCCCTAGAGGGAATGGAGGGGGCAAAATAGGAGGGGGGGAGTAAGATAGACTACAAGGATGTATTGTACAACATGGGAAATATGGCTAATATCTTGTAATAAGTGTAAATAGAGTGTAACCTTTTTAAATTGCATAAAAAATTAAAAATAAAAAAAAGAAATTGAGGACTTCCCTGGTAGTACAGTGGATAAGAATCCTCCTGCCAATGCAGGGCACGTGGGTTCAGTCCCTGGTCCAGGAAGATCCCACATGCCACAGAGCTGCTAACCCCACAAAGCACAACTTCTGTAGCCCTGGCACCTGGAGACTGTGCTCTGCGACAGAGAACCACCACACAGAAGCCTGTGCACCGCAACCAAGAGTCGCCCCTGTTTGCTGCAACTAGAGAGAGCCCACAGCAACCAAGACCCAGTGCAGCCAAAAGAAAGAAAGAAATATTTTAAATAATAAAAAAAGGAAGTTGAAGTGATGTGGCCACAAGCCAAAGATGCCTGGAGCCCCCAGAAGCTGAAAGAGGCAGGGAAGGATGCTCCCCCAAAACCTCTGGAGGGAGCACAGCCTTGGCCACACCTTGATTTCAGACTTCTGGCCCCCAGAACTGTGAGAGAAGAAGGTTCTGTTGTTTGAATCCCCCCAAGTTGTCTTGTTTCCAGCAGCCACAGGGCACTAACCCACTCAGTAACTATGAACTGCTGGTGAAATGATCCTACACATTGGTTGGGTGCCTGGGTTTCCCTGTAGGCTCAGACAGTAAAGAATCTGCCTGCAGTGTAGGAGACCAGGGTTCAATCCCTGGGTCAGGAAGATCCCCTGGGGAAGGGAATGACTACCCACTCCAGGGTTCTTGCTTGGAGAATTCCAAGGACAGAGGAGCCTGGTGGGCTACAATCCATGGGGTCACAAAGCATAGGACACGACTGAGTGACTTACACACTTGGCATTCAGAACGTAGCCATAAGCAAGACAGGCATTGTCTTTGTTTTCAGGAAAACCCAAGGTCTAGGATGTGAGGTGGGGATCCTCCTGGTGCACTTGAAGTAGGGGCGAGTGGGTGGAGAGGACAGAAATGGAGGCAGAAGCGGGGAGGGCTCCAGCTGGGGGAGCAGGGCCCCTCCCCTCAACCAGCGTCCCCTCTGTTGCAGAGAGAAGCATCCTGTACACAGAACTCCTGGCCAGACTCCATTTCTTCAGCACTTCACATCCCGGGCTGGTGGGACAGCTGTGCCAACAGGCACAGAGCTGGTTCCGGATGTGCCCACAGCCTGTGCTGGTGCCCCTTGGAGGATTCCTCCAGCCCCCTGGAGGGCCTCTGCGGGCAACCCTCAGCGGCTGTCACAAAGGTAGGTGTCCCCAGCGCAGTCCCTGTCTGCCTGGGGGCAGTGGTTGCAGGCTGCTCTCTGGGGCTCCCCTCTGCCAGCTGGGAAGCCCCAAGGGTGCCAGCTGGGCCTGGCCCTGCTGTCTCATGCTGACTTGACTCCATCTGTCCCCCAGGGACTGTAGACGACTAGTGTAAATACGGCTATTGAGCCCAGAGCAAGCAGATGCTGACTGCCTCTGGGGTCTCGTCACTAAGAGTTCGGTGCCCATCTTACCATAGCTTCTGTGATTTTACAGCCTCATGCTAGTAAGTTTGGAAACTGAAGACTGGCTCCTGCCTGGCCCTGGAGAGGCTGGTGGGACTTTTAGGTTCTCCATGAGACACCAGAATGTCAGGATGAGAGGGTTTTGTTCTCTCCATCCATTTCCAACCCATCTTTCCGTCCGTCCACCCATCATCCCTCTCTTCCTTCCATTTGTCTGCCTTTCCATCCATCCAAACTCCTTCCCTCCCTCTCTTCCTTTCTTCTAACCACTCAGCTATCCATCCGTCTTTCCATTCATCCACCCCTCCCTCCATCTGCCCTTCCTTCCTTTCATCTATCCATCTGTATGTCCTTCCATCCTTCCTTCCCTTCTTCCTTTCCACCCATCTGCCCATCCATCCACCATCAGTTGTCCATATTTCCAATAGTCATCCTTCCTTTCACCATTCTATCCACACCACTTACCTTTCATTTTCCCCAAATTGCCACCCTCTATTTGCTCAAATACCCCTCCTCCCATCCAGACACTCAGCCATTCATCAACTCACCCACCCACCTATCAAATTCATCTACCCTTCTAATACCCATCCGTTCACTAACCCACTCGTGCGGCCAGTCATCTGCCTGTCCACTTACCCGCCAGCCCACCACCACGCATCCAGCCCTTTATCTGCCCACCCACAGCCTCACATTCATCATGAGGCTACTGAACACAAATGGCTTGTTGTTCAAATACCAGCCATTATAACTTGTGCCTTTTCTGTGCCACAGGGTCTTGTAGGGAAAGCTACACTCTCAAGGCACAGAGCTTCAAAAAGAGAAATTCTAAGAGACACTTGATACAATGCATGGAAAAAAAAATGATTTAGGGACAGCTACCAGAATACTGTGTTGAGAAGGATTATAAGACTGAGTCTAAGAGGAAAGAATGTACATTTATTACGATACTGATTCTGATGCTGTAACAAAAGCCAACATAGCAATGGCTGAAATAAAAAAGAACTTCAGTTGTCTCACACACAACAGTCCATGCATAAATAAAGGTTATACGGTGTCTCCAGGTTGTCAGGGACTCAGACATTTTCAAACTTTTTGCTCTGCCATTTTCAGTGTGAGGTTTGCATTTAATGGCCCAAAATGGCTGCTCCAGCCCTTGCCATCACAGTGGCATTCCAGCCGGGGGGAAGAGGGAAGAAGTAGACGGCAGTCCCCTTCCCTTCGAGGACACAACCTTGAAGCAGAACTTGTCACTTTTGCTCCTGTTTCACTGGAGAGAACAAGGCCATCTTTGATTATAAGGGAGCCTGGGAAATACGCTCTTAGTCTGGGTAGCTACATACTCAACGAAACCTGTGGGCTGTGGATTTTATTACAAAAAGAAGCGTGATATCAATAGAATGGCTACTGTAGGGGGTGGGGCCGATCACAGAGCGTGGTGATTGATTGGTGAGATCTGTCCAAGCATAAGGAAAGGCAGTCACAGCGCACAAGTTTTTTGGTTTTTCTCATCTCAGTAGGAAAATGTCTTGTGTTTCAGACCCACTGTGCCAGTTGCATGAGCTCTAGTCATGTCGCCCGGTGGTGCTGGTGGTAAAGAATCTGCCTGCCAGTGCAGGAGACATAAGAAACGAGGGTTTGATCCCTGGGTCGGGAAGATCCCCTGGAGGAGAACATGGGAATCCACTCCAGTATTCTTGCCTGGAGGATCCCACGGACGGAGAAGCCTGGTGGGCTACAGTCCACAGGGTCGCAAAGAGTCGGACACCACTGAAACAATTTAACACATACACACACATGACATGTTGAGGTTGGGAAGCTTCCTACCCACTCTGGGCTTCAGTTTCTTCATTTTTATTTATTTATGGATGTACCATGTGGCTTGCAGGATCTTAGTTTCCTAACCAGGGATCGAACCTGCATCCTCGGCAATGAAAGTGTGGAGTCCTAACCACTGGGCCCCCAGGGAATTCCCAGTTGCTTTGTTTTTAAGATGAAAAGTTTGAGTTCTCATTTCCAAGGTGACACAGTTCGTGAGTGATCACAAATTAAAAAAATAAAAATAAAAAAATAAGGAAAGAAGAGAAAAATCCCACCTCCTCATATCCTGTCCCAGTGAGGTGGAAATACAATCCTGCATTCTCAGACCTGGACTCTGACTTTAACACCTCCCCCACCATCTTGGCTTTCCTGGTGGCTCAGCAGTAAAGAACCCGCCTGCCAATCAATACAGGAGACACAAGAGATGCGGGTTTGACCCCTGGGTTGGGAAGATTCCCCTGGGAAAGGGAATGGCTACCCACTCCAGTATTCTTGCCTGGAGAATCCCATGGACAGAGGAGCCTGGTGGGCCACAGTCCATGGGGACAGAGTCGGACACAACTGAGTGACTGAGCACGTGGACACCCCAGTTGTAATGACCAGAAATTTCTCCAGACATTTCCCAGTGTGCCCTGGGCGTGTGGGGCAGAATCACCCCTGGGTAGGAATCGCTGAACTAGAGACACTTACGAATGAAGAGTGGTTTAGCCCATCTTCCTGCCTCAGAGCAGCTCAGAGTCTGCATCTGGCGTCTGACAGTGCTGGTTTTAAAATCCCAGCTCTGCCACTTCTAGATGTGTGACTCTGGACAAGGAACTGATTCTGTGCCTCAATTTCCCTTATCTGCAAAGTGGGGGAGTATTTCATGGCTGAGAACTCAGACCCATGAGCTCTTGTTTCTGTGTGGCTGCAGGCATCACTGCCATGGCATGGAGCCTGGAGGAGAAGCTGCTGCTGGTTGGCACGCAGGAGGGCATGGTGGCTGTGTGGGACATGGAGGAACAGCAGGTGATCCACATCCTTCCTGGACACACAGGTGAGGCTTGGGAAATGGGGCTGACGATCAGGCTCCTCCTAGAGTCCTGCAGTGATCAGCCAGTTTTCAGGGTCCATTTCCCACCAATTCACTTCTCTGTATAAAAACTGTTGTCTTTGTTCCTGCATCAGCTAGCTACAGCCATGTAACAAAAACCCCAAACAAGAATGCAAATCAGAACAGCCACTATGGAGAATAGTAAGGAGGTTCCTCAAAAAACTAAAGATTGTTGCCGTATGATCCAGGAATCCTATACCTGGGCATATATCTGTACCATAATTTGAAAAGATACCTGCCTCCCTATGTTCATAGCAGCAGTATTTAAAATAGTCAAGACTTGGAAGCAACCATCAATGGATTAATAGATAAAGATGTAATATGTACAATATATATGAATATTAGCCACAAAAAGAATGAAATAATGCCATTTGCAGCTACACACATGGACCTAGAGATTATCACACTAAGTCAGAAAAAAGACAAATTCTGTATTGTATCACTCATACGTAGAATCTAAAATATGATACAAATGAACTTATATACAAAACAGAAACAGACTCACAGCAAAGAGAACAGACGTGGTTGCCAAGGGTGGGGGCTGGGAAAGGGCTGGACGGGAGTTTGGGGTGAGGAGATGCAAACGTGTGTGTAGAGAAAGGATAAACAGCAAGATTCTATTCTATAGCATAGGAACTATATTCAGTGTCCTGTGATAAACCGTGATGGAAAAGAATACGAAAAAGGAAAATGCAAAATCAAGATCACCCCAAACACAGTAGCTTCAAACAATAGCTTATTTAGCTCACCTCTGTGAGTGGGCACTTCCCCGGTGGCTCAAACGGTAGAGTCTGCCTGCAATGCGGGAGACCTGGGTTTAATCCCCAGGTCAGGAAGATCCCCTGGAAAAGGGAATGGCACCCCACCCCAGTAGAATCCCATGGACAGAGAGGCCTGATGGGGCGACAGTCCATGGGGTCTCGAAGAGTCGGGCACGACTGAGCGACTGACACACAGTGTGAGTGGGCGCTCCAGCCCCGTGGCAAGCACTCATGTGCTTTCTGAGGCTGTAGATTTGTGCTTTTGGGGCATTTCTTATACGTGAAATTGTATACTATGTGATCTTGTGCGTCAGTTTTCTTTCTCACCACTTAACACGTTCGCAGTTCATTTGTATCGTTACAAGCATAGATAGTTTGTTCGCTTGCATTGCTGAATCGTATTCCCTTGTATGCAAGGGACAGGTTTTCAACCATTCGTCACTTGAAGGACATTTACACTGTTCCCAATTTGGGGCTGTTGTGAATAATGCTACTCTGATTCATTGTATCATCATCTTTATACTGTTTAAATGCACTAAAAATATTTCATTTATCTTAATAGATCATATTCCAGAATTTGTTAAATGTTTAAAATTATTTAAACATTTTGTGGCTATTTAGGCTTTTTTTTTTTTTTGGATCTTCCCTGGTGGCTCAGACCATAAAGCGTCTGCCTACAATATGGGAGACCTGGGTTTGATCCCTGGGTCGGGAAGATCTCCTGGAAAAGGAAATGGCAACCCACTGCGGTATTCTTGCCTGGAAAATCCCATGGACGGAGGAACCTGGTTAGGCTACAGTCCGTGGGGTCGCAAAGAGTCGGACACGACTGAGCAGCTTCACTCACTCACTTCACTCAGGCTATTTCTAGTTATCTTCTATTTGGATGATACTGGGATGAATCTGTTTTAACTCTTGGTCAGTATTTTTTTCATTCTGTTTAATATTTCCAGTGAGTGGCACTCTTGACTTGGAAGGTATGAACATTCCTATAGGTTTTGAGAAGTGTCATCATATTGCTTTCCAAACAGGCTGCAACAGATTAAAACACTCCCTAACCCCAAAGTTCTCAGCATTAGATACTTGAATTTTATTCTTTTTGTCTAAGGGGTTGCAGTGGAGTACGTACTGATAGAGTATTGACAAATGAGTCTCTTTATTTTATTATTTTCATCAGGATGGCTATTTTTCCAGAGGATGATTCAATCTCTGTATAGTAGCTGACTCATGGCGACCTTGATTCATTTTTTAAAGTCTTCAAACTCTTATTATTTGTAATCAGAAAAACTCAGTAATCAATTTACTGAAAAAAAAACAAAAACACTGTGTGTGTGTGTGTTAGTTGTTCAGTCATGTCCAGCGTTTTTCGACCCCACAGACTGTAGCCCCACAAGGCTCTTCTGTCCATGGAATTCTCCAGGCCAGGATACTGGAGTGGTTTGCCATTCTCTTCTCCAGGGTATCTTCCCAACCCAGGGATCGAACCCGGGTCTCCTGCATTGCAGGAAGATTCTTTACCATCTGAGCCACCAGGAAAGCCCTGAAAACACTGTAGACCTAAGTAATAGGAAAAGTAAAAGTTTCCCATCACATGGTAGGGTGCTTGAGGTCTTTTGTACTGGCTTCTGAGAGTCAACTGTGAAATTTTCAAGAATTAGGAGAGGTGGTCATTCTTTTTCTTAAAAAAATTTTTTTTATTGAAGTATAGTTGATTTACAAAGTTGTGTTAATTTCTGCTGTACAGCAGAGTGACTCAGTTATACACATATATGTGTTCTTGTTTACATTCTTTTCCATTGTGGTTTATCCCAGGAAATTGAAAATTGTTTTCTATGCTCTACAGTAGGACCTTGTTGTTTATCCATTCTGTATGTAAACAGTTGGCATCTACTAATCCCAAACTCCCAGTCCATCCCTTCCCTGCTGCTGCTACTGCTAAGTCGCTTCAGTCGTGTCCGACTCTGTGCGACCCCATAGACAGCAGCCCACCAGGCTCTCCCATCCCTGGGATTCTCCAGGCAAGAACACTGGAGTGGGTTGCCATTGCCTTCTCCAATGCGTGAAAGTGAAAAGTGAAAGTGAAGTCACTCAGTCATGTCTGACTCTTAGCGACCCCATGGACTGCAGCCTACCAGGCTCCTCCACCCATGTGATTCTCTAGGCAAGAGTACTGGAGTGGGGTGCCATCGCTTTCTCCGCCATCCCTTCCCTACTCCTTCTCTTCTTTGGCAGTCACTAGTCTGTTCCCTATGTTCAAACAGCCATTCTTAAATGTTAGATTATAGAAACATACGATTAATCAATTCTATTGAAACAAGGTAATAAATACTCAAAACTCATCATTTTCTAAATATTTCACAACACTCTACTCTTATCTCTCTTCTTGGTTATTATATCTGTGTGATATATATGGTTATATATAGACACATAAACTTGTGTAACCTGTTTTTTTTTTTTTTTGCCTCTTTTTATATCATGTATATATCTCTAGCTCATTTTTATTCATTTTCTTTTTGGCTGTGCTGGGTCTTTGTTGCTGCTCATGGGCTTTCTCTAGCTGTAGTGATCAGGGGCTAATCTACATTGCAATATGCAGGCTCTTCACTGCGGTGGCGTCTCTTGTTGGAGAGCACAGGTTCTAGGGCGCGAGGGCTTCAGTAGCTGCGGCGTGTGGACTCAGTTGCTCTGTGACACGTGGAGTCTTCCTCGACCAGGGACTGAACTCGTGTTTTCTGCACTGGCAGGTGGATTCTTAACCACTAGACAACCAAGGGGGTCCACTAATTCATTTTAACAGCAATATAATGGCCTATGTATGGGAAGTATTATAAAGTGTTATTATTTATAAAAACTCTGGTTGAAAACTACCCCAATCTCAAGTAATAAAAATCACTCCAAATACTGGTGACATGTGAATTCTAAAACAAAATGCCCTTCCTTTACTCTCCCTCGATCCTTCAGTGTTCCCCCAAAAGTGATCAGTGCACACACTCTGTTATATGCCATTAGCAATTTTTTCTCTAGGCTTATGCAGACATAGCTCTGTCTTTTGAGCTCCTGTCAAAAATCACATCGTGCTGTTTTATACACTGGGCTGCAGCTTGCTTTTGTCACAATGTACGTGTGTTAGTCTCTCAGTCGTGTCTGACTCTTTGCAACCCCATGGACTGTAGCCCACCAGGCTTCTCTGCTCATGGAATTCTCCAGGCAAGAATACTGGAGTGGGTTGCCTTTCCCTTCTCCAGGGGAATCTTCCTGGCCCAGGGATCGAACCCAGGTCTCCAGGCAGATTCTTTACCATCTGAGCCACCAAGGAAGCCCAATAGATTGTATCAATGTTTTGTAGAGATTGAGAGTCTGGGCTCCTGGCTGAGATCCTGGCTCAGTTACTTATTAGCCATGTGGCTTTGCATAAGTTACCATCCTAGGCTATGACTCAGTTTCCCCATCTATACAATATGAAAGTGAGTCACTCAGTCATGCCCAACTCTTTTTGACACCATGGACTATGCAGTCTATGGAATTCTCCAGGCCAGAATACTGGAGTGGGTAGCCATCCCCTTCTCCAGTGGATCTTCCTGACCTAGGAATTGAACCAAGGTCTCTCGCATTGCAGGTGGATTCTTTACCACCTGAGTCACAAGGGAAACCCAATGTGATAATAATATTATCTCAAAGAGTTGTTATGAGATTAAAGGAGTTTAATGCATGTTAACAGCTATGCTTGGCACATAGAAAGCACTCAGTAAATATTGGCTATTGTAGTAATAATGACTATTATGGTCAGGTCAGTGCATATATGTATATATGTGTGTGTGTGTGTGTGTGGTCAGTCCATGGCATTTTCCCAGCAAGAATACTGTTGTGGGTTGCCATTTCCTTCTCCAGGGCATATATATATATCTCCTTCCTTCTTATTATTTTTAATTCTTGCATAATATTCTTTATACGGGTGTACCATATTATTTGGGCTTCCCTGGTAGCTCAGATGGTAAAGAATCTGCCTGCAGTGCAGGAGACCTGGCTTTGATCTCTAGGTGGGGAAGATCTCCTGAAGAAGGGAATGACTATCCCCTCCAGTACTCTTGCCTGGAGAATTCTATGGACTGAGGAGCCTGGTGGGCTACAGTCCATGGGGTCCCAAAAAGTCAGACATGACTGAGCAATTAACACACACCATATTATTTAACCAACTCTCTTTTCATAGGTTGTTTTTGGTTTTTTAAATATTTGTTTGTTAATTTATTTTGCTGCGTCGGGTCTCAGTTGAGGCACACAAGATCTTTGACCTTCATTGCAGCATGTGGGATCTGGTTCCTGGACAAGGGATCGAATCCTGGCCCCCTGCACTGGGAGCATGGAGTCTTAGCCACAGACCACCAGGGGAGTTCCAGGATGGGCTTTTCAGTTTTATATTTCTAGTGGAAAAAGAGAATTATCTTCTTTCAGGCTGCTGTTAAAGAGGAAAGATTAAACAAGAAAAAACCTTGAAACGAGGTTCTCTTTTGGAGACAGTTTAACCAGGACCCTGAAGCTTTGGGGCTGGATCAGCCCTTTAAATCCCCCCACACCTGAGAGATCCCAGAACCCGATCGACTTCAGTGTGTGTGACTGCACGTGTTTTTCCCTTTGGGTGTTTTCTTTAATAAAAATTAGAATGGCTTCTGTGCCCTCAGGGTACCCCCTCCATCCATTTTGAACATTAAAAATATACATTAATTTATTTGACTGCACTGGGTGGAATTTTTAGCATGTGGAGTCTAATTCTCTGACCAGGGATTGATTGAACCCGAGCCCCCAGTTTTGGGAGATCGGAGTCTTAGCCACTGGGCCACCAGTTAAGTCCTCAGTTTTTTTTTTTTTGTTTTGTTTTATTTAGACAATATTGCAATTAAAGTCCTTATCCATCTTCACACACTTATGCTATTATTTCTGTAAGACACCATTTCTAGAAGTGGGATTTCTTAGTCAAATCGTATGCACATTTTTCATGTTTTCCCTCTTTTTCTTAGCTTCTTGTACTAAAAAAAACTATAGACTCAGAAAAACTTTTGAAATAGTACAAAGAGTTTCCATGTACTTTTATACACCTTCCCAGACTAGCAATGCCTTGTACAACTATAGTATATTATCAAAACCAAGAGGTTGCACATTTTAACTTTAAAAAAATGTCACCAAGTTACATCTTTGCAAGTTTTTTATCAACTTATACTCTAATTGGAGAAGGAAATGGCAACCCACTCCATTGTTCTTGCCTGGAGAATCCCAGGGACAGGGTAGCCTGATGGGCTGCGGTCTTTGGGGTCGCACAGAGTTGGACATGGCTGAAGCGACTTAGCAGCAGCATACTCTCATTAGTGGAGTATAAGAATAACTGATTTCTTGTATCTCTGCCAGCACTCCAGCAAGCAATCCATCAAATTTTTGCCAATACAATGGATAATAATAGTACTGGTATTTCATGATGGATTTTTGTGGTTACTAGTGAGGTTGAGTATCACTTTCAAATGCTTATTGTTCACTTGTACTGTTTCTGTAAATTTCTTGTTTATATTCTTTGTCCCGTTTGTGAGTAGGTTATTTGCATTTTTCTTGCTTATTTGTAAAACTATTTGTTTATTAGGGAGGGTCTTCACTTATCTGTTATGGACTGCAAATATTTTCTCCCAGTGTGTGATATCTTTCAAGTTTATCCTTCTGAAGTTTTACATTTTTATGCAATCCAATCGGTCAATTTTTCCCCTTTATGTCTTGCAGATTTCATGTTTTTCCTAGAAAAATATCTCTCCACGAGTATGACATTTTCTATAATCTCACTTCGGTTTTTTTGTTAGTTTATTAACTTTAAATACTCCCTAGATGATGAACTTTTATACATTTCAATGATCTGTTTATTAGCGAGTCAACATTTGGGCAAATGATTTAATCCCAACCGGTTGTTTCATTCAGTTTAGCTTTGCCACATTCCGTTATGGTTTCTGATGTGTTCATGTGTGCATGCATTTATTTTTGGCTGTACTGGGTCTTCGTCGCTGTGCAGGCGTTTCCTCTTGTTGCGGTGAGCGGGGGCTACTCTTACGGCAGAGCACGGGCCTGAAGGCACACAGGCCTCAGGAGCTGTGGTGCCAGGACTCGGTAGTTGCCGCTCACGGGCTCCAGAGTGAGGCCTCAGTAGTTGCGACTCACAGGCTGAGTTGCTCCTCCACATGTGGAATCCTCCTGGACCAGGGATCGAACCTGTGTCCCCTGCGTTAGCAGGCAAACCCGTAACCTCTGGACCACCAGAAAAGTCCCCACATTCCATTATTTGTAATTCAGACGTGTTCTAATCTGTACATCTCTTCTTTGGTAAACCAGGGATTTCCAAGCCCATAGATGTTTTAGTAGTCAGAAGGTCGAAATGTTCCCAGCTAACGTGCTCTCCTCCACCCTGGTCTGTTGCAGGAGAGGTAAGGTGTGTGGAAGTGTTTGCCCAAGGGACACATGCTGTCTCTGCCTCGAAAGACCAGACCTTGCGCTTGTGGGACTTACTGTCTGGCCAGGAGAAATTCACCATTTGGGATGGAGGTTCAAAAGATCCCACTGAATCTCAGACCTGGAGCCTTCATGTGGATGAAGCAAAGAAGGTTGTGTATTCAGCTTCAGGCTCAAAGGTAACAAATACCTGCCCTGTTGGCAAAGGAAGGCTGAGACCAGAGCAGTCAAAGATGGCACATTGTGTTTATAAGAGGTGTTCCCTGAAATGAGGCTGAAGTACACCACCACTTGAGAGGGTGCCATAAGGGACTTCAAAACTTAGAGTTTTGAAGATTAGATAACCTTGATAGTTCTTTCTGACCTTAAGATTTGAGACCTTTCATAGTATTTAATACAGTCATTTTTAGTGCTATAAATTTCCCTCTGAGCACTGCTTTACCGACACCCTGCAAACTTTGATATATTATGTTATTTATGTTCTGTTCTAACTATTGCTTCTTGACCTGCATACATATTTCTCAGGAGACAGGTCAGGTGGTCTGGTATTGCCATTTCTTTAAGAATTTTCCAGTTTGTTGGTACATAGTAAGTACCAAATAATTAATAGCTATTAATTGTTCTACAATGAAGTAATAAAAGTAATTGGTACTTGTTAATATGTGAGTAATATTGGTAGTTTATAAGCTCTGCTGTCCAATATGGTGACCACCAGCTATATGTTGCTATCGAGCACTTGAAATGTGGCTACTCCAAATTGAGATGTGCTGTACACAAAGGCCTCCTCAGACAACCATTTTGCCTTTTTTGCATTTCTTTTCCATGGGGATGGTCTTGATCCCTGCCTCTTGTACAATGTCATGAACCTCCATCCATAGTTCTTCAGGCACTCTATCTATCAGATCTAATCCCTTGAAACTATTTCTCACTTCCACTGTATAATTATAAGGGATTTGATTTAGGTCATACCTGAATGGTCTAGTGGTTCTCCCTGCTGCTGCTGCTACTACTGCTAAGTCGATTCAGTCGTGTCCGACTCTGTGCAACCCCATAGACGGCAGCCCACCAGTCTCCTCCATCCCTGGGATTCTCCAAGCAAGAATACTGGAGTGGGTTGCCATTTCCTTCTCCAATGCATGCATGCATGCTAAGTCGCTTCAGTCGTGTCCGATTCTGTGTGACCCCATGGACAGCAGCCCAACAGGCTCCTCCGTCCACAGGATTCTCCAGGCAAGAACACTGGAATGGGTTGCCATCTACTTTCTTCAATTTAAGTCTGAATTTGGCAATATGGAGTTCGTGGTCTGTGCCACAGTCAGCTCCCAGTCTTGTTTTTGATGACTGCATAGAGCTTCTCCGTCTTTGAATGCAAAGAATATAATCAGTCTGATTTCAGTGTTGACCATCTGGTGATGTCCATGTGTAGTGTCTTCTCTTGTGTTGTTGAAAGAGGGTGTTTGCTATGACCAGTGCATTCTCTTGGCAAAACTCTATTAGCCTTTGCCTTCCTTCATTCTGTACTCCAAGACCGAATTTGCCTGTTACTCCAGGTGTTTCTTGCCTTCCTACTTTTGCATTCCAGTCCCCTCTAATTAAAAGGACATCTTTCTCAGGTGTTCATTCTAGAAGGTCTTGTAGTCTTCAAAGAACCATTCAGCTTCAGCTTCTTCATCATTACTGGTTGGGGTATAGACTTGGATTATTGTGGTGTTGAATGGTTTGCCTTGAAAATGAACAGAGATCATTCTGTCATTTTTGAGATTGCATCCAAGTACTGCATTTCGGACTCTTTTGTTGACTATGATGGCTACTCCATTTCTTCTAAGGGATTCTTGCCCACAGTAGTAGATATAATGGTCATCTGAGTTAAACTCACCCATTCCAGTCCATTTTAGTTTGCTGATTCCTAGAATGTTGATGTTCACTCTTGCTATCTCCTGTTTGACCACTTCCAATTGCCTTGATTCATGGACCTAACATTCCAGGTTCCTACGCAATATTGCTCTTTACAGCATCGGGCTTTACTTCCATCACCAGTCACATACACAGCAGTGTGTTGTTTTTGCTTTGGCTCCATCTTTTCATTCTTTCTGGAGTTATTTCTCCACTGATTTTCCAGTAGCATATTGGGCACCTACCAACCTGGGGAGTTCATCTTTCAGTGACCTATCTTTTTGCCTTTTCATACCGTTCATGGGGTTCTCAAGGCAAGAATACTGAAGTGGTTTGCCATTCCCTTCTCCAGTGGAACACATTTTGTCAGAACTCTCCACCGTGACCTGTCCGTCTTGGGTGGCCCTACACGGCATGACTCATAGTTTCATTGAATTAGACAAGGCTGTGGTCCATGTGATTAGATTGGTTAGTTTCCTGTGATTATGGTTTTCAGTCTGTCTGCCCTCTGATGGAGAAAGGTAAGAGGCTTATGGAAGCTTCCTGATGGGAGAGAGTGATTGAGGGGAAATTGTTTTGTTCTGATGGGCAGGGCCATGTTCAGTAAATCTTTAATCCAATTTTCTGTTGATGGGTGGGGCTGTGTTCCCTCCCTGTTATTTACCTGGGGCCAAACTAGGGGCCTCCCTGGTGGCTCAGACAGTAAAGCGTCTGTCTGCAAAGCGGGCAACCCGGGTTCGATCCCTGGCTTGGGAAGATCCCCTGGAGAAGGAAATGGTGCCCCACTCCAGCATTTTTGCCTGGAAAATTCCATGGACAGAGGAGCCTTGTAGGCTACGGTCCATGGGGTGTCAAAGATTTGGACACGACTGAGCGACTTCACTTCACTTCACTTCAAACTATGGTGGAGGTAATGAAGGTAATGGCGACCTCCTTCAAAAGGTCCCATGCCCACACTGCTACACGCAGTACCCTCAGCCCTGCAGCAGGGCACCGCCGACCCACGCCTCTGCTGGAGACTCCTGGACACTCACGGGCAAGTCTGGGTCAGTCTCTTGTGGGGTCATTGCTCCTTTCTCCTCGGTCCTGGTGTGCACAAGGGTTCTGTTTGTGCCTGCCAAGAGTTCATTTCCCAGTCCCATGTAAGTTCTGGCAGCTCTATGGTGGGGTTAACGGCAACCTCCTCCAGGAGGGCTTATGCCATACCCTGGTCTACTGCACCCAGAGCCTCTGCCCCTGAGGCAGTCCACTTAGAGTCCAAATTAGAGATACCAAGGGAACATTAGAGTCCAAATTAGAGATTCCAAGGGAAGATTTCATGCAAAGATGGGCTCAAAAAAAGGACAGAAATGGTATGGACCTAACAGAAGCAGAGATATTAAGAAGAGGTGGTGAGAATACACAGAAGAACTGTACAAAAAAGATCTTCATGACCCAGATAATCACGATGGTGTAATTACCAACCTCGAGCCAGACATCCTGGAATGTGAAGTCAAATGGGCCTTAGGAAGCATCACTACGAACAAAGCTGGTGGAGGTGATGGAATTCCAGTTGACCTATTTCAAATCCTGAAAGATGATGTTGTGAAAGTGCTGCACTCAGTATGCCAGCAAATTTGGAAAACTCAGCAGTGGCCACAGGACTGGAAAAGGTCAGTTTTCATTCCAATCCCAAAGAAAGGCAGTGCCAAAGAATGCTCAAACTACCACACAATTGCACTCATCTCATAGGCTAGTAAAATAATGCTCAAAATTCTCCAAGCCAGGCTTCAACAGTACATGAACCATGAAATTCCAGATGTTCAAGGTGGATTTAGAAAAGGCAGAGGAACCAGAGATCAAATTGCCAACATCCATTGGATCATGGAAAAAGCAAGACAATTCCAGAAAAATGTCTGTTTCTGCTTTATTGACTATGCCAAAGCCTTTGACTGTGTGGACCACAACAAACTGTGGAAAATTCTTAAAGCAATGGGAATACCAGACCACCTGACTTGCCTCTTAAGAAACCTGTATGCAGGTCAGGAAGCAACAGTTAGAACTGGACATGGAACAACATACTGGTTCCAAATAGCAAAAGGAGTACGTCAAGGCTGTATATTGTCACCCTGCTTATTTAACTTATATGCAGAGAACATCAGGAGAAACACTGGGCTGGATGAAGCACAAGCTGAAATCAAGATTGCTGGGAGAAATATCAATAACTTCAGATATGCAGATGATACCACCCTTATGGCAGAAAGTGAAGAACTAAAAAGCGTCTTGATGAAAGTGAAAGAGAGTGAAAATATTGGCTTAAAACTCAACATTCAGAAAACTAAGATCATGGCATCTGGTCCCATCACTTCATGGCAAATAGATGGGGAAACAGTGGAAACAGTGGCAGACTTTATTTTTTTGGGCTCCAAAATCACTGCAGATGGTGATTGCAGCCATGAAATTAAACGACGCTTACTCTTTGGAAGGAAAGTTATGATCAACCTAGATAGCATATTAAAAAGCAGAGACATCACTTGGCCAACAAAGGTCTGTCTAGTCAAGGCTATGATTTTTCCAGTAGTCATGTATGGATGTGAGAGTTGGACTATAAAGAAAGCTGAGCGCCAAAGAATTGATGCTTTTGAACTGTGGTGTTGGAGAAGACTCTTAAGAGTCCCTTGGACTGCAAGGAGATCCAACCAGTGCATCCTAAAGGACATTAGTCCTGGGTGTTCTTTGGAAGGACTGATGTTGAAGCTGAAACTCCAATACTTTGGCCACCTGCTGTGAAGAGCTGACTCCTTGGAAAAGACCCTGATGCTGGGAGAGATTGAGGGCAGGAGGAGAAGGGGACGACAGAGGATGAGATGGTTGGACGGCATCAGCAACTCAATGGACGTGAGTTTGAGTAAACTCCGGGAGTTGGCGATGGACAGGGAGGCATGGAGTGCTGCAGTCCATGGGGCCACAAAGAGTCAGACACGACTGAGCGACTGAACTGAACTGTATACAAAGGGCACCCCAGGTGGCGCTAGTGGTAAAGAATCCCCTTGCCAACGCGAGAGGGGTAGGAGATGGAGGTGAAATCCCTACATCAGGAAGATACCCTGGAGGAGGAAATGACACCCCATTCCAGTATTCTTGCTGAGAGAATGCCATGGACAGAGAAGCCTGGTGGGCTTCAGTCCATGGGGTTGCAGAGTCAGACGTGACTGAGCGTCTGAGCATACAGGCACAGTAAGGATAAAACACACATTGGATTTCAAAGACTCAGTATCATAAAATATAATGTAAAATATTTCAATAATAATTTTGTATTGATTATATGTTGAAATGACAACATTTGAATATATTGGGTTAAAAAGGTATATCATTGAAATTGATACCTCTTGTTTCTTTTTACCTTTTTAAATGTGGCTTATAAAAAATTTAACATCATATGTGTCTTACATCGTATTTTTATTGGACAGTGTAGGCCTAACTATTACAGAGATGTGGGTTGTTTTCAAAACTGATTCTAGAAATCAGCTATGTTATCAGCAAAAGTTGGGAAAATATAGTAAAGGAATAGTATATAATAAATAACTGCAAACCTAACCATTATCATAATTTTGCTTTTTACGGTGTGCGTGTGTGTATATATGTGTGTATGAAACAAAAGGGGGATAAAACCATATGTACAGCTTTATAAAAGGATCTTTGCCCACAACCTTAAAAATTCTTCAAAATCAGCATGTTTAGTGATTTCATAAGATTCTGTTGCATGGCTGTGCTGCAGCTTATTTAACTAATCCCTTAATACTGGACATACAGGTTGCTTCCAGTTCTTTGCATGTTCAAATAGCTGAGGTAACTTTCCTTATACATATATACACATGTATATATCTTTCTGTGTATCTTTTCCGAGTCCTTTAGTGTAAACCCCACAAGTAGAATTAATAGAATTATTTAAATGATTACTTTTGATGAAAAGATACTTTTGGGGATAAGGTTAAGGATGAAACTTCTCTAATTATACATCAGTAATTACTTGGAATGAACATATATGCATATGGCACGGCTGTTTTTCTATTTTTTTAAAGCTGTATTTTAGAGCAATTTTATTTATTTATTTTTTAAAAATGATTTGAGAAATAATACCCTTTTTTTCCTAAAAATATATATATTCATTTATTTTTGGTTGTGTTGGGTCTTAGTTGCAGCTTGCAGGGTCTTTTGTTGTGGCTTGTGGGCTTCTCTTTAGCTGCGGTGCCTGGGTTCCAGAGTGTGTTGCCCATGGCATGTGGGATCTTAGTTCCCTGACCAGGGATCAAACCTGTGTCCCCTGCATTGAAAGGTGGATTCTTAACTGCTGGGCCACCAGGGAACTCCCAGCAGTTTTAGATTTGTAGAAAAACTCCAGAGATAGTAGAGAGGGTTCCTGTATGGCCTTGTTCCAGCTTTCTCCAATGCTGTCTTACATAACCAGTGTACATTTATCAAAACTAAACATTAATATGGACAATTACCATCAATTCAACTCCACACTTCATTTGGATTTTATCAGTTTTTCCACACATGTTCTTTTGCCGTTCCAGAATCCATTCCAGGATCCCTTCCACTTCCCCACTCCTTTTTGCTTTTTAATCAAATTTTTAAAAACGTTGCCGGTTACTTCTTTTTCAGTTGATTTACTTGTTTTTGGTTACACCAGGTCTTCGTCGCTGTGCTCAGGCTTCCTCTAGTTGTGGTGAGCAGGGGCTACTCTTGGTTGCGGTTCATGGGCTTCTCATAGCAGTGGCTTCTCTTGTAGCAGAGCTCCGGCTCTAGGCGCACGGGCTTGAGTTATTTAAACATATGGGCTCAGTAGCTGTGGCACCCGGGCTTAGTGGGATAGAACCCATGTGCCCTGCATTGGCAGGTGGATTCTTACCCACTGTACCGCCAGGGAAGTCCTTCCCTCCTTTTTCTTTAAACTGATGGAGCGTTGACAATAAAATGCATAAACTCTAAAAAAGAGCAGGTTTTAATATTGTCAATATTTTGTAGTAACTATAAATGGATGGCATCACCAGTTCAATGGACATGAGTTTGAGTGAACTCCGGGAGATTGTGAAGGACAGGGAAGCCTGGCGTGCTGCAGTCCACGGGGTTGCAAAGAGTCGGACACGTCTGAGCGACTGAACAAAAACCAATAAAGGGAAAGGAACCATTAAAATTTGTATAAAGATAAAAAGACTTCAAGTGCAATGACCAAAAAGAAAAAAGAACAGGTCTTGCATTTGACTCTGGCAAACTTGCGATCTAGGTCTCCCTCTGACATGGCTCTGTCTTTTCATCATTCTGTTAGATCAGTGCTTGGAACCTGGAAACTGCAGAGCTGATTTTCCGTATCCTGGGGGATGCCTCTGACCCCTGGGTATGCATGGCAGTGCTGGCTTCCCAGGCCACACTGCTGACTGTGTCCCAGGGTGGCGTGATCAGTCTGTGGAGCTCAGCCACGGGAACACTGCACAGGAGGCAACGTTTGTCCAGCGTCAAAGAAGATACACTTGCCTGTGGGGTCTCAGTCCAGAAACGAGGAATGATGGTTACTGGGTCCAGCACGGGCTCCATCTCTTTGGTAAGAAACTAATGTTGACTGAGTCAACATTAATTCAGCTCCAAAGTGCTTAGATGTCCCAGAAGTTGGGAGAAACCATCTCACCTTTGATCTGTTTTTTTTTTTAACCTTCTATTTCATATTAAGAGTATACCTGATTAACAATGTTGTGATAGTTTGGGGTGGACAGCAAAGGGACTCTGTCATACATATATGTGTATCCATTCTCCTCCAAATCCCCTTCCATCCAGGCTGCCACATAACATTGAGCAGAGTTCCCTGGGCTATACAGTAGGTCCTTGTTGGTTATCCATTTAAATATAGCAGAGTGTACATGTCATTCCCAAATTCCCTAACTATCATTTCCCTATATTCTCCCCCATCATAAATTCCTTTTCTAAATCTGTGAGTCTGCTTCTGTTTTGTAAATAAGTTCATTTGTATCATTTCTTTTTAGATTCCACGTATAAAGGATGTCGTATAGATCCACCCGTGTGCTGCAGGTGGCATTATTCCATCACCTTTGATCTTTTAATGAATGACACTAGGCTTCTTCATTCTAGGGGTTTGCAATTCAGCACAGTCCAGGAAACATCTCTTGGTGTCTCCTGGGGGCTGGCCAATGCGCAACTGTTGATGCTCAGTCTTTCTGCGGATGCTCTGGGAGAAAGTATAGAACATGTATCAGAACTGTCCCTGATGAGGGGATAGGACTTGGGTTTCTATCCACCAGCTCCATCAGTGGTTAGGTGAGGGCTGCTCCAAGGAGCATTAACACAGGGGCCAAGTGTATGAGGTCAGAAAAACAACCTCCCAGCACCGAGTTGCAGGTGTGCAGTGCGCACCCTTCAGGGATAGAGGAGTGCATTGAGGGGCATGGATGGGGCACCAAGATTGCGTTATATCGGAGTTGCAGGTGGAGGAGCAAGGGCACCACGCCATGCATTAGAGTCTAACCGCATCGTCATTCTAGGGAGGAATTCAGTCTAGGGAGGGAGCCAGGCTCTCCAATGACTCACAGTCATACTAAGAGGAACAGAGTCTGTTTTCAGTAGAGGTAGAAATAGCATGTTCTTGCTTGGGTGAAGGAACAAATGCTTCTGATAGAGGCAGTCTTGGAAGGTTCCTCTCCAGGGAGACAGCCTCAGAAGAAGAAAGGATTACTAAGATGAATAAGCAAAGATGGAGGGAATAGGGGGTTGCGTGGTGAGGCAGTAGGAACATGCTTGGTGTTGTGGAGAAAAGAGAAGTGGAATGGAAATAGATCACAGAGGGTTTTGCATGTCCTATTGAGGAGGTGAGAGTTTCGGGAAGGGAGAAATATGGCCACTAAAGAATCGTCCCATAACCAACAAGGACCTACTTTATAGCACAGGGAATTCCGCTCAGTGTTGTACAGCAGCCTGGATGGGAGGGAGGTCTCGGGGAGAATGGATACATGTATACGTATGGCTGAGTCCCTTTGCCGTCCGCCTGAAACTATCACAACATTGTTAATTGGCTATGTTGTTGTTGTTGTTCAGTCGACCAGTTGTACCTGACTCTTTGCTACCGCATTGACTGCAGCACAGCAGGCCTCCCTGTCCCTTACCATCTCCCGAAGTTTGCCCAAGTTCCTGTCCATTGCATTGGTGATGCTGTACTACCATCTCATCCTCTGATGCCTTCTCCTTCTCCCCTCAATTTTTCCAGCATCAGGGACTTTTCCAATGGGTCAGCTGTCCGTATCAGGTGACCAAAATACTGAAGCTTCAACTTCAGCATCAGTATAGTGTATTGGCTATACTCCAATGCAAAATAAAAGGTTTAAAAAAAGAATCACCCCCAAACTCCAGATTTCTGGACCTCATGCCTCGTAGCCTCCCTGAGCAATCAAGGCACCAACCATGACCATGGAAGATAATCCCAGTCCTTTCATCAGGTCTCTTGGTTGCTTCCCATTACTCCTTCAATCACTGATTATTTTCACTAATATCCTGCAGCCTAGCAAGGAACATGAACTCTAGGATCAGACTCACTGAATTTGAAAACCCCAGTCCTGAATGTAAGTTGGTGCAGCCACGATGGAAAACAGTACGGAGGTTCCTTAAAAAACCAAAACTAGAGTTGCCCTATGATCCAGCAATCCCAGTCCTGGGCATAAATCCAGAGAAAACTCCAATTCAAAAGGATCCATGAACCCCAATATTCATTGCAGCACTATTTACAATGGTCAAGACATGAAAGCCACCTAAATATCCTTCAGACAGATGAATGGATAAAGAAGATGTGGTACATATACATGAGGAAACACTGTTCAGCCATAAAAAAAGAACGGAATAATGCCATTTGCAGCAACATGGATGGATCTAGAGAGTATCTCACCAAGTGAAGTAAGCCAAAAAGAGAAAGACAAATGCCATATGATATCACTTACATGTGGAATCTACAAATGAACTTATTTAAAAAACAGAAACAAACTCACAGACAGATAACAAACTTTTGGTCACCAAAGGGGAAAGAGGATGGGGGGTTAGGGATAAATTAAGAGTTTGAAATGAACAGATCCAAGCTACTATATATAAAATAGATAAATAACAAGGCCCTGCTGTACAGCATAGGGAGCTATATTCAATAACCTGTAATAAACTATAATGGAAAAGAATATATATACTGAATCGCTTTGTCATAAACCAGAAATTAACACAATGTTGTCAATCAACTATGCTTCAATAAGCAAACAAAGACAAACCAAAAAAAAGGAAAATCCCAGTTCCACCTCTACCTAGTTGTATTCTTGGGCTACTCAGCCCTTTGCTGAGCTTCAGTTTCCTCATCTGTAAAACGGGGGCAAACAGGGAGCCTACATGCAGGGCGCTGAAAGGGAGGCACAGACGGGCACCTCTCCAGGCTTCCAGTCAGCCGGGGTAGGGTGGGAGCGCTGGGATAACAGTGGAGTAAACTGAACATAATGTTAGTTGAGTTCAGGTTTCTCCCTGTGTAACTCATCTTTGATGCCCCATGCCAATCCCCTCGATTCAGAAGGCTATTCTTTCGGTCCCCTGGCTACTGATGGTAATGCCCTCGGTTAGGAATGCCTATGGTGCTTTCCTGGGCACACATCACTCATAGGGGGCTCTAACACGTTTCTCCCACGGAGCCCCTATTTATGACTGGGCCGGCTCTTGTGGCTTTTTTTTTTTTTTTTTTTAAACGATCATGGGATGCACTTCAGCTAAAACCCATCAGAGAACTTTGAGGAAGGTAGATAGCATGCCCGAGGGCCACACAGATTTGAGGGTAGGGTGCCAAGCCTTTTGTGGATCCAATCTTTACTGGAAAATTTAAAACACATGGGGAGGAGTTAGGATGTAGGAAGGGGAAGGCAGGGTCACCCACGTGGTCAGTTATCTAGGTTACCAGAGTTTTCTGAAAGAGGAACCTTCATGGTGGGCAGCCTGGTTCCTTATCCAGTGGTTTTGCTAGCAGCTGCCAGCTTGTTTATTCAAGATGGGTGTCTTTAGAAATGGATGCCTCAGCAGTCAGAAGGCTTGATGTCAGGCACTCATTACAGTTGCACATCTGTGACCCTGCACCTAGCTGAGTCTTTTTATTTTCCTGCCCCTCTCTCCCCACACCCGCACACTTGGTCTCGGCATTGCTGCTCCTGGGAGCAGCCTCTTCCCAATCTGAAATAGAGGTGGTGGGTAGAACCCCACCCAGCTCTTGATCCCTCAGTGGGGGCAACTCTGATGCATGCTCTACTCTCTCTCAGGGCATCCCCAGCAGGACTCACGTACATTTGCCTGCATTGGTAACTGCTTCTTGAGCCACACTGATTGGCTGCCTTTCCTTCCTTGTCTCAATTCTCCACACTATACCAGTGTTTCCTAGGATCGACCTCCAAATAAACTAGTTGCACTCAAATACTATTCTCAGTGTCTTTTTCTGGCAGAACTCAAACTAGATTCCTAGAAACATGTATATCGGGGCAGAAAACTGTTGGCGTGACTGGACAACAATCCCCAGCACCCCCAAAAAGCGGGTGGTCAGGCTGAAGAGAGATCAATTCTGCTATTTAGAAGGATGGTGACTGGGTTGTAAGAACTAGGGGTCTCTAGAATCTCACTAGTGTTCAGATCCTAGCCCCGCTGGGGAGAAAGTCTTGATTCTACTTTCAAAACATGTGAAGACAGTGGTAAGATCAGCTTAAACTAAAGACGCAGTCAAGTCCAGGCCCACTCGAAGTACAGATTAAATTGATTCAGACCCCTCCACTAGAGGCTCGAAGGAAGCATCTTCTTTCTAAGGTTAAATATTATTTAGGTTCTACTCTGCTTTTTGAGGGGCTTCCTAGGATGTTGCTAGCAGTAAAGAACCCGTCTGCCAATGTAGGAGACGCAGGAGATGTGGGTTTGATCCCTGGGTTGGGAAGATCCCCTAGGGAAGGAAATGGCACCCTACTCCAGTATTCTTGCCTGGGAGATCCCAGGGACAGAGGAGCCTGGCGGGCCACAGTCCATAGAGTTACAGAGTTGGACATGGCTGAGCGACTGAGCACACACACATGTATAAAATAGATAACTGGCAGGAAGCCACTGTATAACACAGGGAACTCTGCTCAGTGTTCTGTGGTGACCGGGATGGGAAGGATATCTGAAAAAGGGGGATATATGTGTGCGTGTGTGCTAAATCGCTTTAGTCGTGTCCGACTCTGTGCGACTCTTTGGACTGTAGCCCTCCAGGCTCCTCTGTCCATGGGATTCTCCTTTCAAGAGTACTGGAGTGGGTTGCCATGCCCTCCTCCAGGGGACCTTCCCAGCCCAATGATCAAACCTGTGTCTCCTGTGGCTCCTTCATTGTACGCAGATTCTTTACTGCTGAGCCACGGGGAAGCCCTATATGTATACGTATGGCTGATTCACTTTGTTGCACTTCGTTTGTTAGTAGAGACTAATACAACACTGATTGAGAGACTGGGATTGACATATATACACTATTATATATAAGATAGATAACCAATGAGAACCTTAAAAAGACTCTCCTTCACAGTGAAATATCTATGGAAAAGAATTACTCGTACTACTATCTCCATTTCCCTCAAAATTAAAGCATAAATTGTAAAAAGAAAAAGAAGAAGAAAGGAAAATTCATCTTTGTGGTTGAGCAGGCACTCCCATCTTTGAGGAGAGCTGGCTACTGTGTCAGGCAGACGCACTCTACCCCTTAGGGAGGGAGAAGGCCCAAACTAACACACAGAGAGAATTTTATGTTTAGTTTCTTCTTGTCCTGCCTTAAAATAAAAATTGTATTTCATCAACAGCCATTGCAGAAATTAACTTCCTCCTGCCCCTCTTCAGGCAAAAACAACCAAAAATAAACCCAAACCTTCCTCTAAGAGCTGAACAAAATCAGTTCATCTCTGCAACTTGGGAACGGGGAGAACGGTACTGCCGTCTTCCAGCTGCAATCTATCTTTCAATCTTATTTATGATCTCTGAGCTCTTCTTGGGGCAGAAAACTAGAGTGCTGTGATAGTCGCTGGGTCCCTGAGCTGGTTACAACAATAACATCAACAGTAATAATAATAACAGCTACCACTTTGGGAGGGTTGATTATGAGACAGAAGGCTCCATCCCATGCACTTCTTACCCCATGATAGCCCCGTGAGGCAGTCCTGGGATCATCGCCCACTTAACAGATGAGGAAACTGAGGCAGCCTGGGGCTGAAGGAATTTACTTAGGATCATAGAGCTGGTGAGTGGCAGGGCCTTGCATCACACGCAAGCCCTTGACCTTAAACCCTTAACCTGGTGGAAACGCTTGATGGGCATCCTTGATTCTGCACAGGTTTCCTCCGAAGGAGACAGCCTGCTGGAAAAGCTTCCGGAAGCTGTGGGGTTCCTGGTGGTCTCTGAAGACGAGTCTCTTCTCGCTGCAGGTAGCGTTTAGCTCTCATTTGGAGCCATGAGGAAGCAACTCTGGATTTGGTCGGCAGTGGAGAGGGGCCTGGGGAAATGGGGACGTGGGTGGGCAAACTCTTTCTGCACAGGGCCTCATAGTAAACATCACTGCTGGTCTCTGTCATAACTATCCAACCCTGTCCTTGTAATGCGAAGCCCACCATGGATGAGATTTCAAGTGAGTGTGGCTGTGTGCCAATAACATTTGCATGGATGCTGAGAGACTTCCCTGGAGGTCCAGTGGTTAAGACTCCACACTTCTAATGTAGGGGACAGGGGTTCAATCCCTGGTCAGGGAATTAAGATCCTATATGCTATGCAGTGTGGCCAAAAAGTTTAAAAAAGTACTTTCATGATGCTGAAATTTGAATTTTATACCATTGTCATGTGTTATGAAATAGTAATCCTATTTAGTTTCTTCAAGGATGGAAAAAACTTAAAAACTACTAGCTCACATATAAAAATAGATGACCAGCCAATTTTTGCCCACGGGCTGTAGTTCATCAACCCCTGTTCTGGATAAATCTCTGAAACATTCTGGACTTCTGTTCCATTACCTCTGAAATGAGAGTGGTTATTCCTGCCTGAGTTACAGGGATAGAGAGGCATGGGGTGAGAGGAGAGAGTACACCCAGCCCACACAACCCCTCATATCAGGGGATATGAGTGATTAGGTAGCCACAGGAAAGGCTGGTTGGTGCCATGTTCAGACAAGAATCAGGGGGTACAGGAACCTATGACTTAGCCTGAAGTAGTCAGGGAAGGCTTCCTGGTAGAGGTGACAAACAGGTGCTCCATATCCTGATTTTATTTTTAAAGAAAAACATTTTAGAGTAGTTTTAGGCTCACAGCCAAACTGAGCAAAAGGCACAGAGAATTCCAGGTACCTGCTTGCTCCCATTAGCCTCCCCCGTTTTCAACATCACCCACTAGAGCGGCACGCTTGTTGCAGCTCCGAGTTTGATGAAACCCCACTGACACAGCATCCTCATTCAAAGTCCGTGGCTCACATTACGGTTCACTCTTGGTGCTGTGTATTCCGTGGGTTTGGACAAATGGGTAATGATGTATATCCATCATTGTAGCATCATACAGATCGCTTTCACTGTCCTTGAAAGGGAAAGGGTATCCGCTCAGTCTGTCTGACTCTTTGCAACCCAGGAACTGCAGCCCGCCAGGCTCCTCTGTCCATGGAATTCTCCAGCAAGAATGCTGGAGTGGGTAGCCCTTCCCTTCTCCAGGGGATCTTACCAACCTGGACTGAACCCGGATCTCCCACATGGCGGGCAGATTCTTTACCGTCTGAGCCACCTTAGATCAGTCTAATTTTTTTTTTAATATTCATTTTTATTTTTTATTTGGCTGTATCAGGTCTTAGTTGCGGCATGTGGGATCCTCCTTCCATCGTGTGAGATCTTTTATTACTGTCATGGACTCTCTAGTTGAGCATGGGCTTAGTTGCTCTGCGTCATGTGGGATCTTAGTTTCCCAACCAGGGATTGAACCCTTGTCCCCTGCATTGGAAGGTAGATTCCCAACCACTGGACAATCAGGGAAGTCCCAGTCCAATTTTTTAAAACTAATCAGTTTATTTTTTTGGCTGCACTGGGTCTTAGTTGCCACAGGCGGCACCTTTGATCATTGTCGCATGTGGGATCGTTAGCTGCAGCCTGTGGGGTCTAGTTCCCTGACCAGGCACAGAAGCCAGGCCCCTGCAAAGGGAGCATGGCGTCTTAGCCACTGGACTACAAGGGAAATCCTTCAGTCTGATTTTTACAAAGCCATTTCCAGGGTTCAAGACACTTTAGACCAGCGCTGTCCAGGAATGAAAAGTACAAATGTGAACCACATTTGTATTGTGTACGTTCTCGAGACCCCATTTAAAAAGGTAAAGAGAAATAAGTGGCATTTGTGTTATTAATACGTCTTATTTAATGCAATAGACCCCCAAAACCAACATGAAATCAACATGATTTTAATGGGGGCCTACCCCTCCAGATTGTCACAGAGCCTCGGTTTGAGTTCCTCAAGTCACACAGCTATCCCACCGGCTATTTATTTTACATACGACAGCGTATATGTGTCCCTGCTCGTCTCTCCACTCGTCCTGCCCTCTCCTCTCTCCCACCCCCCACCCCTGCAACCTCGTGTCCGTAAATCTGTTCTCTATGTCTGATTCTCCATTGCTGCCCTGAAAATAGGGTCATCAGTACTACTCAAAGGCAGGTTCTTAACCACTGGACCACTAAGGAGGTTCCTGTTGCTGTTTTGCTAAATCTACCTCCTCCTTCCTCTCCTTCACCTCCTCTTCCTTCTGCTCCAGCCACACTGGCTTCCATGCTTCTCTCAAACACAGCTGGCCTTTCCTTCCTTCCGGGCATCTCATGCTATTCCCACCCTTCCAGTGCTTGCCACCTCTTCATCTCTCTAAAGGCAATGCAAATGTCCTACAATAAATTACCGCACAAGCATGGTGGCTTAAAACAATAAGAATATCTTTATTCATGGTTCTAGTGTCAGGAAGTCCAAAATCAAGGCATTGGTGGGACTGGCGCCCTCCAAAGTCTTCTGAGAAGTATGTTTTTTTTTGTTTGTTTGTTTTTTTACGCTGTTGTTTTTTCTTCACTTGTTTGTTTTTTGCTTCTTCCAGCTTCTGCCGGGATTCCTTGGCTTATGGCCACATCTCTCCAGTCTCTGCCTCCATCTTCATGTTGCTTTCTCTGCTATGTGCGTCTCTGAGTCCTGTTTTTCTCATGGCATCCAGCCCCTGACTTCATTGCCCTTAACACAAGCTGTAATCATTTTATTTTCCTTCCTTCCTCCTGCCCTCCCACCCCTCCCTCCATCTTCAAAACTAATTTACCATGTGTCCAGCTTTGTTCTGGGAGACCACCAGCAACCCAAACAGGCAGAATCAGCTCTCTGAAAACTCATAGCCTTGTGATAATAAATAACTTTACTGTTTTCTATGAGGTTATTGATCACTGGTGTGCTCACCCTTCCCCAACTGTAGGCTCTATGATGGAGGCCTGGTCTAGTTTGTTCACCACTGTATCCTTTCTACCTGTGTATAGTAGGTGCTCAAAAAAAAAAAATTGTTATTGATTGAATTCAATTACTCTCAAATTCCTCAAGGAGTGAAAGGTATAATCTTTGTCTGCTGTTTTAGGTTTTGGAAGGTCCGTGAGGATATTTTTGGCAGATGCACAGGGATTTCATCGATTCCTGGCCACTGACCTTGAACATGAAGATGTGGTAGAGACAGCCGTTTTTGGTCCTGAAAACAATCTGATTGTCACCGGGTCCCGGGATGCACTCATTCAGGTGAGGGAGAGATGCATGGCCCATCGTCCTCACCTTCACCTCTGGAAGAGAAAGTATGATTCTTTTTCTAAACAAAAATATTTATTTATTTGGCTGTTCCAGGTGTTAGTTGCAGTATGTGGAATCTTGTAGTTGTGACATGCAAATTCTTAGCTGTGGCACATGAGATCTCCAGGTCCCTGCATTGAGAGCAAGGAGTCTTAGCCACCAGACTACCAGGGAAGTCCCAAAGTATGGTTCTTTAGGGATCATTTGGCTTCAAAATACAGAAACCCACAAAGACTAGTGCAGGCAAAACAGAGCAGGTCATTGGATGACACGGTGGGGGTGGTCTTCTGGGACTCAGAGACAGATCTAGGGAGAATTATTAAAGCACTCAACAAAAGAGAGAGCATTCCTGCTAAACATAAAATACTGGGAAGAGTTTGACTTTCAGAGGAGCAGGGTTGGGGAGATGGGGAAAAAATCCTATTAAGCTCAAAGTTCTCCAAGCTGGGGAGAAGAGCATGTGATACAGTAGCAGCAACATTCTGGTCTTAGGACCTCTTTAGATTTTTAAAGGTTATTGAGAACCTTCAAGGAGCTTTCATGTATGTGGATTATATCCACATGATTCATATATTTTTTAACAAATGATCTATTTTGAAATAGTTTTAGGTTCTTACAGAAGAATTGTGAAGAGAGCCCAGATAGATCTCATATATATATGTGTGTCTTAGTCACTCAGTCATCCACCTCTTTGTGACCCCATGGACTGTAGCCCACCAGGCTCCTCTGTCCATGGGATTTTCCAGGCAAGAATACTGCAGTGAGTTGCCATTCCCTTCTCCAGGAGATCTTCCTGACCCAGGGGTTGAATCCGGATCTCCCACATTTCAGGCAGATTCTTTACCACCTGAGCCACCAGGGAAGCCCCATATATATGTGTGTGTGTGTGTATGTATATATATATATATATATATAACTTTCAGAGGAGCAGGATTGGACATATATATACACACACACATATATATGTATATGATTATACACACACATATATACATATATATATGATTATATACACACAGACACACACATATATGAGTACTCTCTGGGTCTCTTCGCAACTCTTCCGTAAAACATAAAACTATACATATCAACTCTTCACCCAGCTATCCTCAGGGTTAACATCTTATATCACATTGATCTCATTATCAAAACCAAGATATTAACATTGGGACAATATCATTTGGGACAAAACTCATCTACAGACCTCGATCCTATTTCACCAGTTTTTCTACAAGTGTCATTTTTCAGATCCTGTATTGCATTTAGTATCTACTGATATTTACCATGTTAAATTTTTAAATGCCAAAATCTAAAAATACTTCTCCATTAATTCCTCAATGTGACATATGAATATAATAGCATAATTTTGTGAAAACAGTAATTATTTTCTGAAACACACACACAAAAATCATGAAAAGTGTTATCATTTCATATTTTGGCAAATCTCTTTCTTGTCTGGCTTCACAGAAGACAATCAGATTCTCATATTTGATTCTACATTCTCCCATCTGTTCTGATAACATATTCCATAGTTTCTCGAAGACTATTGCTCATTTATGAGAGGAAGAATGTGTAAAAAAGACAAATGACTTCTTAAATAACAGCAAAAATAATTGTGTTTTTGTAGAACTCCCTGAAACTCCCCTTTTGCAGAACCACCTGGAGGCTAACTTCCAGGGGTTCCCTGGAACACACTTTGAGAACTGCCATGGTAGCTGATTGATGAGATGTAGGAAGGTTTGAGGGGGTGAGGAAATGTGAGGGCCCTTGACCTCCAGCCTGAAAGTTTATCTTGGGCAGACAAGTGCGCTTAAGAATATTCCTCCTGAACTGCAGCAGCATAAGGAGAAGTTCTGCCGCTCTGCTTCCATCCTCAGGTGTGGAGTCTGTCAGCGCAGGGGACTCTGCTGGACATCTTGGACGGTGTCGGGGCCCCTGTGAGCCTGCTGGCCCGGGGTGGGGCCTTGGTGGCATCTGCTTCCCGTCAGTCCTCATCTTTTAAAGTCTGGGATCTCACCTGTGCTCAGAAGCCGAGGGCCTCTAACCCATTCTTGGACCGCACTGGCCTCACAGCAGTGTCACACAACGGCAGCTACGTCTATTTCCCTAAAACTGGGGACAAAAACAAAGTCAGCATTTGGGACTTGGCAGAAGGTTTGTAAGACTTAAGCACAGCCATTTGTGTGGGTAAGAACTGAAGCCCCTGTCTTGGTCTGTTTGGGTTGTCATAACAAAACACCATAGACAGGAAGAGGAGAAGATTAAAGAACAGACACTTATTTCTCATGGATCTGGAGGCTAGAAAGTCTGAGATCAAGGCCCTGGCAGATCAATGTCTGTTGAGAGCCCACTTCCTGGTTTGCAGATGGCCACCTTCTCAATCTGTCCTCCAATGGCAGAGAGCAGAGAAAGAAGCAATCTCTAGAGTCTCTTCTTACAAGGGCACTAATTCCATTAATGGGGACTCCACCCTCATGATCTAATCACCTTCCAAAGGTCCCACCTCCTAACACCATCACATTAGGGGGTTAGGACTTCAACACCTCTTTGGGGGTAGGACCCAAACATTCAGTGTGTAACACCCCAGTTAGGTTAAAAGTGGCTGATAGAAAACAGGACTCGATTTCATAAATTTCTAGCATATGGTCATTGACTATTTGATGGTCAATTCCTGTTTTAGTTGAGGCTTCCCTGGAGGCAGGGTTCCTGATGGGGATATTTGCACAAGTGGTGTACAGAGGAGGGCTCCCAGGAGGAGAGAGTGAGGAAGCAGGCTGGGTGGCAGCAGTGTTGAACATGGAGCTGGTCTCAGCTTGATTCCACAAGGAGCCCAGGAACACGAATTGCACTTCACAGTTGTCCCATCTTGAAGCAAAGGGACCAGCCTTTTTACTCCCATATCAGGCAGTCACTGTCCATCCTAGGTGGTGGGCTCAGCCCCTAGGCATTGCTAAATGAGGTGCTTCCTTCACTCAACAGCCATGAGGTCTTAGATCTGGGTGAACTGACTGGTAAAGGGGATCTAAGCATGTCAGTAGTAATACCTGCCCAATCCCCACTGGGTAGACGGAGGTATAGAAATTCCTGTTGTTGTTCAGTCACCAAGTCATGTCCATTGAATCGGTGACGCCATCCAACCATCTCATCCTCTGTCATCCTTTTCTGCTTCTGCCTTCAATCTTCTGCCTGGCTGATCATAAAATGAGAAAAGAAATTCACTCGCAAGTTCGTGTCTGGATTCGACAGACATTGGTTTAGTGCTAGTCTTGGGGCCAAACTCTGGGCGTTAACAGTGAGGAAGGCAGATGAAGTTGCAAAATTTGAGGTGCTTGCCTGCTAGTCATGGGGGAGAGTAGGATGTGAAGAAACAGAGCAGGGTGGTGGGCAAGGTGATAGGAGTCAGTAAGCCACAGCCCAAGGGCCAAATCCAGACACACACTTGTTTCCATGTTGTTTGTGGCCGCTTTAGGGCTGTGCCAGCAGAGTTAAGTGGTGACAGCAGAGAGCATACGGGGCAAAAATATTTACTCTCCTACCCTTTACAGAGGGTGGCAAAAGGAAACATTTGGGATGAGAGGTTCCGAAGACCTGAGAAAGGCATGTATATTGGTTCTGAGAAAGCTTCAGAGGGTCTGAGGCAGGGCAGTGAGATGTTGTGATTGTCATATTTTAAAGCTTGGATGATTGGTGGGCAGGAGCGAAACCAGGGAGACTGGCAATAGCTAAGTTGAAGGGTAACAAAAGCATTTTTTTAAATCCTTCAAAGATGGGAACCAGTATCCCTGTGATCCATTCTTGATGCGGTCTTCTCTCTGTGACAGGTGAGGAGCAAGATGCTCTGGACACCTCCAACGAGGTCAGGTGTCTGGAGGTTGCCGAGCAGGCCAATCTCCTTTTCACTGGCCTCGTTTCGGGGATTGTCCTGGTGTTCCCCCTGAACTCCAGACAAGACGTGATGTGTATCCCTCCTCCAGAAGCCCGGAAAGCCGTCAACTGCATGGCTCTTAGTAAGGACGAGGGGCACCTGGCCATTGCCTATGACAGCACCGTCTTGGTGCTGGACATCAGCCCGGGGGACCCCTGTCCAGTCATCGACGGGCCAATATACACCTTCTATACCCAACTGCCTGACACCATAGCCAGTGTGGCCATTCTGGCTGACTGTCGTGTCATCTACGGCATGATCAACGGTGACCTCTTCCTTTACGAGTGTGTGAATTCCAAGGTGTTCCCTCTGGAGGCCCATGGGAGCCGAGTCACCTGTGTGGAGGTCAGCCACAAAGAGCAGCTGGCAGTCAGCGGGGCCGAGGAAGCCCTACTGTGTCTCTGGGACCTGCAGGTGTGCAAGTGGAAATTCGAGATGAGCTACACGGTGGGTAGCCTACCACACCATGTGCATGTCCTGGCATTAGAAAATGGATGATGGGCATCATTTATTAAGGGTACACCACATGTGGCCAACCAGGGTCGGAACTAGTGTGAGTCAAGTGAGAGAGGTCCTCGCCTCCAGAAGAGAGTTTTAGGGGATGCCAAAAAACTTGGCCATCCAGAGAAATAATGGTTTAGTTCAATGTTTAAAAAATAAAAATAGATGCAAAAAATACACACAAAATAAAATATCAACATTTATTTATTTTCAAATGTTTTATTTGTGTATTTATTTTGGGCTGTGCTGGGGCTTCATTGCTGCACGGGCTTTTCTCTGGTTGCAGCGAGTACGGGCTACTCTCTAGCTGAAGTGCTCAGGCTTCTCATTGTGGTGGCTTCTCTTGTTGCAAAGCATGGGCTCTAGGGCACGCAGGCCTTTGTAGTTGTGGCTCCTGGGCTCTAGAGCACAGGCTCAATAGTTGTGGTGCAAAGGCTTAGTTGCTCCATGGCATGTGGGATCTTCCAGGACCAGGGATCAAAGCTGTGTCTCCTGCATTGGCAGGCTCTTTACCAATGAGCCACCAGCGAAGCCCCAAATAGCAACATTTAAAATAAAGACAGGATGGGAACTTTGCTGGCAGTCCACTGGTTAAGACTCCGAGCTTCCAATGCAGGGGGCCCGGGTTCGATACTGGTCAGGGATCTAAGATCCCACAGCACAGTCAAAAAGTGAAAATAACGACAGGATCAAATCCTGCGCTGGCACAGTCCTGCCTCACTCTTCTCACCCTGATCCTGTCTGGCCTTTCTTTCACCCAAAGGTTTTGATTGTATGACCCATGCCAGGGCTCTTTCTAGTGCCAAGGAAGGCACTTGACCATAGCAGACGGCGTCCTGCCTCTTGGAGCCACGTTCTAGTCGGGGAGACACTGTGAGCTCTGTGAGGGCAGGATTTTTATGTGTTTTGTTCACTGAGGTGGTACCTGCCCCTCGGAGAGCTCCTGACCATTAAATGTTTGTGAAATTAAAACAAAGCAGCATATACATGATGTTTGGGGTGCAACAAGACCTTTGAAGAAAAATAGGGCAAGAAAAAGAGGTAGAGCGTGGCAAGGGCTGCTATTAAGAAAGTCAGGTAAGTCTGGTGGAATAGCATTTTAGGCAGAAGGAACAGCAACTGGGAAGGCTCTGAGGAGGGAAACTGATGACTCCTTTACATACAAAGTGTTCAAGAGTTTTCACATCCATCTCTTAAGAAGTTATAAATTTTGTATCAGTATGATTGCGTGATATCATATATTTACATATTCATATATATTATGCAAAATTGTTCAGTCACTGCTGCTGACTCTTCATGACCCCATGGACTGCAGCCTGCCAGGCTCCTCTTCACTATTTCCCAGAGTTTGCTCACATTCATGTTCGTTGAGTTGGTGATGCTATCTAACCATCTCATCCTCTGCCATCTCCTTCTCCTTCGGCTTCAATTTTTCCCACCATCGGGGTCTTTTCCATGAGTCGGGTCTCCACATCAGGCAGCTAAAGTACTGGAGCTTCAGCTTCAGGATCAGTCCTTCTAATGAATAATCAGGGTCGATTTCCTTTAGGATTGACTGGTTTGATCTGCTTGCAGTCCAAATATACATATTAAAATACCATTCTATAATTTATTCCTCACAACAATCTTGTAAGGTTGTGCTAATATTCCAGTTTTCTCAGATGCGGAACAAAGATAGTACCTGAGGTTGCAAGATATAAGCATTCTTAATAAACTAAGGGAGACAATCTTGTAACTAAGAGAACAGAATATAGGCAGTTTCATCTCAAAATGCCTTCATCCCCCCTGACTTATCTTGATGAAGTCACTATAAGGCTGAGATATGAGTAATCTTTTGCCTTGTTGAGTTGGGAAATATCACCACAGCAGTTAAATACACCTAGCTTTTTCTTTTTAAAAAAATAAACTTAAATTTGGAATAATTTTAGATTTACAGATTAAGTTGTGAAGATAGTTTGAAGGTTCCCATTTACCTGCTCCTGACCCAGCTTCCCCTGATATTAACATCTTACATAACTAGAGTATGTTTGTCAAAACTAAGAAAGTAACACGGGAACAATATGATTAGCTATCAACTTTATTGGGATCATATGTTGTTGGTTTTTTTTTAATTTGTATCTTTTTAAAAATTTATTTTTGGCTGCACTGGGTCTTCATTGCTTTGCGTGGGCTTTCTCTAGTCGCAATGAATGGCGCTACTCTCCATTCAGATGCCCAGGCTTCTCATTTCTGAGGCTTCTCTTGTTGCAGAGCACAGGCTCCAAGCACACGGGCTTCAGTAGTTCAGCATGCGGGCTCAGCAGTTGTGGCGCACAGGTTTAGGGGCTCCGTGGCATGTGGAATCTTCCCGGATCAGGGATTGAACCTGCGTCCCCTGCATTGGTAGGTGGATTCCCACCCACTGTGTCACAAGGAAGTCCAGGATCATATGTTTTTCAGTGAGTTCCTTTTTTCTGTTCTAGGATTCCTAATTTCATTTAGCATATAGTTTTTAATTAAATACAATTGGAGCTAATACTTGTATAACCAAGATCATTTAAGAAATTAAATCCTATAGTTCCTGTTCTCCAATGCAAAATGTCACTAATCCTCTCAAACCAATCTCTTTGAAGATGTATTTTGGGCCAAGGAATATCAATGCGTAGCATCTCTCCAGGTTTTAACTTGATCCATCTCGCAAGAAGGAGCTTCCCAGGTGGTGCTAAAGAACCTGCCTGCCGATTCAGGAGACATAAGAGGTGCAGGTTCAATCACTGGTTCAGGAAGGTCCACTGGAGGAGATATTCTTGCCTGGAGAATTGCAGGGACAGAGGAGCCTGGTGGGCTACAGCCATAGGGTCACAAAGAGTCAGAGATGACTGAAGCGACTTAGCACATATGCATCACCCAAGAGGTGTTTACAAGTCTGGCTTCCTATACAAGTGCCTTGGGGCTGGATTCCTAGGTGTCTTTCAGTCTGAAATAAAGATCACATTGCCTTTTTCTACAGAATTCTTACTGTATAGGAGTCCAATGTGCTTGCTTCTCCAAGGATGACAAGTATGTCTACGCAGGCTTGAAAGATTGCTCCATAATTGTATGGAGTGTGCTGGATGGTGAGTCATTTTGCTTTGAGGGTAGGACTGAGCTTAGGTCTGGAGACAAAAGACCCTGTTCTGGATCCTTGACATTAGAGGGCTCTGCTCTGACCTCCCTTCATTGGGTCCATCTGCTTGGGGGGCAGGTATCTGCAGCTTCAGGGAACAGGCCCAACTGGAGCTATACCTCTTCTTCTAGAACCCATGCTCTGAAAACCTGGAACTCCAGAACACCCTCCCCACATGCCCCAGAAGTCCTCTTTAGGGCCTCTGTGGGCCTCTTTCCCAGGTCTATCCTTCTGAAAGTGGGCTATGCCTTGAGCGTGCACACCCCCAGGCTGTGAAGGTGATTGTGGAATGGTGTGCATGGAGTCTGGATGTGTGACCTGGGTGGGGATTCACATGTATGTATCTGAGGCCCCTTAGGGATGTAGGATGGAGCTGGATGTGGGAAGAGAAGGGGAAAATCACAGACATCTGGGGTCTCCCATACTGTTATATTCAGACATGGAACTGAAGAGCCTGAGAATCCTCAACCCAAACCTGACCTTCCAGGTGTTCTGAAGGTATATCAACCAATGTAGAAGGATAGAATATATTTCACTTAATACAACAGTTTATTAGCTGGGTTTACAGTGTTTACATATTGTATCTTATAGGACGTTGACCATTCATTCTCTTTCCTCAGGCCCTGTAAATGTTTGGGGAGCCTTGTTTAAGATCAGCCACTTTGAAAACTCCACATTTCTCATTCTGTTTAACATCACACTAAGGACATATTAACAGAAGTTAACATTTCTTGTGTACTGGATACTGTCACCAAGTCATTTCATTATCTCAGTACACACCCACCTTTTATAAAATTTGAGGCTCTGAGAGATGGGGTGGGCTGTGGTTTGAAGCTGGTCTACCTGCTCCCCATGGTTACCTTTGTCACATTCTCCTATAGAGAAAGGAACCCTTATGACACTGGCAGGGAGGGGTAGGAGTTATTGCTATCCCCATTTGACAAATGAAGAAGCTGAAGTTCAGAGTGATTAAGAAATTTTCTCAAGGTCATAAAGCAAGTAAGTGGCTGAATGAATAGCAGATAGAGTTGAATATATTGTAATCAAATACATTATAACTGAAAACACTGTGATTGAATCAGTATAATTGAATAGTTATGTTCTAATACATTGCAACTGAATACATTGTATTCTAATACAGAGTAATAAAGATGCTAAGGTCTGTGGACTGTGGCCTTAAAAGCCCATCCTGCACAGGTTCACAACCTCTCTTCCCGCTCCTTCTCCAATAATAATATTGACTGAATTCACTTTGGGATGAAACTGATACTTAGCACTTGACATGCATAACATCTTCAAATCTTCAGAATTCCCCTCAGCAGGTAGGCTCAGTTATCATTTCCATATTGTGGATGAAGCAAGAGGGAATGAGAATTTTGCTGTCATGCCTAAGCCAGTAAGGGGGATAGAAGAAATTTGACCCCACGCAGCTAAGTCTCAAATGTGTGAGATTGGATCTCTGTGGCTGAATTTTTACCATTTGTGCCCATCCCACCACTTCTCCCTACAGGCACACTGCTGGCTGTCCAGTTTGTGCATGCCGTGGTGAACAGAATCATCCCAACCTCCAGTGGCTTCATTGCCCCCTCCAGACACGGCTATCTCATCCGTGAGCGTTTCCAGTGCCCTTCATCAGGAATCTCACAACAGGACCCTCTCAAGAACTTCAAGAAAGCAGTGTGGATGGTCAAATCCAGGCAGAGAGAAGAGCTGGCAGCTGCTGCAGGAGCACTCCAGGACTTGAGATCGGAGAGTGCCCAGGGAAATGAATCCAGATCAAACAAACGCTCACAAGTCTGCCTGCTGGTGTAAAACCCCCGACGGCGCCAAGTGAGTTAGTCCCATTCAGTCCAACTGAAGCAAAAAGAAAGTATGTGTTGATATATATCTGGACTCGAAGCCTCCAGTTATGTGACCAGACCTTGTTTCCTACCATCTTTCCATTTTTTTTCTCTCCTCAGCTCTATTCTCCGGTCCACCCCCAGATTAGCATCATGACAGCCAAGTTCAGCAGAAAAGAAGGTCTCTTTCCAACAGTTTGAACCAAAGTCCTGGTTCTAAATCTGTTAGCCCCAATTAGTTCATACACCCATCCCAGAACACAAAGCTATCTTTGAGGAAAATGCAGCACTCTGCTTGGCGGTCCTGACCCCACGTCCATCCAGACTGAGGTTGGAGTCAACACCACCCAACTCTGTAGACTGAGAAGGGGAGAGGCTACTCCCCAGGGTAACTGGGGTGCTAGCCAACATGGGGATGGATGGATATGAGACCAACCAGACCACAGACGTGGACCACAGAGCCAATTTATAAAGCACCAGTTGCTATGGTCTGATCCTTATCACAGCCCATACTTCAGAGAGGGCAGGAGTTTCTGCTTCCATTTTACAGATAAGGAAACAGCCTTGCAGAGTTAGTCGTGATTTGCTCAAGATCACGAGCAGAGAGAACTCTGAGAAATTAGAATCTAGAGCCTTCCTGTTCCAATTTTTGTTGGGACCACCTCACTCTAATTTTAGACCCAGAAGCACAACCATCAATTCCATGGGTGGCACATTCAAATGCCCACAGGCACCAACAAGTAATCAAGATAATTGCTGTGCACTGGGGTGACCAGCAGATTATGATGGTGACCATGCAAACATGGAGGGCATTGCTCTTTCTTGGCACGAGACACGAGAACCTTGACTCTACCCTGAATGGCCCTGGGGAGAGCAGCCCACTGGTGCCAGAGCTTCCTGTTGTCATAAGTAAAGCCAGAAATCTGGATTTTTATGAGAAATGTCCTCATTTTAACCAAGTTGGCAATGGGTTCAAATTTGCACTTATAGACACACTTGGCTCATGTGTCTAGTTCATTGTGACCCAACTTGGCATTAAAACAGTAAACCTGTTATCATTCTTCCATCTATACTCCTTGGCTCTCAAACTCTGAGGCTAGAGATGCTTTTTATCTTAAAAACTGGAGGCTCTTGGAAGCAGATGGATAAAGCTGCCGACATCTTCCTACCATGCTTTTGAACCATCTCTGCCTTGTGCAAGTTCAAAAGTCTGACTGTTTCTGCTCCACTTAAATGGCTTTTTCTTTTATGCCTGCAGCCTTCTAAAAGCCCCCACTTGCTTCTGGGGCTTTTGCTGTAAGGATAGCAGAGTCCAAACCTTCAAGGTGCTATTCCATCCTCTCCTCCTCCCCCACCTCCAGCTGAATTCCAGACAGAAAAAAAACAGCCTTAGAAATAGAGGCTTTTGAGCTGGATGTGACCTGACCGATGGTCTCATTCAGCCATTTTTAACACTAGTGTTCCAAGGAGGGCTTTGACAGTTCTGCAAATGTCACTTAGCATCAAATTTCACTTAAAAATGTTTTATAACTGTAATTTAAAAATACACATTGGGTAGCAGTTTTTAAGGTGCTGGAAATGACTAGCATAGGATTCTCCTGCCATCTCCATTTAACTTAGAGGGGAGGGGAGCCCTTGAAAAAAAATTAAAGCTACTCTTTGCACCATGTCTCTGTGAATCAGGGGTTTACCCAATGCATAAATAAGATTTAGCTACAACTTCTGGTTTAAAATATGAGTGTCCATCTCAGCAGCCTCAGTGAAAATCAATTGCTTCATATGTAAACACTAATTTGCCTATAGGAAAGAATTTTTTTTTACTAATAAAATGCTACTTTGAATTGTTGCTTACCGTGGTATTTCTGTAAAGAGTCTTCATTTAAGAAAGTGTTCGGTTGCTATGAATGTTTGACAAGCACACTGCTTTGTAGCGGAGTGACTTGCTTGAGGTTCCCCAGCTACGGTGGAGCCAGGGTGAGAGCATGGTTATTGTGCCAACAGGACTGTATTAACATACTATCCGAACTGAAGCACTTTTTGAGAGTGAAACGGAGTGATCCAAACAATTACTCCAGGACAACTACAATAAGCTGGCTCTCCCAGGACAGTTGGAATATATAGCTCCTCTAGTTACAACAGGGATTGCTGCTGCTGCTGCTGCTAAGTCGCTTCAGTCGTGTCCGACTCTGTGCGACCCCATAGACGGCCACCTACCAGGCTCCTCTGTCTCTGGGATTCTCCAGGCAAGAACACTGGGGTGGGTTGCCATTTCCTTCTCCAATGCATGAAAGTGAAAAGTGAAAGTGAAGTCGCTCAGTCGTGTCTGACTCTTAGCGACCTCATGGACTGCAGCCCACCAGGCTCCTCCGTCCATGGGATTTTCCAGGCAAGAATACTGGAGTGGGGTGCCATTTATATTAAATTCTAGACAGTCCTTTTAAAAATTAAACATGACATATAACCTTGTATTAGTTTCAGGTGTACAATGTAAAGATTCGATATTTGTATATATTATGAAATGATCCCAAGAAGTGTAGTTAATATTCAATACTGGGCTTCCCAGGTGGATCAGTGGTAAAGAATCCACCCGTCAATGCAGGAGATGCAGGAGGTGTGATCTCTGGGTCGGGAAGATCCCCAGAGGAGGAAATGGCAACCCATTCTTGCCTGGGAAAATGCCAAGGACGGAGGAACCTGGTGGGCTACAGTCCATGAAATTGCAGAGAGTCAGACACGACTGAGTGACTACACACACACACACACACACACACACACACACACACAGTTGATTTACAATAGTGTCTTAATTTCAGGTGTACAGCAAAGTGATTCAGTTATATATAGTGGGTTGGCCAAAAGGTTCACTTGGGATGTTATGGGAAAATCTGAATGAACCTTTTGGCCAACCCACTATATATATGTGTGTGTGTGTATTCTTTTTCAGATTTGTTTCCCTTACAGAATATTATAAACTATTGAGTTTAGTTCCCTGTGCTATACTGTAGGTCCCTGTTGGTTATCTATTTTATATATAGTAATAGTAGTTGCTGCTAAGTCACTTCAGTCGTGTCCGACTCTGTGCGACCCCATAGACGGCAGCCCACCAGGCTTCCCCGTCCCTGGGATTCTCCAGGCAAGAACACTGGGGTGGGTTGCCATTTCCTTCTCCAATGCATGAAAGTGAAAAGTGAAAGCGAAGTCGCTCAGTCGTGTCCAACTCTGTGCGACCCCATGGACTGCAGCCTACCAGGCTCCTCCATCCATGGGATTTTCCAGGCAAGAGTACTGGAGTGGGGTGCCATTGCCTTCTCCGAGTAATAGTAGTATGTATATGTTAATGCCAAACTGTGGGCGAATTTCTGTTTTGTATATAAGTTCATTGGTATCTTTTTTTTAGGTTTCCCATATAAGCAATATCATATATTTGTCTTTTTTCTGTCTGGCTTACTTCACTTAGTATGATAATCTCTAGGTTCATCTATGTTGCTGCAAATGACATTATTTTCATTCTTTTCTTGGTAAGAACTTTTAAGACCTGTTGTCCTAGCAACTTTCAAATATACAATTCAGTTCAGTTCAGTCACTCAGTCATGTCCGACTCTCTGCAACCCCATGGACTGCAGCACGCCAGGATTCCCTGTCCATCACCAACTCCGGGAGTTTACCCAAACTCATGTCCATTGAGTCAATGATGCCATCTAACCATCTCATCCTCTGTCATCCCCTTCTCCTCCTGCCTTCAATCTTTCCCAGCATCAGGATCTTTTCAAATGAGTCAGTTCTTCACATCAGATGGCCAAAGTATTGGAGTTTCAGCTTCAGCATCAGTCCTTCCAATGAATATTCAGGACTGATTTTCTTGAGGATGGACTGGTTGGATCTCCTTGCTGTCCAAGGGTCTTTTCCAACACCACAGTTCAAAAGCATCAATTCTTCGGCACTCAGCTTTCTTTATAGTCCAACTCTCACACCCATACATGACTACTGGAAAAACCATAGCTTTGACTAGACAGACCTTTGTTGGCAAAGTAATGTCTCTGCTTTTTACTATACTGTCTAGGTTGGTCATAACTTTTCTTCCAAGGAGCAAGCGTTTTAATTTCATGGCTGCAATCACCATCTGCAGTGATTTTGGAGCCCCCCAAAATAAAGTCTGTCACTGTTTCCATTGTTTCCCCATCTATTTGCCATGAAATGATAGGACCAAATGCCATGATCTTAGTTTTCTGCAAGTTGAGTTTTAAGCCGACTTTTTCACTCTCCTCTTTCACTTTCATCAAGAGGCTCTTTAGTTCTTCTTTGCTTTCTGCCATAAGTGTGGTGTCATCTGCATATCTGAGGTTATTGATATTTCTCTTGGCAATTCTGATTCCAGCAAATATACAATACAGTATTATTAACTATAGTCACCAGATTGTACATGACACTTCCAGGACTTATTTATCATAAGTTATTTTTGGTGAGAAGTCAGCTTCCTTATTAGGTGGTTACCCAAATAATAATTCATTATCATGGCAAGCAATCAAATAGAACAGAGGCTATAAGGTAAAAATCAGAAGTAGGGTGATCATGGTGACTCTGTATACAAGACTTTCCAGTAGTCATGTTATGGATGTGAGAGTTGAACTATAAAGAAAGCTGAGTGCCGAAGAATTGATGCTTTTGAACTGTGGTGTTGGAGAAGACTCTTGAGGGTCCCTTGGACTGCAAGGAGATACAACCAGTCCATCCTGAAGGAAATAGGTCCTGAATATTCATTGGAAGGACTGATGCTGAAGCTGAAATCCAATACTTTGGCCACCTGATGCAAAGAACTGACTCCTTGGGAAAGACCCTGAAGCTGGGAAAGATTGAAGGCAGGAGGAGAAGGGATGAGATGGACAGAGGATGAGATGGCTGGATGGCATCACTGACTCAATGGACATGAGTTTGAGTAAACTCTGGGAGCTGGCGATGGACTGGGAGGCTGGGCATGCTGCAGTCCATGGGGTTGCAAAGAGTCGGACATGACTGAGTGACTGAATGAACTGATGCCACTTAAAACAAAAACTCTATGTTATGATAACTCTTCAGTCACTGGCAAATCGGGACATCTGGTCACCTAAACAGCTCTTAGTCCCCCAATTCCTGCCCCCTAGAGCTATATCTTTTGACCAACTTCATCCATTTCACCCAGCCCTACCTCCTGCCTCTGGCAGCCATCAATCTGCTTTCTGTATCTATAAGTTTGAGGGGGGGTATTTTTTAAATTTATTTTTAAAATATTTATTTATTGGGCTATGCCAGGTCTTCCTTGCGACATGCAGGATCTTTAGTTATGGCATGAGAACTCTTAATTGTGGCATGTGGGATCTAATTCCCTGACCGTGGACTGAACCTGGGCGCTCTTCACTGGGAGTCCCAAATCTTAGCCCCTGGACTTCCAGGGAAGTCCCTGGGCAGGGTTTAGTTAATTGAAAACTTTTAACTTTAAAGTCTAGAGTTTTGGTTTTTTTTTTGCTAAACTCTGTGAAAACATTCAAACCCACAGCAAAGTTGCAATATTGAGGACAATGAACATGTGTTTATTGAGATTCCCTGATTGCCCTATTGCTGCCAATCTCCTGCTAAACCAATTCAAAATGACACCGGGACTAGGGTGAGAAGAGTGGAGGGAGCACTCAGACCAAAAATAGTCAACCATCAAAACAGACATTGGGTTACCATAACTTTTAAATCAAAATGAATAAAAATGCATATTGAACAAAATACCAACATTTTCAATAAAACTGGATTCTGATCCTGTATTTGCACAGACTCCTCACCCTAATTCTGGCCCTGGTGATATCAAGACACTTCAGCGCTTATGTAAGGAGGCATTTTTAAGGAATAAGGTCATTCTCCTACATAACTGCACACACCTGCCAAACTAACAATAGGCATTCCTAATTTTTCTAATTAGTCCTAAAGCATTCCTAATTAGCTATTTCTTCAAACTAAACTAGGATGCAATAAAGATTTGTTCACCCATTGCACTGCATTCGTTTGCTTTGTCTCTAGTCTCATTGTAGAGCAGGAGTCAGCAAGCCACAGTCTGCATGTTTGTTTTTGTAAATAAAGTTTTATTGAAACACAGCCATGCCTGTTCATTCGCATATTACCTATGGCTGTTTTCATGCTGCAGTGACAGAGAATGTATGAACCCAGAGTGAAAAATACTTACAATCTGGCTCTTTGTACTTATTTATACTGTATACTTTAATACTGTGTGTATTATACAGACATACAATAAACATATATATTTATATTGTATATAACATTTATAATACTTTTATTATATAGTTATTTGTTTAAAATATAAAATATTGGGACTTCCATGGTGATTCAGTGGCTAAGGCTCCATGTTCCCAATGGAGAGGGCCTGGGTTTGATCCCTGGTCAAGGAACTAGATCCCACATGCAGCAACTAAAGAGTTTGCATGCTGCAACAAAGGCCAAAGATCCCACATGCCACAACTAAGACCCAGCACAGCCAAACAAATAAATTTTAAATATATATATATATATATATATAATTTACAATCTGCCAACTCTGGTCTTAAATGACTTGATTAGATTTAGAGCAGACATTTTCTTAAATGGACTGTTTTTAGAGCAGTTTAGATTCACAGCAAAATTGAGTGGAAGGCACAGCGATTTCTCATATCCCCCCTCCACCCACACACGTGTCATTTCCTCCATTATTAACATCCCCACCAAAGCAGTCTATTTGTCACACCTGAAGAACCTACATTGACACTTCATCATCACACGGTAAACGGTTTTGACAAGACTACTTCATGGGGTATTAGTGAGCTATTACGGAGTAACAAATCACCACAAACTTAGCTGCTGAAAAGAACAGCCTTTTATTCTCTCACAGTGTCTGTGGGTCAGGAATCTAGGCATAATGTGGCTGGATTCTCTCTTCAGGGTCCTACAAGTTGTCACTGGGGCTGGGATCTCACTGACCGGCTCAGAGCCCTGATCCATGCTCCTTTCGAGCTGAGCTCCTTGCAAAGCTATAGGCCTGTGGCTCTTGGCTCCCAGAGGCCGCCTCTTTCCATAGGCAGATCATGACGTGGCTGGTTCCTCCTTCAAGGCCAACAGAATCACACATCTCTGCTGCTTCAAGACTGACTTCCAGACTCTTCTAAAGAGTGCCCCTGGGACTTCCCTGGTGGTTCAGCGGTTAAGACTTCTCCTTCCACGATACAGATGTAAAGAACAGACTTTTGGACTCAGTGGGAAAAGAAGAGGGTGAGATGATTTGAGAGAATAGCACTGAAACATATATATTACCATATGTAAAATAGATAACCAGTGTGAGTTTCATGTATGACACAGGGCACCCAAAGGCGGTGCTCTGTGATAACCTGGAGAGATGGGGTGGGGAGGGAGGTTGGAGGGGGCTTCAAGATGGAGGGGACACATATATGCCTATGGCTGATTCATACTGATGTATGGCAAAAACCATCACAATATTGTAAAGTAATTATCCTCCAATTAAAATAAATAAATAAACTAAAAACAACAACAACAAAAAGATTTCTCTTTCCATTGCAGGGGGGTGATCCCTGGATTCAGGAAACTAAGATCCTACATGCCTTGTGACCCAAAAAAAAAGAAAAAAAATCACATCATAAAACAATAGAAGCAATATTGTAAAAAATTCAATCAAGACTTTAAAAATGGCCCAAATATTTTTAAAAATCTTAAGCTGAATTTATTTTTTTTAATTTTATTTTATTTTTAAACTTTACATAATTGTATTAGTTTTGCCAAATATCAAAATGAATCCACCACAGGTATACATGTGCTCCCCATCCTGAACCCTCCTCCCTCCTCCCTCCCCATACCATCCCTCTGGGTCGTCCCAGTGCACTAGCCCCAAGCATCCAGTATCGTACATTGAACCTAGACTGGCATCTCGTTTCATACATGATATTTTACATGTTTCAATGCCATTCTCCCAAATCTTCCCACCCTCTCCCTCTCCCACAGAGTCCATAAGACTGTTCCATACATCAGCGTCACTTTTGCTGTCTCATACACAGGGTTATTGTTATCATCTTTCTAAATTCCATATATATGCGTTAGTATACTGTATTGGTGTTTTTCCTTCTGGCTTACTTCACTCTGTATAATAGGCTCCAGTTTCATCCACCTCATTAGAACTGATTCAAATGTATTCTTTTTAATGGCTGAGTAATACTCCATTGTGTATATGTACCATAGCTTTCTTATCCATTCATCTGCTGATGGACAAAAAATTTTAAATTAAAAAATAAAGGGTACCCTTGATTAGGTCAGGTCTACCTACATAATCTGCTTTCTGATGAATTCAAAATCAACTTCATTTGGAATCTTAAATACTCCTGAGAATTCCCTTCACCTTCACCATGTAGACATAGACATACTGTAGGTGTGACATCCATGATGTTCCTGGGAGCGCCTATACTCCAGGAAGGAAGACAAGGCAGGGCGTTCACACCAGGGCATGAGGACTTCTGGCAGCTTGTAAAATTCTACTGCTGCTGCGGCTGCTGGTGCTAAGTCGCTTCAGTCATGTCCAACTCTGTGCGACCCCATAGACGGCAGCCCACCAGGCTCCCCAGTCCCTGGGATTCTCCAGGCAAGAACACTGGAGTGGGTTGCCATTTCCTTCTCCAATGCAGGAAAGTGAAAAGTGGAAGTGAAGTCGTTCAGTCGTGTCCGACCCTCAGCAATCCCATGGACTGCAGCCTTCCAGGCTCCTCTGTCCGTGGGATTTTCCAGGCAAGAGTACTGGAGTGGGGTGCCATTGCCTTCTCCGAAAATTCTGCTACAAACTGTGATTCCCAACTTCAGCGAGTTTGATCCTAATGTTTGCCACCTGGGAAGACTTACCTAGTTCAAAATATACAGGATTTTTGATCTTCTTAATTTTGCCAAAATACTGTCCAACAAAAGACCTACCAGAGAACTTACTTTAATGTCATTAAATTAGACAAATGATAAGGAAATTTGTGTCCCAAATTTATCTAAGCTGTCTATCCAAACTGTCATCTCTAAGGTTTTCCATTTTTTCTAATTTTTTAAAAACTACTTTTTATTTTCATATAAAATCATTTTAACTTTTTATATTGATGTACAGTCAATTTAAAATGTTGTGCTAGTTTTAGGTATATACAGCAAATTGATATATATATATACACACACATATATATATATTCTTTTTCAGATTCTTTTCCATTATAGGTTCGTATAATATATTGAATATATTTCCCTGTAGGGAAATACAGTAGGGGCTATACAGCAGGCCCTTGTTGTTTATCTGAAAGGTTTTCAACTTAATCTGTGTAGATGAGAATAGTAAAGAAAAAAATTAGCTTAGCCACTTTGTATGCTTTCTAAAGAGAAGGCAATGGCACCCCACTCCAGTACTCCTGCCTGGAAAATTCCATGGACGGAGGAGCCTGGTGGGCTGCAGTCCACGGGGTCGCTGAGGGTCGGACACGACTGATCGACTTCACTTTCACTTTTCACTTTCATGCATTGGAGAAGGAAATGGCAACCCACTCCAGTGTTCTTGCCTGGAGAATCCCAGGGACTGGGGAGCCTGGTGGGCTGCCGTCTATGGGGTCGCACAGAGTCGGACATGACTGAAGTGACTTAGCAGCAGCAGCATGCTTTATAAAAACAAGAATGAAAAGATGTACACGTCCTGTTGCCTACATATTGAATACACACACAGACACACATGCACACACGCATATATTCATGTATCCTTCAGAACTCACACCCGTGCCCAAGGTGGCACTGACTTGTGGTTGCCTGTTCTCCAGTTGAGTGAGGGCTTCCTCTGATCCTAAGAGACCTACTAAAAGAATAGAAAACCTAAAGTGATCCTTGTGGGAGGGGGAGCAATGTAGAAGGTCTCTGGGGCTTGTGAGAAGCCCACATGTGCCATTGATTCTCAGGGGAGGGACTGCCCCAGGAGTTGCTGCTGTGGATAGGACTGGTAGCCTCAGAATGTGCTTCAGTCGGCCTTAGCTTCTGTTCAGGCAGAAATGCAATGAAACTGAGCAGAATACCTTTGTGGGCTGGGAGCTATGAATCCTCACACTTCCTTTCTCCTCAACCCCACGTCCACCCTGTGCCTCGTCCTCTCTGCTTTACCTTCTAAATATCACTCCCTTTCACCACCTTCTCTCCACCTCCCCTTCTCCTACCCTGGTCTAAAACCACCATCATCCTTTGCCTGTCTAAACGATGAAACAGCCTCCCTGCACCCTCCCTGGCTCCCCTCCAATCACTTCCCTGCAGAACAGTCAGAGTATTTGCTTCCAACTTCCAAGCTTCTGAAACAGTTCCTTGTGTAGAACCCACACACAATTTCTACCAGCACTAAATGCCAAGTCCGAAAGCCTTAACTCATTTCATAAGAAAGAGTGGCCTGCCTTCTCTGTTCCCTCTACACTTATCCTGCTCTCTCTCTTTCTCTCTCCCTCCCATTTCTCTGAAATCCAAGAACACTGGTTTCTTTAAGTTCTTTAAATATGCCACACTCATTCCCACCACAGGGCCTTTGCACAGCCATTCCTTCTGATTTTCACAGTGAACACCTACATACCATTTAGGACACAGCTAGAATATCACTACCTCTGGGAGGCCTTTCTCATCCCCTGACTGGGTTAAGTCTGTCTGGTGACAGAAGATATTTTCCAAAAATGGTCATGGCAATAATTCCTATCTCCCATTCTATTCCTGGGGCTTCCCAGGTGGCTCAATGGTAAGAAATCTCCCTGCCAATGCAGGAGATCCAGGTTCGATTCCTGAGTCGGGAAGATCCCCTGGAGAAGGAAATGACAACTCATTCTGGTATTCTTGCCTGGAGAATTCCACGGACAGAGGAGCCTGGCGGGCTACAGTCCATGGGGTTGCAAAGAATTGGACACGATTGAGCACACAGGCATCATGCATGCTATTTCAGAACCTGGCCACTCCCCAGGTTCTGGAGTCTGTTGGCTCTCCACTTGAATTTGGGAGGGACTTCTGATTCTGTGTGACTTGCAAAGGTAGATCAGAAAAGGCTATAAGGCTTCCACCTGGCTCAGTTGTTCCTCTCTGTGTGACTGGGCTTGGAACCTAGCTGCCATACTGTGAGGAAGTTCAGGGTACATGAGGCGGCCACATGTGGGTCATTCTGGCAATAGCCACTGGCCTCAACCTACAGCCAGAAGCAACTGAGACATGTGAGTGAGTAAACCTTCAGAGGATTCCATCCTCAGCCTTCCAAATACCCAGCTGACACAGAGGGGACAGGGATGAGCTATCCCTTCCAAGCCTGGAGGTTGAAGAACAAAATAAATGTTCTTATCGTGTAAACCTCTAAATCTGGAGATGGTAGAGTAACTGGAACAGAGTACTATTACACTTGTAACTTCCCTTTGAAGTATCTGTCACAGTTGAAACTTTACATCTGTGTATGTGATTGATTTTTATCCTTCTTGAAAGACTGATGACACTCTGGGGGTAAAAGCCTTGTTACCTTTGCTCACCATTCTACTTCTGCTGCTGGAACTCCCCCTATAGTCGTGTCCGACTCTTTGTGACCCCATGGACTGTAGCCTGCCAGTCTGCTCTGTCCATGGGATTCTCCAGGCAAGAATATTGGAGTGGGTGGCCACGCCTCCTCCAGGGGATCTTCCTCACCCAGGGATCGAACCTGGGTCTCCTTCTTTGTGGGCAGATGCTTTACTGTCTGAGCCACCGGGGAAGTCCCAATTTTACTCATGACCCCTGGCAAATGATGCACCCGTTGCCAATATAGTCTCAGCTTTCCTGCACCTCTTCACAAATAGAGATACCAAATGAAGATGATGTACAAGAGACTGTGGGACGGCAGAGAAGTCGGGCAGTTTCTTGAGAGAGAGGATATTTGGGTTGTATTTTGCAGGATATATAGGGTGCTTTTTGTGTAATGAAGAGATAGAATAGGACTTCCGGCTGACACATGGGGTCAGGGAGCAGCCAGGCTAAGCAGGCATTGACAGGAGTTTCTGCACAGATAGAAGGCAGCTTACTTGGGTGAAAAATTCTGCAAGAAAAGGTTCATAAGGGGCAGGTTTTTATTGCCTTCCATGCTGCATACAAATGCTTAGATTTAACTCATAAGAAATAGGAAGACCTTGGAGATTTGGAAGCAGTTGTGGAATGATCTCAGTTCTTGATAGCACTGGGACTGGAAAAACTGGTTAAGAGGCTCCCAAACTGGTCCAGTGGGGAAGTGATGGGAACAGGACTAGAGAAGTGAGGAGAGGAGGATCAGGACTAAGTCAAGAGCAATTTAGCAGGGACTTCCCTGGTGTTTCAATGGCTAACACTCTGTATACGCAACACAGTGGGCATGACTTCAAACCCTGGTCAGGGAGTTAGATCCCACATGCCACAGCTAAGAATTTGCATGCCACAAATAAGATCCCACATGCTGCAATTAGCGCAGCCAAATAAATTAATAAAAAAATTTTTAAAAAGCATTTCGGCAAAACTTCAATGCAGGGCCTTGTATGTGGGTACCGTGTGTCCCTAACCCTAATCCCAGTTGTTACATCAACCCTAGAAAGCAGGGGTCCAGAACACTATTTCAGTAAATATATCAGGCTGTGTAGATCTTAGCATCTGTAGAAGCTATTCACTCCGCTGCCGGAGCGCAAAAATAGCCAGAGGTGCCCAGTAAAAGAGTGGGCATTCCAGTGTTCCAGTAAACCTTAAGTTTGCAGACGCTGAAACTTGAATTTCATAGAATTTTCACGTGGCGCAGAATAATCTTCACTATCGGAGTTTTTCCAACTTTTAAAATTGTAAAAAGCATTCTCAGCTTACTTGTGGGGCCGGACAAAAGCAGAGGGCAGGCCTTGGTTTGCCCACCGGTGGTACTTTAAGCGTTAGCAGCATTTCAGTTTTACGGATAGGATCCTACAGCCAGTCCCTCAAGGAGTTTTGCTGTCCCAGCCGCCGCCGGGCCACGCCCCCTCCGGGCGGAGCCAGCGCATGCGCGGCCGACCCTCGGGCGGGGGGCGGGGCGGGCCGCGGCTCCGAGTTCCAACATGGCGCACGCTGGCGGCGGCGGCGGCGTCGGCCCTGCGGGCCGGGGGCTGAGCGGCGCCCGCTGGGGTCGCTCGGGCTCCGGGGGCCACGAGAAACTGCCGGTGCATGTGAGTGGTGCCCCAGCCGTCCCTGGGGAACCCCGTCGTCCAGTCCCCGGAGGTTGGCGCCCCCTACCAGGGCCCCGCCCGACCCTGGCCCTGCGTCGGCCTCCGCTCCTCTGGGCCCTGGACCCGCGACTCCCTGCCTCCGCCCCTCGGAGCCCGGCCTGTACCCCTCCCGCCAGGGACCCCCGGCCCCGTCCCCTTCTACGCCGACCGCGGCCCACCAGGACCCTCCCCCTCCCCGCAGGTGGAAGACGCCCTCACCTACCTGGACCAGGTGAAGATCCGCTTTGGCAGCGATCCTGCCACTTACAATGGCTTCCTGGAAATCATGAAGGAGTTCAAGAGCCAGAGGTACCTGCGGGGCCCCTGCCCAGGGGGACGTCCCAGGGTACGCCCTGGGCCGCAGTGGGCCTGAGCGGAGTGGGAGCCACCACCCCCCGCTGACTCTCAACAGGGTGACCTTGCGCAGGTTATGACTTCTCAGAGCCTCAGTTCCTTCTTCCAAAAAACGGGCCGGAAGGGTACCCTCCTTGTGGAGCTATTGTGGGGATTCCTGGAAGGAGGGCAGGGATGGGGTGAGGCGAGTGAGGCAGTCAGGCAAGCACAGGGTGAGATCCTGTCTTTACTCAGAATGTTGGGGTTTTTTAAGATAAATTTTGTTCGTTGGGGATTTTTTTTTAAATTTAGATTTTTTCCCCCTCCGCCAAGCACTACGTGAAAATGTTACTTATCCTGATTAAGGAATGTTCTGGCACTCTCTCCCCCTCAAATCTTAATCCCCAAGGTGAGTGCCTCACTAGCCTCGCCCTCATCCCAGGCCTGCTTGGGAAATAACGCACATAAAATGCTTCATAAGGAACCTGGCACTTAGAAGGCATTTAAAACACATTAGCTGTTTTCATAGGCACAGAATCAGGGGGGTTAGAGATATATCGGGGACCTCCGGATCCCCTATCTTGTTTGACAGGGGGCTTGCTGAGACTTAGAGTGGGCCAGGGGTTCACCCAGATTCACGTTAGGAGCAGAGACGGGACCAGGACTCCATCCCTTCTGACTTAGATTCGTGAGTATCAGATCCACACTGTGCAGCTTTCCCAGAGGAAATAATAACGACAGGCCTCACCTGGTTTCCTTCCACAAGACCTTGGCCCTGACTGTAGCCCTGAGGGAGAATCCTGTCTCCTCTCTCCGTGAGCTGTTAAGCAGTTTCCATATTTGCAGGGCCTTTGACATTTATGCATTACCGTCAGTTGCTGGGAACAACTCCTGTGTCACAGCAGATCGCTAATTCGTATGAAGTGAATTTATCTCCCCGTTTAGAGGACTTGGCTTCCTGTCTCTTCTTGGAGCTCAGGATGTGCAGCTGGCTCTCCTGACATTTTCAGAACCTAGCGCACGTGCTTGCGGTTTTTTGGGAGCTGTGCTGTGTGCCTGTTGTGTGGGTTTTTGCCAGGAAGATACAGGGAGCCCAGGCCTGGCTGCCTTGGTGGTGGACCACTGTCTGCAGAGTCACACAGAGCACAGTTTAGGGTGCTTTGTTGTCTGTTGAGCAGCCTGTGTCCTGGGACGCTTAAGAGAGTCAGAAGTCAGCTCGGTTCCCAGTTTGCCCCCTAAGACTCTCCTGCCACTCCTGGTCTTCTTTGTTCCAGCATCGATACACCTGGCGTCATCCGACGAGTGTCGCAGCTCTTCCATGAACACCCTGACCTCATTGTTGGATTCAACGCTTTCCTTCCTCTTGGCTACAGAATAGACATTCCCAAGAATGGCAAGTTAAACATACAGTCGCCTCTGTCGAGCCAGGTATGCAGTGGTGTGAGTGATCTGGCCTCAGCACCGCCCACCCTGGCACTGGGGTACTCAGGCCAGGCAGCGTGTCTTGTGTGTTTTTCATTGGCAGGGAAGCAGGTGAAGGGCCGGTCTTCTTGAAATGCTTCTAGCACAAATCAAAATAAATCGAAACACCTTCCCCAGCAGCCTCTGCATCCCAAATTGATCCATTTGGCAGATTTAAATCAAGAGTGGGTGTGCCTGTATATGTTAGGGAGGCATTCTCCGAACATAGTTTTATGTCCAGTCACAATCAGAGATGTAGATGGACCTAGAGTCTGTCATAGAGAGTGAAGTAAGTCAGAAAGACAAAAACCAGTATCGTATATTAGTGCATGTTAAGTTAACATGTGGAATCTAGAAAAATAGGACAGATGAACCTAGTTCCAGGGCAGGAATAGAGACTCAGACATAGAAAACGGACATGTGGACACAGTGAGGGAGGGGAAGGTGGGGTGAATTGGGAGATTAGGTTTGGCATAAATACACTACCATGTGTAAAACAGACAGATACTGGGAACTCTGGAATATAGCACAGGAGCACAGCTCAGTGCTCTGTGATGACCTAGAGGGATGGGATGGGGCTGGAGTAGGAGGGAGGTCTAAGGGAGGGGATATGTGTGTGTGTGTGTGTGTGTATAGCTGATTCACTTGGTTGTACAGCAGAAACTTAACATTGTGAAGCAACTGTACTCTGATTAAAAAAAGATAATGGCAATCGGAGCCACCAAGGTCTGGGTTTGCGGCTCCCCCTTAGAACGCTAGGCAGGCCATACTTGTGCTTGGGCCCGTGATCCCTCTGATCACCCTTGGCAGCACACGGAATAGAGCGGTGGAGATGCATGTGTGACCAGCCATCTTTATTGTTGATGTGCTTCATTTCCCTGCGGGCAGGACCATGGACTCAGCTCAGGCTTGTGGTCCCTTCTTTAAGTGACAGGTGGCACCCTCTTCTGTCTCTGCAGTCCTTTCTTCTTTGAGCTCACCAGACCCCCTGAGAAAAAGACTGTTTGAGCTTTACTTTTATAAGGTAGCCATTATCTTTTTCTCTCCTCGGTCCTGTTGCCATTTAGGGCATAACACATTGCTGGTGGCGTTGCTGGCCAGGGCATTGTGGGTGTTCAGCGGCATCCCCGGCCTCCACCCGTAGGCCCTCACCCAGTCGAGACAGCCAAAAACAGATCTCCAGACAGAGCCACATGTCTCCTGGGAGCAAAATCACAGCATTGAGAAGCCCTGGTGTGACTGAACCAGCTCTTTGAACCACCTCCTCCTCCATCTCTGCCCGAGGGGTTTTTGCAGGGAAGCTAAAAATCTACCGTGAAGCATTTTGTAGGTTTCTCCTCTGTTGAAGGAGATTGCAGTTTCCTATCAATTAGGGAGTCAGGATTTGAAAAGAGAGCAGTGCAAGGCGACTTGGCAGTGGCGGGTCCCTCTCCGAGGGGGGCTAGTGCACACGTTCTGCCTTTTCTCTGCAAGGCAGTCTTGTCAGCACGTCAGCACCATAAGCAAGTCATCTCATTAAAGCTGAGGAGTGCGCCTCACTTTTAAAAAGGTACTTGAAAGCCTGGGGCCAAAAAAGCTACTATTTCATGTTTGCAAATGAAGCCCCAGGATCCAGAGGTAGTGCTTGTACCTCCAGATGATAAAAGCCTTAGCAGGGATTAACCTTCGGAACAGTCCCGGCTGGCGAGAAAAGCGAGCTCTTTGCAGCTGTGTGTGCGGGGCACTTTGCTGAATCCGAGGCGCTGTGTAAACACTGGGTGTTGAAGAAAAAACTGGTGACCAAGCCCTAAATTGCACTCCCCATGTGGAATTTGCCTTTCTCTAGCCCCGTGGGAGTAACTGCTCCCAAGGCCGGATCTTCACTCAGCCTCTCCTCCTCTTCAATAGCCGCAGGGCTCCTGCTGCTCCCCAGGTGACTTCCAGACCTGTTGGAGAGATAAGGGGAACCGACCAGTCTTGTCTGCCCCCGGGGTGGATTTCGTGACTGCAGGCTTATTAACTCTGAAGAGGAGTTTGATGAGAAGGTTCCCTTAACAGCTGCCTACCAGGGCTTTTCGGTCTTGCTGCAGCCTAGGAGCCGCCATGTGTGGGGCTGCCCCCCCTCGCCCGAGAGGTCCGTGCCCTTCATCCCCTCCGGTCACCCGCTGCCGTCTTGGTTTCAGTCATGTCTGCTTCCAGCCCTGCTTCCCGCCAGGCCCAAACCCCATGTCTTCTGAGCTTCCTAGAGGCCTTTTCAAGTCAGTGGTAGCCTGAGAACTTTCCAGGGCTCCCTGCTCACTAGTGCCATGGTGATTTTTTTTTTTTAACTGGTTTTTCTGGCTTCACTGTACTGAAGAAACTTCTGTGTGTGTGTGTGCACGCGCGCGCATGTGTATGTGAATATTTTCCATTTCTACATCTCGTCATTAATGCTGTCAGCTATAGACAAGGAGAGAATGGTGGTTAAGCGCTAAGGAAGAGAAGTGGTAGCCTGTGGGGAGCCTTTTGTGCAGGGCTTCTCAGCCTTGCCGCTGGGGCCAAAGTGTTGTTCTTCATGGGCATGGGGCCCGTCCCACACTCTGCAGGCTGTTGAACAGCATCACTGGGCTGCACCCCCCTGATGCCAGTAGCACCCCGACCCCCACCCCCCGCCAGGTACGACAACCTTAAATGTCTCTTGATGTTGCCAAGTGTCCCCTGGGTTGGGAACAGAATCTCCCTGGTTGAGACACTGGCCTAAGGGAAAGATAAACAGACATGTGCCATGATGTGGGCAGCCTGCCCAGGAAGACCATCCCCTGGCTGCGGCCTTTGGGGCCAACACCTTTTTGGATCTGGTTGACTTTAGTTATAACGTCACCTCCTCAAAGAGCTCCTCCTCCACCAATTCCCATCCCCAAGTCATTATCACAGCATCCCGTTTTACATATTTCAAAATAGCATAGGAGAGCTAAGAAATAAAAAATGCACTGTTTCCTGTTGGTTTGCCTTCCCTGGCAGGTGGGGTCCTCCAGATCAGGCCTGACTTGTTCATGACTGTCCCCGTTCTGGACACCTGAAGGGCGAGGCCCCGGGCGAGAGTGGTGAATCTTGGCTGCCAGTTCTGCTCAGGATAGACCCTGCCTCTCGGGGCGGCTCCTCTGTACTTGTCCAAGATCACAGCTGCTTAGATGAACCTAAGAGATAAACCTTGAAGTGCGGTTTATAGTTTAGTGTTCCCTCTACATTCAAAGGGAGCCAGCTGCCTTCCCTCTGGGAAGGGTCATGCAGTGTCCATTCAGTCTCGAGGAGGCCACCTCTTGGCTTTATGTGTTAGTCATCCATGGGGCAGAGGTAGGCCACCTCCTCTGTGCCAGGCACTGGGGTTTGTTCAGATTCCTGGCTCTCCGGGCCCTTGCATGGTTGAGGTGGGGGCTCATGCGAGACACATACGGATGGGTGTGAGACGTGAGAGGGAGTTCAGCGCCACAAGTGAAAGATAGCAGAAGCCAGGCCTGGGGAGGCATGGTGGGCGGAGGAAGGGGAGCAGGGGCCACGCCTGTGTCCTCTGGGGGAGGCTCTGTGGTAGGAGCGTCAAGGCCTGAGGTGGGAACGAGTGGGTGTGCCTGAGAAAGCCAGGAAGCCGGTGGGGTCGGGACCTGAAGCAGAGGCTATAGGGGAGAGAGCCAGGAGCGTGAGAAGCCAGGGGAGAGTTCTGAAAAGGCCCCTCCAGCTGCCATGCCAGAAGTGGACTGGGGGGACAAGGGAAGATCTGGGAGGCTAGGGGGGGGCCCTGTGTGAGCCAGATGGAGTGGAGGGTACTGAGGACCAGGGGCGAGGTATCGGTGAAAGTGGGCAATCCAGGTGATGGCAGGATGCCTGCGGCTCTGGGTGGACGCAGCACCCGCTGAGATGAGCAGTGGGGCAGGGGGCGGAGGGGGCCGCTGCTCCCTGTTGGGACGTCCCCTTGAGGGTCTCTTCAGTGCCAGGCAGGGCTGTGTTTGAGCACTCGGATGGACCAGGCGGCCGCGTATGGCAGTTCCTTAGTGTCCAGCAGGCGTTTCTACTGTGCCTGGTCAAGGCCACCCACGGCAGGCAGAGCACACAAAGGCCTGGATTGTTCCAGAAAGTTTAGACCAGGGGTTGGCAAACTGTGGCCCACGGATCGAGCCAGCTTATGTTTGTATGGCTGGTAGCTTCTACATTTTTAAGATTGTGGTTAAAAAAATTTTTTTCAATTGTGGTGATATTTACGTAACATAAAATTCAGCATTATAACTATTTTAATGTGTCCAATTTAGTGGCTTTTTAGTAAATTTACAATACTATGCAGCCACCACTAATTCCAGAACATTTTATTACCCCAGAAAGAAACATGGACCTCCTCAGCCCCATCTTTCACACCTCCCCGCCCCTGGCAGCCACTAATCTGCTTTCTGTCTATATAGGTTTTCCTGTTCCGAATACTTCGTATAAATGCAGTCATGCACTGTATGTCTTTTTGCATCTGGGCTTCCTTCTCTCAGCGTTGTGTTTTTGAAGGTCATCCATGTTGTATTGGGGCTTCCCCAGTGGCTCAGCGGTAAAGAATCCACCTGGAATGCAGGAGACCCTGAGTCAGGAAGATACCCTGGGGAAGGGAATGGCAACCCACTGTAGTGTTCTTGCCCGGAGAATTCCATGGACAGAGGAACCTGGCAGGCTACAGTCCATGGGGTTGCAGAGAGCTGGGCATGACTTTAGCAGCTCACAACAGCAGCAACATGTTGTACCAGCACTTCATTCCTTTTTAAGGCTGAATAATATTCCACTGCATAAACGGAACACATTTTGTTCATTCATTCATCACTTGATGGACACGAGGGTTGTTTCCACCTTTTGACAATTGTGAACAGCGCTGCTGTGAACAAACATAAGGATTTGCTTGAGCACTTGTGTTTGGTTCTTTGGTGGATACCTAGGAGTGGAATTGCTCAGTCACCTGGGGACCACGTTTAACTTGCTGAAGAATCACTGGACTGTTTGCCGCGGTGGTTGGACCATTACCGTCTGACCTTTCTTGTGGAGCCCTGGTCTGCAGGGGTGGTTCTCCGTCTTGTCACCGTAACTCACTTCCAAGAACTGGAGGAGGCACATGGTGCTTAAAAATGCCCCCTTATACTGGTGGGAAAGGAGCCCCCAGTGAACACACAGCCTCCTCTGAAACCATCCTGGGCTCCACGGCTGCTCCCTCCCCCTGTCCCTGCTCAGCTATTCCCACCCACAAACCTGTGTACCACAGAGGAACACAGGATCAGATCTCTGTTAGTTTAAGTGAAAGGTGATCAGGAGGAGCATCCCCAAAGTGATTTAGAACCAATTCCAGTGCTGGGGAGAAACAGTACTAAAGAGTTGTGACTGCTCTAGGTCTCTTGTGTCTCTGTTTTCCTTGGCTTCCTAGAGTTGCCTCTACACCCACCCCAACCCCACATTCACCCCCACCCGAACCCCAGATTTGTATCTCAGAGTTCTGACCCTCAGTGTCTCAGAATATGATTGTATCTGGAGATAGGATCTTGGCAGAGATGATTAGGTAAAATGGGGCCGTTAGGATGAGCCTTGATGCAGGCTGACTGTGGTCCTTACAAGGAAGAAATGTGGACACGGGGAGTACCCTCAAGGATCTGTGCGCGCAGAGGGGCAGCCCTGTGAGGACGCAGCAGGAAGGAGGGGCAGGTGTCCAGCCAGGAGGCCTCGGGAGAGGCTGCTGACCCCTTGAGCTTGGACCTCCAGCCTCCAGAACTGTGGGGAGGCGGTGTCTGTTGTTGCCGCTGCCCAGCAGCCCTGGTGCACCAGTGGACCCACTCGGGTGCTGGCAGTGTGCCTGCTGGAGGCGGCGGCAGTGTGCCTGGAGCCCCCTGGAGTCCAGGGTCAGCTGCAGGTGCCAGGGGATTTCACCCGGTCATCCCCAACTGTGGATGAAGCCCACTCTCTTCGAAGCACTGCTCCAGGCACTGGGGATACAGCCATGTCCAAAAGAGAATCCCTGCTCCCCTGCAGCTCAGGGCTGGACAGACAGTAAAATAAGTAAAATGTGTCACCTGTAGGAAAGCGGTATGTGCCGTGGAGAAAAAGAGCAAGAAAGGGGCTCAAAGTGCTAGGAGATGAGGTCTAGAAGATTCCCTGAAAGGGGTTGTGTATGCAAAGACCTAAAGCCGAACCAGAGGGTTCCGGACCTGCCCGAGACCCGGGCGGGGACCCGCAGGAAGCCGAGGGTCAGTCCTGACAGCCCAGCTGTGGTCAGTGGCAGAGCGAGGCCGTCCTCAGGTGGTGGTTCAGTCGCTAAGTCGTGCACGACTCTTCGACCCCACGGACTGCAGCACACCAGGCTTTCATGTCCTCAGCTATCCCCTGGAGTTTGCTCGGGTTCCTGTCCGTTGAGTTGGTGATGCCATCCAACCATCTCATCCTGTGCTGCCCTCTTCTCCTTTTGCCTTCAGTCCTGACATCCTCAGGACCACACGTGAAATTCCAGTCTAAAGGCGGAAACGTCGCCTCCTTTGTGGGGTGGTCCTGCCCCGCTGTGAGTTAGGATTCCAGCTTCTAGGAGAGAGGGACATGTGTCTGTTTTTTATTTGTATTTATGTTGACAGAAAAGCATGTAAATGGAGAGCATGCTTGATGGCTGCTCAGGGCCCATCAGTCTTCTCTCATGTCTTGCCCCGGGCTTAGCACCGGAAGTCCCACAGCCCTGGGCAGCCTGGACAGGGGGCCTCCCCCACCTGCGGGGTCCCAGTCTCCTGCCTGCTGACAGCGAGTAGCTTTCACACCTGAAAACAGTCTTGCTGGAATGGACTGGCCAGAGGTGGGGGAAGACTTATAAACGGCCCAGAATTGTGCTCCGAAAAGGATTAAACCATCCACTCTTCTTAGTTTTCTCGTGAATGCTAATTTTTCAAAGTGTGGAGTGTGCATCATGGTTTCGTGGTCTTTGAGTCTGTTAGAAGGGTCGGGCAGAGGTGAGTTGGTGAGGCTCCCAGGAATGCACGGGCACTCGGAAGGCTGAGGTGGGGCTCTGTGTCTCCCCGTTTGCGTGCCCCGTCTCTGCTTCCCTCTCTCCAGGCCCCCAGAAGTAAACTTTTTCTGTATCGAAGGAAAAGACTCGGCCCTGTGCTAAGTTTTGCCTGCTCCCGCGCACAGCAGCTCAGTCTGGTGTTTCTCACAACCTGCTCCCCTGTCGGGCCCGACAGTAACTCGCTGTCGTACTGTTGCCAGGAGAACTCGCACAGCCACAGTGACTGTGCGGAGAGCGTGAAGCAGCAGACGCTGTACAAGGAGGACAAGCCCCAGGTGCCCTTGGAGTCCGATTCCGTGGAATTCAACAATGCCATCAGCTACGTGAACAAAATTAAGACCCGCTTTCTGGACCACCCGGAAATCTACAGGTCCTTCCTGGAGATACTGCACACTTACCAGGTAAGAAGACTTGGGCCACGCTTCTCTGCGGGTGTGGGCATCATCGTTCAGTGTCACGTGCGTCGGAAGCATTCAGATTTTCTCCATGAATTCCTGTAAAATTCTGATTAGCTTTTTTTTTTTTTTCTGAGTTAATTTTATTTTCTGCTGTGGTAGAGTATATATGTAAAAGTTAACCGTTTTTAAGTGTACGATGCAGTGGCGGTAAGTACTGTACAGTCACACTCTTGTGCAGCCATCAGCGTCATGCATTTCCAGAACTTCTTCATCTTTCTGAATTGAAACTGTGTCCCCATTAAACTCTTAGAACTCCCCCTTCCTCCCTCCCCCAGCCCCTGGCACCCACCCTTCTACTTCCTGTCTCTGAATCTGGCTCTGCCGGGGCCTCCTGTGAGTAGCTTTGTATCTGTCCTTCTGACTGGCTCGTTTCACTTAGCGCGACGCCCGTAAGGTCTGTCTCTGCTGTACATGTGTCAGAATGGCCTTCTTTTTGAGGTGGAGTATTATTGCATTGTATGGCCTGGCCTCGTTTTCTTTCTCCATTCATCCATCAGCAGACACTTGGGTGGCTTCCCGCTTACGGCCACTGTGAATAGCGCTGCTGTGAACAGGAGTGTACCTGTTGGTGTTCTGTGTAGGTCTGCTTCTAATTTGCTCTCTGAGGCACCTCTGCAGCCTCTTTGGGAAACACACATTAGAGGATTAAAGAACCGCCACCCCCACCCCTGCAAGAAGACAGTTTTCCTTTTATAAAATGGCTTAGTTATTATGTAGACAATAGAACTACCCTTTATTTATGCTGATTACAACTGGGCCTTGCGCCAGGTACTAGGTCAACAGAGACGAATGGTTGCCATTGCCTACGAGTTCAGTTTAGTGCGAAGGAGAGGTTTGTCAGCGCTGAAGGTTGCTGACCCCGTGAGGGGTCAGGGAGAGGCTACTTAGGTTGAATGTCTTTTAATATTTAGTTAATTACTTCGGCTGCATTGGGACTTGGTTGTGGATCTCGGTCTTCAGTAGGATCTATCACTGCCGCACACAGACTCCAGTTGCGGCCTGCAGGCTTGGTTAACTCTGTGGCAGGTGGGATCTTAGTTCCTGCATCACAAAGGGGATTCTTAACCACTGGACCACCAGGGAAGCCCCTCAGGTTGAATCTTAACAAATCAGTCAGAACCATCAGGTGAAAGACAGAGTCTCTCGGCGCTGGGCACGGCCTATGCAAAGGCCCAGGGGCCAGAGCGGGCAGCTGGCTTCAGGGAAATTGGCAGGGAGTACAGGCAGGCCAGTGGCAAGGGGCATCGGTGTCATGCAAGGAGTTCAGACATCATCTGTGCGCAGACATGGAGTCTCTGCTGCTTTTTGTTTTTCTAACCAACAGAACCCATTAAAAAAAAAAATGTTTATTTTCATTTATTTATTTGGCTGCGCCCTGTCGTAGATCTTTGTTGTAGCATGTAGTTGCGGCATAGACTTTTTAGTTGTGGTTTGTGGGATCTAGTTCCCCGACCAGGGATTGAACCCCGGCCTCCTGCCTTGGGAGCACGGAGTCTTAGCAATTGGACCACCAGGGAAGTCCCAAGGACTCACTTTTAAAAGTGAAGTCTTATGCACAACCTTAATAAGAGAAATAAAGAAGTGAGATTCCTTTCCGCGTAAATGTTGATGAGATGAACAGCATTTGCTTCCTGCAAACCCAGTGGAGCTACTTCGACTGCCTAAACGTCCGCGGGCAGTGGTGCTGACGTCATGCGTGGCCTGCAGCCTCACATCCAGCGTCTGCACGGGCCTTGCACAGCATCAAGAACTTCCTGCTTCCCACAGAGAGGTGGTTGCACGTGGCAGCTCTGAACACCGGTCTGTTTGCAACCATGGGGGTTTATGGGTCTTTCACAGATTGCGTGGGGTCCAAACATCTCAGGGGCAAGAAGGATCATTAGAGGGAAGGCCAGGAGATATCTGTTCTGTTGATGGGAGTTGAGCAGAGACGTTAGACTAACTTAACCAAGGTCGTAGCGAAGGGCTGCAGGTTGATTTAGAGAATGCGTGAGGGGGAAGGTTACAGCTCAGCCTTCTCCAGCCACAGCCACAGGAGTCAGTTGGAAATGCAGCCGCTTGGGCCTCCACTCCAGGTTCTGCCTGGCACCGGCTTTTCCAGCAAGCACCCTGGCAACAGGGACCATCCATTTCTTCAAGAGGAGCTGGCAGTGTGAATTTCTATGTGAGTTATTCTGATTTTAGAACATTGGCTCAGATTTTTTTTAATTTACGTAATCTGTCTTTGGCCGCCCTGGTTCCTGGTTGCCGTTCGGGCTTTCTTGGGTTGCGGTGAGCGGGCGCTGCTCTTCGTTGTGGTGCACGGGCCTCTCATTGAGTGGCCTCGTTGCGGAGCACGGGCTTTAGGGTGCTTGGGCTCAGTAGTTGCGACCCGTGGGCTTCGTTGCCCCACGGCATGTGGAATCTTCCTGGACCAGGGATCAGACCTGTGTTCCCTGGATTGGCATGCAGATTCTTAACCACTGGACCGCCAGGGAAGTCTGGGTTTGAATTTTTTTTAAGACATTGTGAGGCCAAAGTGGCTCTAGAGTAAATTTAGCCACATGTTACTTTTTTTTTTTTTAAACCTGTTGAGCCTTGATTCGGATCTTAGCTGTGACCCTTGCCCTTCAGAGCCCTTTTGCTCACCACCCTGAACCTTGGGGTTCCAATCCATAAAATGGCTATAAAGCTGGTGGTGCCGACCCAATTAAACGTGGTTCACTGAGGTCACTGATTGTAGCACAGTGCTTGCCTCAGGTCACTGGAGGGGAGTGGGTTCCCTGACACAGCCTCCTACATGGGTTGTGTGCCTGGACAGGCACAGCCAGCTCTGCCCTGACGTCACCAGGGTGACCGCACTCTGTACATACGCCGGCCACAGGGCTTTTGGGAAAATGGGTTCAGGGCACGACACTCAAAAACTGTGTCAGCCACACGCTGACAAAAAAAAGGTACTGGGCCTTTTCTGGTGGTCCAGGGGTTGAGAGTCTGCCTGCCAGTGCGGGGGACACAGGTTCAGCCCCTGGTCCGGGAAGATCTCACATGCCCCAGGGCATTTAAGCCCGGGTGCCGCACCTGCTGAGCCCACACGCCTTAGAAGCCCGCGTGGTCCACAACGAGAAAAGCCACTGCCATGGAAGCCAGAGTGCCGCAGCTGGAGAGGAGCCCCCGCCCGCAGGAGCTAGAGGACGCCCATGCGCAGCAACAAAGACCGCAGCCAACAAAATGTATGTGCATAGGCGCCTCCTAGGAACCGGTAGCACCATGTACTCGCCTTAGATGGCTGAGAGTGATGTGAACATTGTAACACTTGACCTTGGAGAAGACCTGAGGTTCACCTGTGGACATGGGTGGGGGAAGGTTGCAGCCTGCGGGTCACTGTGAGGTACCAGGAGGGAGTTTCCTAAAATGTGATGGGAGAATGTCGCCCCAGATTGGAAGGGTGGCTCCTGACAGTCGAGGGAGGGTGTGTGTGTGTCGGGTGGCGTGCGTTTCCCGCATGGCCTGGCTCAGCCAGGTATACTTCTCCACACACACCCCTTGTTACTCCTGGGCAAAATCCTGTCTTATTAGCGAATGCAGAATCCACACCACGCTCAGATCATTCTTTAGCATTTGTCCCAAACAGATGTCTGTTTAAAACAGGCCTTGGAGCATGGCTGACTCTTTCTGTGGGAAAATTTACAGGCAGTACATCCCCACATTAGAGAGTGTGCCCCCGTCACATGATCGTAGATGGCGCCAGGCTTCCCTCTGCCAGTGGCACCAGGCTTTCTTTGCACCTTGTAATGAGAGCGCCCAGCTCCCCACCGCCTGCACAGAGATCACCATCACTCACTCAATCTGATGAGCAAAAATGCTCTCACCATGTTGTGGGCGCTCAGTCGTGCCCGACTCGTGGTGACCCCATGGACTGTAGCCCAGCAGGCACCTCTGTCCATAGAATTCTCCAGGCAAGAATACTGAAGCTGGGTTGCCATTTCCTCCTTCAGGGAATCTTCCCCACCCAGGTATTGAACCCTAGCCTCTTGAGTCTCCTGCATTGGCAGGAGCCACCTGCTGTGATGCTGTTTTAAATTGTATTTCTTCAAACATCACTTAGTCTGATCACTGTTTTATGTGCATAGGAATGATTTGTATTTGTCCTCTGAGCTGAGTGATCTTTGCCTGTTTTTTCCTTTGGTCTTCAAGTGTCCCGGTGACTTGGGGCAGGGTAGGGTGGAGGCAGTTTTTCCTCCCTCCTAACTAGGTGCTCTGTGTGCCAGGATTTGGAAAGTACCTCTCCTCGAGGGGTGGAGCGGGCCGAGAGGGGAGAGCGAGCCGAGGGCTCCCATTCCTGTCTCTCCCCCTTTGCAGCTCCGGCGGGGGATGTCGAAGCCTTGTCATGCTGCTTGCTCTGTCATGTTCCGGCTGTGAAGTTGATAGGGACTAACTTTTTTTTTAATTCACTCTTCTTTTTTTTTTTTGGCTACTGGGTTTTTTTGTTTTTTTTACTTTTTATTTTAATTGAAGGAAAATTGCTTTACGGAATTTTTTGTTTTTTTACTTTTTATTTTAATTGAAGGAAAATTGCTTTACGGAATTTTGTTGTTTTCTGCCGAGTATCAACACGAATCAGCCATAGGTATATACACGTCCCCTCCCCTCCCTCGTGACCCACTCTCCCATCCGGGTTTTCGATGCTGTGCCCAGGCTTTCTCCAGTTGTGTGAGCAGAGGCTGCTCTCTAAAGGCGGTGCGCTGGCTTCTCATCATGGTGGCTCCTCTTGTTCCGGAGCATAGTCTGCAGGCGCGCCAGCTTCAGTGGTGTGCCGCACAGACCTCACGTAGGGTTTTCCCAGGTCAGGGATCAAAGCCGTCTCCTGCATTGGGAGGCAGGTTCTTACCACAGCGCCAACAGGGAAGTCCAAGGACTGACTTCTGATGGCCGACTTGCGTTCTCCTTGCCCCTTCCTGCCCTCCCAACCTGCAACCCCTCTGGTCTTTATCCTGTTGTCTTAAGCTCCAGGTCAAGCCATCTCCTTTCCGGGGCCTTGGTGACCCTGGGAGAACAAGTCCCTTAACGTGCAGGCCCTTCCTGTCCTTCTTCGCCCTCTGCCTCTTCCAGACCCACCGCTAGCTCATTTCCCCTGCCCAGCAGGACGAGGCCCCTTGCCCTTGGGAGCACTGTGGGTTCGCCGTTGACCTTGCCCTTCCCCAGCCTCTGCTCAGCAGTGCTGCTCGAGGGCTGAGGCAGGGTCCTTCCCTGACCTTGCCTCTCCCACATTGCCTCCACGTTCCCAGCTCTGACCCCATCCATGGCTGGAGCTCAGGCCAAGTTGTGCAGCAGGGTCAAGATGCAAGCACACGGGGCTGTTCTTCAGAGCCGGTGGAAGGGGAGTGGTTGGGGAGTAACCTGAGGTGGCAGCGGGCTGGGCCCCTCTCTCCTGGTGGCAGCAGTCAGGGGCTCTGCCCGCCGAGTCTGTCTTTTGTGAATCGTCTCTTTCTCCTCCACGATGGGATGCCTGAATGTCCCAGCCTAGGGTGTCTCCTGGCTCCTTGGCTAACGACTTGTTTTCCTTTTCCTGAAAATCGACAGAAGGAGCAGCTGAGCACGAAGGGCCGTCCCTTCCGAGGCATGTCTGAAGAGGAGGTATTTACTGAGGTGGCCAACCTTTTCCGCGGCCAGGAGGACCTGCTCTCCGAGTTTGGACAGTTCCTGCCTGAAGCCAAGCGGTCCCTGGTGAGTACAGAGCACCCACCCCCGTCTGGGGCCACGTTCCCAGCCAGAACCCCACACCTCAGTGCAGCCTTCAGGCCAGGCTGGGTTTATCCACTCCCCAGAGACACTGGCTTGCCCCTGAAGCCACACCCAGTGCAGCCACCCATGGGCCCCGAGTGCAGGCTCCAAGCCCTCATTGACCTGGAGCAGGTCCTCCGGAGGGCTTCTCTGGACCGAGAGCAGCGGGTGCTGAGGGTGGTTTGGGGGGCAGAGAGTCTTCCGATGGAGACCTGCCCATAACCGGAGCCTGTGGTGCAGGAGGGGTCAGGCTCACTGCCTGCCTGTGCGGAGGGACCGAGTAGACGTGGGCTGAGGCTCAGCAGTGCCTGGGCGGGGGCATAGACCTGGGAGCGGAAGAGGGGCCTGGGATGGGGAGTTCGGGAGCGCAGACTGCACCGTCAGCCTTTCCCTCTCTGCTGTGGCCTGAGGCCTGCCAAGCTGCCTTTTCCATTTCCTCCTCTTCTTTTTCTTTTCTTGCGAACTTAACAGGTTTCAGAAAAAAATTGAAGGAAAGTTCATGTAACACGACGTTCACCGTTTTAAAATGCGCAGTTCAGTAGTGTTAGGGTTTTCATAGTGTTGTGCAGCCGTCACCTGTGTCTGGTTGCAGAACGTTCCCAGCGCCCGTTAGCAGTCACTCCCCATGCTCTCCTCTTGAGGCCCCGGCAGCCACCAGTCTGCTTTCTGTCTCTGTGGATTCACCTGTTCTGGACTTTTCATGTATTGGTAGATGGGATCACACGACATGTGGCCTTTGATTGGCACATGGCTTCTTTTCGCTCAGCATCATGATTTGAAGCTTCATCCGTGATGCGTCAGCACTTCATCACTTCTGTAGTCGAATAGTAATTCCGTCGTGTGGCCGGGTCACAGCTGTTCATCTGTCGCCCACTGGTGGACACCTGGGTTGTTGCCACCTTTGGTCACTGTGAGTAGTGCTGCTGTGAACACACGTGTATAAGGTTTTGCTTGAACACGCGTGTTCAGTTCTTTGTCTGTACCTGCTGCTGCTGCTGAGTTGCTTCAGTTGTGTCCGACTCTGTGCAACCCCATAGATGGCAGCCCCCCAGGCTCCCCCGTCCCTGGGATTCTCCAGGCAAGAGCACTGGCGTGAGGTGCCATAGTCTATACCTTGGAGTGAAATTGCTAAGTCACACGGTAATTGTATGTTTAACTTTTGAGAAACTGCCAGACTGCTTTCCACAGTGGCTGGACCATTTTCCGCTCCCACTGGCAGTATACTTGGGTGTCAGTTTCCACATCATCACCAATGCTCAAGATTTCCTTTTTTTTTTTTTTTTTTAAAAAGATAGTCTTTGAGTTGGCATGAAATGGTATCTTGTTATAATTGTGATTTGCGTTTCCCTGCTGACTCATGATACTGAGCATTTCATGTGCTTACTGGCCATCTGTTCACCTTTGGAGAACTGTCTTTTCAAGTGCTTTGCACAGTCTTCCGTTTGTCTCCTGGTTGTTGGGTTTTAAGGGTTCTTTATATACTCTTGTCATCAGTGCCTTATCAGATACTTTCCTCTGTTCCGTAGGCTGTCTTTTCGCTTTCTTGCTCGTGTCCTTTGGTCAGGTCCCGTTACCTATTTTTTTCCTTCCGTCGCCCATGCTTTCACTGTCAAGTCTGAGAATCTGTTGCTAATTCTGAGGTCATGAAGGTTTACTTCTGAGTTTCCTTCTAATCCTTGTATAGTTTTAGCTCTAATGTTTGGGTCGGTGATCCAGTTTGAGTTAATGTTTGTATATGGTGTGAGGTGGGGGTCCAGTCTGGTTTGTTGAGGGAAATTGTTCTCTTCCCGTTGTATAGTCTTGGCACTCGTCAGAAATCAGATGGCCAGTATTATGGGTTTATTTCTGGATGTTGAGTTCTAATCCGTTGATCTCCATGTCTGTCTGTGGCCAGCACCACATTGTCTTGATTACTGTAGCTTTGTGGTAAGTTTAAAATCAGGAAGTGTGAGTCCCCCAGTTTGGTTCTTTTTCAGGATTGTTTTGACAAGTCAGGGCCCATTGCAGTTCTATATGAATTTAAAGATTGGATTTTCCATTCTAGCAAAAAAGACCATTGGGAGTTTGAAAGTGATTGTATTGAATCTTCCAACTGTTTGGGGGAGTATTGCCATCCTAACAAGATTAAGTCCTCTACCCAACAAATAGGCAGCATTTCTCCCTTTATTTAAATGTTCATTTCTCTCAGTAGTGTTTCATAGTTTTTTTTTTCCCCACTGTGTAAGTCTTGACCCCTTTGATTAAATTTATTTCCAAACACTTTATCCTCTTTGTTGTCATGGAATTTTTTTGTGTATAACTTGATTGATTGATTATTTTTGTCTGTGCGGGGTCTTCTTGCTGCTCGGGCTTTTCTCTAGATGTGGAGAGTGGAGGCCACTCTAGTTTTGCACGGGCTTCTCACTGTGGTGGTTTCTCTTGTGGTGCACAGGCTCTAGGCATTAGGCTTCCATAGTTACGGCATGTAGGCTCAGTAGTTTAGACTCCCTGGCTCCAGAGCACAGGCTTAATAGTTGCTCCGAGGCATGTGGGATCTTCCCGGATCAGGGAACAATTCTTTACCGCTGAGCCACCGGGGAAGTCCTGCCATTGTTCTCTTAATTTCGCTTCTGGATTATTCATTGCTCATACGTAGAAACAGCACCGCTTTTTCGTGTTGATTTTGTATGCTGCAGCTTTGCTGAACCCGTTTGTTTGCTTTGATAGTTTTCGTGGATTCCCTAGGATTTGCTAATAATATAGTTTTTCCAGTTTGTGTGCCTTTTGTTTCCTTTTTTGGCCCAGTTGCTCTGATAGAACTTCCAGTATTGTGTGGATTAGAAGTGGTGAGAGCAGGCGTCCGTTTCTCGCTCCTGATCTTAGAGGAAAAGCTTTGGTCTTTCACCACGAGTGTGATGCGAGCTGGGGGCTTTTTGTAAGCAGCCTGAGGTTGAGGAAGCCCCGTCTATTCGAAGGTTGATGAGTGTCCCATATCCTGTCTCCACTCGTTCTCTTTGCCCTTGACGGCAGCTTGGGGGTGAACACAGAGAGTCCCCCTCCCACCCTCCTGCATCACCACCGCCTCTCCTGGGTCTGCTTCTAGAGTAAGGGTGCAGTGGGGCACGGGGCTGCAGGACAGCAGGTCTCGCAGGAAGGGGCTCACAGGGCAACAGCAGTCCGAGTTTGGATGCCTCTTGGTTGATCAGGTGGACTTCGGGTGGGCAGCCTGGGGCTCATCCCCACGTTACTGTCTCCAGGACACAGAGCACCATCCCTAAGTGTAGAGTTTCCATGCAGAAATACTTCCTGACTGAGCCAGAGAAGCTGGCTCTGTGGCACAGAGAGTTCTGTGCCTGTCTGTGGGGCTGACGTCAAGTCTGGGAGCTGTGGCCAGTCCTGCCCACCCTCTTGGAGTCTCGGGTGTCCTGGGGGGCTGGACTGAGCCCAGTGAGCACACAGCCCGGACCTCCTTGGGCTCTGGGTGCTGCAGGGGGCCTTGAGCTGGCCATGTCACCTCCCAGGCTTCATTGCCTTCTCTCTTATGTGGAACTGACCACCCTTCCTGCTCAGGCCAGGACTAAGGTATTGTCCTTCAAGTGCTTCTTGCAGGGCCCAGCTTATACTCAGTGCTTTGGAAAGCGCTGCTATGGTTGTGTTGGAAAATCCAGCCTAGAATCCAGGCTGGTCGTCCCATCTCCCGCACCAGCAACCTGGCCTGCTGAAGCCCTTGGGGAATGCCTGGGCCGGTCAGGGAAACAAAGCCCCTGTCTAGACCCCCCACGGACAGAGAACTCACATGTACACTGGGCCTCTCAGCCCGGCTGCCTCCTTATGGCCCTACCCTCGAGTCTGACTTGCTTCTTTAAGCCCACTGTCTGCATCATGTGTCTCTCTGAACTTCAGAATCCTGACTTGTTTTTTACTCCGTGTTCCCAAATAATGCCCTTCGCAGTCGCAGCTTCATTGCCATCTTCCTTCTCTGTGCATGTTCCTGCTCATCAGAGACCTCCCTACCTGGCTCATGACCGACCCTCCTAACTGGCTCCCGGGGCCATGTGGCTGAGGAGCAGAGGGATCTCGGCACCTCCTTCCCACTACATACCCTTCTTCTGTTGGCTCAGCCCACGGTTGTGGGCCCTTGGGCCTCTGTGTCCCGGAAACTCGAGCTGCATCGTGCCCCCTGCTTTGAAGCCTTTGTTGCTCCCTCGTATACTTGGTGGATAGTCTTTGGGTCTCATCCTCTTGGATCTGGGTCTGGAATCTCAGCTCTGACCCTGGTGTTGGCGGTTCTCTTCCTGAACCGTTCCTGCAGGGATGTGCACCCAGCGGCATCCTCCAGTGGCCTTCCCAGAGCCGTTGCTGTCAGCGCCGTGTGGTCCAGGGGCAGCCCACCCTGTGGCTTCAGGAAGGAAAGGCCTACCCGAGTCCCCGGCCACCTCTCACTGTTCTGGAGGACATGCCCTGCTCGGGAGGCTCGAGAGCATGGCCCCCACTTAGAGAGGAGGTGGGGGTGCAGCACCTAGAATAGGGCTTTGAATTACATACGTGGTCCATGTCTCGCTTTGTCCCCTCCTCTCTGCAGAAGCCTGGCAGGTCACCTCTCATCCCTCAGCTCCCTCATCTAAATGTGCTGAGAATGTCTGTCCCTAGGCCCGTTGTAAGTTTCCTAAGCAAAGTGTCTGGCCTTGGTGAGCCCAGGGCTGCAAAGCAGGGTCCTGCCTTGGCGGAGCAGCCGTCAGACCTGCTTCAGGGGTGGGTGGGAAGCCCCGTCTACTGGAGTTGTGGGATGGTGCACAGCAGATGCTTGGTAACTGGTTACACTGGCCGTCTACACAGCTCACATGAAGTCTGCAGGCCTTGGTTCCTGAGTTATCTTGTTGCATCTCTGTGAGGGGTGAGTAGAGCCTCTTGTTCTCTGAGGGCTGTGGTCGCAGCACCCCCTGGCAGACACAACTTGGCATTTACCGAGCTGGACTCTGACAAAGCCCACCCTGGAAAGATAAGCATCTCCCTCAGAAAAGCACCTACTCAGTTTCTTTAAATGGTATTTGTTTTTAGTCCAGCAGTGTTTTTTTAAGTGTACATTGGGTGATTAGAGCTGTTTGTGCTTTTTAAAAGATTTCATCAACTTTTAAAAATTATTAAAATACTCGTATGTATATATAATTCATCTTATAAAGTGATCTTACATTTATGTTTCCACTAAAACGGCAGGAGAAAGAAATCAAAGGTAAAATTGGATATTGTCCTAATTAAACTCGACTATTTGGCCTAGATCGGGGCTCAGCAGTTTTCCTGTTAAGAGCCAAACAGTGAGTGTCTTAGGCTTTGCAGACCGCACAGTCTCTGTGGCAAAGGCACAGCTCTGCTGTGGTGGCAGGAAAGCAACCACAGGCCTTCCACCAGTTAGTGGGCGTGGCTGTGTGCCAGTAAAACTTTATTGACAAACACAAACTGAGCCAGCCCCTGCCTAAATGGTTTCTGGGGGCCTTCTGCCTCAGGCATTTGCACACTGGGACATTTAACTGAAACCTAAGAACTGTCTGAACTGTTAGGGGAAGATTGGTGATACTGAGCTTGCTTTCCAGCTGGGTGATCTTGGCTGGTCGAGCAGTGGGTATCCCCCTCACTCCCCACTCGGCCCGCCCCCGCCACCAAGTCCTACTCAGCATGTCATTCTGTCCCCCCTCTAAGAAGCGATGTTCGCACCAGTTCTGGGATCTACGGCAGATAGCAGTTGAGGATTTTTTTACTTTAGCTTCTTGGAATAGCCTTGAATCTTTGGATAACTACTCCTCCAAAGAAATTTCATCCCCTAGGGGACAAGGACAGACTGTTGGACAGGGACAGGCTTTGCGGCCCCGTGGACTAGAGCGCGCCAGGCTCCCCTGTCCTCCACTGTATCCCGGAGCTTGCTCAGACACATGTCCATTGACTTGGTGATGCCTCCAACCACCTCATCCTCTGTTGCCCCCTTCTCCTTCTGCCTTCAGTCTTTCCCAGCATCAGGGAGTTTTCCAGTGAGTCAGCTCTTTGCATCAGGCAGCCAAAGTACTGGAGATTCAGCTTTAGCATTTGTCCTTCCAATGAGTATTCAGAGTTGATTTCCTTTAGGATTGACTGGTTTGATCTCCTTGCTGTCCAAGGGACTCTCAAGAATCTTCTCCAGCGCCACAGTTCGAAAGCATCAATTCTTGAGCACTCAGCCTTCTTTATGGTCTAACTCTCACATCTGTACATGACTACTGGAAAAACCATAGCTTTGACTATATCCATAGTTAAGTAGTAGATCTTTATCATTGTAATTATTTATATAAAAATAGTGCATACTCATGGAAAAAAAGCGTTAATGAGAGCATCAGCTATGAAAAGTAAATTTCCCTCTTTCTTGCCTCAGTTTCCCAGTCATTCTCCTCAGAGTTAAACTTACAAATGTCCTTATATATCTTTCCAGAAACCTCTGAGTGCAAACAAATGTTTATCCTTTAAAAAAAAAAACGGCATCCTGTTTGTTCGGGCATGCCCCTAGGGGTTTTTTCCTGTTTGGAATAGCAGTGTATCAGATATGCCTGTCCCTAGCAGCAACACAGAGCTGACTCATAGCTGACGTTTGCCTCTGTTTTGTTTGGAGGCAGCACGATTTATCCACCTAGCCACCCCTTCGTGTGGTGTCTCTGCATAAAGCCCCATGGTGGGGTCGGGGTGACTGCTCTGTGCCTCTGCAGCCTAGCCCCGCAGAAGAGCTACAGTCTATCCACCTTCTCCCTTGCTAGACTTCCGTACAGATAACAAACGCTGACTAGATTCTTCCAGAACCATTCTTCATAAATATTGCCAGCACCCTGACCTGTTAATCAGTGCTTGGTGCAGAGAACCAGCAGTGAGCATCCCCCGCTGCCCCCGTCCGCCGCCCATGATGACATTGCCTCCAGGATGCATTTTCTCATTCATAGGAAAGAACACAGACTTGGCTGGAAGGCCCGCAAGTGACCTGGCAGCCATCAGCAGCTTCCTCTTGCTGCCAGGGCTTTGCATATACTGGTCATCTCACCTGAAATGCTTTTCCTCCCTGTGGTGCACCCAGACACACAGGCAGACACCCTGTTGGTGGTCTGCTGGGTGAGTCCCGCACCAAGGCCCCACTCAGTGTCTCCCCTGCTGAGCCTCCCTCCCTCGTCAGGACCCTTGTCCTCCTAGGCCTTCCATGAGCCTTCTTGCAGTCTCACAACGTGTACCTGTGGTGAGCTGGGCACACAGATCTTCCTGCAGTGAACGTGAGCATCTTGAGAGCCAGGCTCGGCTCGCAGTAGGACCAGCCCCTGGCCCGTGGCAGACAGTGCTCACTGGGGTTGCGAGCTGAGTCGCAGGTGGTTCCCTGTGCTCAGGTGCGTTGAGAACCAGCCCTGATGGGTCCGGCCGTGTCTCACCAGCGCTGATCACCTCCTGTGTTTGTGTCCTTAGTTCACAGGAAATGGGCCGTGCGAAATGAACAGTGTTCAAAAGAGCGAGCATGAGAAGAACCTGGAGCACAGCAAAAAGCGCTCCCGGCCCTCCCTCCTCCGTCCCGTGTCTGCACCAGCGAAGGTAACCGTCAGCTGTGCGCCTAGACGTGTGTGGACACTCAGCAGCCTGGCCTTCTTTGTAGATGGCCTGGGGAGCAGCATGCGGAGGCCCTGAGCAACAGGCTTGGGGCCCTAGTCCAGCTTGAAATTCACTGTCTGTGGGGGTTTGGGAAGATGGCTCGACTCTAAGGTGGCTGTTCACCTGTTCCCCTTGGCTTACAAGATTGTGCGAGATGTGGTGTCATCTCCTTCCGCATAAACTGGAAACCCTGCTCAGCCTGCTGCTTCTCACCTTCACAGCTCTTTCAGGGCAGGACGCCTGTGCACAGCTGTGCAGGTTGGTCACTGCACAAGGCGTCCTGCCGAGGGGCGAGAGGCTCTGAAGTTCCTCTCCTGTTGTGCGCCTCACCCTCACGTGATGGTGGTTTTCTTATTCCATCATCCCTTGTGTATTTGCTAGTTGGCTTTCTGCTGGAAGGGAGAGCTTGTTCTCCATCTCTGTTTATTTAATGTGTGTCTTTGTGGACTCGGGTTATAATCTGTTACTATCATGTTCTTTTGTGTTTTTTTGCCTTGTTTTGCTTTGTTTTTCTGGGCTGCACCTTGCAGCATGCAGAATCTTAGTTGCCAGACCGGACATCGAACCCATCCATGCCCCTTGCAGTGGAAGCGCAGTATAATCTGTGACTATCATTGTCTGTCTTGACTCTAAACTGCTTCAGATCTGGCCAGTAGGGCCCCTCTAGGTTGGCTCTTGTGTCCTTTTGACACATGCTCATCATTCTTCAGGCGTTTGGGAGATGGTTTGGTAATATCCTCGATGTTTCAGGAGTGTGGCCAAGTTCAGGTCCAAGTCCAGCCTAGAGAGAACAATCTTCACAGCAATTAAAAACCCAGATTTCCCCAGGATCTTCTCGTTGCCATCTCCACCCCACTTCCTCCCCTCCCCCCCCCGCCCCCGCCCCAGTCACAGTCACAGTCACAGCCCATGGGAGGAGCAGCCAGGAGAAGTTCCTGATACTGTATCTACGGGCATGACTCCCTTGCTATCCTTACTCTGTGATGCCCCTGCCTGATAGCAAAAGCGCTCAGTTGCTGAGATTTAGATCCCAGATTGTGGGCAGGGTGGTTGTGTGACTTCCACTCTACACTCAATCCTGGAGGCTGAGATGGGTGGTCCTGAGAAGTTCATCCGTGGGGGTCCTGGGCAGACCGCCAGCCAGCACCTGATGACGGTTCCTGTCAGGAAAGCTCGTGTTGGCGATGCTGTGACTCTCACAAAGATGGACACGGGCCACCTGTGAGACGCACAGAGCGTCCGTGGCATGGACTCTCTCTCCGCAGAAGAAGATGAAACTCCGTGGCACCAAAGACCTGTCCATCGCCACTGTGGGCAAGTACGGGACTCTGCAGGAGTTCTCCTTCTTTGACAAGGTGAGCGGCGGGGCCAGTGACCTCCAGGCCTTGCCTGGTCCAGGCTGGCCTCTCCCAGCTCGGATCTGAGCAGTCGAAGTGAGGGGAGGTGGCAGGGGGCTGGTGGCAGGCGGTGGGCAGGAGGTGACGAAACACGTGGGAAAGGCTGAGCTCAGAGCCCATGCCACATTTGGGGACACACATCTGCTGCTCAGAAGCTGTATGGCTTCTCTGAAGCAGGGGTGGTCCAGGGCCTTCCTACCCAGAGTCAGTGGGCAGAGCCAGTGAGCTGGCTCTGGGCACGTGCTGTGTGAGTGGAGAGCAGTCCCCTGCAGACCACAGCTGCCCTCCAGAGCCTGTGCTTGTGGCGCCTGGTGGGGTCAGGCCCGGTGGGCTCGGGAGTGGGTGCGGCCGGTGGGGCCCTGACCCCCTCTCCCTGCAGGTGCGCAGGGTGCTGAAGAGCCAGGAGGTCTACGAGAATTTCCTCCGCTGCATCGCCCTCTTCAACCAAGAGCTGGTGTCCGGCTCTGAGCTCCTCCAGCTGGTTGGCCCGTTCCTAGGGTGAGTGGCATTTCCCTCCCTTGCATTTTGTTCTGTAAATGCTTTTCAGCCATCTTTTGGCTGTTGTATTTGGAAAAGCGGTTTTTTCCAATTTTTTTAAGTTGAAATTGTTACAGACATCACAATAGATTCACCAGCAGTTGTAAGAAAGAACACAGGGAACTTTGGGGAGCATTCCCCCACGGTCACATCTGTAGTCAGCGCCACAACCAGGATGTTGGCTTTCAGATACCCACCCATCTCTGCGTGTTCCCGTTGTGTGTATGCGTGTGTACAGCTGTATCACCCGTGAAGGCTGGTGTGTCCACTGCCGCTGTCCAGGTACAGAGCAGCTTCAGAACCACAAGGAAGCTGGTGTTGGCCTTTGATACTCAGATCCATATCCCTCCTATGCTCTGGGCCCCTGGCAACCCCTCAAACCTGTGCTTCTTCTCGGAAGCTTACATGGCAAGAGAATTACGTGGAGTCATACACCATGTGTTGTGTAACCTTTCAGGATCAACGTTTTTCCACTTAGCATAATTCCCGGGAGATTCATTATGATTTTTAAAATTCTATCAGAAATTACCAGGAAGAATGAAATGACTGGTCAGCATCCTGGTGCCCCAGGAGAAGTGCTGTTAGCAGGTCACTGACCCACTTGCATCCCGTGCCGCTGCCCTGCGTGAGCCGCCCCAGGGCCTGGCAGCTTCTGAGGGGATGGCGCGGGCCTGGGGGCGCCGTGTGGGAAGGGCAGTGTGCTGGCTACCAGCGCGCTTCCTGCTCGCCAGCATGGTCATGCCCAGCCTGGGGCTGAGCCCCATGTGAGCCTGTTCCATGCTGTCAAAAGGGGATTATAAACACACCTATGCAGTTTTCCAAAAAGCTCCAAGTGGGCTTGCATGAAGTCTGTTAACATCTCACACATGGTGAGTCCTCACTACACACGACTTGCTTTTTTCGTCGCAGTGTGTGTGCATTAGTCACTGAGTTGTGACCCATGGACTGTAGCCACCAGGCTCCTCTTGCCATGGAATGCTCCAGGCAAGAGTACTGGAGTGGGTAGCCATTCCCTTCTCCAGGGGAATCTTCCCGACCCAGGGATCAAACGCAGATCACCTCCTGCATTGCAGGCGGATTCTTTACTGTCTGAGTCACCAGGGAAGCCTGCCTGTATAGGCCCCAAGAAAACTGCAGGGGCTGCCGGGCTCTGGGGGCAGCTACCTGAGCCTTCCTAATAATTTAAAAAGCTTTTAAAAATTTTTTTCTTTTTAACATAAAATAGAACCCAGGTCCAGGAAACCACGTAACTGAAGAATGGCTTGGTAAAATCATTTTTAGGCCAATCCCTTGTACCCATAACCCATGTCACAAATGGACCTTTGCCAACCTCCAGGAGCCCTCCACGTGCCATGTCAGTCATGCCCCCTTCCTCGGCTGAGGAGTGACCGCCTCTCTGCACTAATTACGATGCAGCCAACCCAGGCCGACACCACCAGACACACAGCTCAGGCTCCTACTCCGAACACAAAACTGGTCTGGGTTTTGTTTCTGGTATGGCTGTAGGCCTCTCTTCACGCCTGGGTTCTCCCTCCAGGTTTATTCTTTACCATGTCCGCGTCGGCATCCCTGTGGCAGGGCTGCACTTTGCCAAATGCATCTTCACGGTCCCCCACGTCCCTCTGTCCATCAGGAGGCAAAGCTTTCCTCTCTGTGGCTTATTCACTCACTGCAAGTTGCAGGAGAGAGCATCTCAGCAACATTTATTACAGTGCCAGGGTCATGAGTTGCTTTCCTTTCGCATCAGGACCAGTTAGAAACTGAAAAGGGGACCAGTTTTTTATAGCCTTCTATGAACTCAAGAATGTAAATGCATTCGCTGCGTCTCAGTACATTTTACAGCTGAGGAAACTGAGGCCTGAGTGGATAGCTCTTCCTTTCCCCGGGGCAAGCTCTCATAAAAGAGGCATTGTGTGGTGGTGGGCGAGCTCAGGGAGATCAGACCTGGAAGCTGGCCCCTCACTCTTTGCCCTCTGTTCTCTAGACCTGGAAGCCTTCCCCTCACTCCCCCTCTGTTCTCTAGACCTGGAAGCCCTCCCCTCACTCCCGCTCTGTTCTCTAGACCTGGAAGCTGGCCCCTCACTCCCCCTCTGTTCTCTAGACCTGGAAGCCAGCCCCTCACTCCTGCTGTGTTTTCTAGGCCCGAAGCCGGCCCCTCACTCTTTGCCCGCTGTTCTCTAGGCCTGAGTGTGGCTGCTGAGTTTCACGTCAGTGACACCACACTGTCAGGCTGGCCTGCAGCCTTCTCTCTTTTTTTTAAACTCAGCAATTCTCAGACCCACGCGATCACTTTTAGTGACTGCATAGTGTTCCCTTACTTGTATGTATCATGAGTTTCTCAGCAGGGTCTGTTTCGGTGGACATTTGTCTCGGTTTCTCCCTGTGGTTGGTGCCAAGGTCACATTCCTGGACTGGGATACTCAGAGGTCCAGTTAGAGTCATCAGAAGGTGCTTCTCTGGGGGTTCTGAGAGTGCACACATCAGGCTGGTCCTTTCCGTTGGGTTAACTTTCTGGGCCTGCTGAAGATCTGTTAACGCTCTGGAATGCCGCCCAGAACAGGATGGCAGGATCACACAAGTCTCAGCTAAAACGTGGCTGGTTCTTTGGGGGTTTTTTTTCAGTTTTATTTATGTTTGGCTGTGCTGGGCCTTTGTCGCTGGGCGGGCTTTTCTCTAGTTGCAGGGCACAGGGACTGCTCTGGTTGTGGTGCTCAGGCTTTTCATTGCAGCGCCTGCTCTTCCTGCAGAGCGCAGGCTCGAGGGCTGTCAGGCTTCGGTAGTCACGGCGTGTGGGCGCGATAGTTGAAGCTCGCAGCCTCAGTAGCTGTGGTGTAAGGGTTTAGTTGCTCAGCGGCAGGTGGGGTTTTCCTAGATTCAGGGACTGAAGCCATGTCTCCTGCATTGGCAGGCAGGTTCTTTACCCACTGAGCCACCAAGGAAGCCCCCCGCTCGCTCATCTGGATCTGGTGCCCAGCTGAGTTACTGTTCGTGTCGCATCCTTCCCCCAGGAGGCCTCTCTCTGCATGTGTGAACTGCTTTCCGGGTTTGCACGTTGGGGGCAGCCGCATGCAGTGGTCTGGAGAGCTGCTCCCTGGTGATGGTGTGGCGGAGTTGGAGGTGCAGCGTCGCCACCCTTCAGAGTGATTTGTCCCACCGTGACCTTGGACATCCTGTGCACCGATGTTGTCGTCTTCCTTGCCTGCGTTTCCATTGGCCCATGGGCTTTTCTTGTGAGCCAAGTTGAGGGGTGGGGGAGGCGGTCCTTAAAGGTGGGCTACAGCAGATGGCCGTCTTGGAGCACACAGTTAAGGAGGAGAGACTGCTTGACTTAGTCACGGGGCAGAATCACCACACCGGCTGTCAACATATCTGCATCCTTTCTGTAGAATTTGATATTCATTTAAACAAGCCAGATGACGCGGGGGTCAGTTGCCTTAAAAGCTTCCTGTCGACATGCATGACCATTCTGCTATGATTCCTGAGAATTTGTCCAGGGAGAGGGGGGGAGGGAGCAGGGAAGCAGACTTTTTCTGTCAAGGACCAAGGGTCACAACCACGCAGCTTCTGACACCATCATCCACAAGCAAATATGCACAAGGAAATACTAAGGGAATGGGTGTGACCATCCACCGGTGAAACTGTCTGCAGATAGGCCTGGCAGGTTGACTGGTTTGCCAGCCCCTGGCCTGGTGCTCGGCCTCTTCCAGTCAAGGCACATCGCTGACTCCAGCTTCTGCCGGCCTGGGCCAGTCTTGTCTTGGGTGCTTCAAGGACGTCCCGCGAGTGGTGGGGCCTGGTTGGTGACAGAGGGATGGCGGGGGGAGTCACACACACGATGACTTTACCACGTTGGATGCTAGTTCTGCCTCTCACCCCTCCTTTCTGAAGTTGATTCTGACCATTGTTCACTACCTGCTTCAGCACAAAGCCATTCTGATATCCCTGGATCGTTCTCAGAAGCCCTCAGGAGGCTGACTCATTTGTCTTCCTTTTTTTTTTTCTTAAATTAATTTTTTAGGGGCTGGGCTGGGTCTTCACTGCTGAGCACAGGCTTTGTCTAGTTGCAGCAAGTGGGGGCTCCTCTCTAGTTGCGGTGCTTGGGCTTCTCTTATTGCGGAGCATGGACTCTAGGGCTCAGGAGCTCAGTAGTTGCTGTGCAGTGTGTGGGATCTTCCCAGAGCAAGGATCAAACCCACCTGCCCCGCTTTGGCAGGTGGACTACCAACCACTGGACCCCCAGGAAGGTGCTTAGGCTTTTTTTTCAATGGAAGTGTAGTTGATTTACAATCTCATGTTAGTTTTTGGTATACAGCAAAATGATTCAGTTAAACATATATTTATTTTTTTCTCAGGTTCTTTTCTATTATAGATTATTACAGATTACTGAATGTAGTTCCCTGTGCTATATAGTAGGACCTTGTCGTTCATCTGTCTTATGTATAGCAGTGTGTATCTGCTAATCCCAAACTCCTGATTAATCCCTCCCTCCCCCCCATCCCATTTGTCTTCGTTTCTGAAGGAAATTTCCAGAGCTCTTTGCACAGTTCAAGTCCTTCCTGGGGGTGAAAGAGCTGTCCTTCGCCCCACCCATGAATGACAGATCCGGGGACGGAATAAGCCGGGAAATCGACTATGCCTCGTGCAAGCGCATCGGATCCAGCTACCGGGCGCTCCCCAAAACCTACCAGCAGCCCAAGTGCAGCGGGAGGACAGCCATCTGCAAAGAGGTAGCGTCCCCAGGGGCTCCGTCAGCTTACATGGTGCCCGTGCCCTACCTCTCCACAAAACTCGTCACCTGTTCCAGATGGATGGAAGGGTGTTGATCCCCCCGGGCACTGGGTGGTAGATGGTCCTGGGATGTAGCAAAACAAAACGCCTAGGCAGAGAAGATGGTTTCTTGCCCCGCTGGTGGCTCTGGCAAGCCGCAGAGCACACACTGCTCGCACACAGGTTTCGGCTTCCTCCTCCATCCTTCAGACTGAGATTCATCTCTGCCGTGAGCCCGCTCTGTTCCAGGCTCACTCCCTCAGCAAGTTTCTGTTCAGCTTGACCACTGGATGCTTTTTTGAAGTTAGTAGACAGTCTTACTGCATTTCCAGAATTCAAGAGTGGCTGCTCGATTCCAGGATGTATAGTCTGAGAGTCAGCAGAGCATGGCCCATGAACCGCATCTGGTTCACAGCCTGTGTTTGTAAGTAAAGCTTTATTGGCACACAGATGGGCCCTGTGCACATACATCCCGCAGCTGCTTTACCGGGACAAAGGCAGAGTGGAGTCCAGGCGTGTGTGGGTGTGCGCACGTGTGCTCAGTCCCTCGGTCGTATCCGACTCTTTGTGACCCTATGGACTGTAGCCCGCAGGTTCCTCTGTCCATGGGATTTTCCAGGCAAGAATACTGTAGAGGGTTGCTATTTCCTTTTCTGAGGGAGCTTCCTGACCCAAGGATTGAATGCACATCTCCTGCCTTGCAGGCGGATTCACTGAGCCATCAGGGAAGTCCCATTATCTTGCAGATACTGTGGGTTTGGTTCCAGACCACTGCAATAAAGCAAATACCACAATAAAGCCAGTCACATAAATTTTTTGGTTTCCCAGTGCATATGGAAGTTATGTTTATGCTATACTGCGGTCTGTAATGTTTAAGCGTGCTATCAGTTCAGTTCAGTCACTCAGTTGTGTCCGACTCTTTGCGACCCCATGAACCGCAGCACGCCAGGCCTCCCTGTCCATCACCAACTCCCGGAGTTTGCCCAAACTCGTGTCCATTGAGTTGGTGATGCCATCCAACCATCTCATCCTCTGTCATCCCCTTCTCCTCCTGCCCTCAATCTTTCCCAGCATCAGGGTCTTTTCATATGAGTCAGCCCTCCGCATCAGGTGGCCAAAGTATTGGAGTTTCAGCTTCAGCACCAGTCCTTCCAATGAACACCCAGGACTGATCTCCTTCAGAATGGACTGGTTGGATCTCCTTGCAGTCCAAGGGACTCTGAAGAGTCTTCTCCAACACCACAGTTCCAAAGCATAGTGTTATATTGAAAAACAACAACAGTATATACTTGATTTGAAGCACCTTATGTCACTAAACACGCTGACCCTCCGAGCCTTTGGTGAGTTGCTGATCGCTGGCCCCTGTGACAAGGGCAGTAACGATGAGAAGAGTCTGCAGTACTGTGCGAGTCACTGAGATGTGGCACGGGGACACAAAGTGAGCAGACGCTCTTGAAAGTGGCCCTGACGGACGCCCTCAGTGCAGGGTCGCTGCAGACCTTCACACTGTCTTTCAAAAAGGTGACATCTATGAAGCACAATAAAAGGCTATTCTCCTGTAGACCCAACAGACCCAGTGACCTGCACAACCCAAAATATTTGCTACGTAGCCCTTTATAGACAAAGTTTCCCAACCCCGAAGTAGCAAGATTTGTTCATGTGATCAAAGTCACGTTTTCTCTTAAAACCACTTTTAAATTAATGTTACCATTAGTATGATTTGCTCTTCCCTGGTGGTTCAATGGTAAAGAATCCGCCTGCCAACGCAGGAGACACGAGTTCGATCCCTGGGCCAAGAAGATCCCCTGGAGGAGGAAATGGAAATCCACTCCAGTATTCTTGCCTGGCAAATCCCATGGACAGAGAAGATCCTGGCGGGCTATAGTCCATGGGTTCACAAAAGAGTCAGACACAACTTAGCAGCTAAAACAACAACAGAATTAGTGAACTGAAGTGAAAGTCGCTCAGTCGTGTCCCGCTCTTGCGACCCCATAGACAGTATAGTGCATGGAATTCTCCAGGCCAGAATACTGGAGTGGGTAGCCTTTCCCTTCTCCAGGGGATCTTCCCAACCCAGGGATCAACGTAATTTCCTGTAGAATCAGGATTGTTCCTTATCCTTGGCTCTTCTACGCTGGACCACACAATAAAGCCCTCTGGCCACGGGGCCCCTGCCTCTCCAGCCACGGCGTTTCCTCTTGGCGCAGGTGCTGAATGACACCTGGGTGTCCTTCCCCTCCTGGTCTGAGGACTCCACCTTCGTCAGCTCCAAGAAGACGCCCTACGAGGAGCAGCTGCACCGCTGTGAGGATGAGCGCTTCGAGGTGGGTGTGGCACTGCGGCCCCCGGGGCCCCTGCTCGGCCCTCTCTGTGTGCCTCCACCACGGGATGCATCCTGATCCTCCTGAAGCCGTCTATTCTCCTCTGGGGTGGCGGCGAGTCCAGTGCCTTCCAGCAGTGGGCAGCTCCCAAAAGCCTCCCTTCTCTGCCTTGCTGCCCCCCAGGCTGGCTCCGCGATGCTGCTTTTTCTTTCTTTTTTTAAAGTGTGCGTGTATTTCATTAACTACAGTTAGGGTCACTTAATTTTGTAACAGAAATTTTTTACTGAGACCATTGTAGATTCACATGCAGCTTAAAAAATAACAGAGTGCTCCAGGTACCTTTGCCCCAGTGGGAGCAGCTTGTAAATCTCTGAGGCGGTGTCACAGCTGGGGTGTGGACCTTGACCCCGCCCGTGACCTTACTCACGTCTCCCCAGTTGCACTTGTATCCGTGTGTATGTGGGGAGGGCGGGGAGGATCTTGTGCCTAAGTGTTTGTCTTGTGCGTGTGTGTCTAGCTCTGGATTCTCTCCCCTGTGGAGGCCCGTGTGCCCACCACCAGCCAAGACCCCAAACAGGTCCCCCACCAGTCGGATCTGTCACGCTGCTCCTGTACAGCCCCTCCTAGATCTCAGCAGCGGCCATCCTGTGCTCCACCTGGTTCACTCTGCCCTAAATGGAAGGAGTCACGTGGCTGTAGCTCTGGGGACGGCTCCCCCTCCCCCGCACGTGATCTGGGGAGTCTCCTGCAGGCTTTGTGTACTGTGCCTCCCTTCCTCAGTGATGAGGGTAACGTGCGTTCGATGCCTGTGAAGAGGGCCAGGCCAGGGCCTGTCCCCCTCCTCAGATGGGTCTACCAGTGGGGAGGTCCAGGTAGCACCAGGGCCCGGACCTATAACCAGCCATGCTTGCCCCAGTCCCCCGGGCCTGCATCCATCACCCCTTCCCAACCTCTGACCCAGCATCCCTTCTGCTGGCCCGGGCTCATCCCTGGGGGATGAGCTGACCCGCTGACCTCTTTCTGCCTTCCTGTCCATAGTTAGACGTTGTCCTGGAGACCAACCTGGCCACAATCCGGGTGTTGGAGAGCGTCCAGAAGAAGCTGTCCCGCATGGCGCCGGAAGACCAGGAGAAGTTCCGGTTGGACGACTGTCTGGGGGGCACGTCGGAAGTGATCCAGCGCCGCGCTATCCACCGCATTTACGGCGACAAAGCCCCAGAGATCATCGAGAGCCTCAAGAAGAACCCTGTCACCGCTGTCCCCGTTGTCCTAAAAAGGTGCCCTCACGCTTCTGACCGCACCACCCAGGGGCTCATTACTGCTGTTTGTCCCAGGTGTAATCTGAGGGGGGCCTTGGGGACTCAGGCTGGCTGGTTGTGTTTTTTGGTCTTCCTTTCTCTCCCTTTTCCATCCCCAAGACAAAAGTACAGCCGTTAGTGATTGTTTGTGTCCTCAAAAATTCCACTCTGCACGTGATCATGCCTAAACATGAAGAGTAATTATCTTAAAGCACAAATGGGACTGTCCTGTATCATGGCTTGCCTTTTGTTTAATCACACATTTTGGCGCCCTCCCTGTGCTGTGAACAGTTATTGGTTAAGTGGCTGCCCTGGGCTGGTTGTACGCCCAGTGCTGGGGCCCCAGTCGTGAGCAGCCCGACAGTCCCATCCACTGGGAGCGCAGCAGCCGCACGCAGCGCAGTCAGTGCCGCGGGCCGGGACGGGGGTGCTGCAGGGCAGTGGCGTTTGAGCGTCCGTAAAGCCGGCTGCAGCGAGGCCGCCAGCCGCTCCCACCGCCCTCCATCCAGCACAGAGCCTACCCCCGTGCCTGCAGCGGGCCGTCCGGGCCTGGAACGGGTCCGTGGGTCTGGGGTGGAATGAGCCTGCTTGCCCCCACAGGCTGAAGGCCAAGGAGGAGGAGTGGCGGGAGGCCCAGCAGGGCTTCAACAAGATCTGGCGGGAGCAGTATGAGAAAGCGTACCTCAAGTCCCTGGACCACCAGGCTGTGAACTTCAAGCAGAACGACACCAAGGCGCTTCGCTCCAAGAGCCTGCTCAACGAGATCGAGAGCGTCTATGACGAGGTGAGGCCCCCTCAGCCGGGTCTGGCCCTCCCGGCCTCCGTTGCCCTCTCAGGGCTGCGTGGGGATGGGAGGGGTGTCCCCTTGGCCCCGGGCCGACCCAGGAAGGTGCCCTGCCGTTGTCAGCAGAGGGCTGACTCCTCAGCTCCCCGCGCCTCGCCGCACCTTCCTTCAGCTCACTGGGGCTGGCAGCTTTCCTGTGCTGCTGCTCGCCCTGGGCCTCGGAGTGTTACGGTCTTTGGGAGGAAGGTCCCGTCTAACCCGTGCTTGCCGGTCTTACTGTGTAGTACTGTTACTGTCCCAGTTTTAGCAGTGAGGAAACTAAGGCACCGGAGCTGGCCCCTTGCCCAGGCTGGCCGCAGCAGGCGAGGGCGCCACCTGCCGCCACCACGCTGCCCTCTTAGTGCCCTGCCAGGCTTTGGTGTGGTCCGGCTCACGGGGCCTGAAGTGAGGCTGGCCAGGCCCTCGGCTTGAGGAGCTGGGCTTTGAACAATGCCTATGGGGAGAGCATTACTAGCGGGAGCCCGAGGCAGGAATCCTGGTGGGGGCGGCTCACTGGGCGTTGGCTGTCAGGGAAGAGGGTGCTGCTGCTCGGTGGCGGAGCCCGGAGTGCCCCGCTGGCCAGGGCCACTTCCCCCCCTCTCTGCCACACATAGTCCTGAGCAGCAAGCGGTGGGGCTTGTCTTACCTCCAGGCCCTCGAGCGGCCCCGCTAGGAGGCTCACCCTGCCCAGAGCTCGTGTTCCTCCACACGGCTGCAGAGACCACTGAGCGAGCTGGCCCCAGACCACCTTCCCTCCTGCCTCCCTGCCCCGCTCAGTGCCTACCACTCAGCCCCAAGGTCCACTCTGTGATCTGGCCTCTGCGCTTCAGGCTGCAGATGCTTGAGGCCTGAGACCCCCACCCCAACCCCAGAGTCGGGGGCGCAGCCGCTTCCGCCCTGCTGCCACCAGCAGAGTCCTGCAGGGCCTTCCCTGGGGTCTGAGGGAGAAGGGCCGGGGCCTGGTGAGCTTGTGTGTGCGGCGCCTTGCTGCTTAGGGCAGGAGACCCTTCTCCTGTTGCGTGGCTCACGGAGGACAGTCTGGTTACGAGCTCCGACCCTTGCCTGGAAGATTCTGAAGGGCGTTTGTGACATACACAAGGTGGGGACTCAGAAAGTAGTAGGAGGAAGGCCACGCTAAAGAGCCGGGAGCAGGACTGAGCTGCAGTGCCCGCACCCCGCCTCTGCCTGCTGGGACCCACTCAGACGCCGCCCGTCCCTCCAGCGAGGAGGGAAGGAGGCCTCTGGACACTGCAGATTCCACAGTGGAGACGGGAGCACATGACTTGCCCTTCCCAGAAAGTGAAGCCCCTGGCCAGGGGGCAGCCTGAGAGGCCCTGCCCCTCTTTCCCTTCGGGCCCTCGTTCCAGGGGAGTCTGGGGAACCCCTCAGGGCCACTGTTGAGAGCGCCAGGGAGGGCTTGTCCTGACCTCGGGAGCTCCCCGCTCACAGGGACAGCGCACACGCTCACTTCTTCCTGGAACCTGGTGTGTCTGCCTCTGTTGACTCATGCAGGGGACCAGCGTCACCAGGAGAGAGTACAATGTGGGGCAGCCTATGCAAGGCTGCGGGGTACTGAGGGTGTTCGGGCTCGTTGGGAGGAGAGTTGTTGACTGGGTAAAGGTAGGAGGAGACGGTGAGCCCAAGGATGAGGTTTTCCAGGGAGAAAGATCCAAGGCGCGTGTGAAGGTCTTGTGCACAGCAGGACAAGCTCAGCACCCCCACAGCATCAGAGGAGTGTGGGGTGGCGTGCCAGGGCCAGGGTCCTCTTCTGAGTCATGTGCAAGGGTGGAGGAAGGGGGCAGCTCGGGCTGATGGAGCTCCTGTGTGGCTCTAGACTCCGTGTGGGGAGTTGTAGAGTGGGCTGGTAGACAGGGACGAGCAGGTGGGTGGCCCGTGCTAGTGCCAGGTAATGGGAACACCTGGAGGGCTCGTGGCAGGAGACGTGAGGGTGGTGTCAGCCAGGCGGGCAAGGCTGGAGGGGGTGGAACTGGAGCGGGAGCAGTCGCAGCCTTGCAGGGTCTGGCTGAGTGTGAATGCATGACGGTGGCAGAGGCCCGTGCTGCACTGGGCCTTCGTCACCCCCAGGCAGCCTGGGGCAGCTGGAACTGCATGCCCAGACAGCGCTGCCCGCATTCCCCTAGTCTCTCGGCACCGTTGGAGGCCTTGGTGGAGGGAGTGTGGCCTCCTTTTGGCCCCAGAGTTGGGGTTCTCCGCGCGGGTCACTCCTGTTCCAGTGGCTGCCCTGTCTCCCCAGCACCAGGAGCAGCACTCGGAGGGCCGCAGTGCCCCCTCCAGTGAGCCGCACCTCATCTTCGTGTACGAGGACAGGCAGATCCTGGAGGATGCGGCCGCCCTCATCAGCTACTACGTGAAGCGGCAGCCAGCCATCCAGAAGGAGGACCAGGGCACCATCCACCAGCTGGTGCACCAGTTCGTGCCCAGCCTCTTCTTCTCCCAGCAGCTGGACCTGGGTGCATCTGAGGACTCTGCCGACGAGGGCCGGGCCAGCCCCCAGGGGCAGGCTGCAGACCCTGGCGTCGACCGGAAGAAGCCGGCGCCTGGGCCGCAGAGCAGCCCCCCAGAGGAGAAGGGGGCCGCGGGCGAGGCGCCGGCCCCGGAGCCGCAGCCACCGCAGCACAAGCCCCTGGACGACGTCTACAGCCTTTTCTTCGCCAACAACAACTGGTACTTCTTCCTGCGCCTCCATCAGACCCTGTGCTCCAGGCTGCTGAAGATCTACCGCCAGGCGCAGAAGCAGCTCCTGGAGTACCGCACAGAGAAGGAGAGGGAGAAGCTGCTGTGCGAGGGCCGCCGTGAGAAGGGCAACGACCCCGCCATGGAGCTGCGGCTGAAGCAGCCGAGTGAGCCCCAGGGCCTGCCCCCTGGGCGCCGGGAGGGGAGACGCCTGCCCTGAGGGAGCTTGGGGCGGGAGCCGCGCGTGTGAACCCCGCAGCCTTCCCCGCGGCAGCTGTGTGAGCCGCACCCGCAGTGACCAGGGTGCCGCCCGCAGGTGAAGTGGAGCTGGAAGAGTACTACCCGGCCTTCCTGGACATGGTGCGGAGCCTGCTGGAGGGCAGCATCGACCCCACGCAGTATGAGGACACGCTGCGCGAGATGTTCACCATCCACGCCTACGTGGGCTTCACCATGGACAAGCTGGTGCAGAGCATCGCCCGGCAGGTGAGCAGGCAGCCGCGCCGGGCCCTTTCCTTCTTTCCTGTGCTGCGGTTGGCCCCGTGGTTGGCAGCTTTTCTTCACTTTCAGTTAAGGTAGAGTTCATGTAATGTAAAATTCACCATTCTTAAGTGAATCTTTCAGTGGAACTTAGTACATTTATAGTGTGCAATTGTTACCTGCCTAGTTCTAGAACATTCCCGTAGTCCCCCAAGGAAACCCCGTCCCCACTGGCAGTCACTCCCCACCCTTCCTCTCCCAGCCCTTTTCTCTCTGCGGATGTGCCTGTTTGGACATTTCACGTAGACGGACTCGGGCAACAGGGTGGCCTCTGGCGTCTAGCTGCTCGCTCTTGGCATTGTGTTTTCAAGATTCATCCGCGTTGTAGCACGTGGCGGTCCTTTTTTTGAATACATGTTAATTTGGCTACGTTGGGTCGTAGTTGTGGCACACAGGATCTTCACCGAGTCTCCGGGACTCCCTAGTTGTGTTGCGTGGGCTCAGTTGCTTTGAGGCACATGTGATCTTAGTTCCCCGACAAGGGATCAAACCCACGTCCCCTGCGTTGCAAGGCAGATTGTTAACCACTGGACCAGGGAAGTCCCAGTGCGTTCTTCGTTTTTATGCCCAAATGGCATTTCATAATGTGGATGGAGTGCATTCTGTGCTCCCATTCATCCATCAGTGGACACTAGGGTTGCGTCTGCCTTTCGGCGGTGGTGACCAGTGCTGCCGTGCACACGCGTGTGTGCGAGGAGATGTTGGCGCTCCTGTTGACAGACCTTTCGTGAGGGGAGTTTAGCAACCTGTAAAGAGCCTTAGCTCTCTTCTGAGGGGACTGGCGGTGATATGCCTCAGCATCGCCCACAGCTGAACGTCAGCAAGAGGAAATTGGTCACATAATATAAACAGCAAAGCCCCGGGCTAGTCCAGTGTGGTCCTGGACCGTTTTGGGGAGCACTCTTGTTTTTTGCCGTGACTTTGGTTTCCTGGTTGTCAAGTGAGGCTGTTCACTGTAAAGTGGGAAAGAAGTGGAGGAAAGAATCGCGTCATTCCTCTGCCACTCAGATGCAGTCACTAGAAACGTTTTTAACTCATTATTGACTGGGGGATTTTTGCAGGAACTAACACCTGTGGCTGGCAATTTGCTATGTAAGTGATCCTGAAACTTTTCCAGTCAGTAACATTTGAGTAGCGAAGGATGTGTTAATACGTCTCTGGCCTGTCTGGGCTGCAGCTCAGTGCAGAGAGACGACTCAGCTCCGTCTGACCCTGCAGCTCAGCTGTTGCCAGGACTTGTCTCTTCATAAACTTAAAGGTGAAGTTTGTTTATAGGTACGTTAAGTATGTTTATAGGTACTAAAGGGATTATGTTTGTAACTGAACATTGTTGCTGTAGTTCAGTCGCTAAGTCATGCCTGACTCTTGTGACCCCATGGACTGTAGCCCACCAGGCTCCTCTGTCCGTGGGATTTCCCAGACAAGAGTACTGGAGTGGATTGCCATCTCCTTCTCCAGGTGATCTTCCCAACCCAGGGATCAAACCTGCGTCTCCTGTGTTGGCAGGCGGCTTCTTTAGCCCTGAGCCACCAGGGAAGCCGTGTAACTGAATGTTGGGGAGGGAGAATCATCTGCCGTCACGGTGATTTTCAGTGATCCCCACACCCATTTGGGCACGCTGTTTCTGTACGTTTCTCACGCCCAGGCAGAGTTTACTGGTCTGCTGTGATCTGGTCTGCTTTGGTTAGCTCTGCTTTTCTCCGGCCTGGCTTGCCCTGGTCTAGTCTGGTTTGCTTTGACTTCGTTTGCTCTAGTCTGGTCTGGTTTGTGTAGCCTGGGCTCATTTGGTCTGGTCCGCACCTGGCACGGAGGTCGCCCTGCACAGCCTGTTGGACACTGACCTTCACCCCCTACCTCGTGGACTTTGCCACGACCCCTCTGAGCAAGGCGGGGGCTGTGCCTCCCCGCTCCTGGGGGGCTCACGCCCGGCACCAGCCAGCTCTTCCGCCCGCAGCTGCACCACCTTGTGAGCGACGACGTCTGTCTAAAGGTGGTGGAGCTCTACCTGAACGAGAAGAAGCGGGGCGCCGCGGGCGGGAACCTGTCCTCCCGCTGTGTCCGTGCCGCCCGGGAGACCAGCTACCAGTGGAAGGCCGAACGGTGCATGGCCGACGAGAACTGCTTCAAGGTGAGCAGCCAGCCCGGCTCAGCCCCACACGAGGCCGGCCGGCGGGAGAGCGTGCCCCCCACAGGAGCCCAGCGCCCTGTGCGGCTTTCGCAGGACCTCTGGGTGTGGCCCCAGCCCCGGAGGCCCCACAGGGCTGGTGAGGTGGGCACCCAGCAGTGGTCCCTCAGGGAAGGCTGAGGCTTGGAGGCTGGGGAAGCGAGGGGCATTGATGACCTTTCGACCTCATCCTGTGCCAGCCTGGGCTGTTCACGCAGCTTCAGGCTGTTTGTCCCCCGCCCTCCCCCAGGTGATGTTCCTCCAGCGCAAAGGGCAAGTGATCATGACCATTGAGCTCCTGGACACCGAGGAAGCCCAGACGGAGGACCCTGTGGAGGTCCAGGTGAGGACTGCGGCCCTGCACTCTAAGCCCTGCGCACACCTTGGGAGCTAAGGGCAGCCACAGGCAGCATCCGTCTTGTGGCTCCCACCCCAGGAGCCTGTGCACACGCGGGCCACGCACAGGCCACAGAACGTCCACAGGGTGCCTCTGTGCTGACGGAACACTGGCCACGGAGCCCCAAGAGGAGGCGGGCTCTCTAGGTGTTCCCTCAGAGCCCAGGGCTATGTCCCAGGCAGGAGGGTCACGTGGGAGCCCATCTGGCCTCTGCCAAAACCCTGGCTCCTCCCGCCTCCTGCCGGTGCCCGGCCATCGCCACGGTACCCGCGGCCAGCCCAGTCACTCAGACCCTGTGGTGTGTGACTGCTGCACACCTGGTGCCTGAAGCTCAGAGCTCTGGGTGTCCCGTGTCACCAGGAGAAAGCGCTCCTGGCCCACACTGACACGCACCTTCCCCTTGCTGTCCTTGAGCCCGGGAAACAGGGCCTGGAAGCCTCCAGCTGCCTTCACAGAGCTGGGGACGCCGCCCACCACAGCCACCAGAGCGCCCCTCCGCGTCCTTCACGGGACACACTTTCCATAACAAGCGAGGGTGGGGGCCTGCACACTCTTTCCCTTTTGGACAGTTCCAGCAAATGTGCATTTGTTAAGTTTGAGTCTGGAACAGCCTCCTGCTTTAACAGGGTGGTGAGCCATTGAAGCGTCCCTTGGATGCTGCAGGCTGTGCCCGTCCTGGACCTAGTGGCCCCTGTGAGCCCTGCCGTCTGCTCACCCCCAACTCCTACCTGTCTCTCCCTCTTCCATCCTGCTGCTTGTGTCCCGCTCTCCCTTCCCGTCCACCCATCCCCCGGACCCCGCTCTCTCCATGTCAGGGGCCTCCCGTTCCCCGTGTGAACTTACCACATGGCAGATACAGTGAAGCAGTTGTACAGCAGGGATTTATTCACTTAAGCGTGAAGCTCCATAAACCATCTGAACCTCGGCCTGGGTATACCTGCCCCACCGCAGCTGAGCCCTGGGCACTGCCATCTTCTGGTCTCCAGCACACATCCGGGTCCGCCTGGAGCTTTGGGAGGGATGCAGATGAAGGGCCCCGGAGCCACTGACGCCATGGGCCGTCTCCCTCTGTCCCTCCAGCACCTGGCTCGGTACGTGGAGCAGTACGTGGGAGCGGAGGGCGCCTCCAGCTCGCCCACCGAGGGCTTCCTCCTGAAGCCCGTGTTCCTGCAGAGGTGAGAGGGCCCGGGCCCCGGGGGCCTCTCCCACGGTCACCAGCGCCCAGCGGCCTGGGTTTGAGTTCACGGGAGCCAAGGGGTCAGGTGGGGGTTTCTGTTGCCTCGGTTTACATTTCTCCAGCCCTGGAGGTCAGGCGTCCTCCCGCTGTCTCTGGATTGTGGGGACCTCCTAGCCTGCGGGTCCTCCTCTTGCCCCCAGGAACCTCAAGAAGTTCCGCCGCTGGCAGTGTGAGCAGGTGCGTGCGCTCCGCGGCGAGGCCAAGAGCTCCTGGAGGCGGCTGGTCGGGGTGGAAAGCGCCTGCAACGTGGACTGCCGCTTCAAGCTCAGCACCCACAAGATGCTGTTCATCGTGAACTCCGAGGACTACATGTACCGCCGAGGGACGCTGTGCCGGGCCAAGCAGGTGTCCTTCTCTGCCCGAGCCCTGGGAACCTGGGGCCTGCCCACAGCTGTTTGGGGGTATCTGGGCCCCTGAGATCCAGCCCATGGCCCTTTGGGGTGCCTAGGCCCCCAAGTTGCACTCCATGGCACTCTGGGGTGCCTGGGCCCCTGAGATCTAAGCCATGGCTTTCTAGGGTGTGTGGGCCCTTGAGGTCTGAGCCATGGCCCTCTGGGGTGTGTGGGCCCCTGAGGTCTGAGCCATGGCCCTCTGGGGTGTGGGGCCCCTGAGGTCTGACCACGGCCCTCTGGGGTGTGTGGGCCCCTGAGGTCTGACCACGGCCCTCTGGGGTGTGTGGGCCCCTGAGGTCTGAGCCATGGCCCTCTGGGGTGTGTGGGCCCCTGAGGTCTGACCACGGCCCTCTGGGGTGTGTGGGCCCCTGAGGTCTGAGCCACGGCCCTCTGGGGTGTGTGGGCCCCTGAGGTCTGAGCCACGGCCCTCTGGGGTGTGTGGGCCCCTGAGGTCTGAGCCATGGCCCTCTGGGGTGTGTGGGCCCCTGAGGTCTGACCACGGCCCTCTGGGGTGTGTGGGCCCCTGAGGTCTGACCACGGCCCTCTGGGGTGTGTGGGCCCCTGAGGTCTGACCACAGCCCTCTGGGGTGTGTGCTTGGCCCTGGGGCGCCTGGGCCGTCCTCATCGCTGCTCCCCCACCCCGGCAGGTGCAGCCCCTGGTCCTTCTGCGCCACCACCAGCACTTTGCGGAGTGGCACAGCCGCTGGCTGGAGGACAACGTGACAGTGGAGGCAGCCAGTCTGGTGCAGGACTGGCTGATGGGGGAGGACGACGAGGACATGGTGCCCTGCAAGACGCTCTGCGAGACGGTGCGCGTGCACGGGCTGCCCGTGAACCGCTACCGCGTGCAGTACAGCCGCCGCCCGGCCTCGCCCTGACGCCCCCGCGCGGGCACTCGGCAGCGCACCGCAGAGTGCGCGCTTCCTGGGCCTGCACGCCCCTTGGGCGTTCTCATGAACAACGTGAGGGGCGCAGAGCGTCCCCCAGCCTTGCTGCTATGGGCTGAGCTCCGGAGAAGGGCGGGTGGCGGCAGCTCTTGGCCCCACGCTGTCATCCCTCTTGGCTTCCCCACTTCCTTTGGGCCCGTCCTGTGCCAAACCTGCCCTCCCTCGCACTTGAACTCCAGGGGTTTGGTCCCCGCTGGCGCGGGGAGGATCAGTGCACTGGCCAAGGCACAAGTGAGCACGTTCACATGCCTGCGGGGCCACTCCTGTCATGCGTGCCAAACCCCCAGGCCTGGGGCTGCAGTCCTTTTCTGCACGTGGTGAAAGTCGGCGAAGAGCCGCGCCAGGCCTCACGTTTGGGAGGGAGCAGCCTTTGAGAACCCCTGGGCACCTGAGGAGTCAGGCCTGGGTGGACTTGCTTGAAAAGCGTGTCCTTCCCGAGGGGTTGTGAGAGCTTCTAGAAACATTCCCCAAGCTGGACACCTGCACTGACGGCTTTGAAAATGAGATGAGCCCTCTCAGCTCTTGGGGTCCCCTTGGATGCCCAGATGTGGAGTTGGGTGGGCGGTGCCAGGACTGCCCGGAAGACCCTCCTCTGGGAAAGAGGCTCAAACCCTGTATTGATCCAACAGCTGCGCTCTGTGCCCTATGGGGAGGGGCCCCCCTGGCGCGTCCGCTGAGCTCGAGTGCCCCCTCCCTGGGAGGGCCTGGGGTGCACTTGTGTACCGAAGATGGACATTCTAGAAGTATATATATGCACACACCTATTTATTCCTCTATGCTCATAGTGGTTGTAACTTCTACAGCGGCCAAGTGCCACAGCTTCTCTGGGGGTAACTGCCTTCCTTGTTGAATTCCGCCCACCCACCCCAGCGCCTCCATTCCTGCAGCCGCCACCCTGGAGTGGGCACAGGTGTGGGGGGCGGAGGGCTTTCTGTGCCAAGAATGCCAAGTAGTTCGGGCCAGGGACCAGCCCTTTGAACCATGAGACAGCTCTGGCCAGGCCCCTGGCATCATCAGACACGGGTGGGCTCCCCCGACACACGAGCCCGGTAGCACCCCTGTGCAGCTGCCGCCTCCAGCCGCAGCACTCGCCTTCCTGCAGCTGAGCTGTGCCAGACCCAAGGTTCCAGAAATTCTAGAAGTTACCTGTGGAACTCTAGGTTTGCGAGGCCTTAGATTCCAGCCCCGGGCAATTTCCAGGCCAACCCGTCCTGCCCGGGTGTCTACTCGCCCGTGTTTTCTCAAGTGTAATTCACGCACTTTGTACTCATCCTTGTTTTATAAGAAGGACATCCACCAGAATTCCTGACCCAGACCCTCCCAGCAGCCATCCTCCTCAGGAGCCCGCAGCCCCCCACCTGTAGCTGCACCCAGGCCTGGGGTGCAGGCCAGACCCCACCGAGCCCCTGCCCTGCATGCTTCTAGGGAGCATCTCTTCCGTTTTTGAAGAAATTTATGTTCTGGGGCTTGTACTTCCTTTGCAGCTGTTTTGAATGTAGTTTTCCTTTTCTATTTATTTGCACATTAAAGTTAAAAACTAAATACCTAAAGCTGTGAGGTTCAGTCAGTCATTTCCTGTGAGCACATCTTGGGGTGACCTCTTGCTGCCAGGGGAGCTGATCTGACCACAGGGCGTGCGCCTGGGTTTGTTCCCTTAGGGTGTAGCCCTGTCTGCGGAGTATTTTCTAGAATATTCATTCCCACCTCAGTTTTCACATGGTAGGAGTGAGACGTCTCCTCTGAGTGTGGTACATGCGGAACATAATTTGAAGACTGCAGTGTTTGCTGTGAACCTTCTGCACCCACCCACCCACCCACTTGGGACACCAGGTCCAGAAGCCCCAGGTGGGAGGGGCTGCAGGTCTCCCCCTGCTCCGGCCCTTCAAAGCCACCCTCCCTGTTTCTACAGCTCCCCCCCGGCCCACCCTTCCTCTCACTCACCTGTCCCCGAAACATCCCCACGACCCCCTTCTGCTGAGGGGAAGTGAGGCTGAAGGACAAGGAATTGAGGACTAGCTGCTGGCTGAGGTCTGTTTGCCACTCTTCTCACTGTTGTAGTAAAGTACCTGTGCCACAATGTATCACGTGACCATTTTAAGTGTACAGTTCAGTGGTAAAAAGTCCACACACACTGGGAATTCCCTGGAGCCCAGTGGTTAGGACTCCACCCTCTCACTGAGGTGCACGTGCAGTTTTGATCTCTGGTTGGGGAACTAAGATCCTGCAAGCCCTGTGGCTTGGCAAGGAATGAAGGAACCGAGGGAGGGAGGGAAGAAAGCACATCCATGTGGCTGTAGAACCGTGCCCACCGACCATCTCCAGAATTTCCTCATCTTCCCACACTGAAATCCTGTCCTCAGTTACACACGCACTCCCCATCCACCCTCTCCCAGCCCTGGTACCCAACTAGTCTAGTCTTGTGTGTCTCTGAATGTGGCCACTAAGGACTTGATATAAGTGGAATCATATACTTTGGCCAGGCTTCCCAGGTGGCACTATTGGTAAAGAACCTGCCTGCCAATGCCGGAGACCTAAGAGATGCAGGTTTGATCCCTGGGTCGGGAAGATCCCCTGGAGAAGGGCTTGGTAACCCACTCTAGGATTCTTGCTTGGGAAATCCCACGGACAGAAAGGAGCCTGGTGGGCTACAGGCCACGGGGTCACAAAGAATCAGACACGACTGAAGCGACTTAGCACACACGCATGCATACTTTGACCACCTGATGCAAAGAGCTGATTCATTGGAAAAGACCCTGATGCTGGGAAAGATTGAGGGTGGGAGGAAAAGGGGGCGACAGAGGATGAGATGGTTGGATGATGTCATCAACTCTACATGAGTTTGGGCAAACTCCGGGACATAATGAAGGACAGGGATGCCTGGCGATCTGCAGTCCGTGGGATCAGAGTCAAACATGACTGAGTGACTGAACATCAGCAATATGCAACATTTGTCCTTTCGTGACTGGCTTACTTCACTCAGCACAGTGTCTTTGAATGAAGCCCATCCATGTTGTAGCCTGTGTCAGAATTTCCTTCCTTTTACAGCCACTACTATGCCTTTTTTTAAGCATAAAATTTTAAGCATAAAAATTAAGTTTTTATGGGAAGTGATGCACAGTGCACAAAGTTCCAATAGTACAAAAAAGCACACAGAGAAAAGCAGACCCCCAAGTCTCTCTGAAGGCAGCCGGCCCCCAGCATCCCCCAGGGGGTGCCTCCATGTGGCTTGTCGTTTTTCTGGGACAGCCGCCCTGAACCATCACATACTGTGTTTGGGGGCCCTCTCCTGTGGGACAGGGCTGTTTCCATGGTGACTAGTGGGGGAGGGGGAGTTATTTATGGGCACCTCCTACACCCGCCCCCACTGCTGGAAATTTCCCGGCACAGACGTCTTCCTGTGCGTGTGTATCTGCCATAAATTTCTAGACACAGAACTCCTGAGTCAAGCCACCCTCCTCAGGGCGGGGAAGAGCTGCCCCCGCCGCCCCCAGCTTCCCCTGAGCAGGCTTCCTGCTCTCTCCTGGAGGGGCGGCAGGGGGTCCCCGTCCCCACTTTCCTGTGCGGTGAGAGTGTCCCCATCATCACTGGTCACGTGTGCTGTGAGACGCAGGCATGGGGCTGAATGTGTTACTGGTGTTGGAGGAAACTGCTCAGAAATGAGGGAGAGGCTCCTGGCTGTGACCCCTGCTCCCGCTGAAGCTCCCCAAGCCTCAGTATCTGCCCCCCCAACCCTGGGGCTGGGGGCAAGGACCTCGGCATCTCAGCCTCCAGCTGAACTGACTCTATCATGGACTGCTTGGTCATTTCCTGGCTGGTCCCTGTGTCCCCAGCTGTGTGGCTAGATTAGGGCTTGCCATACCAGGACACCGTCTCATCCAATCCCCTCTCCAACCCCGAGTTCTTCTTTCCTCCCCACGGTTCCCACAGGATGCCCCTGCTCCCCGACCTTGCCCCACCACTGTGGCCCAGCCCTGACCACACAGAAACCAAGAACCCCTAGGGCGGGTCCGCCCCAGGGTAGGATGGGATAGCTCCTTCTGAGGTCTGGAGGGGGATCTCATTCAGGAGAGAGGAGCACCTTCCCCTCTGGGTGGGACATGGAGAGGTCTCTGGGGTGAAGGCCTGAAGGAAAGGGAGCTCGGGGTGCTCTCTGGCCTAGCTGGCTGCCTCCCTCCAGCTCAGGCACGGCCGTAGCCCCTGGTCACACCTGGGACCCCAGGTGGAGGGTGGGCCCAGGACAGGAAAAGAAGGGGCTTTGAGAAGAGGAAGCAGTTCCCTCCCAGAGATAGCCGCCGCTGGGCTCCCCTAAGACCCCCAGGACAGTACGTGGTCAGCACTGGGGGCTCTGGCTGAAGACCAAAACCTCCTCAATCCTCAGCAGACCCCAGGCTCACCAGGCTTTCTGCTCTCTCCATCTTCCTCTGCATCTACCTGAGGGCTTGTGTTGCGTTAAGCAGCATGACGTCCGGCAGCCCCCACAGAGGGCCAGGGGCATTTACGGGGGGTCCACTCCCCTCTTCTGACCTCTGACCTGGTGTCCTGCCTGCCAGAGCCAGGGGTGTGGATTTGGGAGGAGAGGGCTTCAGGAGGGGCCAAGAGCTCTTGATTGGGGGGTAGGGATGTCGTGCAGAGGGCTGGTTCCAAGAAAGGGAGGGACGTGGTTCCAGAGGGCTGGAACCGAGATGTGACTGGCCAGCAAGAAGTGGCCACTTGGCCCCCGGGGGCTTCCTGGGCTGGGCCGGGGCTGGAGGTTCCATCTCACTGGCTGAGCACCTAGAGCCGGAGTGACCCCAGCTGCCCAATCTCCTTAGGCCAGGCCTGGGGCCGCCCACCCACTCGTGAGGACAGGGGCTGGCTTATCTCACACGGCCCTGTTAACTCCTCCACGGGCACTCAGGAAGTTGGGGGTGGGGGTCCAGCCAGGCAGGAAGACCGAGGTCAGCCGGCCACAGCCCAGAGCAGCGAGCACCCAGCTCCACCAACATGTGGGTACTCTTGCTGCTGTGGCCTCTGGCCCTGGGGTTCAGCCTGGGTGACACCCTGACCCCCATCGGCTTTGAGGACACGGGGAGCGCAGCAGAAGGCGATGGTGAGTGACCTCGGGCCCTGCCTTGGGACTGAGAGGGAGGTCGCCCAGAGCCAGCAAAGACAGCGAACTGGGGGTGGGGGGGGGGGTCTTCCAGCCCAGCCTGGAGTCCACAGGGGCTGGGGTTGTCTGTGTCCAGCTCTGTCCCGGGGGCTCCTGAGAACTGGGGCCCACTCCAGTTTCTCAGGAGGTAGCACCATCCAGTCGGGAAACCAGATGAGGGATCGGTGGGTGGGGGTTAGGGGTGGTGATGCTTCTATCCCCTTCCCTCTGGATCGCTCTCCCCACAGACATCACACAGAGGCCCCACCCCCGCAGCTTCCCCGGCCAGCCCTGTGCCAATGACAGCAACACCCTGGAGCTCCCTCCCAACTCTCGGGCCCTGCTGCTGGGCTGGGTGCCCACGAGGCTGGTGCCTGCGCTCTATGGGCTGGCCCTGGCAGTGGGGCTGCCCGCCAACGGCCTGGCGCTGTGGGTGCTGGCCACGCAGGTGCCCCGACTGCCCTCCACCATGCTGCTGATGAACCTGGCGGCCGCTGACCTGCTGCTGGCGCTGGCGCTGCCGCCACGGATTGCCTACCACCTGCGGGGCCAGCGCTGGCCCTTCGGCGAGGCCGCCTGCCGCCTGGACACGGCCGCACTCTACGGCCACCTGTACGGCTCCCTGTTGCTGCTGGCCGCTGTCAGCCTGGACCGCTACCTAGCTGTGGTGCACCCGCTGCGGGCCCGCACCCTGCGAGGCCAGCGCCTGGCCAGCGGGCTCTGCGTCACAGCCTGGCTGGCGGCGGCTGCCCTGGCGATGCCCCTGGCGCTGCAGCAGCAGACCTTCCGGCTGTCACGCTCTGACCACGTGCTATGTCACGACGTGCTGCCCACCGGTGCCCAGGCCTCCTACTGGCGGCCCGCCTTCATCTGCCTGGCGGGGTTCGGCTGCTTCCTGCCGCTGCTGGCCATGGTGCTGAGCTACGGGGCCACTCTACGCACGCTGGCGGCTGGGGGCCGGCGGTACGGCCACGCGCTGCGGCTGACCGCGCTGGTGCTGGTCTCCGCCGTGGCCCTCTTCGCGCCCAGCAACGTGCTGCTGCTGTTGCACTTCTCAAACCCTGGCCCTGACGCCTGGGGGGACCTGTACGCCGCCTACGTGCCCAGCCTGGCGCTCAGCACCCTCAACAGCTGTGTGGACCCCTTCATCTATTACTTCGTGTCTGCCGAGTTCAGGAGCAAGGTGCAGGAGGGGTTGCTCCGCCGGGGACCTGGCACGGCCACGGCCTCCAGGGAGGGCGGCAGCCGGGCGACGGGGACCCGGTCCTCCTCACTCATGTGACAGGCCCTTCACAGGCTGGATGAACAGGAAGGGAGTCATTCTGGGTTGAATAGGGTCCCCTCCAGATTCACATCCACTGGGAACCTCCCAAGTTGAGCTTATTTGGAAACAGGGTCTTTGCAGGTATGATTAGCTAGAATGAGGTCACACTGGAGTACAGCGTGGGCCCTAAATCCAATATGACTGGTGTCCTTGCAAGAAGAGGATGTAGAGACATACAGAGAAAGCCACTTGACAGCGGGGGCAGAGGTGGGGTGACATGGCCGCAAGCCACAGACTGCTGGCAGCGACTAGAAGCAGCCAGGGGAGCAGCCTGGGGCAGTCTCCCTCGGAGCCCCCAGAGGGAGCAACGCTGCCTACACCTTAATCTTGGACTTCTAGCCTCCAGAACTGCCAGAGAATAAACTTCTGATGTTTGAAGCCACCTGGTTTGTGGTACTCAGTTATGGAAGCCCCAGGCAAAGATGGGGATTCAATGTAGTTTTCTGGGTCTGATCAGCTCCCTTGTGACTGAGTCCAAGGTAGGGATGCTGCCTTAAGACCTGCTGTAGGATCCCACCCAAGAGGAGGCTTGGGCCCCTGACACCCCCGGGGGCCAAAGCGGCTGGGAGCCCTGTTGGCTGTCCTTCTCATCCCCAGAAGCCAGGCTCCAGCTTTGGGATGGGCTTTATGGCTCTGAGGCTCCCACCTCAGTCCCCCAAAGCCTGGTGCAACCCATCTTGGGAGCTATGGAGTTCAGCCTCCTGCTGTGACCCTGATTACCAGACATCACCTCCTGCTCCTCACCTGTGGTCTGATTCCTCTCTGTCAGCTCCCCAGTGGAGCGGGTGGGTGGGCAATAGGAGTAAGATTTAGGGTGTGCACCCAGGCTCAGGGGGCTGCAGCTCTGCAAACCCCACCCCCAGCCACTTGAAGGCTGCTTTGAATCGAGTTGGGGGATGTGGAGGGGCGACCGCAGCCCCAGACACGCACACACACACATACATAACCTGCTGCTTCCCACCCAGGCGGGCAGCGCGGGGCAGGGTGTCGGGAGCCACTGAGGCATCAGCTGTGGGGGTAAGCAAGCCATCCCCAGAAGCAGAGGGAATGGGCACCATTTCTGGGCTCCCCATTGAGTTCCTGTCTCAGGTCTGGGGAAGAGTGACCAGCCCCAGGACACACACACACACATGCTCACCCACGTAAGTGGGAGCCTGCGGCCATGTGAGTAATGTCAATGAAGCATATTGTGTCACTAACCTGGTGTGAGGAGGTACTGGAGCATCCCAAGATGTTACCATTGGGGAAGTTGGGTGAAAGGGTACGTGAGACCTCCCTCTGTTGTTATGTTGCTGTTGTTTAGTCGCTCAGTCGTATCCCACTCTTTGCCACCCCATGGACTGTAGCCCGCCAGGCTTCTCTGTCCATGGGATTTCCCAGACAAGAATCCTGGAGAGGGTTGTCATGTCCTTCTCCAGGGGATCTTCCTGACCCAAGGATGGAACCCACGTCTCCTGTATTGACAGCCGGGTTCTAAGCCCCCATATTGGAATGATTCTTTACAAATGCACTGAATTTATGATGATCTTGGGGTTCAGGTGTTCCAAAGCCTCCTCCCCATCCTCCTTGGAAAGGCTGGGCTGTGGATGAAGGGATGGAAGCAAAGGGCCAGATGAGAGCCGGCTTCAGCCCCTGGAGCTGCCCCTCAGCCTCCCCAGCCCACAGGAGGTTCAAGCCTGCCAGGGACTTGAAGGAAATGAGCTTTTATTACACCAGCAGCCTCCATGGCAAGTGGGCAACAGGGCCTTGGCCAAGGGAACTGTAACCCTGTAGGCTGGTGGGGGTCAGGGATCAGCACTGCATGTCGGGGACCCCCAGGCTGGGCCGCCCCCTCAGGGTCTCCGTACTGTCCCGAGATGAGCTGTGTGGGCTGAAATAAATACCACCGCGGAGGGAGAAGACAGGCCAACACAGGGGAGGAGCAGCTCGGAGGCAGGTCTGCGCGCATGGCTTCGGTTGGTCCGGAGCTGGGACACCCTCCGAGGTTGCTAGTGGGAGTGACAATCCTCCAGCTGGGGTCCCGGGAGAGCAGGGGTTCAAGGGGTGGTGAGGTCCAGAAGCAGGAAGATGAAAGTGCATCTTCTTAGAGCCCAGAACTTCCCCACAGAGCCTGGTGCCATCCAGACCTAACATTCAGGGGGCCCCTGAGGCAAGATGGGGCTGCAGGGGCTGGGACAGATCTGGGGCAACTTGGGGTTCGGGTCCTGGGGCTCAGCAGCTTGGGTGGCCCAAAGGGAGGCTGGGACTTCTGCATTTTGGAGAAGAGGGGCCTGTTTTGTTTCCAAGTTGCTGACGCTGTGTCCGAGACTTGGCCAGAGTTGTGTCCCCTCAGAAACAGGCCTTTGGCCACGAGTCCTTCCCAGAGATGTCCCTTCTCTGGGGAGCAGCGTGTCAGGCTGTGAGAGCTCCTCCAGCTACCCAGCCTGTGGGCTACGGGGTGGGGCGCCTGGAACTCCAGCTGCAGCTGGGGAGGAGGGGGAAGGGGCCTCCAGCCACCCCACTGACTGTCCTCCCTGTTGAGGTGGGGGCTGGGCCCCCGGGAGGCCCACCATCCATCAGGGTAGGTCTCTGCCAGTCCACGTATCGGGTTCGACTGGAAGCAGGGGTCACCTGGGTGGGGTCTACCAGCCCCTAAACAATCAAGTCTCCTGTCGCCAGCCCTCTTTCGGCAGGTAGAAATCACGGCCTGATCACGTCTTCCAGCTTGGAGTTTTAGGAGGAGAAGCCACTCTGACTGATAGGAGAGAAGGGAAGATGCCTGTGGGCTGCAGGCCTTGGGGGAGGGGCTGTGGACCCCTCCCGCGCACTGGCCGCCAAGGGGCACTCAGGATGGCTGCTTCCACCCACTGACACAGGAGCACCCCCCTGGAACAGAGGTGAGGGTACATGGTCCAGCCAGACCCCTCACAGTGGCGGGATGGGGTGCTCACTTTTGGTAAGAATGAGCATAGCTTTCGTGGGACCACCGTTCAAATCGAGAACGTATCCGTGGAACTCGATCAGCTATGAGAAGCCAGGAACTACTGATCTGACACCAGCCATGGATGCGCTGTCAGTGGTTCACTTTTCTCACTCACTCTACTGAGTGAGAAAAAGCCAATCTCGAAAGGCTACATACCCCGTGATTCTGTTTACAAAGCAGCCCTGAAGTGACAAAATTATAGGGTGGGAAGACAGATGAATGGCTACGGGGAAAGCAAGGTGGACATGGCTATAAAACAGCAGCTAGAGGGATCCTTGAGGTGATGGGCTGTCCAGGAGCTTGACTGCAGTCATGATTACAGAAAGCTACCAGTGCTGAAAGGGGCTTCCCTCATGGCTCAGCTGGTCAAGAATCTGCCTGCAATGCAGGAGACCCTGGTTTGATTCCTGGGTTGGGAGAAATCCTCTGGAGAAGGGATAGGCTACCCACTCCAGTGTTCTTGGGCTTCTCTTGTGCTGGTAAAGAATCAGCCTGCAATGAAGCAGAACTGGGTTCGATCCCTGGGTTGGGAGGATCCCCTGGAGAAGGGAAAGGCTACCCACTCCAGTGTTCTGGCCTAGAGAATTCCATGGACTGTATAGTCCATGGGGTGGCAAAGAGTCGGACATGACTGAGTGACTTTCACTTTCACGTGTGCGGGAACTGCAGACTCAACGGCCGCCGAGTACACGTAAATGTGGCGAAATGAGTGAGAAGGGCAGACTGCACTCACGTCAGTTTCCGGGTATGACACTGTAACTCGAATTCTTGGTCATGTTACCAATGAGGGGAACTGGATGAAGGGCACCTAAAGCTCTCTCTGTTATTTCTTACAATTGCCTGTGAGCCTACAGTGGCTTCAAATTTTCAAGTTTAATAAAAATCTCCCCTTCCATAATGAAAATAAAAGCAGATCTGTCTCAGAAGACACTGGAAACAATGGGCAACACCTGGAAGACTTTAAAGGTGTTATCATTCAGTCGCTAAGTCGTGTCCGAGTCTTTTGTGACCCCGTGGACTGCAGCCCTCCAGGCTTTTCTCTGTCTGTGGAATTCTCCAGGCAAGAATAGTGGAGTGGGTTGCCATTTCCTTCTCCCGAGGATTTTCCCCACCCAGGGATCGAACCCGAGTTTCCTGCATTGATAGGTGGATTCTTTACCACTGAGTCACCACTGTGCTGCTGCTGCTAAGTCACTTCAGTCGTGTCCGACTCTGTGCGACCCCACAGACGGCAGCCCACCAGGCTCCCCTGTCCCCGGGATTCTCCAGGCAAGAACACCGGAGTGGGTTGCCATTCCCTTCTCCAATGCATGAAAGTGAAAAGGGAAAGTGAAGTCGCTCAGTCGTGTCCGACTCCTAGCGACCCCATGGACTGCAGCCCGCCAGGCTCCTCCGTCCATGGGATTTTCCAGGCAAGAGTGCTGGGGTGGGGTGCCATTGCCTTCTCCGGAGTCACCACTGTACATATGACAATTATAGCATGAGGGACGGGAGGGGACAACACATGGACATAACCAGCTCCAAAGTTGCTACGTTTTGGCGAAATGGTTACCATACTCCCACCAAGTAGGCTGTGAAAAGTTTAAAGATGTATATAGTTTGGTTCCTCAGAGCTACCACGATAACTGAATTAAAGTGGAATTCTAAAAGATATTCAATTAATACAAAAGAGGGCATGGAGCCGACTTCCCTGCTGGTCCAGTGGTTAAGAATCTGCCTGGCAACAGCAGGAGACATGGCTTCGATGCCTGTTCAGGGATCTAAGATTCCACAGGCTGCGGAGCAACTAGGCCCACACACCACCCACCACCGCTGCTGCTGCTGCTGCTGCTGTATCGCTTCAGTCGTGTCCAACTCTGCACAACCCCACAGATGGCAGCCTACCAGGCTCCCCTGTCCCTGGGATTCTCCAGGCAAGAACACTGGAGTGGGTTGCCATTTCCTTCTCCAGTGCATGAAAGTGAAAAGTGAAAGTGAAGTCGCCCAGTCGCGTCCAACACTTTTCGACCTCATGGACCGGAGCCTACCAGGCTCCTCCGTTCATGGGATCTTCCAGGCAAGAGTACTGGAGTGGGGTGCCATCGCCTTCTCCCCACCCACCACTAAGGAGTCCATATGCTGTAACTACTGAAGCCCGAGGGCCACAACTACTGAGCCTTCAAGACACAACTGGAGCTTGAAGAGCTTCCGTGCTCTGCAATGAAAGAGCCCCCACACTGTAACTAAAATCCAATGTAGCCAAATAAATGAATTAAAAAAAATTTTTTTTAAGAAATTTGATTAGGAAGGAGAGAAGAGAGAGAATGTGTGAAGTGGAGGTGGGGGGAAAGAGGGCACGGAAGGGAAAATGAAACAAAATACTGCAGCAGTAACCCTAGACCCAGCTCCACCAGTAATTACACGCGTGTGAACTAAACCCAGTGCCTAGTGCAAGACGGTACACCCTCAAGTCTCCAGGACTTTGGTGAGTGCTGGTAGAAAAGTTTTCCTACTGGTTTGCTGAGTGGGAATATAAACCAGCCTTTGCCACCAGCATGGGGTGGAGAGACCCTTTACCACCCAGGAAGGCAGGGCTCTGAGGCGTGCCAGTGCAGCCAGTCTCCAGGGCCTGGCACTTACCTAAGCTGATAGATCAACCTGTTGTTTAAACCACTTGAGTTGAGTTGGCTCAAACCAAAAGATTTGCCTCCTCCAGGAAGCCCCTTCCCAGCCTCCCCACACAGAGCTCTCTGGTGACATTTCCTCCATCCTTCCCAACTCCACTTGGGCTCCTCTGAGCTCTTTGTCACCTCAGTCTCAAATTCCAGGCTTCCGTGTTCATCTTGACACTGTCCAGCTGGAGCAAGAATCTGGCTAACGTATCAATTTAGCCAGAACCCCATATCCTCCATATTGATCCCTCTTGATATCTGATTGGGTTCTTCATCCTGCCCTGCTCCTCCCCATCTCTCATGATCTCTCAATCAACCTGGCCTGCCATCAGCAAGAATAAGGTTCAGTCTCTTTAGCTAGAATATCCCCCCTCCACCCCCTATTGTTTCCTCTCAGTAATTTTCCATTCACTAACTCCCCTTCCCCACTCCTTGGCTATGCTTACTATGCTCAGTCATGTCTGACTCTTTGCAACCCCACGGACTGTAGCCTACCAACTGCTCTGTCCATGGGGATTCTCCAGGCAAGAATACTAGAGTGGGTTGCCATGCCCTCCTCCAGGGGATCTTCCCAACCCAGGGATCAAACCCAGGTCTCCCACATTGCAGGCAGATTCTTCATCAGCTGAGCCACCAAGGAAGCCCAAGAATACTGGAGTGCGGAGCCTATCCCCTCTCCAGGGGATCTTCTCGACCCAGGAATTAAACCAGAGTCTCCTGCATTGCAGGCAGATTCTTTACCAGCTGCGCTACCAGGGAAGTGCTCCTTGGCTATAAATTTCGCCCCCCACCTTTTTTTTTTTTTTTTTTTTTAAGGTGTGTGTGCTTAGTTGCTTTGCTTAGTCGAGTCCAATTCTTCTTGACCCCGTGGACTGTAGACTTCCAGGCTCCTCTGTCCATGGGATTGTCCAGGCAAGAACACTGGAGTGGGCTGCCATTCCCTTCTCCAGGGGATCTTCCCAACCCAGGGATCGAACCCAGGTGTCCTGCATTGCAGGCAGATTCTTTACCGTCTGAGCCAGTTGGGTACAATTTCAACCCCACTGCAAGACTCCATAGCACCCCCTCTTGAAAAAAACATTCCTTGCATCATGAATAACTTTTTTAAAAGGGTGAGTGGGTCTCAGGGACAGGTTTGTCCTGAGGTCCAGTCCTTGGGAGGGCTTCTTAAGCTCACCTTATACATATAAGCTGCTCTCTGATATGCACTGAGTGGATGCAGGTCAAGGGAGAACAGGTTATCCACCTCATCCCCCAAAACCTTGCAGGTCGACCCTCCATCAGTAGCTTCCACAGTGGAGGGAGACTGGGGGCAGATTCAGCTCTCACCTGTCCTCTGCTTCCTTATCCAAGTCCACCAACTCATGGCCAGCTGCCAGGTGCCCGGTGTCCAGGGGACCCAAGTCATACTCGTAGCTGTACAAGGCCAAGGCTGGTGTCGGCTGCTCTGGAAGGAAGGACTGAGTCAGTAGGGAAGGCACTGGAGAGAGAGGATCTGAATGACCAACAGCCCAGGGGGCTTGAGGAAGGATGTGTGGCCCAGAGCAACAGATAGGAGGTGAGGTCACAAGGTGGGGAAGGGGACACAGAAATCAGAGATGGGGAGACTCAGAAAAGCACCAAGTTAGGATGGGGCTGGAGAGAGACTGACCAAGACAGAGGAGATGCAAAGGGTTCTTGTTGCTAAGACTCTTGCAACCCCAGGGACTGTAGCCCAATATGAGATTTTCCAGGCAAGAACACTGGAGTGGGTTACCATTTCCTCCTCCAGGGGATCTTCCCCACCCAGGGATCAAAAACGTGTCTCCTGCATTGCAGGCAAACTCTACCGCTGAGCCACCAAGGGAGCCCAGTGCAAACGGACCCAGACGCAAAGAGGTGATGAGAGGAGATGGCACGATGGAGAAGATGGAGTGATACATTCCGGGATGAGGTGGAGCCCCGAGGCCGGCCCTGGGGTGGGTCCTCACCAAGCGCGCAGCGGCCAGGGGGCGCGGGCTCCAATCTCACGCGGCGGCGGCAGGCGGCCTCCTGCAGATGGCAGGCGCTGGCGTAGACAACGCCGTCGGAGCCACACACCGGCTCCCCGCTGATGCTGCAGGCGCGGGCGCAGCCACAGCGCGTGACTGTCACCCCCTCCTCCGGAACGGCCACGGGACCTCGCTCTTCAGGGGACCAGCCTGGCGGGCGAGGCGAAGCTGTCAGGGCCCTGGGAACTCCAAGCTCCCCACTTGGCCCTCGCCTCTGCCTGGGCCTGGGATGGAGAAGTCCCTAGGGGCCAGGACCACGCTCCACAGAGTGGAGACAGTGCCCGGGAAGCCCTGAGCCCTGACCTGGTGGAATTTCACGCGAGTATTTGCCTAGTATTTATGAAAACAAAATTAAAAAAATAAAACTTTTGAACTAAATGCAATCTAAATTCAAGAAGTTTGGAAAATAAAGAAAAGGGTTCCCAGTAATTCCACTCCGCCCTTCGCTGCCGCCAGTCTGAGCTCACGGCTTGGGTCCCTGGATCTGCCTTGTGGGGGAGGGGAGGCAAGGGCTCCCTTCCGGGCCTCCGGCTTCTATGCCCGCCCCGCCCACCCCGCTAGACCCCGCCCTCATCATTTCCCACTCTCCCTTGGCTCCGCCCCCTCACCCCTGCCCACACCCACCCCTCTAGGCCCCGCCCCTCCTCACTGCCATCCCCACCAGGCTAGGTCCCGCCCCCTCATCACGGCCCACACCCGCCCTTCCAGGCCCCACCTCTTCACTGCCCACCCCACCTCGATGGGCCCCGCCCTCATCCAGCTAGGACCCCGCCCCCTTCCTCTGCTCACTCCCACCCTCGAATCCCTCCTTCTTCCACCCTGCCTGCGCACTTCAACCCCCTTGTCTCAGGACGCGCGCCCTTGACCGAGCCGGGCCTTCCTCCTTTTACCACGCTGTACGCTCCCCCGCCTGACGACTCCCTCCAAATGGGCAGCCCTCCCACAGGCCCACGGGTCGTGTTGGGGTGGCGGGTGCTCGGAAGGGGCAGTGGCCTCGCGCACTCACCGGGGCCCTGGGCCAGGGCGCGCTCCACTTCGTTGCACGCAGGCCCCGCACACAGCTCCCGGGCGAGCGGGCTGCGCGCGCTGACATTGTAGAAGCGCGTGGCCTCGAAGGCTGCAGGACCAAGAGAGAAGGGTGACCAGGTGATGGATGACAGGGTGAGGGACCGAGCTGGGGTTGCGGGTGGCGGACGTGGGCCTACCAGGCTCATAGTAGTCGTACACCAAGATGGGCAGCGCCGACGTCCTGCCCACGACGTGCTCCCGGAGCGCCCGGAACTGCACGCACGTCAAACACCGGCTGGGGATCTGCAGGGGCAGCGGGCAGGCTCAGGCTTGGCTGGGCCCACTAGGGCTGGAGACTGAGCTTCGGCCTCTGTGCTCTATGATGCCCCAAAGTGTGAATGCAGAACTGGTTGATTGCGGGGTGCCCCGGAGGCGTGAAACAGAAACCCGATCTTATTTCGATTTTGTGGGTCCTTCCACCCACGTGGGAAGGGTCTCAGCTGGTCTTTCATCTCCCACACTCACCATGCCAGATGCCCTTCCTCCCTGTGTGTGTGTGTGTGTATACATTCACAGTCTTGCAATTGTGCAAGACAGGGTGCAACCACTGTCTGTAGAACTTTTCCATCTAGAAAAATGGTACAGATGAACCTGTTTGCAGGCAGGAATAGAGATGCAGACGTAGAGAATGGACATGCAGGACACAGAGCAGGAAGAGGAGGGCTGGACGGATTGGGAGACTAGGACTGACATAAACACACCACCATGTCTACAGCAGATACTAGTGGGAGGCTCAGCTCAGTGCTCTGTAGTGACCTAGAGCGGTGGGATGGGGGGCGAGGTGGGGAGGGAGGTCCATGAGGGAGGGGATATATGTACACATGCAGCTGATTTACTCCCTTGTACAGCAGAAACCAACACATTTATCCTCCAGAAAAAAAGAATAAAAGAAACGGGATCCCCATTTGCACCCACTGCTTATCCCCCCAACCCTGGAAACCACCAATCTGCTTTCTGTCTGTTCAACTCAGCGTGTTTTTGAGACTCAGAAAGTCAGTGCTTCATTCTGATGCCTGGATACTATTCCACACCCCTCCTAACTTTTTCACCAAAGCGAGCTGGCTGAGGCACAGAGCAGGCAGCCGTGCCAACTCCTCATGGATTGACTCTTCTGGTTTCTTTTTCTTGGTATGAGAGCATTGCCAGAACCATTAACAGGCCATGGCAGCTATGCCCTCGCCAATGCGGCTGCTGTGGAGGCCTCTGCCCACCGCTACCCCAGCCCGCAGTACCTCATCAAAGTAGAAGAGCACTCTGCGGCCAGCCAGCTCGTACCTCTTCAGTGCCACGTGCTTGTCAAGGAGCAGCTGGCAAGGAAGCCAGAGTCAGGATATGCCCAGCCCCTCTGACCCCAATACTCTCGTCCTCTGATCTCCAAGGGCCCAAGGTGGGCTGGACCCATGAGGAGCCGAGGCCCCAGAGGCTGAGGAGTTTGCCCACAGGCATCCAGCAAGTCCCCATGGGCTAGGCCAGGGAGGTGGCAGCCAACACGCCTGAGAGGGCATTCAAGGCTGAGTATCACTGTCCTGAGTGCCTGCCTCCACTTCCCTGCCACAGTCTCCCCTGATCAAGTCTCAGTCCCAGGCCAAGGCCCCGAGGCACCCACTGAGCCCTGCCACCCACCTGCTCCTGCTTCACCTGCACCATTCACCCCCTACCCCTATCCAGCGTGCTCCACCCTCCCCACATGGCTGACCTCCTTGGCAAGGCTGCTTCCCCTCTTGGTGACCATCTCCCCCACATGCAAAATGGGGCCGGTCTCTCTTTAAGCGGAGGGTGCTGGCAAGTCTCTGGAAGCACTCCCTGGCAGCCCACGTCATCCCCAAAGTGTAAACATCCTCAGTCGCATGGGTAACAACACAGATGGCCTAGTGAGCGACACCTTCTGGGGGAGAGACCCAACCCCTCCCCACCTGCCCCTCCGCAGATGGCCAGTCTCAGAGCACCAACTTTGCCAGGAGAAAGTAAGGCAAAAACAAAAGCACAACCCCACTTTATGAAGGGCTAGGAATCTGCAACCAGGGCAGGTCCACAGACCCTGCCCGGCCCCTGCCCACCAGCGCCCCCTCACCTGCTCCAGGCTCTCGACGTCCGCCCGGAACCCTGACAGTAGGGGCACCTCCAGGACCGCCATGTTGGAGGACCCTGCATGCAGCCACCTGTCGATGAAAGGAGACAAAGAGGGGCCCTTGAACTCAAGCCCCTCAGTGGAATTCATGGTCTGCTCTGTCCCTACAGCCCTCTAGCCTGCCCCAGGTCTGGCTGCACAGACACCCTTGGGGGGGTCACTGGTCATTCCATTTCATAGCTGAAAGACTGAAACCATATGGAAAAGGCTTTGCCAAGTCTTCTTGGCTTGACCCAGGTCAACCCTAAAGGAAATCAACCCTGAATATTCATCGGAAGGACTGATGCTGAAGCTGAAGCTCCAATACTTTGGCCACCTGATGCGAAGAGCCAACTCATTGGAAAAGACCCTGATGCTGGGAAAGATTAAGAGCAAGAGGAGAAGTGGGTGACAGAGGTTGAGATGGTTGGATGGTGTCACCGACTCAATGGACATGAGTTTGAGCAAACTCTGGGGGGGATCGACTGGGTGGCGCGGTGGTAAATATTCTCCCTGCCAGTGCAGGAGATGCAGGAGGTATGGGTTTGATCCCTGGGTCAGGAAAATCCCCTCAAGAAGGGAATGTCAACCCGCTCCAGTATTCTTTCCTGGAGAATCCCATGGACAGAGAAGCCTGGTGGGCTACAATCCATAGGGTCACAAAGAGTCAGACATGACTGAGTGACTGAACAACAACCATCATGTGCCTCCCGTGTGGGAAACGGCTCTGTGGGGCCAAGGGAGCCCAGGCTGCTAGCCAGTGCCAGCCCCGTTTCCCCTTCTGTGACGTGGGGGAGGCGGTGGGTAAATACTGCCTCTAGGGCCTGCCTCGTGCCAGGCCCTCCCTGTGCTGGGTACTGGTGACAGGGAGGCTGGTATTCAGTGAGGGCCCTGCAGACCGTGGGCACAAGGGGACGGGATGACCAGAGCCCCTGGGATGGGCAGAGGAGGCTTCTGTGGAGGTGGGGCCTAAGAGATGCCATACCCAGCTGGCACACGGTTAGTTTCTTCCCATCTGAGAAAGGAACAGAGGTGTCCCCAGAGGACGTGCCAGGGCCAGTCCAGCTGCTTCTTGTTCCTCCACCCAATTGGATGGTGGTCACAGCCCTGCTGAACGGTACCACCCCAAGTCTCACTGCTAACTAGAAATGGTTCAGGGACCCGCTACTCTGGGGCTTGGGCCCAGTTGGGCTTGTTCTTCAGAACCTCCCAAGTTGGGGGTGGCCTTGGGCATGTGAGGGTTAAGGGTTAAGGTTAAGGAAGGTGACTGGGCAGCTCTGATGGGTTTCAGCTTCATGGCTACCAACCACCTTTGGGTTCCCCCATCATTGCCATGGCAATGAGCATCCTTTGTGGGCAGCTGCGTGCACTCCCACCTCCTGAGGACCCTCAGTGAACTGGTTCTAGGGTCACACCTGGGGCGGGTGGGTCATGGAAGGGCCACAAACAGCCGTCCCTCCCAGCCCCATCTGCCACTGGAGTCTGCTGCACCCATTCAGAAGCACTTCCATTTATTTCACTCATTTCAGAAATCATCTGTAGTGTAAGCCTTTGATTGCAAAGGGATCCATTTCAAAGACATTCATCTTGAATAAAGATATTGACAGCTACTAACACAACAACCAATAAGGAAACAGGCTGCCTCCACCCATGAATATCTCTCTTTCAGAGCCCTGGGTAGGGACTTCCCTGATGGTTCAATGGTTAAGAGTCTGCGCTTCCAACTGCAGGGGGCACAGGTTCGATCCCTGGTCAGGGAGCTAAGACTCTGCATGCAGTATGTGGGATGACCAAAATAAAATAGCCCTGGGTTATTTAAATAACTGACTACTTGGGTCACCCTGCCTTCCCCTTCCTGCACCTCAATTACCGTTCGTATATTTTAAATTCACCAATAGTGAACCCACAAAACCCTAGGCACACCCCTCCCCTCAGATTTCAATAAAGGTAGAACCGCAGTTCCATAACTTCTCTCTCTCTCTCTACCGGTGACCTCACTGGGTGACCCCCAGGAGGGTCAAGTACCCTCCAGGACCTGTGAGTAAGAAATCTTGTCCTTCACAGCTTCCTGATGGGTGTTGCTGAGGTGTGTCTTGTAATCAGAATAAGGAGCACGGGGGCTGGTCAGCCACAACTTTGGCTCTAGTCGGGAAACATCTATGGGGCCAGGTAAGTCCCCCAGACGTTCCTAGCTGAGAGCATCACTCTACAGAACATCACCCAGGCGGGGTGCCAGCCAGTGGGGCAGGACGCCTTACCTGGTGCACACCTCCAGGGTCACCTGGTACTCCTGGTGGTGCTGGTCAGCTGCTGGGTCATCATCATCAGCTGAGGAGGCAGGTGAGGGGGGTCGCTGCTGCTCAGCCTCAGGCTCCTGGAGGTTCACAAGCAGCTGGAAGGATGGCTTGGCCACCGGGTCGGGCACATTGTAGGTGACATCAATCTGGGAGATGGGGGAGGACAGAGGCTTAGGGGCCGTGGGGGTGGAGAGGGGAAAGACAGGGGCAGGAGAAGGTGGGGGAAAGCTAGAGCGATGAGGTCAGGGATACTGGAGACAGTCCTGGGCTTGGTTGTCATTCCCTTTAATCCTGATGGTGTAGGTACAACCATCATCCCACTCTTCCATGTTTCTAGCCCAGGTGTGTCTGCAAACCGGGCTCCCTCTCCTGTTAACTACTGTGTTGCTGGGCTCCATTTTTCAGATGGAGAAGTTGAGGCTACAGGGTTCTCCTGGCTGACTTGCCCTCTGACCATTGGCCAAAGCTCAGGAAACCAGTCTCTCCCAATCAGAATACAACTAAATCCTGAGCCTGCTGACTAAGGGGCCTCAGGGAGGGCCAGGCTGAGTCCAGGCTGGGCATCTACATTCAGACTTGGCTGAGAGAATAACCTTGAGCCACCAGGCAAGTCCCACGGTGGAGGGCGGAGCACAGGGTCAGAGACCACCAAAATGAGAATCAGATGCGGTTTCACCCAAGGGGACACACTGCCATCTACCTTGGGTTCTGCCTTGGGCAGGGGTGGTGTGGTTTAGTCATTCAGTCGTGTCCTACTCTTTTGCTAGCCCGTGGACTGTAGCCTGCCAGGCTCCTCTGTCCATGGGATCCTCCAGGCAACAATACTGGAGTGGGTTGCCATTTCCTTCTCCAGAGTGGGTGACATCTCAGGGGGCTGACAGGCTGTCTCAGGGTGGTTCTCACACACACAGCCACCCCACCCAGCCTGGCCAGGTCTGAGCCTCCAGCGTCCCCTGGGAGCACTCCCCTTTCCCCGAAGCCTCACCTGCATCAGACAGCAGCCTTCACCCCTGGCGCTCACAAACAGCCCCGTGGGGAGGCTGGGGATCTGGGGAGAGAAGAGGCTACGGTTCCCCTCCGCCCACCTGCAGACACACAGGGACAGACAGGCAGCGAGGAGGGGCTGCTCTCGCTGCCCTGCCCCCAGCCCTGGTCATGGGAACACGTACCGCGGCCATCTGCAGAAGCTTCTGGTTGCCCCTGTGCAGCTCGAAGGTCTCCTGGTAGTCCAAGTTGGTGGAGGCCAGGGAGACGGTGAGGTTGACGCCGCCCGCATAGGACAAGATGGCGTACTCTGCCAAGGCCTGCAGAGCCACGCAGGTGTCCTGGGGACAGAGCGGGAGACCGAAGTCAGCCCCAGAAGGTGCCTCCACCTGTGCCAGAGGTCTGGCCCAAACTGGGGGTTCCATGGACCCTCACTGAGGCCAGGGACTCATGTGGCTGGAACGGAGAGCAGATCTGGTGTAGACACCCACAGAGTTGGGGACCCCAGGAAGCTGGGGGGCATCTCCACAGAAGGAGGGGCTGGTCCCTATCCCAGAGCCTGCCGCCTCCATCCCTCAGCCCCATCCTCCCATCCTCTCTTGGGCTTCGTGCTCCGAGAGGTGCAGGTAAGGAGCCGTCCTAAGACTAGAAGCACTGGGTAACTTCTTAGAGGGCTCTGAGTCCCGAGTCTAGGCCACCCAGACCTGAGCCCTCCCTTTGGCTCTGCCTGGCGCACCTGAGTAGAAGAGAAGCCCCCGAGGGCGTTTCGCTGCTGGGACAGCCACTTCACCACAGGCAGGGCGGTGGCCACGTCTCCCAGGAGGGTGTAGGTCAGCAGGGCATAAGCTGTCATTTCCACCTCGGCCGAGACCACTGCAGTGGAAGAGGCCGGCTGGGACCCAGGACCCAGTGCCCAAAGCAGGCACTGGGGGTGGGGTGGCCCATACCTGTCTGATAGACCCCGTCACTGAAGCTTAGGAATGCATCCTTGTCCACATCCCGGGAACCCGTCAAGCTCCAGTGGGTCACCCCATCTGCAAGGCCAGAACAGATCAAGGCTGGACCCCACTGGAAGAGGGCACCAGGGAAAGAGGGCACCAGGGAAAGATGGCGGAGACAGTAAGGGCCTTGGGGCTACATCTCAGATCTGCAACTACAGGGTCAAATCCAGCCCCTCCTGCACCCCTGGTTGCTGCTGCTGCTCAGTCACTTCAGTTGCATCCGACTCTTTGCGACTCCATGGACTGTGGCCCACCAGCCTCCTCTGTGTATGGGATTCTCCAGGCAAGAACATTGGAGTGGGTTCCCATGCTCTCCTCCAGGGGATCTTCCTGACCCAGGGATTGAACCCACATCTCCTGCGTCTCTGGCACTACAGGCAGATACTTTACCACTGAGCCCACAGAGGAAGCCCTGGCAGACATTACCAATCCATGGCTGCTTTTCTGAACTCTCAACAGACATCACTAATCAATGGCTACTCTTCTGCATCCCTGGCAGACATCCTTCATCAATGGTCTCCCTTCTGGCTGGGGCCCTGATGCTGGCCTGGGGGGTTATCCTCCCTTGGGGCCCAGGAAGTCACTCCCTATTTCCAAAGACACCAAGGATTCTAAGCTCATATGAAGTATAAAAAGCCCTCAAAACACAGAAAAATCAGCCCTCCCAGCCTCAGATCTTGAGCATTTAGTTCTAAATTGACACCATCATTCAACTGGGTGGTTTTAGAATTTTGCTTTTGAAATATTTTTTTTCCTTCTTCTTAAGCAGAGAAGGTGATGGAAGCTTGATTCCAGTGCAGCTGCTGGGGAAGGCCAAGGGGCAGGGGGAGGGGACTGATTTTGGAGACATTCCAAGAAGTCACGGCTTGGTGACTGGGGCTCCCCAAACACAATGGGGAATCACTTTGTAGTTGAGGAGATGGACACCACCAGAGGAAGAGGCTTTGAGGCTCACCCAGCAATGGGGGGCAGGGTGGGGTCTGGCTGCAGCCCTCCCCTGCCTCCCAGCACTCTGCCTGAGGATGGTTTCTAGGAAGTCTGGGGGATCTTCTACCAGGGATCCCTGAGCACTCTTCTCCCCATTGGGGGCTGGGGTAGCATCCTTTGTTTCATTAGGGAAGAAAATGATGCTCAGGCTCAAGCCACCTTATCAAATGAAGTCATTAGTAGATGCGATAATGAATAAGTAATAAATAAGGGCTTCCCTGGTGGTTCAGACAATAAAGAATCAGTCTGCAATGCAGGAGACCCAGGTTTGATCCCTGGGTCAAGAAGATCCCCTGAAGAAGAGAAAGGCAACCCACTCCAGCATTTTTGCCTGGAGAATCCCATGGACAGAGGAGCCTGGCGGGATACATTCCATGAGGTAGCAAAGAGTCGGACACGCCTGAGAGACTAACACACACACCAGGACTTCCCTGGTGGCACAGTGGTAAAGAATCTGCCTCCCAAAGCCAGAGATGCAGGTTCAGTCTCTGTGTGGGGAAGACCCCTGTAAAAGGAAATGGTAAGCCACCCCAGTAGTCTTGCCAGGGAAATCCCCTGGACAGAGGAGCCTGGTGGGCGACAGCCCATGGGTTAGCAAAAGAGTCAGACACGACTTAGCAACTAAACAACAACAAATAAATGAGTAAACAAAACAGAGTGAGCCAAGGATGCCTCCTTAGTTTCAAGCACGTGTCCATGAGCTGCTTCCTGTGTCTGCTGGGCTGGTGGGCAAGGGCACCTACCCTGGGTGATAGCCAGGCTGCGGAGTTTTCGCAGAGCGGCAGGGGCTGCAGGGCTGCGGAGCAGGGTCAGCGCGTAGGCGGTCAGGGCACTGCTGTAGGGGTCCGTAACCAGGGATGCGCTGGACTCCAGGAAGTGTCTGGCTTTGGTAATGGCACCCCTCTCCTCCTGCAGGGTGGGGTGGGAGTAGGGTGGGAAGTGGAGCCCTGGGAGGCTGCTCAGCCTTCACCATGCAGACCACCCTCCCGAAAGTCCCAGGGGCATGCCTGGGAAACCACTGGATGGCTTGCAGCCCCTCACTTTGTATACTTCTGGTGCATGACTGCCTACAGCCCCGGCTTTCAAAACCCCCCATTCCCTTTCCTTTATTAATATGGTGGTGCCAACGTTTTCCAAATGAAGTCTGAGCATAACCATTCAACTCAGAGACACTCAGGAGGAAGCAGGGAGAGCCCTGGCTGCCCTGCCCCATACCACACCATCACCAGGCTGGCTTCTAAGACCTCCCAGCTCAGGCCCACCTCATCCTCCAAGCCTCACCTCAATTGTCACCCCCTCCAAGAAGCCCACCAACCCTGATCATGCTCTTGCCCCACAGTGTGAGTGGCTGGAGGACAGAAACCAAGTTCATTGTCCAGTGATGGCCTTAGTTTAGAGAAGCTGCCCAGTAATATAGGTTAAATGGAAAAATGAGTGGGTCAAAACATTCATGAATTTAAGGACTTCCCTGGTGGTCCAGTGGCTGAGACTCCGCATTCCCAATGCAGGGGGCCCGGGTTCAATCCCTGGTCAGGGAACTAGGGCCCATGCTGCAGCTAAGAGTTTGCATGCAGCAGTTAAAGATCCCAAAGGCTGCAAAGAGGACTGAAGATCCTGTGTGCCACAAACTAAGACCCAGAGCAGCCAAATAAATGAGTAAATACTGCTTGTTTGTTTTAAAGTAGACATTTCTTGTCTTGTGGACCTGGAGGCCAGAAGTCTGAGATCAATGTGTTGGCAAGGTCGGTTCCTTCTGAGGGCCATGAGCAGAGGATTGGCCGCAGGCCTCTCTCCTGGCCATCTCCTCCCTGTATCTCCACGGCGTCTTCCTTCTGTGAGGGTCTCTGTGCCCTAATGTCCTCCTTTTCCCAGGATGCCAGGCATATTGGATCAGTACCCACCCTAAAGTCCGCATTTCAACACGACTACCTCTATAAAGGCCTTGTCTGCAAACACAACCACATTCTGGAGTCTTGGGCTGGATCTGTAGCTCCCCTTCACAGATTTGTATCTTGAAGTCTTAACCCCCAGTGGTTGCGGCGGGGGGTAGCGGGGGACAGGCTGGTGCTTTGGGAGATTATTAGGTTTAGATGAGACCAAGAGAGTGGAGCTTCCCTGGTAGCTCAGCTGGTAAAGAATCCACCTGCAGTGCAGGACACCCCAGTTCAATTCCTGGGTCAGGAAGAATACCCACTCCAGCATTCTTGCCTGGAGATTTCCATGGACTAACACACACACGCAAGAGAGTGGCGCCCCTATAATCAGTTAGACTGCTTATAAAGGAGACCACAGTGGTCTCTCTCTCTGTCCTTCTCTCCCCTCAACCCCATCCCACCTCTCTTCATGGTCAGACACCAAGAAAAGGCCACGTGAAGACACAGAGAGAAGAGATGACTGACTCCAAGTCAGGAAGAGACCCCTCATTAACAATGGAACTGAAAAAAAAAAAGACTGAATCAACCAGAACACTGACCTTGGACTTTCCAGTCTCTAGAACCATCAGAAATAAATGTCTTCTCTAGGACATAGAAGCATAGACTTATAGAGGACATAGACTTATAGAGGAACGGATAAAGGAGATGTGGTACATATATACAATGGAATATCACTCAGCCTTAAAAAGGAACAAAAGTGTGCCATCTGCAGACAAGTGGATTTACCTAGAGACTGTCACACAAAGTGGGGTAAGTCAGAAAGACAAAAGCAAATACTGTACATTAACACATATATGTGGAGTCTAGAAAAACGGTGCAGATGAACCTATTTGCAAAGCAGAAACAGAGACACAGTGTAGAGAACAAATGAACAGACACCAAAGGGGAAAAGGGGGATGAATTGGGAGGCTGGGATTGACATATACACACTATTATGTATAAAACATAACTAATGAGAACCTACTATACAGCACAGGGAACTCTACTCAATGCTCTGGTGACCTAAATGGGAAGGGAATTCAAAAAAGAGGGGATATATGTACATGTGGGTTTCCCAGTTGGCGCTAGTGGTAAAGAACCGACCTGCCAATGCAGGAGATGTGGGTTCGATCCCTGAGTCACGAAGATCCCCTGGAGGAGGGAATGGCAACCCACTCCAGTACTCTTGCCTGGAGAATCCCATGAACAGAGGAGCCTGGCAGGCCTACAGTCCACGGGGTTGCAAAGACTCAGACACAACTGAAGCGACTTAGCACATATGCATATGTGTATGTATAGCTGACTCACTTTGCTGTTCAGTAGAAACTAACGCAGCACTGTAAAGCAACTACACTCCAATACAAACTTTTAAAAAAGAAATAAAGGTCTGTGGTTTAAGGCCCTGGTCTGCGGTATTTTGTGACAGCAGCCTGAGCTGACTTAGGGGGTTGGGGTTTTGGGCAACCCAATTCAACCTCTTAACACATGGCAAGTGAGGGGCCCTCTGGGCAAAGCATGTGGAACACGGAGGGTCTTAGGTCACAGCAAACTCTAAACACAGCAGTTGCAAATCTGCATTGTGAAGCGGAAAGATCTGAGAAGCACCACAAATCATAATTCATCATCAGAGGTTTTAGCATTGGCACAGATGTGAGGAATGGTGGAATCCCTAGCCTGGCGGCTGAGATCTGTCTATCCTGGGAGCTCCCTCTGCAGGGGACATGCCACTCCCACTTGGGACAGCCTCACAAAAGTGACACAAGCCTTGAGTTCCTTGGGACATCTAAGCCCTGCTGGGTCCAGTACTAACTGTCCCCAAAGGTTCTAGATCTTTCTCCCCCGAAGCATTCATAAGTTAAAAAAAATTTTTTTTTAATTTTTTGGCTGCACTGCACGACATGTGGGATCTTAGTTCCCAACCAAGGATCAAACCCAAGACCCTGCATTGGGAGCATGGAGTCTTTAACTACAGGACTGCCAGGGAAGTCCCATCCAACGTTTTGTATCAGGCTTCCTAAAGTCAGCCCACAGGTCACTGACCAGGATAATGACTGAGCCTCAAATGATTCTCCAAATGGGAGCTGGGGGCTATGGACAGTCCTGGGAAGGCTTGAACTCAGGGACACATGCATGCCCCTCATGACTACTGCCAGAATCTCTCATGCATCTGCTTAGGTCACAAGAAGTGGTAAGGTCACAAGAAGTGCTTAGGTCACAAGAACTGTGACCATTGGAAAGCATGAAAATGTCCCATTAATGGACAGAAGGAGGACAGCAAGGAAGAAATAGATGCTGAAGATGGCCAGAAGATGGCCAGCCCGGCTGGCAAGGGGAAACTGCTCACTCGCTCCTCCAGCCCAGCATCTCCCGGGCCCCGTGCACTTACCTCTGAGGCTGGATCCACTTCCAAGAGCGCAGCCACCACGTAGGCTGTCAGTGGGACTGTGCCGTGGATCCCACCCTGTAAGAGGATTTATGGGTCTCACCCCAACCAGAGGGGACAGCCTCCCAACCCCACTGGCCGCAGACAAACCCGGGGAGCAAGCAGCACAAGGCCAGGGCTCCCGGAGGAGGCTGAGAAGCTGCTGACCTGAATGTCCTTGTTCAGAATCCTGCCCACTGCCGGGAAGGAGCCATCTGCCTGCTGCTGCTGGACAATCCAGTCCTTGGCGGCCTCCAGCTCCAGAGGGTCGATGAAGATGAAGCTGCGAGCCTGGGCGAAGGACTTGAGGACAAAGGCTGTGAGCCTGAAACAGGATGGAGTACAGGCTGAGAGAGCTGAGACAGCAAGGGCCGGGCTGTCCCAAAACAAAGTCACCTCCCATGTGCCCCTTGAGGGACTGTGGTACACTCCCCACATCACCCAAGACTCTGCTTCCTTCTCTGTAAGACACGAGGGCCCAGTCTGCCCTGTTGTGAGCACTTGATGGAAGTGTGTGGGCACCCAGCAGGGCCTGATGATACAGCCTATCTTCCCTGTTAACTCCCTCCCACCTGGGAAGCACCTTTTTCTGAGCCTGTCAAGTCCCCCACCACCACCATGTGTGAAAGACCTTCCTTGTTGCGCCTCCATAACCATTTCCCAAGAGATCCTCAGTTTTGCTGAGAGATCCCAGGGAAAACCAGCAACCAGGTACCCTGGACACTTGGGCTCCTCTGTAGCCCTGGTCAGCCACAGCCATGAACATTCCAGTCCCCAGGTCTGCAAATAGCTTTGGAATGGGCACATGAGGTGATGCCCGGAGCAGCTGCAGCCATTTTGCTACCACAAGAAGAGCAGCCACTGTGCTGAGGAGGTCCACAGGGACCAAGGGAAAGAACCAGGGGCCCAAGTGCATTGTCAGGCTGCCAGGCTGGCCAGTCCTGCAGACTTCTCAGCTCTGCGGTGTGAACTCATGTTCAGAATTCCCTTTTCAGTCATTTTTATGTTGTTTGCAGCTGAAAACATCCCACAAACCCATTCAGTCACTCAGTTACCCAGGTCCTGAATGCAGAGTGCTCCTACTTCCTTTCTTTACAGGATGAAGTCTTACTTGTTGTCCTCTCAGTATTCATTGAGAAGTCTTCTCAATGTTCAACCCAGGGGTGTCCTCTCAGAGGAAGCCTCCCAGCACTTCCACTAGCATTTAGCACCTCCACTCTTGGATGAGCTGGTTGCTTCTAGACTCCCAGGCCCTCCCTCTGTGTCTACCCTCATCTCTGCAGCCTGTCCCTTGCTCGCCCCGTCCCCCATCCCAGCTGTTGCTAGTGCAACCTGAATGGGAGATGACGGGGCTGGGGGATGAATGAATGAAAAAAAAAATGAACTCGGAAGAACCACCGGATGGAAACCAGGGAGCCAAGAGGGACAAACAGCAGAACTGTTAGCAAGGGAAATGCCCCAACTCAAGACGAAAGAGTAATCCATCCTCTTCAAAATCGAGTGGTTCCCCTACTCCACACCCATCAGGACGGCTACTGTAGCACAAAAACAAAACAGCAGAAGACAGCCAGTACTGGTGAGGATGCAGGGAAACTGGAGCCCTTGCGCACTGCTGGTGGGAATGGAAAATATTACAGCCACTGCTGAAAACAATACAGTGATCCCTAAAATAAAATGGAACATAGAATTGTCATGTTGTTGTTTGCTTCTTTTGTGACCTCAAGGACTGCAGCCCACCAGGCTCCTCCTCTAGAAAGAATACTGGAGTGGGTTGCCATTTCCTTCTCCAGGGAATCTTCCTGACCCAGGGATCGAACTGGTGTCTCCTGCACTGGTAGGTAGTTTCTTTACCACTGAGCCACCAGAGAAGCCCTAGAATTATCATATGATCTGGCAATTCCACTTCTGGGCATATATCCCAAAGAAATGAAAGCAGGGTCCCAAAGAGATATCTGCACACCCATGCTTGTAGCAGTGTTATTCACAACAGCCAAACTGTAAAAGCAACCCGGTGTCCACTGACAGATAAATGAACAAGAAAATGTGGTACTGAGGTAGGATGCAGATGGGCCCCTGGGCTGAGCAGTTGCAGTCTGTCAGATTGAGTAAATTGGAGCTTGTTTTCTCCTGACATTTCAAGGAAAAAAGTCAATGGTAGGAGCTGAGCCCTGCTGGAGTAAGAAGATAAGAAGATCACATCTCTCATTCTTGAGGTCAGGAAGTCCTCCCTAGCTGCACATGCATGAAACAGCTCCTAGGGGGTCATAAAGGGAGGAGGCACTAACCCATAACCTCTGCTCCATCGGGCTTCCAGAGACCTCCTCACTGGAATCCATTGTGGTTAAAAGACTCATGTGCACATCGGGAAAGGCCCTGGGTCAGGACAGATGTGGGAAATGAAGCATGACTGGCCACAGGAAAACAAAAGCCCGGAAAAACTACCTCCGTGTAAGTGACTTAAATCACTTCTCTGGCACACTTCCCATCAAGGAGCATGCCCGCATCGTTCTCTGGGTGTGTATTTCTGCTTTGGTTCTGCTCTAAATAAACTGCTTCTTTGTTCTCTTTGCACATACTGTGGCTCCAATAAACTATGCCTGCTTTACAAACTCTCTTTGCGGAGTTCTTTCTCCAAAGAAGATGAGGACTGAGGTCCTCTTACCTGCCAACATCAGTATATCCATACAATAGAACATTATTCAGCCTTGAAAAGGAAAGAAATCCTGAAAAATGCTTACATATGGATGAACACTGATAACATGATGCTAAGTGGGATAAGCCAGTCACAAAAAGGCAGGTACTGTATGATTTCATTTCTATGAGGCGCTTAGAGTAGCCAGAATCAGAGACAGGAAGTAGGATGGGGCTTCCAGGGTCTGGGGGGGAGGCAAGAATGGGGGGTTAGCGTTTAATAGGTATCAGTTCAGTTACACAGTTGAGCCTGACTCTTTGCGACCCCATGGACTGCAGCACGTCACCCTTGCCTGTCCATCACCAACTCCCGGAGCTTGCTCAAAACTCATGTCCATCAAGTCGGTGATGCCATCCAACCATCTTGTCCTCTGTCGTCCCCTTCTCCTCCTGCCGTCAATCTTTCCCAGCATCAGGGTCTTTTCCAGTGAGTCAGTTCTTCGTATCAGGTGGCCAAAGTATTGGAGCTTCAGCTCCAATTAGTCCCTCCAATGAATATTCAGGACTGATCTCCTTTAGGATGGACTTGTTGGATCTCCTTGCAGTCCAAGGGACTCTCAAGAGTCTTCTCCAACACCACAGTTCAAAAGCATCAATTCTTTGGTGCTCAGCTTTCTTTATGGTCCAACCCTCACATCCATACATGACCACTGGAAAACCACAGCTTTGACTAGATGGACCTTTGTCAGCAAAATAATGTCTGTTTTTTAATGTGCGGTGTAGGTTGGTCATAGCTTTTCTTTCAAGGAGCAAGTGTCTTTTAATTTCATGGATGCAGTCACCATCTGCAATGATTTTGTAGCCCAAGAAAATAAAGTCTGTCACTGTTTCCACTGTATCCCCATCTATTTGCCATGAAGTGATGGGAACTGGATGTCATGATCTTAGTTTTTTGAATGTTGAGTTTTAATAGGTATGCTGCTGCTGCTGCTAAGTCGCTTCAGTTGTGTCCGACTCTGTGCAACCCCATAGACGGCAGCCCATCAGGCTCCACTGTCCCTGGGATTCTCCAGGCAAGAACACTGGAGTGGGTTGCCATTTCCTTCTCCAATGCAGGAAAGTGAAAAGTGAAAGTGAAGTCGCTCAGTCGTGTCCGACTCTTCATGACCCCACGGACTGCAGCCTACCAGGCTCCTCCGTCCATGGGATTTTCCAGGCAAGAGTACTGGAGTGGGGTGCCATTAATAGGTATAGAGTTTCAGATTTACAAGATGAAATGAATTATGAGGATGGATGGTGGTAACAGCTGCACAACAATACGAATGTATTTAATACCACTGAACTGCACACTTAAAATGGTTAAAATGGTAAATTTTATGTCATGTATACATATTTTAACACAATAAAAAAAAGAAAAAGAAAATCAAGTGACTCCAAGCTCTGTTTCTGCAAATTGTCAGAATCTGAAATATTAACCTTAAAATGTACCCCAAGCCTACGAACCAGCTTGTCTTGGTCACTTTCTTCCCCAGATACCCCAAATCCATCCTCTTCCTTATATTCCAGGCCCCTGTGTCAGCCTGGCACCTCATGGCTCCCACCGCCCCCACCAGCCCGACACTGTCCCATCACATGCTCTGTACACAGCAGCCAGAAGGACAGTTCAAACACTGCAGGATCCAGATGGAACTTAGTTGCCTCTGCGCTGGCAACTGTGAAATTCCCGAATTCTGCTACACTGTTCTCTTTCCTTTTCCATTTTAAATCACCAACAGGGATAAACAAACTGTGGTGCATTCTCACGACTGAATCTTATTCAGTAATAAAAAGAAACGAGCTATCAAGCCAGGATAAGACACGGAGAAAATTTAAGTGCATATTCCTTAGTGAAAGAAGCAATCTGAAAAGGGCCGCATGCTCTGTGATTCCAGCTCTGTGACATTCTGGAAAAGGCAGAACTACAGGACTAGAAAAAGGACCAGCGGTGGCCAGGGGCTGGGGGTAGGGAGGGACGACTATGCAGAGCCCGTGGGGTTTTTAGGGCAGAAAACTATTCTGTATGATACCTTAATGGTGGGCAGGTGACAGTGTACATTTGTCCAAACCCATAAACCATGCGACACAAAGGGTGAGCCCTAATGCAAACAACAGACCTCCGTTAACAACAATTTAGCAATACTGGCCCATCGATTACAACAAATGTACGTCATTAATGCAAGACGTTAATACTGGGGGAAAACTGCATCGAGGGAAGATGGACTGTATGGGAACTCATTCTATCTGCTAAAAGTTTTCTATGAATCCAGAACTGTCCTAACAAATTAAGTTTATTCATTCAATATGCACATAGCCCAGCATGACTCAGGTTACAGCCATGCTTTGCACCAAGCCCTCTTGCTCCCTCCAGAATAAAACCCAAACTCCTCTCCTGCTCAGTCTGGCCCTGGCAGCCTCTCCTCCCTCGTGGCAGGCCACTTTCCTCCTGGCCTGTGCTGCCAGCCACACTGGTCCCCTTCTCTGGCTCAAACTTGTCAGGGCTGCCTCAGGGCCTTTGCACAGGCTGTTCACACTGCCTGGAATCCTCTCCCCTTGGATTTTCATACAGCTGTCCCTCATCTCCTTTGGAAAACCTTTCTTGACCACCCCATACAATTGTGTACCTCATCATACACTATCCCCTCAACAAGTTTTATTTGCTTTATAGATATGAGAAATTATATACTTGACACAGTAGCTTTAAAATATATCCACAAATGCCTTGCTTCTTCTCCTTTCAAGCAGTGGAATAGTGTAGGCTGTACCGAGTGACTGGATTCTAAAGACTAGAATCTGGTGGGGGTGACAGTATGACTCAGGAAATCAGCTGATAAAAGGCATGTGGCACTCTCCTTACTTTCTCTCTTTGATTTTCATTCCAGGGGAAGTCAGCTGCCATGCTGTAAGGACACGCAAGCAGCCCTATGGAATGGTCCTCAGTGAGAAACTCAGGCCCCCTGTCCACAGCCGTGGGAGACGACCAACTTGGAAACAAATGCTCCAGCCCTAGTCAAGCCTTTCGACGATGGCAGCCCCAGCCAATACCATGACTGCAACCTTGGGAGGGATCACGAGCCAGCAGTGCCAGCCAATCCACGTCTGAATTCCTGACCCACAAAACTGAGACAATAAATGTTTGTTGTCTTAAATGGCTGTGTTTTGGAGGTAACTTGTTACACAGCAGTAGCTAACTATTACATCTCGTGAAGGGTCTCTCTTTCTCTCTCGGAGGCAGGGACCATGCCTTTCTTGTTCCCTTGGAGCTAGAACAATAGCCTGGCAAATATTAAACATTTGAATGAACAAACGAATAAATGAATGAATGTACATTGGACGCACAGGCCCTGAGTTTAAAGGAAGCTGGACTGGATCCTGGACTTCCCACCCAAGTATTTAGGCGGTGCTGGTTTAGTTGCTAAGTCATGTCCAACTCATGCAACCCCATGGACTGTAACCTGCTGGGCTCCTCTAACCATGAGATTCTCCAGGCAAGAATACTGGAGTGGGTTGCTATTTCCTTCTCCAGAGGATCTTCCCAACCCAGGAATCAAACCCAGGTCTCCTGAATTGCAGGCAGATTCTTTACTGACTGAGCTATGAGGGAAGCCCTAAGTATTTAGGGAGTGGTGCTAACAAGGCATCCATCCCAGTGGGTACCTGGCACTGTAATGAGCATGTCTTCACCCTTATCCCACTGCCTCTTAGATCCTGGTCTTGAGACGGATGTGTGGTGAGGAAACAGGTTTAGAAAACTTGAACAGCTGGTCTAAGGTCACACAGTTCACACAAGACTGAGACTGGGTTTGCTCAGCTCCAGGGTGGATGTCCCGTGGATTGCTGTTGCCAATGTCCTGTGCATCCTGCAACTTTGATCTGTGAGGAGGTTTTACAAGGCCAAGGAGGAGAGGCAAACTGCTGGGTGTCACGTTTCCATGACCACAGCAGAATTCATCTTCTCTTGTTCAGTGTGTGTGTGAACTGTGGGAAGGCGTTCACAGATCACAGCTCACTATTTCTGACTGGTGGAGGCCTCTTGGAACTGTCGGGACTTGGCCAGCTTTCAGAGAGTGACTCAATGACTTTAGCCATCCCCGAGAGTGGGTGGGGGCCTCTGCTTGCTAGAGCATGACTGTGGCTTTGCCTCAAGCGCTGTCAGCAAGGCAGGGTCCTGGGACAGAAATGGGGCAGACTTCTGGGGACTGGGGAGCTGAGCAGGTCACCAAGGCTGGGCCCCTCTGGAGCCAAGTGAGTGACTCTGCACTGCAGTGCGGGCTCAGCCAGCTGTGCCCCTGTGCCCCTGGCCCTGGGCTGCTGCTGTGCAGTGGACGCTGTTGATTTAAGGACAAGACACTTTCATGCCCACAGGCGCTGCAGGTGCCACCCAGGTGTGACACTGAGAAGGAGGCCCCACTAGAAACAGGAAATTGGGGGTACCCTACTTCCTCAGTAAGCCCCAAAGTGGATGAGGCAAATCCCTGATGATGCCAAGAACTCCTACAGAATAAGACATAGGTGTATGCAGGTCCTCCCTGCCCTGGCTGACCCTGAAAGCCAGAGGAAGCCACTCACAAGGGAAATCTGACCCCAGAATGCTCCTCCTGAACTCTCCAACCCAGCCTCAAGGCAGTGGTCTGGCCTCTCCCAGTCCACCCCCTCCTGCTCAGGGTCACCCCATTCCTGGGTCCAGTGGCCTCTGAGGAGGCTCAGAGAACCCAGGACTCATCCACAAGGGGCCAGAGAGCAGGGCTTTCAGTTCCTGGGCACCGAGGCAACAACAACAGCAGGAGTAAGAGTAACAGCCACTGCTTCCAGCTCCACCACACGCAGGCCAGGCAGAACTCCCCCATCCAAACCAAACCTCTAACCCCCAGGGGCTAGGACCATGGCTGTCCCCATATTCCACACAGACTCCTCAGCACCCTGAAGGGAAAGTGAAGTGAACGTCTCTCAGCCGTGTCTGACTCTTTGCAACCCCATGGACTATAGAGTCCATGGAATTCTCCAGGCCAGAATACTGGAGTGGGTAGCTTTTCCCTTCTGCAGGGGAACTTCCCAACCCGGGGATCAAACCCAGGCATATTCTTTACCAGCTGAGCCACAAGGGAAGCCCATCACCCTAGGGACTAAGAAATCGCATATTTCCTGCCATATCGGTAAACAAGGATGTCACAGGCATCAGCCACTGCAGCCCTCCCAGTGTGAGCTGGTGAGCCCTGAGGGAACTCAGGAAGGAGAAGAACAGTGACCGTCTAGCAGCCATCAGACTGTAGCCACTCCCTACGGTGAGCCCCGAGGAAAGAAAGCTCAGGATGTGGGAACACAGGATGCTGGCGGTGGCCCCAGGTAGCTGTGGTGAAAGAAACTGTCTCAGTGAGCCCAGGTTCTTGTATCTTCCCACACACAGAAAAGCACTAAATTCCTTAACTTGGGTTATTTGGTTTTCTTTAATTAGTAATAATCTTTTGATGTTCAGACACCTGCCCTTTGTTACGAAACTTCTATGTAAAACCTGGCTCCTCCCCTTGCCTCCATGGAGCAGTTCTCTCCCAGGCCTGAAGTCCTAAAAGTTTCTGCCAAATAAAACATAACTCTCAACCTTTAGGTTGCATGTACTTTGTCAGTCGACAGGATCAAGCCCCAGGGGTCCTGGCTATGCTGTGCTGGATGTGAGGCTGTGGCTTCACGTGGGGGAACTTCAGTAGCCGTGCCCGGGGAATGAGGACTCACCACATACTCCCCGACTCGTCCCGCTCTCCGAAAGCGCTATAGGAGCCGTCCTGGTGCTTGTAGGTCAACTGTCTCTGGTAGCCTGCGGGGCAAGAGGGGACAGCACCCTGGTGAATGGCTGGCTGGCCAACATTCTACCCCGGGACCCCCAAACTAATACTACACCCACATGGGGGGGTCCCTGAAACTGCCCCATGCCCACATCTGAGGTCCTTGAAACTCTCACAACACAGCTGGGGTCCTTGAAACTCTCCCACATACACAGCTGGAGAGATTGAAACCTCTACTTTATTCCTCTTTTGTTTCTTGATATCACCCCTTTACGACTCCTGGTAACACACTGGCCTTCAGCCATGCCTGGTGGGGTGGGATGGTGAAATGCATTATCTCCAGGCAGGGCCCTTTGCCACACACCGTCACCCACCCCAGGGCCTGAAGAGGTTGTTGCTCTATCCCCTGGAGCCAGAGCTTGGTTTGCTCAGATCAGCAGGGGATTGAGGAGGACAAGAAGGCAGAAAGTCAGGGGGGCTGGGGCCTCCAAAAGAGGGTCAGGCAGTTGGTCTTATTGTGAGGGCAGCAGGGGGCATGAGAGGAGGGGGTGAGGGGGCAGAGGTAGTGGGTGGATTGCCAGGTCAGGAGAGGAAGCAGACACTGGGGAGGTGGGGACAGTCTAGGCGACCATGACCACGGGCTTGGACTGGGGGTGGCGATGGGCAGGGAGGGTTCTGCAATATAGTCAGAGCTACCTTAACTGAACAAGATGTGAAGGAAAAAAGGAAGAATGCAGAGGCTGCTAAATGCAGCGGCCTGACCAGCAGGACGCACCGATCTATGTCCATGGAGCCCGGGGAAGAGGGAGCAGGAGCTCACACCGGGGTAGATAGTATTCCCCCCAGTCACATCCACCCGGAACCTCAAAATGTGACCTTATGGGGAATGAGGGTCTGTACAGATGGAATTACATTTCTGAATCAGGCTGGGCCCTAAACCCAATGACTGGTGTCCTCAGAGAAGAAATGACACAGACTTGGAAGGGCTTGTGACGATGGAGGCAGAGGGTGATGTGTGAGCGGGCGTCACCAGAATCCCGCCAGAACAAAGTCCTGGGATAGTCGCTCCCCCAGAGCCTCCTGACAGAGTCAACATTGTTGACACCTTGATTTTAGTCCTCCAGCCTCCTGAATCATGAGGGAACTGAGATGTGGAATATTTCCTGCTGTATCAGTAACAAGGATGCCGCGGTTGCCAGCCACTGCAGACCTCTAATATGAGCTGGTGAGCCCTGGGGGCACTCAGGAAGGAGAACACTTGCCATCTAGATCGAGTCTACCGTCAGAATGCCACTGCTCCCTGCAGTGAGCCCCAAGGGAGCTCAGGATGTGCAAAACAGGATACTGGCCCCAAAGAGTGGAGGTGCACGTCAAAGGAATGATTTCCGTGAGCCCAAACTCTTGCATCGTCCCATACAGAAAAAAGCGCTAAATTCCTTAACTTAGAATATCTGGTTTACTTTACCAATAACCTTTTGATGTTCAGACTAGCCGCCTTTGTTGTAAAACTTCTATGTAACCTGGCGCCTCCCCTCTAGGAGCTGCTCTCTCAGGATTACTGGAGATGCTGTCTCCTGGGCCTGAAGTCCTAAAAATTCCCACCAAGTAAAACATAACTCTCAACTTTAAGGCTGTGAATACTTTTCAAGTGGACAGAATAAAGTCCTGTGGATCTACCCAACTCAGTTTGCGGTACTTTGTTATGGCAGCCCAAGGGAACTAACACCAGGGATTTGGAGGAAAACCAGGGGGTGGGGGTTGATTTGGGGCTTGTTGAGTCTGAAAGCTGTTGGGCACCAGATCTGGCTGTCTGGCTAGAGGGGAGGTCCAGGCTGCCACTCACCCCGATAGGTCATCACACTCTGGATGGCGGTCAAGGACCTGAGTCCAGATGGGTTCACTGAGGTGTGCCTGGCCTTGGGAGGCCAGGGCTCACCCACATCCTAGACTTTCACAACCCGCCAACTTGAGCCCTGCCCCTCCCCCTCCACCATGGACCAAGCAGACTTAAGGTTCCGGGTAGTCTGTGGTCAGCCTTCACAAAGCCGGACCTTCAGCCCACGGCAACCTCTGACTTCTCTTTCCATCCGAGAGTTGCACGTTTATTTTAGTTTTTTGGCTGTGGCCCGTACAGCATGTGGGATCTTAGTTCCCCAACCAGGGATTGAACCCATGTCCCTGCAGTGGAAGTGCGCAGCCTTAACTTCTGGGCCACCAGGGAAGTCCCTCAGAGAGCTATACATTCTTCAGCGTAAGTTTTTCCTTTCTCATCCATGAGGACAGATGGTTCTAGATCATCAGGACTGCCTTTGGAACATAATAACGGGGAAACACCACAGGCCAGGAGACAGGGACTCCAGATTTGTCTTAGGAATTGAGATTATCACATGCCTCTGTTTCCCCATCTCACAGGGGACAGCATCATCTGAGCCAGGCATTCTTGAATCCTTTTCGGTAAATGTCCGTGATCATGACGGTGGTTTCTCGTCTCCCTCTGGCTTGGGTCTAGTGCCCTGACTGCCCCTTGTGTCCCAGTCCAGAGGAGCCTGGGGTCTGAGAAGCCCCCACAACTGGCCCCTGTGAGGTCTTGGGCGCCTCTTCACTCCCAGGAAGGAATGATGCTAAAGCTGAAACTCCAGTATTTTGGCCACCTCATGCGAAGAGTTGACTCACTGGAAAAGACTCTGATGCTGGGAGGGATTGGGGGCAAGAGGAGAAGGGGATGACAGAGGATCAGATGGCTGGATGGCATCACTGACTCGATGGACGTGAGTCTCAGTGAACTCAGGGAGTTGGTGATGGACAGGGAGGCCTGGCGTGCTGCGATTCATGGGGTCGCAAAGAGTTGGACACGACTGAGTGACCGATCTGATCTGATCTGATCACTCCCAGGAGGCTCACTTTGCTCATCTGGGAAACGAGGACCATTAGCACAGGGGCTGCAAGGAGGGAAACTCAGGGCAACGTGGATGGAGCTGCACATGCCTGGCACGAGGCAGATGCCAGCTTCAGAGCTAGGTTCAGCCTCCTCCATGCTTTCCTTTCACGTTGGCTCCAGTGTAAGGCTAGAAGCAGAGCCCAGGAGGCCCCAGAATTTTGGTATCAACTGACTAACTCCCTTGTTATCTGGGAAGGAGCAGGTCCTACCCAGGGACACAGAATGGGAATCTCTCACAGAGCTGGGACCCCATCTCCAGCCTCCCTCCTTCCCCTCCCTGTGAGGCTCAGATGTGCAGAGGGTAATTCAGGGCCCTCCGAGGCCCTGTACCCCACCCCCAAACAGGACTGTGCCTTGCCCTAAGGACTTGATTCATAGCAATGGAAGATGTCCAGTGCTGTGTTGTTTATCTATGAAGATGCTCACTGTTGTGTTATTTATCTGTGAAGATGCCCAGTGCTGTGTTATTCATTTCTAAAGAAGTTCAATAGGGCTTTGATTATTTCTGAAGTTCAGTACTGGTGGTTTACTTCTGAAGATGTTCAATGCTGCATTATTTAGGGGGAAAAAACTGGAAATAAAACACATAAATAAATAAAACTGGAAATAAGAGGAGAGTTCAGTATGTTGTGTTCCATTGATGCATGTGACAAAAAAACAATGTAGCCTCCCAAAGTGATTACAAACTGAACCCATCCTAAGACCCAACGGTTTCACCCCACAGAAATCTGGATGAGTTTTCACCAAGTATGCAAAGAGGACAATTACCGACAGTCCTGTTCTAAAAGCCCTGAATTGCAAATTGCTCCAAAGCCCATCTGCAGACACGCCCACTGCTGTCTCCACACAGTAATGGAGGTGAATAGACAACTGCTGCCCAAAGCCCAGTGGGTGAATCTTACGCACACAGGACAGGGCTGGGGGGAGGCATGCCACAGGAAGCTGTGCTATGAGATACCAAGAATGGCAAAGCTAACCTGTGCTCCTGGAGGGTAGAGGGGTCAACACAGAGCATGATGGGAAGCCTATAGGGATTTATTTTCTTTCCCCAAATGTTTTTATAATGCTATTATATTGCCCTGGTTGTTCGGAAAAATTTACATTTTCAGAAGATGCTGTTCCTCTCCCCATGGCTGATTACCAGCAATCAGATCGGTTTCCTAACAGGTGCAGAGGCCAGGCTCCGACTGACAGGGGCCAGATCAGGCCACCCAGATTGGCCTCTTTCAACGTCTTTGCCTTCTTCCCCATCCTCTGCACGTGGCGTGCGGGCTGCGCCCCGTGTGGCCGAGGCTACTGCACCCCAGTACCTTGTACCAGGTGGTCGGTGGTCTCCCTCTCCACCTCAGGGCTGAGCTGCCGGGTTTTCTGGAGATACTTCAAGACAAAGACATTAGGTGCAAAATGAATCATATTCTGCTCTCCGCAGCCGAAGGGAAGCCGGAGGAGGTTGCTGAGATGGTTCAGAGTTGGCCCCATGACGTCTCCTGGTGAGAAGGAAGAGGAAGAATGGGCTGAGGACTGGCCTCATTCAATGCCCTGGCATTGTTCTAGGGACAACTTTCCTCAGAGGGAGCCCACCCATGGCCCAATACCAGCATCCCATTATCTGGCTGCCAGCGCTGCCCTTGGAGACTGGGAGGCATCCTTGCCCATCCAGCCTGCTTGATCGCTTGGCCTTGGTGGGCACTTGCAGGCCCTACCTTACATGCTTCCCTCCATGTTCTTTAGTTGTAACTCAGGTGTTCTTTCTACCTTTTCATTATGTTATTATTAGTAAATGCTTTTTCCTTTCTAGATTTCTAAATAGGTGCAATTGAGACTATACATTTTCCTCTTAGAACAACTTTGGCTGCACCCCACAAACGTTAAGATGTCAATCCAGTCATTTGACTCCCTTCTACATATTTTTTTCTAACTTCCAATATGAAATGTGGTTTTCTATTTAACCATGAGTATTGGGGTTTTTCATACAGTTTTCTTATACGTGTGGTATTGTTGGTGTGTTTTTGAAAGTTCTTTTCTCCTGTTATTTCTGACTTACTGCGCTCTCATCCCTTCTGTACTCTGCCTCCCTCTCCCTGGCCTTTATGCCCCCAAATACTGCTGATACACTTTCTGGACTCCCTGCTGACTGCACCTCCCTTCCTCTGCCCCCCTGAGGCTGCTGCTGCTCCTGCAGCCTCCTCCTGTGGCGGGGCCTGGCTGGCTACTTTCTCGCCACCTTTCTCTGGGCTTTCCAGTTCTTCTTACACTTCCATCCTGCTGCGCTGACAGCACTGGCTGGCACAGAGTTACCTGCCTGCATCTCCTCTCCATCCCTGCCCATCTGTCTTCTTCCCTATACCCATCACCTCAAGCTGGGCCATCATCCCCAAGGCCACATCTGAATTGATTTCATGCTTCAGAAATCATAAACTCCAGCATCCTCCGATCCGGAGACAACCACCAACCTGCCCCAGGCCCCAAGGCTTCCATTCTCTGACGTCACAGAGACCCAAGACCCCTCCTTCGTGTCTGTGTGTCTCTTCCTGGCCTTTTACGCCCTCCCCACCCTTCCAACATCCAGCACTAGATGGATCACACAGTCCCCAGTTTCTACTCCTGTGCCTGGGCTACAGGAGACAATCCAGTGCTCAAGAAGTCCCTGGCCACAGCCTCTTATCCCTGCTCAGTAAGCTCTCTAAGCATTTGAAATGGTCCCGCCCCTCTCACCTGGACCCCCAGAGCCCCTACCCACCACCCCGTACCTGGCTAACTTCACCTGGTCTTTCAGCCTGCTTGTATATCACCCCAGACACATTGCCCTCATGAAGTTCACACACCCCTTGGGGTCACCCCACAGAGGGCAAGGACCCGCCTCCTCAGCCCGACTTGAGCCCCCAAAGGGCAGGCTTGGGGTCACCTCTGAGTCTGGCCCCAGCACAGAGAAGGCACTGGAAGTTGCTTGCCGGTCAGGTGAGTGGGTGTCTGGCCAAAGGCCCCGAAGGCACGTGCCCCCAGCAAAACCCAGAATGAAAATGAACCGGAAGTGACACTTGCCCCCATCCTCCCCAAGCCAGGCTGCCGGGCAGACACACCTATGATGGAGGCGGCGGCGCGCTCAGACCCGGGGATGGCGCTGTGCGGGACCCCCAGGGTGAAGGCTTCGCTGTAGCTCTCATCTGCTTCCACCTTCCTCCAGATGCGGAACTCGCCCACGGAACCCCAGCCAGTGGAGAAACCGATGAACTGGACCTCTGGCGGTTTGGGGAGGGTCCAGGCCATGATGACAGATTCATTGGATGGCTCTGGACCATGGCCAACCTGGAAAAAGAGGCCAAGGCTGCTGGGTGCTGGCAGGAAGCTGGGTTCAGACATGGTCAGAGGCCTTGGCCACATTCATGGGGGTGGGGGGGCATTCTCAAGGCATCAGCAATGAGAGAAACTAGAAACCACGCTGTTCACTGAACACCCAACAGAGACACAAGTGGGGCATCTGCAGGTTCCAAAGTCACTGGGCTCCCTGGAACCTTTGCATATGTAGCTCCCCCTGCTTGAAACAGCCTCTGCTTCAGTTTGCCTGGCGAACTCCTATTCATACTTCAAAACACCACCTGGCTATACCCCTCTTCTAGGAAGCTGTTCACACCGACTTCTTTTCTCTCCTTTGCTTGGCCCAGAAAGTGTCCACAGTCCTCATCTTACCTGCTCATACCCACTTCCTTTCTCCCTGGCCTCCCAGATCCCTGGGCACCTTCTCTGCCACAGCTCTCACTAGTGTTTTGGAAGCAACGCCAGGCAGACTGTAAGTAACTTGAGGGCTGCCTTGAGTTTTCCCCCTCTTCCCGCCTTGCCACCTCATCATATGGATCAGGAAGCAACAAGTGCCAGAGGACCAGGTGGTTCCCATGCCCGCCCCAGGCAAACCCAGTCATGCCTGGATGAGCCCGCTGTGCCAGCTGATCCAGAATGTTCTGAATTCATCCCAGGAGAGGATCTTGGCTGTGGGTGTGCTGGCCACCGGCTCACCCATCTTGCTGGTGGAGATCCAGGACCTGGTGTTCTGGTGCCCCCCCAGAACAATCTCAATCATGCCCGCTGTGTCCTGGGGTCCTGGGGACAAGGCCACACGGGCATCGTTGTGGGCTCGCACGGCCACGTCGAAACGGGTGAGGCGCAGTGGCCGCTGCACATACTGGAACTCGTACTTGTTGGGCGTGGAGATGTGGACTCTCTCTGGATAGAGGGAAGGAGATGAGGTGTTGAGCGGGCACCAGAAGCATCCTTCCTCCCCCTGCCCATGCCCAGAGCTGAGCATTGGGACCTCAGGGGACCGGTCCCAGTGTGGCTCCCCACGAAGCTGCGGGAAGCACGGAGGAGTGGAGCTGGTGTGATGACCTCTTTGTCAATAGAGCACAAAAGATGAAACACTCACAGAGATAAATCCTACAAAAGATGGGCAAGACCCGTACGTTGGGAACTGCAAAATGCTGCTGAAACTAAAGAAGCAAATCAGTGGAGAGCTAGACCGTGTTCGTGGGTGGGAAAATAATATTATGAAGATGTTAATTACCCCCCCAAACTGATCTATAGATTCGACGCAATCCCAATCAAAATCCCAGCAGGGTCTTTTGAAGAAATTTCAAAGCTGATTTCAAAATGTATGTGGAAACTCAAAGGATCCAAAAGAGTCAAAACAACTTTGTTTTTGTCTTGATAAACAAGAAGTCAAAACAACTTCTTGTTTATCAATAAACAAGAAGGACTCACACCATCTGACACTGAGACTCTAAAGCTGAGGCAATAACAGGAGTGTAGCATCGGTGTCAATACAGACAAATGCTCAGTGGAACAGAAGAGGGAGTCCAGAAACGGGCCCATACATGTATAAACAACTGATTTTCAACAAAGTTGCAAAAGCAATTCAACAGCAAAAGTCCTCAACAAATGATGTTAGAACAATGAAATCTTCAGATGAAGAAAAAGGAACTCTGATCCATACTTTGCATGGGCTCCAAGAGTTAACCTGAAATGGATTATTTTACAAATGAAAAAAAAGCCTAAAACTATAAAACCTTGAGAAGAAACTGTAGGATTGAGCAAAGATTTCTTAGCTACAACAAGAAAAAATAATCCATAAAAGGAAAAAGTGATAAGCATCATTAAAATGAAAAACTTCTGCTCTTTAAAAGACACTATTAAGATAATGAAAAGATACAGACTGGGAGAAATATTTTTGCAAAGCATTCATCTGATAAAGGACTTGGACCCAGTATGCATTTTTAAATACTCTCAAAAACCAAATACAAATAAACAATCCAACTTTTAAAAAGCTAAAAGATTCCATCAGACACTTCACCCCCGCAAAAAAAAAGATAGCAAATAAGCATATGAAAAGGTGCTTAATATCGTGAGTCATGATAGAAATGCAAATTAAAACCATAGTGAGATACCACTAGACATCTATTAGAATGACTAAAATTAAACAGACCATACTAAGTGTTGGTAAGAATGGGGCAGAACTGGCTTATCCAGTGCCTGTGGGAATGCAAAATAGTACTGTCATTTTGGGAAATAGTCTGACAGCTTCTTAAAAAGTTAAAAAACACACTTACTATATGCGTTAGCTATTCCACTCCTAGCTATCGACTCAAAAGAAAGGAAAACACCCCACCCGTACAAAGACTTGGGCACAGATTTTCATAGTAGCTCATGTGAAATAGTCCCAAACCGGAAATAACTCAAATATCCCTCAACAGGTGAGTAGATAAAAAGTGTTATGCATATATCCAACGGAATCCTGCTGAGACAGAAATGACTGAATTACTGATACACACAACGTGGTCAAATCTCAAAATTCTTCTGTTGAGTAAAAGAAGCCAGACAAAAAGGAGAACGTTCTGTATGATTCCATTTACACAAAATTCTAAAAAGTACGAAGTGATCTACAGAGACAGAAAGCAGACCAGTGGTTCTCTAGAGACAACAGTGGAGAGGAGTGAGGAATTTCAAAGCGGCATGACTTCAGGGTTAATAAGAACCTTCATTACCTTGATTGTGGTGATGGCTTCACAGATGTTTCTCAACATTGATTAAACTACCCTTAAAATATGTCTAATTTATTGTATGTCAATTATACCTCAATAAACATGTTAAAAAATGTTCCTGATCTTACTTTGAATACAAATATATCCAGCTTATTGTGGATTATAATATAAAAACTACAAACAATATACAAGTGTTCAGTAATGTTTCAAAATGTTCCGTAATGATCAAATTATGGGGCAGTCATTTAATGGACCATAATGAAGCTGTTTTGAAGTGCTGTTTATAAAGACTTTATAAACAATACAATAACAAGGAAAAGTGCTGAGAATGTATTAAGTGAAAAAGGCAAGACATAAAACTATATACCTCCTGAGTCATAGCAATGCTAAAACAAATTATCAATCCTAGGAAAGTGAATACAACGAAATGTCTTCGTACGTGAACTAGAGGAGACAGTTTTTGTATTTCTATTTTTGTACATTTTATCTAGTACATAGGTATGGTTTTTTCCTTTCCCAATTTTAAAAACTGTGATAAAACACACACAATGCAAAATTTGCCATCTTAAACCATTTTTAAGTGTACAGGTCAGTGGCATTAAATACATTCACATTAAAAAAAGTAATTAAAAAAAAAATACATTCACATTGTTTAAACATCACCAGCATCCACCCCAAGAACTCTACTCATCTTGTAAAACTAAAGCTCTGTATCCATTAAACAATAAATTTTAAAAAACCAACAACAACAACCAAGCAATAAATCTCCATTTTCCTCTCCCCCGGTCCCTGAAAACCACTACCCTACTTTCTGTCTCTAGGATCTTGAGTGCTCTAGAGAGATCATATAAGTGGAATCATACAGTATTTGTACACATGCATTTTTTAAGTTTTATCATGGGGGGATTTTGGAAGTCTTTATTGAATGTGTTACAGTGTTGCTCCCATTATAAGTTCTGGCTTCGTGTTTGCAAGGCATGTGGGACCTTAGGTCTCTGACCAGGGATGGAAGCCGAACCCCCTGCACTGGAAAGCGAAGTCTGTCCTAATCACTGGGCTGCCTGGGAAGTCCTCATGCACCGGCTTTTAAAAATGTTTTTCATTTAAAATTTACTGAGATAATTATAGATTCATAGGTGACTCTGCATGTGTGCATGCTAAGCTGCTTCAGTCATGTCCGACTCTTTGCAACCTATGGACTGTAGCCCTCCAGGCTCCTCTGTTCCTGGAATTCTCCATGCAAAAATAATGGAGTGGGTTGCCATGCCCTCCTCCAGAGGATCTTCTAGACCCAGGGATCAAACCTTATGACTCATGCATTGGCAGGCAGGTTCTTTACCCCTAGCAACACCGGAAGACCCATATGTGACTCTAAGAAGTGACAAAGAGAAATCTTTGACCCAGTTTCCCCAAAGGTAACATCTCGCCAAATTCTAGTATACTGTCATTACCAGGATGCTGGTACTCTTAGAACCCCTTGATCTCATTCATATTTCTCCAGCTCTGTTTGTGTGGGATCCCTCTTGTTACACTTTTATCACCATACTCACACCCTCTCTCCCCACCCCAACAACCACGAATATGACCACCATCTCTAAAATCCTGTCATGTGGACAAGGTTATAAAAAGAATCATTTATGTATTCTTTTAGGATTGATTTTTTTTTTTACTCAACCCCCTTCATTTTAGTTGCTCCATATTATCAGTAGCCTCTTCCTTTTTACCTCTGGTTCATATTCTGACATGCGGACAGACCACACTTTGCGTAACCACTCTTCCACGGAAGGACATCTAGGCTGTTTTCAGTCTGTGCTGTGCTTGTGCTTAGTCGCTCAGTCGTATCTGACTGTGTGACCCCATGGACTGTAGCCCACCAGGCTCCTCTGTCCATGGGATTCTCCAGGCAAGAATACTGGAGTGGGTTGCCATGCCCTCCTCCAGGGGATCTTCCCAACCCAGGGATCAAACCCAGGTCTCCTGCACTGCAGGCAGAATCTTTACCGTCTGAGCTACCAGCTGATGTGAACATTTGTATACAGGTTTTTGTATGAATGTAAGTCTTTGTTTCTCTTAAAATGCCTAAGAGTACAATTGCCTAGAGATATTTTACTGTCTCTTTAGGTAAAGTGTCTGCCTACAGTGCGGGAGACCTGGGTTCGATCCCTGGGTTGGGAAGATCTCCTGGAGAAAGAAATGGCAACCCACTCCAGTACTCTTTCCTGGAAAATTCCATGGACGGAGGAGCCTGGTAGGCTACAGTCCATGGGGTCGCAAAGAGTCGGACGTGACTGAGCGACTTCAATGTCAATGTCAATGCTGACAGCATGTTGTTTTTTTAAATCATCAAACAGTTCTAAGAAACCACAGTGGCTGTACCACTTTATATTCCCACCAGCAATGTATGAAAGATCCAACTTGTCTACATCCTGGCCACTTTTTCACGTCGTCACTATACTTTTTATTTTACTCATTCGGATAGGTGTGCACTGATAACTTACTGCGTTTCAATTTGCATTTCTCTAAGAGCTTCCCTGGTGGCTCAGTGGTAAAGAATCCACCTGCCAATGCAGGAGACATGGGTTCGATCCCTGATCCAGGGAGATCCCTCATGCCACGGAGCAACTAAGCCTGTGCGTCAGAGAGGGTAACAGGCAGGAAGGCTAGTGGTACCCAAGAGGAGGAAATAGACTGCAAGTGTCAGACGTGGTTTTTCTCTCTCTTAAGTGGCAGGAAGAAACAATACACAAGTGTCAGACGTTTTTTCCTTCTCTATACAAAATTAAAAGGAGCTTTCTTTTAAAATTCTGTGTTGCCAGGATGACGCCTGGTTCCACCTGAACTTAACTTTTCTCAAACCTTGAGCTAACCAATGGGAATGCATTGGTTATGAAATGCTAACCAATGCATTTTTCTTATGAAAATGTTTTTCTTAAGTTGCGTTAATGAACTATGTATCTACCTTAGACTCTGTCTTTCTTCAAGTCGGTTCTGCCTAAGACTCAGAACTGATAAGGGCTCAACAAACCAGCATGTTTTACTCGTGGAAATGTTCTCTTGAGCTATGTTAATCAAACTGTGTATTTGCTTGGAAACCTGCCTTTCTTCAAGATTCATATCAACAGTTTTATGGCCCGGGATGATTCACCTCGTGCCGATGTTATCTCAAAATTTATGTTGTGAGTGAGGGGTCTGGTGCAACTGAGTTTTGTGACATTTCCTTTCTTTAATTAGCAGCTTGCGAATAGGCATATAACTTCTTGCTATAAAGTAGTGAGGAGGCACTCTTTCTGCCCTCTTCTGATGTCTGTGTCAGAAGCTTTCTCTATCTCTTTTATACTTTAACAAAACTTTATTACACAAAAGCTCTGAGCAGCCTCACCACTGGCCCTGGATCAAATTCCTCTCCCTGGAAGGCCAAGGATCCCGGCGTGGTTCACGGCTCACAGCAGCAACCTTTCACCACAGCTACTGAGCCCATGCTCTAGAGCCCGGGAGCCGCAGCTACTAAAGCTCCCGTGTTCCAGAGCCTGTGCTCCGCAGCAGGAGAGGCCACCACCATGAAATGCCCGCACACCACAACTAGAAAAAAGCCCGCTCGGCAATGGAGACCCAGCACAGCTGAAAATAAAGTCGCTCAGTCGTGTCCGACTCTTTGCGACCCCATGGACTGTCCATGGAATTCTCCAGGCCAGAATACTGGAGTGGGTAGCCTTTCCCTTCTCCAGGGGATCTTCCCAACCCAGGGATCGAACCCAGGTCTCTCGCATTGCAGGCGGATTCTTTACCAGCTGAGCCACAAACAAGGAAGTCCCCCCAAAATAAAGACATATAATTATTTACAAAATCATTTGAGCATATATGTGATGTCTTGCTATTTACTGAAAAAAGGGGAGGGGGATCTCAAAAGGAAGCCTGGGTCCAGAGTGTGATGTGAATGCCGTGGCAACAGGGAGGTGGTACACCTAGGGGTTGGCATCACCTGGGGATGCCATCTCAGATCCTCTGCTCTGCCTCTTGGCAAAACCTGCCAGATAAGCGTCCAGCGCCAGGCCCAGCCCAAGCTCCAAAGTGGAGGGCTCTTGAGGAGGGGTTGGATGGGGTAGGGTCAGACCCTCCCATAGGCAGCTCAGGCTCACGTTCGTCCCAGCACTGACATGGCCCCACCAAGGCAGAGGCGTGGAAGTGTCTTTCTCTGTCCACTCCACTCCCTGGGCATTCCGTACCCACTTCGAGATCATGGGCAGGCTTAATGTCAATTTCAGGGGATCAGGGTGGACCCCAGAGCTCACACTTCCTGGAACCTATCTTAATTTCCCACACCCTCCTCTGCTACCCTTGGGTTCTGGGTCACCCTCATTCTCCCAGCTTTCCCATGTTGTGTCTCTAAGACCTCCCTTCCCCAGACCATCAGTTCCTCACTCGGGACTCCAAGTTCGACAGCCCCTTCCCCTGACGGCAATCTCTTTTCTCGTTGGCACCAGCAGTCAACCATCATGACATGCTTACTTCCTGCCTGGCAGAAGCCAAGTCCTCACTCTGGCTTACATTTGTCCCTAGCTGGGACATTTCAGTGGCTTTGCTGTGGTGTCCCCAGCCCCGAGGCAAGACAGGTGTCCACTTGGCAGCAACGAAGTTGCACCAGTGCAGGTGTAAGGGCCGAAGTCTTTGGCAGGATGTGCATGGGAGACTCACCGTTGGGACAGAAGAAAGCGCTGTAGGTGTATGATCGGGGGGCTCCTTCAGGCTGAAACAGAGAAACGGGGAGAACTGAGCACCAGCGGAGGCAGTCACTGCACGGGCCGCTGTCCCACGGCTGCAGACTCGGACCTGCAGTCTGGACCCCGCAGGACAATGCCACAGGTGCACGGAGGTGGACCTGGTCTCCTACCTCCTGTGTCCAGATGGGGAAACTGAGGCTCACTTCCCTTTCCCCGGGCTCTAGTCAAACTCACCAACCAGGCCTAGAGTTATCAGGCTTCTCACACCCCCACCCCACCCTCCTGACCACTCCTTCCACCCAGATCCCAGCCCGGCTTCTGGGTAAAGAACACAATGACTCAAAGGCTGCGGATCCGAGGCCCTATCTGGCCTCTAAGAGCGTTGAGAACGGGGCACCCAGGTCTGCCAAGGACGGGGGTCTCTGTCCTACTGTCTAGTGCCTCCTCTGTCTCCTGTCTCTCATGCTCCTGCTCCCACCCCTTCCACAACATCACCCAGTAGGCAGGTGGCTTGTTCTCTTCAAAGGGAGCACTCAAGAACCTCCCTCGTGGTCCAGTGGTTGAGAATCCGCCTGCCAATCAATGCAGGAGACACAGGTTCGATCTCTGATCTGGGAAGATTACGCAGGCCACGGAGCAGCTAAGCCTGTGCACCACAGCTCCTGAGCCGGCGCTCTGGAGCCCATACACCGCGACAAGAGAAGCTGCCGAATGAGAAGCCCTGCCACTGCAGCTAGAGAAAGCCCGCGCGCAGCAACAAAGACCCAGCACAGCCAAAAATGAACAATGTTTTTTAAAAAGGGGAGCACTCGAAATTTAATGGGATACACCTTGTGGGGTTTCACCTGACCCGTGGGATTCCAACTTTTCCAGGTCTCCTTTAGCAGTGTCAGCAGATTGGTGAGCTGCGGCCACTTGAGGCCAGACCTTAAAGGGTTAACCTTTGACCACTGCAGCCAGACAGCCTCCTGGGGTCCCAATTTCTCCCACTGTGATGGTTCACTTTATTTGTCAACTCCAGACATCTGATCAAACGTTACTTCTGGGCGTGCCTGTGAGGGCATCTCTTAAAGGAGCCAGCATTTGAACGGATGGACTGTGATGTAAATGGCCCTCCCCAGTGTGGGTAACACCCAAATACTCTACTGAGGACCCAAATACAATGAAAGGCGGAAGAGGGATGAATTCTCTCTCTGCCAGATAGCTTTTGAGTTGGGGCATCGATCGTCTCTGCCCTTGATGCTCCTGGTTCTCAGGCCTTCAAAATCGCAGACTGTGGATTTCTCAGCCTCCATGATTGATTTCTCAGCCTCCATGATCGATTTCTCAGCCTCCATGACCTTGTAAGCTTTAAAGGTGGTGCTAGTGGTAAAGAACCCGCCTGCCAATGCACAAGATGTAAGAGACACAGGTTCGATCCCTGGGTCAGGAAGATCCCCTGGAGAAGGTCATGGCAACCCACTCCAGTATTCTTGCCTGGAGAATCCAATGGACAGAGGAGCCTGGTGGGCTATACAGTCCATGGGGTCGCAAAGAGTCGGACACAACTGAAGCAACTTAGCACACATGATCGTGTAAGCCAACCGCTTATAATAAATCTCTTTCTAGAGAGAGACTTATGTCCTACTGGCTCTGTGTCTCCAGAGAACCAGAATACACCCACTGCTTGCTGGGTGACCCAGGGCCACTCACTTAACTTCCCTGGGCCTCTATTTGTTATCATTGGAAGGACTGATGCTGAAGCTGAAACTCCAATACTTTGGCCACCTGATGCAAAGACATGACTCATTGGAAATGACCCTGATGCTGGGAAAGATTGAAGGTGGGAGGAGAAGGGGACGACAGAGGATGAGATGGTTGGATGGCATCACTGACTCTATGAACATGAGTTTGAGCAGGCTCTAGGAATTGGTGATGGACAGGGAAGCCTGGCGTGCTGCAGTCCATGGGGTTGCAAAGAGTCGGACATGACTGAGCAACTGAACTGAACTGAGCTGAAGATGGAGGTGATGAAGGCATTGACCTCGATGTGAGGGCTAGGTGTACTTCAGACAGGGCTGGCGTCTTCTCGGTGCTACTGAACAGTCAGTTCTTGTTAGATCTTCTCATTGCCCTCCCTCCACCCCCTGCCCCCAGTCCTCCGCAGATGCTGCAAAGATGGGCATCATCCATCCAGGGTCTGTACTGATGAGTCCAGGAGGCACCTCTCAAGCCACAACCAGATATCCCCACTGAGCAACTAGCTGACAAATCTTCAGCAAAATGGCCCATGGTTGGCACCAAGAGGCCAAGCACACCCTTGTGGATGACACTGAGCTGTCACCAGCTGGACTGTCATCTCACACCCAGCACACTTGACATGGAGTCTGCAGGCTATCTGCTCAGCCACAGGCTCCAAGGTGAGCCCCCACGGTTCTGCTTGGGCCTCAGCAACCCTCTTACCAGTCTATCAGCTCGGTCTCTTGTTGGCCCTGGACAGGGCCTGGCCATTGTAAACCCATGATAGCTATACAGTCATAAAAATGATTCATAACTCAGATGTCTACCAATGGGTGAACAGATACAGTGGAACATTACACACCATGAAAAGGGATGAGGCACTGATTCCTGCTACAATACAGGAGTTATATGTGGGGAAAGAGAGTCTCAGTAGGGCTAATATGGATATGAAAGACAGTAGATTATAGATAGGGCTTCCCTGGTGGCTCAGCAGTAAAGAATCTGCCTGCAATGCGGGAGACTACCTGCAATGCAGGAGACGTGGGAAGACCCCCTGGAGGAGGAAATGGCAACCCACTCCAGGATTCTTGCCTGGAAAACCCCATGGGACAGAGGAGCCTGGGCGGGCTACAGTCTGTGGGGTTGCAAGAGTCAGACATGAGTGAGCGACTAAATTACCACCACAATGTAAGCAGACCTCAAAAACATCATGCTAAGTGAGAGAAGCCAGAGAGGAAAGCCCACAGAGTGTATGATTCCATTTACACTCAATGTTCAGAACAAGCAGATCCAGAGACAGCCTCTGAACCCTTCCTTTGGCACTGAGCATGGCCCCTGACCATCCAGGGTCTCCTGGACACACCCCCACCCCAGCATAGCCTTTGAAATAGCCCGTGGGGCTGCTCCCGGCCACTCAGCCCTATCTCCTCTTCCAGCTTAACTCAGAGGGGACTCTGGTGCCAGCATCTTGCCTTCACGCTGCCCTGGCTTTTAGCTGATCTTGGGTTCCAGTCTCCTTTGCCTCTGTGCTCGAGCCAGCTCCCAGTCAGGTTCCAAAACAAGGTCCCTGTGAAATGTCACTTTTATTATCTCTGGCAGGACTTTTCTGCAACCTTATAGCACATAACAGTGCTTGATTCTTGCCTTTCTAGGGATTTATCTATTTGCATATTTCATATACATGGGATCATACACTATGCAATCTTTGGTGTCTGGCTTATTTCACTCAGCATAATGTTTTCAAGGTTCGTCTACATTGGAGCACAAATCGGTGCTTCATTCCTTTTCATGACCGAGTAATATTCCATGATGTTGGGAAACTGTATCCCTTTGCACCATGTTTATTGATTCATCAGCTGATGGACATCTCCTAGAATGGAAAAAGCATCCCTGGCTTGTGTCCAGGATCCCCCAGTTGACCATTATAAATGCCTGGATGACAGCAGCTCCCATTTCTGTAGCACTCAGGCCAGGAACTCAAGAGATGCCTTCCACACACACTCTCATTTAACTGCCCAGCAGTTCCCATCTGAACTCAAGGCTGTCACTCCAGAGCCCAACTCTGGCCAAGAGGGCAGACCCCCTTTCACTCCCATGATGCCCGTGAGGCTCTCCTTGTGGCTCTGAATTATGTCGGCCTTCTTTCTGATTCTGTGAACTCCACTGAGACATGGTGGGGTGATCGAAGGCTCTCCAGCAAAAGTTCTAAAGGTCATAATCCCCGGAGCCAGCTGGGTTGCCGGGTGGGATGGCAGTGGCCTCTCTTCCACTTGACACAGCACTCATGATGGTGCAGCCATCACTTCCTCCCTACCACGTGCCTCTCAGGAATAGCCTTTCTGTTGTATTCGGCCTCCGACCTGGTAGGTGGCATGTGATGTCTGGTCAGGGTCCATCGTGTAATAGAGCGAGTGAATCGTGCACCCAGAGTTCCATGGTGGGACAAGATGGGAGAAGCCGCGCACCCAGCACTTCCTGTTTCATCAGTCTATTTCTCTAATTCATGCTTCAGTCTTTGCATCAACATTTCAGGTCTTCTGATGCCTACATCATACCTCCCGTCTCCTAGAGCTGAGCGTACATAGCTGGACCAGTGGATGCTGCAGACATTGGATATAGCTGAGCAGTGCGAGTGGGAGGAACAGGAGAATCCTTCTCTGTACATCTTAGAAATTCCTCTTGCAGAGGAAAGAGACAAGCGCTCCAGGCCTCCAGGTCGGAGGGAGGGCAGGCTGTGGCTCAAGTGTGCACAGGGCTTTGCAGCAGGTCACCAGGGATTTCTGCATTTCCTGTCGAGGCCATCCCATTCCTGTTGGCTCATGGAGATTGTATGCCTCATCTGATGACACACGGGTCCCTGAGGACTCCATCACGTCATGTCAACAAAGCTGCAGCAATGACCCGTCCGCCTCCGGGAGTTCCGCCCAGCTCGCATGTGACTCCTGGTGCTGATGGAAAACATTTGTGTTCAGCTCCACCAGGACTGCAGGGGAGGGAGGGCAGCTGTTTGCAGCTGGGCCACTGGGAAGGGGCAACACTCCGGGCTTTAGCCCTTCAGCAGGGCTGTCGCGTGCTCTCCGAGCAGCAATAAACAGGAGTCTGACCAGAGCTCTGGGCTCTAATGCATCTGAGCAGCCCCAGAAAAGATGGGGCATCATTGTCCCCACAAGCCCAGCACTGTGAGATGAGATGCCATGTACGTTCTCCCACCTCCCTGACGCTGTGGGGTGAGTGTGAGCACCCAATCCTTCAGAGCAGACTGGGAATCACAAGACACTTGATGAGCCCCAAGGACAAGTGGCAGATCCCAGATTCACAGCTGAGAGGGGAGGCGAGGTGGGGGTGGGGGGTGTGGGGGTGGCAGTCCGGGCCCCTTGGCTGGAGGCTCTGCATCCTTCCCGCACGGGCATTCCAAGGACAGCCCTCCAAATGCTGGGCCACAGTCTCTACAATTGTCTATGATGAACGGACAGCCAGGAGAGAAAGGCACGCCACCCTCCATGGCGATCGACCCCGGGGGTCAGGAGGACACTTCCCTGCAGCCTTTGAGAGCCCCACATCACTGCACCAAAGCCTGTTCGGCCACATGGAGAGGGGATGGCTGCCACGGTCCTTCAGCCCGAGGCCCCAGAGCAGGACTGGTGGGGGCTGCCCTGGCCCTGGCGTGGGGAAGGCCCACACATCCCCGTCCCCACCTCACTGGGGAGCCAATCAGGCCCTGGCCAAGTGCCTTGAGCAAGGACATGGGCTTACCTCGACCATCACACTGCACCGGATGTGGTCTCTTCCAATGGGGACCCTTCTGTCAGCGTAATTCTCCTCTGGGGGTCTGACGGACTTCCCATCGCGGCAGCAGCTCGTTTCTCTGTAAGCCAGAGCTTTGGCTGCGGAGATTTGAGTACTCGGTGCTGGTTCTCAAAACAGGACCCCATCTGCCGCTCTTCTGTCCCCCACTCTTGTCCCAGGCTTCCCAGGTATGCATGCACGCATATCTGTGTGCATGATGCATGTTGCATATATGTGAATGCATAGATATGCATGAGTGCACATGTGTGCAAGTGTAAGTGCATGCTACACTGGTGGGGCACTTTGAGAGCCTGGCTTCCCCCAGATGTGGCCCCCCACCTCTTGGTCACTCTGGACTGATCCAGACTCCTCCAGTAGCTCTCTTGTCCCTCAACCACCTGTTCTGTCCTACTGACCCTTCCCCCGTGCCTGGATTCAGCACCTGGACCCCTTGGTGTCCTGGAGAGGGGAGATGCCCCAATAAGCACTTGAATCTCACCTGTGATGTTGCTAAGACCCAGGTCGCCGAAGGACAGAACCACCCACATGGGCTCCGTCTCCCCAGAGGCCACACACATCTTCTTGGTCAGATGGCGTTTGCCAGGGTGTCCGACAAACTGGATGCCCTTGGGAACTGAGATCTTCATGTAGACCTGGAAAAGGTGGCAAGCATCCATGGTACCCGGAATCTGCACACCCTCCAGCACGCCTCACTGCCCATTATACTCCGTCCACCCTGGAAGCCTTCTCCCCAAACCACGCTTTCCATGAGAAACCCCCTTTGCATTTCTTATCAGAACCAACTACTTGGGCTTCCCTGGTGGTCCAGTGGTTAAGAATCTGCCTTGCAATGCAAGGGACACCAGTTCGATTCCTGGTCTGGGAAGATCCCACATGACGTGGAGCAATTAAGCCCGCGTGCTGCAATTACTGGGCCCACCTGCAGCAACTGTTGAAGCCCTTGAGCTCTAGAGCCTGTACTCCGCAGCGAGAGGCCACCGCCATGAGAAGCCTGCATCCTGCAACTAGAGAGAAGCCCCTGCTCTTCCCAACTAGAGAAAGTCCACCTGCAGCAATGAAGACCCAGAACAACCAAAAATAAGTAAATGTTAAAAAAGAAGAACCGACTCCTCAACACTGTCCTGCTTCCCTCAACCCCCCATACCCTCACTGGTCCAGCTCCCCTTGGAGACCAAGGTCGATTCAAGGGCTGCTCATCTAGCTCCAATCCTCCCCAGCCAAGGGATGAGAGAGGCCACTCCCCACGCAGGCCTCACAAAGCACTTCCTCTGACCCTCCATCCATGGAGGTCCACTGCATCCTAACAGAGCTTGGTGTACACACGTGCGTGTGTGTGTGTGTGCCGTGCATGCACGCACCTCTGTGTGCACATCTACATGTTTAGTAGGCATGGCACTGCCAGACGTGTGAGTGCACTTGTGTGAAGGCAAGCGTCTCTGCATATGTGTGCAAGCGTAAGTATACACATGCGTGTGTGCATACCACGTATCTATGTGCATGCTGTGTGTACATGTGTGTACACCCCTCGATCTACAGCATGCTCTTTGCTCCGCATCTACTTGTCCAACCAGTAGATGCACAGCGCCTAATGGGTCCAGGCGTCCTCCTAGGAATTCAAGAGCCAGATCTCAGCAAGACATACGAGCGATGCCTGAGCCTCGGTGCACTTAAGTCACACACACAGTCCAATGTGTACAAGGGAGCTTTACAGCAGCACGTGTGACAGGGGTTTGAATACTGCCTACGGGCAGGTCCAGCCAGACCTGAGTGAGAATGGTTGGTCCATTCGGGGGCTCCCCCATCCCCCTCAAGACACCATTCTTCCAGAAAGTTCTTCCAGGGAGGCAAGAAGAAATTCAAGCATCAAATATTGATGTGATCCATTTTCTGGGTCCCGGGAGGAACCAACTGTCCAGGCTGAGGGGTGGAATCGGCCTGTTGTTCAGGCGTGTCTGACTCTTTGTGACCCCATGGACTGTAACCCACCAGGGTCCTCTGTCCATGGGGCTCTCCTGTTCCTAAAATTGAACACGTGGACAGACCTGTTGCCCAGCAAGGATGCCTTCTTCCAGCCAACAGGCCAGCCTCCAGGGCATGATCAGAGCTGAAATGGGTACCTGGGGGCCTGCCTGCAGTCCAGGAGAGAGTGGCCCTCAGGGGCAAGCCTGTGATTAGGAACCAGCTTACACTTATCCCAGCTTTTTGAAACTGGAATCCTATTCCTCCTAACCATATGTGCTCAGTCACTCAGTTGTGTCCAACTCTTTATCTCTGAGACCCTAGGGACTGTAGCCCACCAGGCTCCTCTGTCCTGGGATTCTCCAGGCAAGAATACTGGAGTGGGATGCCATGTCCTTCTTCCCAAGCCAGGGATTGAACTGCATCTCCTGCATCTCATCTCCTGCATTAGCAGGAAGATTCTTTACCACTGAGTAGTGGGAAACCCCCTCCCAGTGATAAACCACATAAAAAGGATGAAGGAAGGCTTCCCTGGTGTCCAGTGGTTAAGAATCTGCCTTGCAATGCAAAGGGCACCAGGTCCATCCCTGATCCAGGAAGATCCCACATGCTGCTGGGCATTTAGCCTCTGTACCACAGCTACTGAGCCCACCCACCTAGAGCCTGTGCTTTGCAACAGGAGTGGCCGCCACAGGGAGAAGCCTGCACGTTGCAGTTAGAGAGTAGCCCCCACGGGCCATAACGAGAGAAAGCCCGCACACAACAACGAAGATGCGCCCAGCCAAAAAAAAAAAAGATGAATGATAAAGGTCTGGGTCTTGGGGCCCTGCTCCCAGCTTATTGCCCTGAGCCCTTCACCTGTCTTCCTTAACCTGCTCTGGGCCACCCATGGCCACTGCCGTGGTTGCTGCTGCAGCGGTTCTCACTCAGACTAACGCACAAGCCTCCTCCTTCTTTCCCGCTTTCCCAACCAGAGCCTAAAATCCAGCCTGGCTGTGTCACAGGCAGCTCTTGGGACAAGCCAACCTGCCTCTGCCCATCGCTTGTGTATACTGTTCCGTCTTCCAGGAATGCCCTTCCAGGCCCAGTGCCCAGCTTAAACATCGCCCAGAGACTTCTCTGCATTCAGAGAAGCCAACCTCTCTCAGGGTTTTCTTGGTTCCCTGTACGCATATAATTTTTTTTGGCTGTACCACACAGCATAGGCTTGTGAGATCTTAGTTCCTGGACCAGGGATCAAACCTGTGCCCCCTTCAGTGGAAGCATACAGTCCTAACCACTGGACCACTGGGGAACTCCCGACACCTAATTCTAACACAGATCTGCCCCTCAGTCCCTGCGGAACCTTGAACACAATGCTTCTCTGAGCTTCCCGTATGGGAATGATACCAGCAAGGACAAAGTAAGTGATTAAATAGTTAATCCCACTAGGGGACTGTAAGCAGAAAAAATACGGGAGACCCTGTAAATTAACAACTACTCAAGAAAGTAGGGTTGCTTAACCACAAAACCAAGCAGACTTGTTTAGCAACAAAACCAGGCAACAGAACCACAAGGCATGCCCCCCAGCAATAAAACGGTGGTGGCGTGAAACCCACATCCTGCCCAGTGAGCTCACTAAGTCAGGACATGCTCTCTGCACACATAAAAAAACAATAATTTGTGGACCCAGCTTGACCATGTAGGGACGAAAAAACTCCCCTGGCCAACCTGAAGGGGGAGCTGATGGTGGAAGCATAACGTTTACTTAAGGACGACAAAGACTTCTTCGCCCCTTCCCCACTTTTCCTGTGATAATAAAACTGTAGCCCAGTAAGTCCTTGGGGCATGGCAGTCTCTTCTCTGCCTGCTTGTAAGCCTCACAAGCGTCCTATTCTAATAAGTCACTTCATATCTACCACTTCACCTCTCACTGAATTCTTTCTGCACTGAGACATAAAGGACCATGCTACTGGAGCTCCTCAGAGGCCCCAGAATGACATCAAACCATTTCAGTTCCATCATAGTTCCTCCTTTCCCAGCCCTTTGTGCACTGGATAATAATACGGGTAAAACCATCCACCCAGCGCTGGACACAGAGATGTGTGCCCAAGAAAACCGAGTCAGCAGTGTCAGAACTCCAGGTTGAGCTCAGGCAGACCTCATGTCCTGGGCATTTGGGTCTTCAGATTCCTGCACATAGCCCAGCAAACCTTGGGGACCTGGGTGACTGCGTTTGAGTGAATGAATTCGAATTACTAACATTTTACACCTGGGAATTCCTTCTGGTAGCCTCTGGGTGTTCCATTTCTATTCTAGACCTGTGCTGACCATTTTTTTCCTATTGGGGATTTTCTTTCCATTAAAGACCCAAGAAAGGAGAAATTTCTATGTGACAGTACATGGTGTGTGGTTATTCCATAGAGTCAAATAAGCATCAGAAAGCCAAATGCAAATACCAGCCTCAAAACTGGGCCGTGCCAGGCAGAGGGCATGGGAGGGGTCCTTAACTGGCCTTGAGGCCATTATAGGCATTCCATGCAGTATGTTCTTGGGTTGATTTAACTATTCAGTGGAGGTATAGCATTTACAAAGGAAAAAAGGAGTAAAATATTTCATGTAAGTTCAAGGTCACCCTTTGAGCCAAGACTCAGAGACTCGGAACAATGCGGTCCCCACTCTGGACCAGGCTCAGAAATGGCTCTGACACAGCATCTAAGATCAGACTCACAAAGGAGCCTGAAACCTGCTCCCTACCCCCTGCCCCAGAGCAACCTGTGCGGGCAGAGGGGGTGAGGGGAGGGCAAGTAGATCTCTCACACTCAGATAAGGAAATGGAGACAAAGCGGCCTAGTGAATGGAACACCAAGCTGAAGTCAGAGGGTCTTTTGGAGACAGTGAGGCAAGGACATGCTGAAACTGTAGCTGAGGTATGGGAGTTCTGCCAGCCTCCCACTCAGGACTTCCATCCCCAGCAGCCTCGACACCTTTCAGGTGGCAAATTCCAATCACTCCAAAAAGCCTTGTTTTTCGAGAAAAGTGGGTAGTGGTTGGATAAAAGTGGGTAGTGGTTGGATAAAATCTCGGTTTCTGGTGACCTTGGCCTGGGGCTGCAACTCATATCTCTGCCCTTGGTGGGAATGTGCCAGCAGCCTTGGGAGGCCCCATTCACATGGGTAGGGCCAGGATGAGGTCAGCTGCCTCCCTGGGCTGGCTAGGGTGAGGCTGAGACCTGCAGCCTCACCTCCATGCTGACCTGCAGAGAGCAGGCTTGCTCCCAGCTGGACCCCGGGCCCTGCCCCCAACTCACTCGTCCAACTGTAGCCTCGGCTCCCAATCCCCAATCCCTGAGGGCTGCCCCTAACCCTGGGAGTCCACCTCCCGTCTCTTCCTCACACTCGCCAGCCAGCCGATGTCCAGGCTGAGATAGTACACAAAGGATTACAGAGGTGGGGGACGGCGCCCCTGACATCTTGCAGCCACACTGAGGCTCAGCCCCCAAACGCTTCTTCCCCATCCTGCCCCCACCTGATCCTGGTCCTCACGGCTCTCTCCACGTTGTCTGCCGTCCCTCCTCATCATCAGGGTCTGAAATCACCAAGCCCACCTCCTTGGGGTAGTGGTTATGGGTTGAATTGTGTCCCTCCAGTAAGATATGCTGAAGTCCTGGCACTTCCCTGGTGGCCCAGTGGCTAAGACTCTGCTCCCAGTGCAGGGGGCCTGGGTTCGATCCCTGGTCAGGGAACTAGATTTCCCTGCACTAAGAGCTCACACACTGCACTAAGAGCTCCACGCTGCACTAAGAGATGCTGCATGCCAAAACTGAAGAATCCACATGTGTGTGTGCACTCAGCCATGTCTGACTCTTTGCAACCCCATGGACTGTAGCCCTCCAGGCTCCCTTGTCCATGGGATTCTTTAGGCAAGAATTCTGGAGTGGGTTGACATTTCCTCCTCCAGGGGATCTTCCCAACCCACGGATAGAACCCGAGTCTCTGATGTCTCCTGCCACAACGGAAAGACCCCTCATGTTGCAACTAAGACCTGGCACAGCCAAATAAATAAATTAAAAAAAAATTTTTTAAGTATGTTGAGGTACTAACCTTGGTACCTGTAAATGTGACCTCATTAGGAACTACGGTCTCAGCAGATGTCATCAAGTTCCAAGGAGGTCATTGCATCAAGCCTGCAATGTAGGAGACCGAGGTTCGATCCCTGGATTGGGAAGATCCCCTGGAGAAGAGAATGGCAACCCACTCCAGTATTGTTGCCTGAGGAATTCCATGGACAGAGGAGCCTGGCAGGCTACAGTCCAGGGGGTTGAAGAGAGTTGGATACAACTGGGCCACTAACACTTTCACTTTTTCTAATCCAACAAGACAGGGGCTCTTCTAAGAGGAAATTTGGACAGAGTCTGTGCAGAGAATGAGGATGATGTAAAGATACACAGCGAGAAGGCGGCCATGGGAAGAATGAGGCAGAGACTGGAACAAGGCTGCCACAAGCTAAGAGAACGTCAAGGATTGTGGGCAGCTCCCAGAAGCCAGGAGAAAGGTCAGGGACAGACCATCCCTCAGAGCCTCTTTCTGGAGGAGGCCAGCCTGTCCATACTTTGACCTTGGACTCCAGCCTCCAGAACTTTGAGAGAATACATCTCCATTGTTTTAAGCTGCCCAGTTTCTGCTACTTTGTTACAGCGGCCACAAGAACCTGATACAGTAGCCTTTCCACCTCCTCTGAGAAGGAGTCATCTCCCCCACCACGTACACACCCTGCAGGCCCTGGGACCCCAAGAGTTGGAAAAGTACCAACAAGGTCCGTGGGACACCCACAGTCACCATTCTTAGCAGCTATCGGACTGACCCATGTACCCCTTGAACCACCTGTAAGACTCCTGTCTGCTTGATGTTTGTAGAAACTGACACACCAACAGCTGGAATAACGCGGACAAGGTCAATCAGTTTTTTTCAGTAGAAACTGAGATTCAGAGTGCCTGCTCTGGGGGCCACCAGGATTCCTCACTTCTGTGCTGGGGTCAGCACGTGTGTGCATGCTAAGTCGCTTCAATCAAGTCTGACTCTTTGTGACCCCATGGACTGCAGCCTACAGGCTCCTCTGTCTGTGGGGATTCTCCAGGCAAGAATACTGGAGCAGGTTGCCATGCCCTCCTCCAGGGATCTTCCCAACCCAGGGGTTGAACCCATGTCTGTTATGTATCCTGCACTGGCAGATGGGTCCGTTACCACCGGCCCCACCTGGGAAGCCCACACCCCGACCTAAATCCAATCCATCACCTGTTTCTGTAAAGCCGGGCAGCTAACGGGTTTTACTTTTTTTTTTTTTTTAATGATTGGGATGAAGTAGGGAAATTAAAAAAAAAAAGAAAAAAAAAGAATGGTGGTCCAGTGTTTAATAATCCACCTGAGTTTCCAGGTGGCACTAGTGGGAAAGAATCCTCCTGCCAATGCAGGAGATGCCAGAGACATTTGTCCAGTCCCTGGGTGGGGAAGATCCCCTGGAGGAGGAAATGGCAACCCACTCCAGTATTCTTGCCTGGGAAATTCCATGGACAGAGGAGCCTGGCGGGCTACAGTCCATGGGGTCACAGAGTCAGTCATAGTGAGCACACACACACACACACACGTGTGTTGCAATGCAGGGGACGTGGGTTCGATCCCTGGTCAGGGACCTAAGATCCCACATGCTGAGGAGCAGCTAAGCCCACAACTATAGAGTCCATCCGCTGCAATGAAAGATCCCACATAATGCAATGAAGACCCTGCGTGTGGCAACTAAGACCCAACGCAGCCAAATAAATAAATGAAAAAGAATTACATTCTGTGATGCATGAAAGTTAAATGAAACTCAAATTTCAAGTATCTAGAAATAAAGATTTATGAGAACACGGCCAGGCCCATTCATGGGCATGTTATCTGTGACTGCCTTCCCGCACAATGGCCAAGTTGAGTAACTGCAACAGGGACCCTCTGGTTGGCAAAGACTGAAATATTTACTATCTAGCCCTTTACAGAGAAGGTTCACTGACCCCTGACTCCATGTCATTACATATGACACTCATCCCCACAAAGCCCTGAGGGGCCCGGAGTCAAGGACAGTGGCTCCATCCCATCTGTCAACCTCCAACCCCGCCATGCACTCCCACCCACAACCTGCCCAGGCTTAGACGGCGGGTGAAGCAGGACCTGATCCATCCAGCCCCTGCTTCGCTAATATCACAGATGCTAACATCACAACCCTCCTAGATGACTCCACCTCCCCCTGCCTACCCAACATCACAGGTACTGTGCCCCTCAAACCCATCCCCCTCCAAAGGACCACAACTCTCCCTGCCTCCTGACCTTAAGGATGCCGCCCCCTTCCCGCCTCCCCGCCAGCTGGTAACGGGAAAGGCAATATATGGAGGGCGGCTCTGGTACCTCAGCACAGGTGTCCATGTAGTTGTAGATGCTGAGTGGGATCTTGGCCTGTTCCCCACGGACCACGTAGGGGGGCAGCGTGAAGTCTATGAAGAAAGGCTTGAAGGTCTTCAGCAGGGTGGGCTCAGCAATGCCCAGGCCCCTCCCGGGGGACAGACCCACCGCCTCGCCCACCCAGCTGGTGATGGAGTCGGGGACCTGCACGCTGAGTGTCTCCTCGCCAGATGGATCACTGCAGAAAGAAGGGCAACCATGAGCTGTTATCCAGGGCTGTGCGGCATCAGCCCAGTGGGAGCTGAGGAATCCAGCAACATGGCCTTGGGTTTCAGGGAGACGCCTGGCTTTTCCTGTCTCCTCTACCTGCACTCTCCATGCCCTTCCCAGAAGCTTGACCCAGGTGCCCTCACTGGGTGACAGGACACTGCCCTGCAGCATCTGGGCATCTATCCTTGCCTCTGTGACGGTCACAGGTGTCACCATGGCAACAATTCAAGCTCAGCATCTTCCATTTGGCAGAACTTTCATCAGCTCCGGATGGTCTTAGCCAATTGTTCTGTGCACACCGAGTGCCAGCCAGCCAGCCGGCTGGCCAGCCACCCACCCGGGGAACATCCACCCTTCCTGGCCTGGCTTCCTTGTCCCGTACGCTCCTGTGGCGCCCTGCTCCCTGTCTGTGTGATTTTCCACGCCTGCCGAGGCCATTACAAAAGCTTCACCTGGGACTAAGGAGAGCGAATCAGTGATCAAAATCTCCCCCAAAAGGGAAGCACTGGATGTGATGGCTTCACTGGTAAATTCTCTTCAACATTTAAAGAATTCTCGTGCACTGCTGGTGGGGATGTCAAACGGTGCAACCACTGTGGAAAACCATGTGGTGATTTCTCAAAATATTAAATACAGAATTACCATAAGATCCAGCAACTCCACTTCTGGGTATATACCCCAAAGAATCGAAAGCAGGGTCTCGAAGAAATATTTGCACACCAATATTCAAAGAAGGATTATTCATGATAACCAAAAGGTGGAAGCAACCGAAGTGTCAACCAAAGGCTGAATGGATACACAAAACGTGGTCCATCCAGCAACTCCCTTGCTGGTCCAGCGGTCAGGATTCTGAGCTTCCACTGTGGAGAGCGCAGGTTCCATACCCAGCTGGGGAACTAAGATCCCACAAAGTGCACAGCGAAACCATAAAAAAAATTTTTAACAGGGTCTATCCACACAGTGGAATGTTATTCAGCCTTAAGAGGAAAGGACATTTTGATACATGCCACAAGGTGGATGCACTTTGAGAACATCATGCTAAGTGAAACGAGCCAGACGCAAAAGGACAAAGGTATGATTCCACGTATATGAGGTCCCTAGAGCAGTAAGATTCACAGAGACAAAAAGAAGAGTGGATGCCAGGGCCTGGAAGGAGGCAGGGATGGGAATTAGTATTTAATGGGCACATGGTTTCAGTTTTGCAAGATGAGAAGCGTTTTGAGGATGGGTGGTGGTTAACGGTAGCACAGTGATATAAATGCCACTGAGCTGGACGCCTAAAAACAATTAAGATGGTACATTTTGTGTTAATGTTATTTTACAGATTTTAAAAATTAGGAAAAAAAAAACAAAGAACTAACCAGTCCTTGCCTGGGCCCAGCAAGAACCTCCTCCTTAGTCTCAGATCCACACTCTCCAACTCACCCTTGCTCAAGCCAACAGAGGGAGAGAGAACACCTCCAATGCCAAATGCCTCCCAGCAACGCGCTGGGGCTCTCCACACGTACCATCACAGCCCACTTGGCCTTCACACTCCCTGCCTCCTCCTCTTAGCTCCTTCTGCCTCTCCGATGCCCCAACTCTTGCCCACATGGGTCCCACCTCCTGGACTCCTTTACCCCTTTCTTGTTTATCCTGTGGGATTCAGCTTGGGCTCCACCTGCCCTGGAAGTCTCTCCAGCTTTCCTGAAGGGTCCCTCCCCTTCCTCCCAAGCCCCGGCCCCAGACCTCCATGAGAACACTGGCCCTACTGAAGCATGAAGGCTTTAAGGGCATAAAACATAAATTCTATGAGTGAGGAGACTCTATCTGCCTTGTTCAAGGTGCCATTCTTGGCACCAAAACACTACTCTGCCTAAAACATCACCCTGCACACAGAAAGTAGATACATTTCTACTTTCTGTACATCTCTGATGATGGACAGACAGCACATCTTAAATATGGACTCCCATTACAAAATGCAATAATCAGCAACCTGGGCTTCCCTGGTGGTCCAATGGGCAAGAATCTGCCTGCCAATTTCAGGGAACATAGGTTCGAGCCCTACTTCAGGAAGATCCCTAGTTTGGGAAGATCCCACATACCGTGGGGCAACTAAGCCCGTGTACCACAACTACAGAGCCCAAGCACCTGGACCCTGCATTGTGCAACAAGAGAAGCTGTTTGCAACGAGAAGCTTGCACTGCTACTAGAGAGTAACCCTCTCGCAGCAACAAAGACCCAGCCAAAAATAAATAATAATAATAAAAACTTAAAAAAAAATCAGCATCTGTTCTGACCAGCAGGGAAGATTGCCCATAATGGGGACACAAGCGGTGAGGGCAGCCTGAGAAACCCCCGAGTGTGTGCTTGGTTCTGTGCTGACCATGGCATCGCATGTTGAGAAGGGGAGCCCAGCTCAGCAGTAGGTCCACCCACTGGCCCACCCACTGGCCCTCGGTGTCTGAACTTTCATGCTTAACTGGTTTCCCTGGCGGGTCACCACTTACCTTCTGACACTAAGCATCCAAAGAAAACGCTTAGTGTCATTGGTGTTCTGACACTAAACCCTGAAAGAAAAAAGCCAATTGCAACTGGCAAGAATTTGGCACAGCGCTGCTGCTTCAAGGCAAACGAAAAGAGAAAACAGTGTAGAAAGGAAATGTGCTGAGAAAAGCAGCCTGTTTGGCGGGCAGGAGCCCAAGTCCCCTGAGGAGTGAGGAGGGGGTGGGTGGGTGGAACTGAGTTCGTGTTTCAGGGAACTGTAATCATTTTAATGAGCTCGTTATATAAACACAGTGGATAGAGTTACCCCAAGAGGGAGTTGTGAGAGGCATGAAGCCCTCGCATTTCATATTTCACGGGCAGATGTCCGAGGCTGCGCTGGGATTTGGGGCTGACTTCATAGCTTTGCGTTTTATGTGTTAGAAAAGGATGCCCAATGGCTTACTCAGATGTTGGTGTCCGATCTCCAGGCAAACCCACTGGGAACAATCTTTCATGAGTGCCTTTGAGTCAGCCCACAAAGGCAGCGAAGGAAAGAAATCTTACTGTACCTGATGTTGAGACAGTGCCAAACCCATGTTTCAGGGAAGAAGGTCCTTTTCCTCTTCTCTGCTCTACGAAAATTTTTTTAAAAAGAAAAGATTAAAGTTCCATAACTTTAATTCTGTTACTTGGTAAGTTAACATTCTACTTGATTCGGCTATAATATGTTCATTCTCTTACCCAACATGTTAATATGCTGCATGGTTTATTTAATTCTCTTACCTGGAAAGGTTAGCATTCTACTTTACAAGGACTTGACGTGTTAATTCTTTCACCTGGCACAATTTTAATCAACATTCTACTTGATTACAGCTAGAAAAGTGAGGCATCGAAGGCTTGGCAGAGACTTGTTAAAAGGAGAGTGGTGCCTCACAGCCTGAGCTCAGAAGGTAAGAAGGGCCACAGGGACCACCCCAAGTCCTCTCCTTTGTTAATTTCCCTCCCTGGGTTTGCCATGTTTTTCTGCATCACTACATGGAACTCTTCCCCCCACTTCCTCTGTGCTTTCCTTGTTTTAGTTCTTTTTATTACAGGATAATTGATTTACAGTGCTGTGTACATTTACATTCTGATGTACACCAAGTGATTCAATTATATGTGTGTGTGCGTGTGCGTGCGTGTGTATGTATTCTTTTTCACACGCTTTCATTCTTGGTTTATCCTCAGAAGCCTCAGAGCCCACAGTCCTCAGCGACTGTCCTATTCTTTAAGAAAATAATATTACCAAGCCCTACTTGACATTTGGCAAATCTTCTCAAGATTAAAAATGCTCATATCCCTTTCAACTTGCAGTTGCCTCTCTGATGGGTGAACACTGAAATTAACCACAGACACATGTGCAAAGACAGTGTGGTTAACTGCAGCACTGTGGGAATTAACTAACAGCCAGAACCTTCAACAGCGGGGCACTCGGTTTACCAAACGGTAGTACATTCACACAAGAGAACGTTACACGTCAGTGAAAAGCGGTGAGGTAAGCACGCATGTACTGATACGGAATGGTCTCTAAGGTTTATTGTTGACTTAAAAAAGAAGGTAGAGAACAGGACTATTCTCCCATTGTGTGTGTTTATTTTTAAGTCCTATGTATACACATTGGAGAAGGAAATGGCAACCCACTCCAGTACTCTTGCCTGGAGAATCCCAGGGATGGGGGAGCCTGGTGGGCTGCCGTCTATGGCGTCGCACAGAGTCGGACACGACTGAAGCGACTTAGCAGTAGCAGAAGCATACACATTGGAAAAGACCCTGATGTTAGGAAAGACTGAAGACAAAAGGAGAAGAGGGCAGCAGAGGATAAGATGGTTAGACAGCATCACTGACTCAGTGGACATGAACTCGAGCAAACTCCAGGAGACAGTGGAGGACAGGGCAGCCTGGTGTGCTGCAGTCCGTGGGGTTGCAGAGAGTCAGACACGACTTAGTGACTGAACAACAAATTTACACAGAAAATTTCTAGAAGGAGAGTTAAGGAATTAGTAACCGTTTTCGCCTCTTAGAAGGGAAAGGAGGATACACCCTTTCATACTCTTTGAAAAAGGAATACACCCTTTGTATATATGAAAGGATACACCCTTTCATACTCTTTGAAAAAAGTTTAACCACATGCATATGATTAAGAAAAATACCTTGTCTTCAGAATAAGGATGCATCGTGTGTGTTAGTCACGCAGTCGTGTCTGACTCTTTGCAACCCCATGGACTGTACCCGGCCAGGCTCCTCTGTCCATGGGATTCTCCAGGCAGGAATACTGGAGTGGGTTGCCATTCCCTTCTCCAGGAAGGACGCATTATCCAATTACAAAAAGGCACAGACACTTGCTTTTAAGGCCTTTATTGTGCCTTTCTGCACTGGAATTTACAATTGCCTTTGTGGTTTGGGGTTTAGAGACTGCTTACAGACCCACTCCAGGCCAAGTTCTCCGGAGGCATGCACACAGGAGGCTCCAGGTTCCCGGAGAGGGATGGCTGAGGGATGCCCAGGGGCCAATATTCCACCTCCCTCATTCAACCACATCTTGGAAATGCCTTCGTGTGCCTCCAGCATACCGCAGGGGGAACCTGATCTGTCCATGCCATGATGTGGAGTTTGAAAACTAGGACTCTCGTGGGGTTATCACACTCCTGCTAAATGTGTGACTCAGGCAGGAAGAAGCTGGAGGGTTCAGGTACCCAGGAACCACTGCAGAGGAGGCTAGGGGATTGGGAAGGCTCAATCCTTCCCAAGGATTTGGGATTGGGGCAGAAAGGGTTTGAAAGAAGAGGACTATCATGGATAGCCAACCCCCCTCCCCAGGGCAGATCCTCTGGGTCACTTGTGGCTCAGAGCAAGGACTGAGGAGTCTGGGTGCCACCCTCAAGGTCTCCAGAGACCCAGTTACTGAGGCACTGATGACCACCAGACCCTATCCCTGGCCCACTTGGTTCTATGCCTCTCATTGAATAAGCTGGCAAGAGAGGGTACATCCAAGGCCTGCCTCCCCTTTCCCAGCTTATGCACCCTTACATCCAGAGGGAGAGAGAGGGGGCAAGGTCTTCAGAACACCCTCTCCCTTCCCTAGTTGGCTGGCTGCCACCTGGAGTTGAGGAGCTACTGGGAGAGGCAGAGAGAACAAAGAAGGTGGGAAGGAAGACAGTGAGTGATGGAGGAACGTAAGAGGGGTACAAAGGGAGAGACATGAGAGAAGACGAAACATCACCTCCCAGGAAACAACACTTTCCATGAGACAAGGGACAAAGCCACAAATCCCGGGGGAGATGGGAACTCTTTTCTCTCGGTAAGTGATAAGTTAGCAAACAGACAAGGAAACGAACATGAGTGAGGATGTAGAGGATTTGGGTACCACCATCAAAAGTACACATAGAGACTCCTATACCCAATGACAGGAGCTTGGATATTCTTTTCAAGTAGATGTGAGCATTTACAAAAGCTGACCATATAGCCAGTCTCTAAAATAAAAACCAGGCAATGGATATCATAGAGACCATGTTTGCAGGCCACAGGGGATATCATGCAGACAGTGCTCACTGGCCACACGGCCCATCTGACCCACATTTATAAAACACATAAAGGTAGTCATTTAAAAAATTACCTGAAAATTGAAAACATATCTGGGCAAGTCACAGCTCAAATAGATAACTGTTCCACAAGTTACAACCTATTTGGAACCCAGCAATCATGGAAACACTTCCTAGCACAATTTAGACGCAGCCAAAGCAACACTCTGGAGGAAAATTCATAACCTTCAAAAGGTTTAAATGCTTGAGTTAAAATTAAAAAGGGCTTAAAATTAATTACTTTGGTGTCTAACTCCAAAAGATAGAGTCAGAGGGGAAAGGGAAGGAGAGAGGAAGTAAAGGAAGGAGGAAATGGTGGGAGGGAGAAAGGGCAGTAGAGAGAATTTTCTAAGCAGTCTCGGAATGAGAGGATCAAACTCCAGCTACCCACCCTGCCCCAGTTCTTCTGTTCCCAGGCAGACCTACTCCCCCACAACACCTTCTCTCTTCACCCCCAAACCCTCAACCTCAAGCACGTGGGTGGGGGCGAGAACTGGGGGGAGAAGAGTCAAAGTGCCTAGTGCTCCCACCTGCTGGGCCAGTAGGGATTCTGGCCCCCTGGGGACATTGGACAATGTCTGAAGACAGTTTGGGTTGTCACACCCAGAAGAAGGGGGGTGTTATTGGCATCTGGTGGCTGGAGATCAAGGATGCTGCTCAGGACTCTATGGTACACAGGATGGCCCCACCACAGAAAATGACCCAGCCTCAAATGTCAACGTGAGTTTAGACAACCCTGCTCAAGGTAATGGCAATTACCTGGGGGGCTGTCTGGAGGACACGGCTGCCATCAGGCTCCCTGTGTGGGGCTGGAAGGCGGGGACAGCCTCATCAGTGTACAAGCCGCCGTCCTGCCGGTGGTTTAGGCTCACCAGGTCCGTCATCACCACCAGGCCTGTTTCCTAGGCAACAGACAACGCCCAGACCCACAGTGGGGAAGTGGATATGTGGCTCCAGAAGCCACTGGCCCAACACCACTGTTGCATAGCCCTGGGGAAGTCAGTCCTCTCTCTAGGCTTGGCGACACAGACCAAGAGGGACATAAGACCAAGTGACCATCCAGGGCACAACAGAGTTGGGGTCAGAATGCTTGTGGGCTAGGCTCAAAACGGAAATCAAATCCTCATCTCTTAGGATTCCGTTTATATGAACTGTCTAAAACCATGGGCAGATCAGTGGTTACCAAGGGCTGGGGGAGGGTGGATAGGGTGTGACCGCTGATGGGGACGGGATCTCCTTTTGGGGTGATGAAACTGTTCTGGAGCTAGACAGAGGTGCTGGCGTGCACAACACCGTGAATGTACTAAATGCCGCAGGATTCTTCACTTTAAAATGGGTTAATTGTGGCTTCCCTGGCAGTCCAGTGGTTAAGACTCTGTGCTTCCAGTGCAGTGGGGCACAGGTTCAAACTCTGGTCAGGGAACTAAGATCCCATGTGATGCCCAGCACAGCCAAAAAATAAAGAATAAATTTTTTTAAATGGGTTAAATGTCTGCTATGTGAATTTCACCTCAATTAAAAAAAAATCAATTGGTACAGTGCTTAATCCAGATCCAGAGCCAATGACTGTGAGTTTCAATTATTACTGTTGTAATATACGGATATATTTAATGGGCTTCCGGGTAGCTCAGCAGTAAAGAATCCACCGGCAATGCAGGAGATGCCATTTGATCTCTGGGTTGGGAAGATCCTCTGGAGGAAGGCATGGCAACCCACTCCAGTATTCTTTCCTGGAGAATCCCATGGACAGAGGAGCCTGGTGACCTAGGGATGCAGAGAGTCAGACAGGACTGCAGCGACTGAGCACATGTGCACGCACGCATTTGATGTAGCAAAACGCTAACTGTGGCACCAAGATGGTGGATCTACAGGTGTTTACTAATTTATTCAACTTTTTATATCTTTGAGAAATTTCCATAATAAAAATGGGAGGAAAAGGATGTCTTTTTTTTCTTTTCTGGTTGTGCCATGCAGTTTCCAGGATCTTAGTTCCCCAACCAGGAATTAAACCTGGGCCCTAGCCAGTGAAAGTCTGGAGTCCTAACCACTGGACCACCATGGAATTCCCAAGGATGCCTTTTAAATGATTTAAAAACGGGGATGAAAAGTGCCCTCATGCATTCAAGTGGAGACCACCAGAATGCTCATGTGGGCTGAAATGACGCTTGGGGATACTGCACCCCCAGCAGCCCCCTGGTCCCTGGAGCCAGGACGGAAGGCGATGGATGAGAGCTATAAATGTCAGCAAGGGTAAGGCTGCCAACTGACAACACAGCACCCACACACATCGTGAAGGTGTGCACGCATGCTAAGGCTGCTTCTGTCGTGTCCGACTCTGCAACCCTGTGGACTGTAGCCTGCTGGGCTCCTCTGTCCGTGGATTTCCCAGGGAAGAAAACGACTTGGTTGCCATTTCCTCCTCCTGGAGATCTTCCCGATCCAGGAATCACACTCACACCTCTATGTGTCCTGCATTGGCAGGCGGGTTCTTTACCACTAGCGCCCCCTGGGAAGCCCTTGTGAAGGTTTTGCTTCCACCAAAGCACTTTCAAGGTCATCGCTCCAGAACGATGTTCTAGTTTGATCCAGAACAAAGCTGAGGTTATCAATGAACACTCATTCGGCTCTCATCTGTTCTGCAAATTGGGAAGGTCTGCATCCAAGCTTCCACTGGGGAGAATCAAAAAGATTCTGCAGCACTCAGAGTTTGGAAACTTCCACCCTGCACCCCGAGACCCTTTGTTTCAGAGGAAGAGGAGCTCAGAAGGGGACGATGGGGTTCAAGACCACCTCTCCTTACAGCAAAGGCAAATCCGGAATCCTTGGTGACGCCCCAGGGCCACAGGAAGACAGAGGAGCGCCGGTGTCGTCGGGCCGTGAGCCCAGTCCACCAGAAGGGTCCATCCTCCCTGGACACCCCAAAGATATCAGAAACATCATAATCTTCCAATTCCCGGAAAACCTACAGGCAAAGGGCAACAGGGACTGGTCAAATGAGGGTTTCTTTTCAACCCCAATGGGTCTATCACGCTCCCATCTCAATCTCCTCTCACATGGATCACTGGGAACCAATCTTAGAGGACACAAGAGTTGGGGAATTAACCCATTTTAAAGATGGGCAAACTGGGGCTGAAGAGGTGGGACCCGGACAATGTCACATTGGATTTGACTCCAAGATCTTTCAACTATACCCAAGCAACAACAGGGGTGGGGTTTGCTGAGAATGAACCCAGTGGAGAGAGAGAAGCTGGGTTTATATCGATTGTGTTCAGTTAATGAAAAGGAAGAGACCTCCTGCAGGTGCCTGCAGGTGCAGCGTCCAAGGGCCCCAGTTCACCTGGGCGGGAGTCAGGCGAAACCCGGACCTGAGCAGGTAAACGCTCTTGTCAACCGCAGCGACACACACACAGCTGCCCCTTGCAGCCTTGAGCCGCAGGTCGACGACTTCCCCGGGCTGGGTCTCATTTGCTGAATATGTCAGTGAAACCTGGACCCAAACACAGCAGAAGAATCAGGAGCTTGGCCAAACTCTCCAGACCCACCCACCCTTTCCACCCTCCAAGGAGAGTCAGAAGCCTGGCTTTGCTACCCAGGTGAGGACAAGGGCGGAGGGTTGGATGACAAGAAGTAGGCTGGTACAACTGGTACATTCCGTGCAGAAGATGGGAGTGGGGAGGGCTGGGGAGACAGGTGGCGGCAAAGGACATGTTGCAGCCAGTTCTGAAGGGTGCATGGTGAGGGCAAAGGAGGCTGAACCAGGTTTGGGGGACATAAGTGGTGTCCCTGAGGTCTGGAGCCCAGCAGGGACAGAGAAGACTGCCCACTTTTCCTGTGTGTATGAATGCAATCCCATCTGGGTGACTTCTGGAGGATCTCCCAGTCAAGATGCAACTTAGATTTCCTTTATTCCCAAAGGTAGGACAGTCCTTACAAGTGCTGCCTGTCACATCACCTGGAGTCTGACTGGTGACTGTCCACAGTCCACCCCAGCCTCAACACCCTGGAGCCTCCAGCCCCGATGGCGCTTACCTATCCTCCCCTCCCTCCCCCAGTTTGGTTCCCAGTGCCCTACCTGGTTTTCAAAGAAGGTCTCAACAGTAAACTGGAGGCTGTCAGCCACCCCTTCTCCATTCTCTCTGACGTAGAAGACTAGCAAGCGGCCAAGGGGGACCATGCTGGGGGTCACAGCCAGCTGGAGAGAGGTCATGCACACGCTGACCTCTGCTGCTGGGGCTGGAGGAGGCTCTAAGATAAGTGAGAAGAGACATGAAAATGCAGCGTCTCACAGTAGGACCAGCGATGCCCCAGTTGCCCAGCTTTACCATGAGGGTTACCATGGGGTGTAGCATGAGGAGGTGCCAGCCCAGGCCAGGCCCAGGGTAAGCACTCCATGGATACTCACGTTCCCTGTTATTTCACCCAGAAAGGATGATAAACCCAGCATGACGTGGGTGCACAGTGTCAAATGCACTGATCATGCCGGTGGTTCTCAACCAGGGCAATGCTGACTGCCAGAAGACATTTGGTAATTTTGGTTGTCACAGCATAGGGGTGTTACTGGCATCTCGTGGGTAGGAGCCAGGGATGCTATTCAACACCCTAAAATGCACAGAACAGCTCCACAGAGAATAACCTGGCCCCAAACACAGTAGTTCTGAGGGTAAGAGAGTGGCTTAGAATCAGAGAGACTGTCTACCTGTCTCCCTATCTATCATCTGTCTATCCATCCAACCATCTACTCACCCATCTGTGACTGTATCTATCCATCCATCTATCCATTTATCTATTGATGCTTCTATTTATCTATCCATGAAGCTGTTCATCCATCCATGACTGTCCATCCATCTATCAATTTATCTACTGACGATTCTATACATGAATCTATTTATCTACTTATCCATCCATGGGGTCACAAAGAGAGGGACACGACAGAGCAACTTTCAGCTTTACTTTCACTTTTTCATCGATCCATGACTCTATCATCTATCTATCAATTTATCTATTGATGGTTCTATGAATCTATCATCATCTATCTCAGTGATTCTTACCCAGGAGTCTCTTTCACCCCCAGAAACACTGGCAATATCAGGAGACATTTTAGGTTGTCATCCTGCATGTAGGTGGATTGCCACTGGTATCTAACGGGTGGAGACCAGGGATGTTGCTCAGCACCCTAGCATGCACAGCACGGCCCCCATCACAACGAATACGCTGCAAGTGTCCATGGTCCTTAGTTTGGGGATCCTGCTCTGGGCAGAGAGGCTGTGAAGAAGAGAGGGATGGGAAGACCCAGGGGAGAAAATGGGTCTTGTGGGGAGCATGTGGCATCAAGGAAAGCAGGGAGAAGGACTCCTTGATGGGGAATCAGTCTGGGCAAAAGCAGAAGGGGGTTGGCAGAAGGCAGCATGGCATAGTGCAGACCTGCTCAGGGGCCCAGGCTACGGCAGCCTCAAGAGGAGCTGGCTCCAGCAGCTGGTCACTGCCCACCCTCCTGGTCCTAGTCCAGTCTTGCCTGGCATATGTGCCCTTCACCCTGAAGCAGGCTCCCCTCCGGGATGCACTCTGCTTACCAAGCCTTGCTGGGATGCCCATCCCAGTCTCAACGGTTCAGAAGGAAGAACAGGAACCTCCAGCCTGTGGATGAGCTCACCTGTCTCAGAAAGGTGCATTAAGCGAATGGGTTTCTCCAGGGCTGCCCGCTTGCTTCTCTGCTGGGTGACGTGGGCAGGCTGCTGGCCTGAGAGCACGATGTTGCCCCTCGCAGCCACCTCGTAGTACAAGGTGAAATTGCAGGGACACGTGGACTTCACAGGGAAATAGGCATCCTCCCCAACCTGTGGGAGACACGCAAGCATGGGGAGCCCTGCCTGGCACTCACAGAACAGCACCAATGCCACAGCTCACCCCAGGAAGAAGGCCACTCTGGGGCCACAAGGAGGCCTGGCTGTGACTACATCATCATAGCGACCCCAGCTGATGCTCTGAAAATGGAGCTGTGATGTGGGTGAAATGTCATAAGGGCATGGAAGCTCTCAGTAAGTGCAGTGTAGTAAGTTAACTGAACCTAGCCTCCCAAGAGGTCTGGCCTTTGGCCACTGCTCCTGGGAGTGATCTCGAAGGCCTTGAAATGTTCTGCCTGATGAGTCTTTGTTTATCTAGGGTCTGGGACCACACCAGATACTAACAATATAATTTATGGTGGGGACCTTGGGCCACACTATATAAGTTTGACTTACAGAAGGATTAAGACTGGGGCCAGCCAGGCAGGTAGTCAGCCATGTCTATATGACTGACCCCCAACAAAAACCTTGGACACTGAGGCTCAGGTGAGCATCCCTGGTTGGCAGTACACCACACATGTAATCACACATCATTACTGACAAAGTAACACTATCCTTGACTCTGTGGGGAGAGGACAACTGGAAGTTTACATTCAGAACTCATCTGGCCCCTGCCTTATGATCCTCTTGCCTTGCCTGAGTTCAATCTGTATCATCCACTGTACTAAACTGTAACTGTGAGTATGACAGCTTTCAGAGATGCTGTGAATCCCTCTAGAGACTAAAGAAACTGAAGGTGGTTTGAGGACCCTCAAATTCAGCAGTTGGTGTCAGGTGGGGGGGGGGTGGTCTTGGGGACTAGTCCCTAACTTCACAGGTGCAAGTGCTGGAAGGGGGCTGAAACTTCTCACTGGATAGACACTGATGAGCAGGTTCTATCATAATCTCCAAGTTTCCAGAGTGGGGAAACTGAAGCTTGGTCCATTCTCAACATTAGTGAGTTGTAAGAAGAGGATTCAAATCCCAAAGGGCAGAAGCCAGAGCCCCATGCTTAACCTCCAAGTTGCCCTCATTCTTTGTGATACAACCAAAGTCTCCCAGGTCCTGTGACCTCCCCAAGGGCTTAGAGTATGACCATATCCCACACTGAGGCAACAAGTTGCATGAGAAGTCTTCCTCTGGGTCTTTGCCCCAGAGGTTCCCTCCTATGCTCTATGATTTACAATTCATGACTCTCCCCAAACATCTGGGCCACCCTGAATGCTCAGACGAGGAGTGGGGAGTGGTGAGTATCATTCTTGCTGTGGGTCCTTGAGTAAGTCATTTCACCTCTCTGGTCCTCAGTTTCCCCATCTGTAACATAAGGTTAAATCTCCTGGAGAGAAGGTCCTGAGGATCCAATGAGATGATAAATGTAATAATGAGTATATTATTCTCAACACTGAACCTGTTCACTGTGAGTGGTTAATAAATGTCATTCTACCTCCGACTGAAGACAAGAACTTACTTGTTTAAGGAGCTGGCCCAAAGGTGTTCCCACAGCCAAATTTGGGGAATTGGAACAGCAGAAAGAAAAGTGTACCTTTCAAGAATGTCAGGGTCATGAAAGACGAGGAAAGACTGAGAAACCATCAGACTGGAGGAGAGAAGTACAATGCATGATTCTGCATGGGATCCTGGACCAAAATAAAGGAATCCCTGGAAAAACTAGGGAAATCAAAATGAAGTCCAGAGTTTAGTTAACAGACATCTCCAGTGCTCATTTCTTAGTTTTCACAATTGTACCATGGTTTGTACATGAGATGATGACATTAGAAGGAAGTGTGAGTGGCCTTTTTTGCCAAAATGCAAAGGCCGATTCTAAAATTCATATGGAAACGCAAAGGATCCAGCATTAACCAAAACAATCTTAGAAAAAGAACAAAGCTGTAAAACTCACACTTGCCAATTTCAAAAATCATCTTCAAGACACTGTGGTCCTGGCAAAACGACAGACATACAGATCAATACGATAGAACTGAGAGTCCAGAAATAATCATCTATGGCAAACTGATTCTCAACAAGGGTGCCAAGATCATTCGATGAGGAAAGAATAGTCTTTCCCGCAGATGATTCTGGAACAACTAGATCTCCAAATGCAAAAGAATGAAGTTGAACCCTACCCTCACACCATATAAAAAAATTAACTCAAATGATTCAAAGACTTAAATGTAAGAGCTAAAACTATAAAACTCTTAGAAGAAAGCATAGGGGTAAACTCTCACGACCTTGGCTTTGGTAATGATGTCTTTGAGACAGGCACCAAAAGCAAAGCAACAAAAGAAAAATAACAAATAACTTGGATTTCACCAGAAGTTTAAAATCTTTGTTGCATCAAAGGACACTATCAGGAAAGTGAAAAGACAACACACAGAATTGGAGAAAATGCTTTCGTGTCATGTATCTGATGAGGGTGGAGTGTCCAAAATATATAAATGACTCTCACAAAAACAAAAAGCAAACAACACTTAAAAAATTTAAAACAGTAAGGGAAGCTAGAGGGAGGAGATAGAGGGACTCTCTGCACTGTATGGGCAACTGTTCTGTAACTCTAAAATTATTTCAAAATTTAAAAAGAAAAAAAAAGGAAGTATGATGGTAACCGATTATAACATAGTGGATACTTTTTTAGAAGTATATAAGATGACAGGCACTCTAAAAACAATCACACAACTAAAATACTGGTGGAGAAAGTTCTTCACAGAGGAGCACCACCTGGTAAGTGCAAAAGGGATGCAAGAATCGTAATAAATGCATAAATCAGAATCTTTATCCTGAAGCCCCAAAGTGATAACTGATTACAGCAGGAATCATCAGAGATGCTAAACGCGGGACTTCCTTGGCAGTCCAATGGTTAAGACTGTGCGCTTCCACTGCAGGAGGCGTGGATTTGATCCCTGGAAGGGGAACTAAGATCCTGCATGCCATAACACACACCCCACTCCAAAAAAAGATGAAAAAAGCATTGGGCGAAAGGTTGCTGAGGGTCAGAATACTGTGGCAGGGCCTCCGTGTCACCCAGATTATTTATTAGCCTCGCCTGCAGAAGAGCTGGTAGGAACTAGACTGGGACCGAGGATAAGATCAGCTTCAGCAAGGGTGGGGCTGCCCAAAACTCTGCCCCTGACAGAAGGTGATAAAAGTAGCATGTCCATAGTAACATTACCAAAACAGTGCTTCAGCCTGAATCTCATTCAGAATGTGGGATCATCTACAAGACCACAGGCTTGGATTCTTCACAAAAGTCACGGTGATGAAAAGGTCCCAGCTCAGGAGTGATTACAGACACAGAAGAGCAAATGCAACATATAAATGGATCCTGAATAAAATCCGTGCACACACACACACACACACACAGGTGAATACACACAAGCACACTCACACACGGGTGCACATGACTATGCAGACAAGCATGGGTGTGAATCCACACTATAGACACTCTATATCTTGAGGACACCTTTGAAAATCTGATGATTGCTGGTGAATTAAATAACATGATTAATACAACTTTCTTAGATAGGATGACTGAAAATCAGGTTGAAGAATGTCTTTATTTTTAAGACTGGAGAATTTAAGAGGGAAGTATCAAGATATCTGTAACTTACTTTCAAATGCTGCAGCCAAAAAAAAAGTGGAGAGAAATGGATGAATGGGTGAGTGAATGGATGGGTAGATGGATGGGTATGTAGAAGATGGATGGGTGGATGGATGGATGGGTGGGTGGGAAGGGGAGGATGAATGGATGGATGGGTGAGAAGATGAGAGGATGGGTGGATGGGTGGATGGATGGATAGATGGCTGAGTAGATGGTTGGATGGATAGGTGGGTGAATGGATGGGTGGGTAGATGGATGGAGCAAAATATCAATTCATAAATCTAGGTGGAAGGAACATGGTTATGATACTATTTTTTTCTATTTCTCTCTAAATTTATAAACATCTTCCTTATAATGACACCCAAACAAAAGTCTGCTCCGGTTTGAGATGTTGCAAAAAAACAAGGAAAGAGCACAAACTTTTTTCTTCTTCTCATGAACTAACCCTATGGCATCAGAGTCACCCTGAAAAACTGGGGTGACAGCCCCCATTTGCAGAGCAGCTCCTCGCTGCACATCCCTTGGTGCCGGAGGAAAGGAAGAGGACCCCGACACAGAGCCTGGACTGGACCAAGCACAGCCACTCTTGCCTCAAATTCACACTCAGGGCCCCTCAATGAGAGTCTGGGACAGGGAGAGTGGGCGCCTGCTGATCTGACTCAGGCAAGACAGAGGTGTCCCTCCCAGGGGGATGTCTGAGCTGCCCTGCCAAGTCCTTGCCTACTGGGAACACGGGTCCCGGCAGCTGGGACACAGGACTCCTTCCCGTCCACACGGGAAGGCAGCCAACGCCAGCCTCCCCACGCTGCACCGCTGATTGAACAGCATTAAAACCAGAACAGCGTGTTCAGCCACGTTGGGCACGATCTCAGTGGAGTTTCTCATTCTCATTACCCCCACAGAGGGCCACTCAGCCCTGGTGCACAGGCAGCCCCAACTCCTCAGTCCCTGCATCCCAGGGACCCCTTGAAGACTCAGGTTTCGGCAGAACTCCTAGGGTAGGGAGTGTCAGAGGTTTATGGGACTGGTAGGGACTGGGAGACCCATCATCAAGTGGCTTCCACAAGAGACAGTACTGGCGAGCCTGTCACCACCACGGCAGCTGGGCTCAGCCTCCTGTGCTCTCAATTAGGAGCGTTAACAGTGTGCTGTATAAAACACGCGTGCAGGCATGCGTGCATGCTAAGTCGTTTAAGTCGTGTCCAGGTCTTTGTGACCCCACGGACTGTAGCCCACCAGGCTCCTGAGTCCATGGGATTCTCCAGGCAAGAATACTGGAGTGGGTTGCCATTTTCTTCTCTGGGGGATCTTCCCGACCCAGAGATCTAAGCCAGGTCTCCGGCACTGCAGGCAGATTCTCTACTGTCTGAGCCACCAGGGAAACCCTGTCACTTATGTTATATATGGACCCTAAAAATGAAAACGAATGAACATGACAAGACAGAAACACACTCATACAAACAGAGAAAAAACTGGTGGTTACCAGTGCGCAGACAGAAGGGAGGAGCAGCGCGCGCAGGTCCCCTGGGGGCAGGTGCGTGCTGCTTGCTTCCTGGGCCCCCTCCTGCCTGGGCAAGGGCGCGCCTGAGAGCCTTACCTGCAGGGGATGGGACGGCGGCTGCAGCTGCAGGTAGCACTGGCTGGGGGAGTACCAGCTGCTGAGGGAGAGGTAGCTGGGCAGGTACTGGGCCCCCACGGGCTTTCCGCTGAGTGCCGTCACCTTGGTCTGAAGAAGACAGGGTATTCGGTCAAGGTTTGGAGGCTTGGTGTAGGAAGGAGGGTCCTGGGGATGCTTCCACCTGCCTTGTTCTGCAGCAAGACCCTCTCATGCTCCCATTTCCCTCTGGAGAAGCCCCTCCCCAGTTCTCAGAGAATGGGGTCCTGTGTGGAGAGCTCGTTCTCTCCCATCTCCACAGGAAGCAAGTGTCAAAGACTGGCCACAGGGTGTTGGGGGCTGGCTCAGTCAGGGGTGGGTGGCCCACTGAGAGGCAGTTCCATCACGTATTAAGGACCCCCACGTCCTGGGCTTGCCGGCAGCCACAGGGGCTTCTCGGAGGGTACAGCCTGCTTCGGAAGTGAGCACAGGGGAGATGGCGGTCAAGAGAGGGGGCAGCTGTGCTGGACTGCATCCCTGGGGCTCTGGATGCAGCTCCGCCTGGAGCCCTCAGACCCCTCTCTGAACACCCCAGGGACTGGCAGTTAAACTACTTTTGCTCCTTTGGGAGTTCAAACCTGCTGCCTTCACTTGCTGCTGGAAGAATGCAGTTAACACAAGGAAGATGCCAGAAGCAGGGTATGGGGCACGGGTTTGTCTAAGACTTCTGTGTGACACAGAATAAAGAAGCTGGCCTGCCTTAATCCCAGTTACTGGGAGATAGCCTCTAAGCCCCTGGGATTCTCCAAGAGATGGGAGTGTCTGTGTTACTCACGGCGGGTACTGATAATGCGTGCTAAGGAGCAATTCAAGATGGGGACAGCCAAGCCAGAAAGACGGATCATGGGATTAGAGGGTAGGGGCTCTGAACCACGTGATGTGGTATCAAGTTGACCTCAAGAGAGGGGAGATGGCTAGAGACTGAGTTCAGTCATGGGGTCAATGATAAATCAGTCAAACCTATGTAATGAAATCCCAATAAAAGCTGTGGACCCTGAAGGTGAGTGAGCATCCAGATGGGCAGTGCTTTCTGTAAGTGTTGTGGGGAGGGCGAGGTGTCCCAGATTCACAGGGACAGCACACAAAGCCATAAATTTGGGACCCTCCAGCTCTCGTCCTATACATGTGTGTCTCTCTCTTTGGTTGGTCCTAATTTGAATCATTTCGCTATATAAAAAATATATTTGCACATACAGAAAGTTGCTAAGAGAACAGACCTGGTGTGCCCAGTCCCTCAGCGTGTCTGACTCTTTGTGGCCCCATGGACTGTAGCCCGCCAGACTCCTCTGTCCATGGAATTCTCCAGGCAAGAAGACTGGAGTGGGTTGCCATTTCCTCCTGCAGGGGACCTTCCCCACCCAGGGACTGAATCTGCATCTCTTGTGTCTCCTGCATTGGCAGGTGGGTTCCTTACCACTAGCACGATCACAGATCTTACAGATTCTCATCACAAGAAAAAAAAAAAGTGTAACTGTACGGCAATTGAACACACTGTGGTGTCATTTCATAGTACCTACATATATTGCATCATTACACTGAACGCCTGCAATGACTATGTTACATGTCAATTATATGGAGAGACAGACACACACACATATATATGTCAACTAAAAGTAAAGTTTAAAATTCATCCTTCTTTTTAAGAAAACAATTAATTAAAGACCTTTTCTTAGGCAGTATTTGGTCACAGAAATAGACTGTCTTTCTATTAAAGTGACATTTTTGGGAAATGCTGATTTTTGGTTATATGTCTATGAGAGACAACATTATTCTGCTAATTCTAGTATTTGGAGTCACTTGGGTTTTGCTGCCACCTAATTCTTAAAAGACTAATGGAAATTAAGGGGTGTCTTTCAATCATTAAAAAATCTGTACTTGTTAGGTCCTGGGGTAGCTGGAACCCCAAATTTGTAGCCAGCTGGTTAAAACTGTTGGTGGCCTGGAGACCTCTGGCTGTTAAAAATCTTTAGGGACATGCTGCCCACAGGGGACACAGTGATCCCAAGTGTCCTCGGCTCCCACCTACACACTGATTCTCAGCTGCCCCTGTCTCCACCACCCCAGCGTCCGTGGGGCCACCGTGCCCACCGTCAGCCACAGAGACGAGGGCTGGGATGTCCTCTCTGTTACTCCTGCTCCTCCCGTCCCTGACAAGGGGACACCAGGTCCTGCCAATTCTGCCTCCACAGCCCCGTCATTGCCTCCCACCTGCACATCTGTGACCTCACCCAGACACCACCCCCAACTATGGACACTAGAGTGGGGTGTGCATGTGCGTGTTCAGTCACGTCCCATTCTGCAGCCCCAAGGACTGTAGCCAGCCACACGCCTCTGTCCACAGGATTTCCCAGGCAAGCATACTGGAGTGAGTTGCCATTTCCTCCTCCAGGGGATCTTCCTGACCCAGGGATTGAAGCCTTGTGTCTCCTGCATTGGCAGGCAGATTCAAACCACTGCGCCATTTGGGAAGGCCTCTGGAGTGGGGAGAGGTTATAAAAACCAGACCATTCAGTCCACCTGACTCTGACACTGCCTTCTGGGTGGACCCTAAGCAACATCCTTTGACGTAAGGGGAAGCCCCACCGGCTCCCTCCTCCGTATCTTCCTGCAATGGCTCGGCCAGCTGGGCACTGCAGAACCTAATTATACTATGACTGCAGTTCTCTGGGCCTCTGCATATGTTGTTCCACCTTCCGGGAAGCAGCCTGGCTGAACCTCCCCCTGGTCAGGAGTCCACCTGGGAAGATCCTTTGCGGGGAGCCAGACACCCTGACACTTTCTCAGCGTCCTGCCTCCCTCTGGGGTGTTTGGTTTATCTGACCTCCTGGCCAGCTCTCCCATCAGACTGAACTCACTCAGGGCAGGTGCCAGACCCAGGACGACTGACCCAGTGCCTGAGCGTGACCTGGAGGAGGGACCAAACCCATGTCTGCTGGCTGAATGACAAGGGTCTAGGTGACTCACGCACCTCCAGCCACACATGCTGGGCTGACATAGGGATGGAGGGGATTTCAAACTCCACCAGCCCACCCTGGGACACAGACTCCACGGTGTAGATGTTGTCCTTCGGCGTCAGTTCTGCCCTGATCTGGACGGTCACTCCCTCCGCAGGGCTACCATCCGGGTACGACAGCTCCACCTGGAATGGGTCACCAAGGAGTCACTGTGGTTAGGCTGGTGACACCCCCCAAACTGATCTACAGACTCGGCCCAATTCCCCAGCAGAATCCCAGCCAGCTCCCTTGAAGCAATCGACAATTTGATGCTAAGGGGCCCCAAACAGCTAAAGCAATCCTGTTAAATAATCAAGAACTCATACATCCAATTCCAAAACTTGCTACAAAGTGCAGTGGTGAAGACGCTGCACCTGATGGAACTCATGTGAGGACAGATATGAAAACTGATGGATCAGAACTGACGGTGCAGAAATAAGTCCAGCCATCTACAGCCAATTGATTATCGAAAAAGATCAAAACATGGCGAAGGGGAATCCCCTGGCAGGTTCAGTGGTTAGGGCTCCTCCCTCTCACTGCAGGGGGCACGTGTTCAATCCCTGGCCAGGGAAATAAAATCCCGCATGGCACATGGCATCGCAAAAGAAAAGGATTACAGTCAATTGACTTTTGACAAGGGTGCCAAGACCATTCGATGGGAAAACAACAATTCCTTCACCAAATGGTTCTGGGATAACTGGATCTCCAGATGCAAAAGAATGAAGCTGAACCCCAACCTCACACCATGTGCCAAAATTAACTCAAAATGAATCAGAGACCTAAATGTAATGGTTAGAACTACAAAATACTTAGAAGATAACACAGGGGAAAGCTTTTATGACCTTGGACTTGGCAAAGAAGTCACAAGGCACAAATCACCAGCCATTTACCTGGTGCCCCAGCCAGGAAGGAACAGCGCAAGCAGTGTGGTGGAAACAGTTCCATGTGACTCTTAGACCTCACTCATTCCAGCAGGTAGAAAAGGCAGTCAGAGAGAGGGGTTCAAAAGACATGGATGTTGTGAAGAAATATGGTCAGTGGTTCCTGAAAGATCCTGGAGCACCTCTCAACTGTGCAGGTATCTGGTGATGGGGTGACCAGTTCCATTCTTTTTTTTTTTTTTTAATGTGGACCATTTTTAGTCTTTATGGAATTTGTTACAGTATTGTTTTTGTTTTCTGTTTTGGTTTTGGCCACAAGGCATGTGCGATCTTAGCTCCCCAACCAAGGATTGAATCCGCACCGCCAACTTGAAGGCGAAGTTTTAACCACTGGACTGCCAGGGTATTCCCAGCTCCATTCTTTAATGCAGATATGAAATGAGTGCTAAGTCGCTTCAGTTGTGTCCGACTCTTTGCGACCCTATGGACTGTAGCCCACCAGGCTCCTCTGACCATGGGGATCCTCCAGCTGAGAATATTGGAGAGGGTTGCCAAGCCCTCCTTCGGGGGATCTTCCCGACCCAGGGATTGAATTCATGTCTCTTAGGTCTCCTGCACTGGCAGGTGGGTTCTTTACCACTAGTGCCACCTGGGAAGCCCCTAATGCAGAGAGTGGATGATTTCCTGGGTGTAGGTGAAACACTCCCCTTTCACTGAATGGACGGCCCCAAGTCCACTCATACATATTCCGTATGGTGCCTTAGCTGGGACCCTCAAACCCAGGGGCACATGAGCCATGCCTCTGCGCATGGAACAGAGAGCTGGGGGTGGGGGCTGAGATCTCATCATAGAGGAGGGAAGGGAGGTCCCAGAGCAGAGCAAGAGGAGCAGGAACAACATGAAGACAGGTCTCTAGGACCCTGTGGGTGACCCATGGGATGCAAAAGGGAAGAGGGGTGTGGGTGCCAGGCAGAGGCAAGCGTCACCCTGGGGTGACACAAGGCTCCACTGGTCTTGCCCTCCCTTCCCCCCAAATTCCACTTGAAACCAGATGCCCCAGTTCAGCATCTCGAATCTCTAGTCATCTCAAATTTTACTGTGTAGAAAAATGGTGTAGTAGGTGGAAGGGAGGCAGGGGCTTGTTCTAAATGCCACTCCCCACAAGGGAGCTGAATCAGACTGTCTCAGAGACGGGGATCTGCCTTTTATGAACTTAGTAGTTAAGTCCTCTAGACATAAAGTCAACCCAATTAAAGAAGGCGATACCATCATGGAACTGATTTAATAAGTGGATACATAGCATTGAGTTTGGTGCTCTAGGTTTGGAAATGTCTAACTATGCTCAGCAAAGCAGCCCCTTAATCCCAAGACAGCAAAAGTTCTTGGTTTTCAACCACATCACGGCTGCAGGGCCTTGCAGGGGTTACACAGTGGTCCTCGGGCAGGAGTTAGGGTGGGAGGCGGCACAGAGCCTGTGACCTTGGCAGGGCCTGCTGGGCACCATGCCTGGGGCTTACCTTCCCCACGTAGGACAGCCCCGGCTTAAACTGCTTCCTCGTGTCCTTGGAGTACCGGACGTCCACCAGCTGCCTCTGGACCGGAGTGGAGTCGTCGAAGGCCACCTGATGGCTCCCGTCCACAGCGGTCACCGTGGCCCAGATGCTGATGGTGCCCCGGAAGTGCTCGGGGACGTCGGCCGGAATCATGTCCTTCACACAGATGCTGAAGTCCTGGGAGCCATGGATCTGGAGGTAGGAGACACACAGGTCGTGCTCAGCCGGAGCTGAGTGGCTCTGAGAGATAACTCACAAACACACAGCTCAAGAAGGTGCCCCTCTGGCCACTTGGAGGACCAGGGGGACACTCGATGACCCATCCATTCTATGCTGTGCATCACTGCATGGAGGCTGAGTCCCCGGCTGGATATGCATTGTTTTCTAGGAGGAACGAGGTCAGCTCTTTGGGCAGAAGCTGAAACAACCCCTCGGGCCAGACTGCAAGGTTGGGACTTGAACCTGGTCAGCCACACGCTGGAGCACTGGTTCCCCTCCCATGCACAGGGTACAGACCTCACCCCCCCACCCAGTTAACTCCATCTCAGGACTGCTCCCAGGGGCAAATAATCCACGTCCATAAACAGCTGTGGAGTGAATTACTCAGTAAAGAGAACGTTAAGACAAGAGCTACCGGGGCAGCTTCTAGGGAGAATGGCTAGGATAACAAGAGCACGAGCACCAGGCACGGAGGAGGTGAGAAGCCAGAGTGTCCACTCCACAGAAGAGAAGCCACGGTGACACAGAGAGAGGACGCATCCCGGGGGCAAAGGGACGAGGAAGTTGGTTCGGGTGGAGGTAGAGAGGAGGTGGGGATGACAGGACTCAGCCCCAGAACCTCCAGGACTGCTTGTATATGTTGCATAGTGGCACGCGCACAGTGGGATTTTAAGTTGAAGAAGAAAAATAAAAACCAGATTATGAAATTTTACATGCAAGGGGGTGTGAAATCATGTAGCCACTTTAGAAAAAAAAAATCTGGGAATTCCTCAAACAACTAAACATAGTCACCACTCAGAGACTGAACATCCAGATGGAGACTAATTGGAAAAGACCCTGATCCTGCGAAAGATTGAGGGCAGGAGGAGAAGGGAGCAACAGAGGATGAGATGGTTGGAGAGCATCACCAACTCAATGGACATGAGTTTGAGCAAACTCTGGCAGACAGTGAAGGACAGAGAAAACCTGGAGTGCTACAGTTTATGGGGTTGCAAAGAGTTGGACATGACTTAGCGACTGAACAAGTATAGAAAAAAATAACTCTGACTCAAGATCTGCAGGCACCAGTGTAGGAAGCCAACCCATTACAGTCAGCTCTCCATACCCACAAGTTTCACACCCATGGATTCAACCAACTTCGAAGAGTTTCTGTGCGAGGCTGGTTGAATACTAGGATGCAGAACCCACAGACGTGGAAGAGCCAGCTGTATCTACAAGTCAGGCTTGTAAGAAGTCAGACCTCTATCTCTATAGCAACCCAACAACAACCCCTATAACAATCAGCCCCAAATGGCCAGGACCTAATAATTGACTATTTCCCTGATATTGCCCCCACTTCCATCTTAGAAACAATTGCTGTTGTTCAGTCACTGAGTCGTGTCTGACTCTTTGCAACCCCATGGACTGCAGCACACCAGGCTTCCCTGTCCTTCACCATCTCCCAGAGTTTGCTCAAACTCATGTCCATTGAATCCGTGAGTCATCCAACCATCTCGTCCTCTGTCGTCTCCTTCTCTTCCTGCCTTCAATCTTTCCCAGCACCATGATCTTTTCTAATGAGTCGGCTCTTCACATCAAGTGGCCAAAGTATTGGAGCTTCAGCTTCAGCATCAGCTTTTCCAGTGAATATTCAGGGTTGATTTCCTTTAGGATTGCCTGGTTCGATCTCTCTGCAGTCCAAGCAACAATTGGAAAAAGTCAAATATGCACCCCTCATCAATTACATTGGATGCCTGCTTCTATTACCCCATGACTTCCACATGCCAATAGCCTCCCATCATGGCACACCAGAAGCCTTTTCCATTTTTCACTATAAATCTTTTCCACTTCTCCACCTGCCTTTTGAGTCTCTGCCAAACACAAGTGATGGTGGCTGACTCCCTTGCTGCAAGCTATGAATAAAGATCCTTTGTTTGTCCTTATTCAGGTGATCATATTTGATTCAAACCATAGAACTCAGGAATTCCAAATCCAAGAGATACATCACACAAAAATATACATGAATGTTCCTAGCATTATCCATCAAAAGTCAAGAAGAAGCAATAACTTGTGGGACTGCCCTGGTGGTCCAGTGGTTAAGCCTCTGTGCGTCCACTCCAGGGGCATGAATAGTATCTTCTATATGGATATCTGAATTGCATGTTACATGAATTATGTCTCAATAAAACGTTCCATACCTGAATTGCATGTTACGTGAATTATGTCTCAATAAAACGTTCCATACCTGAATTGCATGTTATGTGAATTATGTCTCAATAAAACGTTTCCTTTACCTACAATAACATCCTAAGAAGAAAGATATCAAAATAGCAATACTGGCTATGTCTGTCTATCAGAGGACAAGCCAACTTTATTATTTCTTTTTTATATGTTCTAGCCTCTATGTTCAGCCTGTAAGAATTTTATCATCAGGAAAATTCCCACCATACAAACTGTTCTGGAAACTAAAATAAAATGGGTGATCACAGAGCCGAAGCCAAGAGCAGGCGCTGTGGGAAGGGACCTACTGGGTGACAGCTCGAGGTTCCTGCTCCTCACCTTGGTGGTCCTAAGGATGGGGCGCCCCACCTCCTGGCTGTAGTACCCCACACCATTCACAGTCATGTTGATGGTTAAAGTTCCCGAGACGGGTTTCCCAAAGGTATACCTGGAACGAAAGGACAAAGAGTAGTAAGTTTCACAAGCAGGGGCCCAGAGGATAGTGGGGAGGGGTCAGTCTCAGAAAGGCCCTGAGATCCTCTACACCAAGCCTCATGTTGGACAGAAAAAGAGACCAAGGGTCAGAGAGGAACTCTGGACCCAAAGAAGCGGGGTATGTGAGACAACTGTTGAGGTGAGGCACTGGAGTAAGGCAGAACGGAGTATCGAGCAACGGTAAGCAACAGGAAGGCCTGGCTAGGCTTAAGTGCCCAAGGAGTTCAACTTTGAACCAGGGATCTGATTTCTTTGAGCTTCGGTTTCCTCACGGAGAATGAGAATAAACCATCTTCTCAAGAATGTAGGTGAAATACTTAAATGTACGTATGTCATGCCTGATGCAGTGGAGACAACTGCTTACTGGGATACAGGAGCAAGACAGGAGCAAAATTGAAAAAGAAAAAACAATAAAAAACACCCAGAATTTTTACAGTATTTTCTGGACTATAAAATGGGCGTGTATCCAGCGCGCCCTTGGATTTTTTTCGGGGAAGAAGCGCAAGGGAGACGTCTCAGCCACAACCTCCGGCAGTTGGCAGAGCTGGGGCGGGAACACGGGCCTCGTAGAGCCCTCCCAGGGGACAGAAAGGAATAGCGCCTCTTGACATCCTCTGGTTGACCCTCACGTCGAGCTCTGTCAACAGCCTGGTCATTAGGGTCGCAAAGAGTCGGACACAACTGAGCGACTGAACAACAAGTGCTCAAGAATATCCCTCTGGGGTCAGCCCACGGGCCATGGACGCCGTCTGCGGGGGAATGCGGCATTGCTGAAGGGGTGTGCCCTGCGGAGGGGCGTGTCCTAGGGGCGGGGCGTGTCCTGGGGGCTGGGCTGCCCTGCGGAGGGGACTCTTCTAGGGGAGGTGCAAGTCCAAGGAGGAGAGGATGTGTCCGGGAGGAGGGGTGAGTCCTAGGGGAGAAGCATGCCTGGGAGGCCGGGCGGGGGTGTCCTGGGCGGGGCGGGCCCACGGTTGGAAAGGCTCGAATATAGTGGCCGCCTCTTTCTCACCTGGCTTGCACAGTGCCGGTTTCACATGTGTCCAGGTCCCGGATATAAGCGGGTGGGTCAATAAGGAGCTCAAACTTCGGCAGCACTGAAGGGAGAGAGCAGAGAGGAAGGAGGCAGGGTGCCTTCCACCACCGGGGTGGCTCCAGAAGGGTGCTGGAGGTGAGCGCAGCAAACTGAACTCCAGGGCCTCACTGCTGACATGCACAGGCAGCTCTCTGGGGATTCTGTGGGCCACACCTATTTTCCATCTTTGAGGGACCAACACGCTGTTTTTCTCAGGGGACCATATCTCATCACTTTTAGGCCATCTGCATGGAGTGTAGCCAATCGCAGCCCATCCCAGGGGTGCAGAAGTATCCAGGCTTCTGGAGCAGTTATGGGCATTCTAAGGGTGCTTGTGGCTGGGGACAGTCCCTTCCTTGCTGCCCTGGGCACACCCACCCATCTCATCACCTTGCACAGCCCACAGAGACATGGACACCAGGGAGCAGAACAGAGGAAACATGAAGACTCTGGTCCTTAGAGCTTGTTACATGAGCCTGTAAATCCCTTTTCTTTTCCTCACTGAGTCTGTACCAGGCTTCTGTTGCTTGGAACTTATAACCCTTTCCTCTATGGCTTTTCCTTTCAAGACCTTCTTCATGAAAGGAAGAGAAACCCTTGCCCCCATAAGGGAGAACTTTAGCACAGAAGCCACAGTATGGGACTCTGGCCCAGGTAGACTCCCCAGCTCTTGTTCCTTGAGCAGTTTCCTTAATGACTCTCCCAGCCTCAGTTACTCCATCTGTAAAATGGAGATACCTCATAGGTTCAGGATGAGGATGAAAGAAGAGAAGGAAATGACAGACTTAAAAAAAGAAGGCCATTCTGACACATGCTGCAACATGGACGAACCTTGAGGCATTATGCTCCATGAAATAAGTCATTCACAAAAGGACAAATATTATGATTCTACTTATACGAGGTCATATATTTTACCATGATTTATTTTGAAAGGTCATGACAGGGACTTCTCTGGTGGTCCAGTGGTTAAGACTGTGCTTCAAAGGCTGGAGGTGAGGTTTCAATCCCTGGTTGGTGAACAAAGATCCCACATGCCATGTGGCATGGCCAAAAAAAATCATAAGGAGGACATGAGAGGGGCTTTCCTGGTGGCTCAGTGGTAAAGAATCTGCCTGCCAATGCAGGAGACACAGGTTCGATCTCTGATGCGGGAGGATCCCACATGCCGCGGAGCGACTAAGCTCACGTGCTACAACTACTGAGCCTGTGCTCTAGCTCCTGGGAGCCACAACTGCTGAGCCCACGTACTGCAGCTCCTGAAGCCCATGTGCCCTAGAGCCCCTGTTCGGCAACAAGCGGAGCCACCACAAGGAGAAGCCCATGCACCGCAACTAGAGAGTAGCCCCTGCTCATCTCAACCAGAGAAGAGCCCGCATGCAGCAACGAAGACCCAGCACAGCCACAGATAAATAAATAATAGATTAAAAAAAGACAAGACAAAGACCCAGCCTTCCACTTCATGCCTGGCCCGACTGAGCCCCTAGTAAATGAGGCTCCTGCCATCTTCTTCCTTATTATCTGTGTCTTCACTGGGACTGTGGTTCCCCCAGGTCTAAAATCTTAAGAGCCTAAGATTCTCCAACTTACCATACTTCTGAACTTCAAAGGACCTGTTGAACACGTGGCTTTGCATTTCGACAAAAACAAACCATTCTCCGAGTACCGGCTGGTCAGACAAGGGGAAGGTCATGTTGGTGATGCCTGTGTGAAGAGAGACTCCCCCTCATCCTGGGGCAATTGTGTGGGCAGAGAGCCCAGCATCTGGTGGTGAGGTGCCCTGGGGACCTGGCCTCTCTCCCTCCCTGCACAGCCCCTCAAGGAAGCTCAAGGCCACCCCGAGGCTGGCAAGGGTTTGTGCAAAGCCAGCACCTCCTCCATAGACTAAGTTGGGGAAGCAGGGAGAGGGCACACTTAGGGTTCCTGGGGGAGCCCTGAGGCCAAAGCCAAGTGCAGCTGCTGCTGCTGCTAAGTCGCTTCAGTCGTGTCCAACTCTGTGCGACCCCAGAGACGGCAGCCCACCAGGCTCCCCCATCCCTGGGATTCTCCAGGCAAGAACACTGGAGTGGGTTGCCATTTCCTTCTCCAATGCATGAAAGTGAAAAGTGAAAGTGAAGTTGCTCAGTCATGTCTGACTCCTAGCGATCCCATGGACTGCAGCCTACCAGGCTCCTCTGTCCATGGGATTTTCCAGGCAAGAGTACTGGAGTAGGGTGCCATTGCCTTCTCCAAGAAGCCAAGTGCAGGCCATGAGCCAAATGAACCAGGGAAACAGGCCACCCAGCTGCTCCACTCTGCTCCACCTGAGTCATTCCCTCGGGGACAGAGAGTCGCACAAGCCCTGTCCCTACTCAGCAGCCCTCCCCAGGCATCTCAGAATCAAGAAGAGGGACATGGAGAGGGGTCAAGGCCAGCCCAGGGGACCTGGAGGTGTGTGTGATGCTGCACCAACCACCAGGACCCACCATGTTGGCTGGAGGCCCGTTCTCTGCGTTTGACTCACAGAGGACTCAGGGCTCTGCCGTGCTTATGCATCTCCCAGGTCGAGGTGCAAAACTGTTCACAGTCTCCCCAAATCCCTGCTACAGCTCTCCTCTCATGGGACTCCACTTCCGTTAGGGCCAAAGCACAAAAGGAGATGTCAGTTACACGGCCCTCGTGGTCACAGGCATGCGTGCCTACTGAGTTGCTCAGTGTGTCTGACTCTTTTACGACCCCATGAACTGTAGCCCGCCAGGCTCCTCTGACCATGGGATTTCCCCGCAAGAATACTGGAGTGGGTTGCCATTTCCTTCTCCAGGAGATCACTGTCATAGAGAAAGAAAAAAAAAAAAAAAAAAAAAGCCAGTTCCTCAGCCAAAGCAAAGCCTTCTGACTCCTAGCTGGAAAAGAAACGTCTTGTGTTGGGTGGAGGGTGAAGATGAGGAAGATCTGTAGTGGGAAGAAGTTAGGGATGCTAACAAACAAGGCCCTGATATTCCAGAAAGGTCTCAATTTATGGGAGGAGCCTCAGTTGGGATCCCAGAGACAGAAAGGTGGGCAGAGGGTCCCATGCTCCAGGAAAGGAGTGGCAGGTGTCGAGGCAGAGCACATCCTATTTTCCTGGAAGCTTTATCACATCTGCCACCCAAAGGTGCAGCCCCCAAACCACAGAAGGAATGAGAAGAGAGACTCACCACAGCACAGGGGCTCCAAGTGTCTCCATTCCATCATCCGAGAGCCTCGGGGGTCCTGCAAGATGACACACACGATAAGCTCAGGACAGCCCTAGTGTGCCTGGCACGCACGAGGACCTTCCAAGCCCCCTCTCTAGGACAGGACACGTGTCAAGACAGGCCCCAAGATTAGCTATTTGTGATGAGCAAACGGAAGCTCGGGGCATAGAAGGGACATGTCTGAAGACAAGAGGCCAGAAGAGGTCATCCTGACTCCCCATTTAGGGAGGTGCTTGAAAATCGACAAAGAGATGGGCAGACATGTACTCAGCTTATCCCAGGTTGAGTCAGGGACAGGGCTGGACCTGGTCTCAGCGTGTGAGGCACTGGGGCAGGCAGGGATCAACCCAGAGGGGGAGTAGTGCACAAAGACAGACCAGGTCTTGCAGAGAGCAGGCTGTCCCCAAGCCAGAGCTGCAGAGGGGCAGGACACTCACCAGGATGTAAGCTTCCAGCTGCAAATGAGACAGACAGAGGCCGTAAGCAAACGCTCCTGAAAGACCGAAGCCCTCTGTACACGCGGAGTGTTCATCCCTTGGGACAGGCTCAGGTGCTGTAATGGGTTGAATGGTGCCCCCTTCTCCCCTAATTCATATGTGATGTCCTCAGCCTCAGTTCTCAGAACGTGTCTATATTTGGAGATGGTGATGATTTCAAGGTCCCTAGCACAGGTCCTGGGCTCTCCTGGTGGCTCAGTGGTAAAGAATCCGCATGCCAATGCAGGAGACGTAGGTTCAACCCCTGGATGGGGAAGGAAATAGCAACCCACTCCAGGATTCTTGCCTGGAAAATCCCACAGACAGAAGAGCCTGTCAGGCTACAGTCCATGGGGTTACAAAGGGTAGGACACAACTGAGTGACTAAACAATGACAAAGCATCGGTCCCAGTCCAATAGGACTTGTGTCATAAGAAAGGAAAATCTGGAAACAGATGGGAGTGAAGGGAAGACAAAATAAAGATGAAGAGAGATGTGCAGTTACCAGCCTAGGAGGGAGGCCTGGAACAGATTCTTCACTCATGGTCCTTGCTGTTGTTGTTCAGGCACTCAGTCGTGTCTCTCTGCGGCCCCACGAACTGCAGCATGCCAGGCTTCCCTGTCTTTCACTATCTCCCAGAGTTTGCTCAAATTCATGTCCACTGAGTCAATGATGCTATCTAACCATCTCATCCTCTGCTGCCCTCTTCTCTTGCCTTCAATCTTTCCCAGCATCAGGGTCTTTTGCAATGAGCTGGCTCTTCATGTCAGGAGACCAAAGTATTGGAGCTTTAGCTTCCGCATCAGTCCTTCCAATGAATATTCAGGGTTGATTTCCTTTAGGATTGACTGGTTTGATCTCCATGCAGTCCAAGGGACTCTCAAGAGTCTTCTCCAGCACCACAATTGGAAAACGTCAGTTCTTCTGCGCTCAGCCTTCTTTATGTCCAGTTCTTATATCACATGGTACTTGGAAGGAATCAATTCTACTCACACCCTGATCTTAGACTTCTAGGCTCCAGAACTGGATAAGAATGCATTTCTGCCCTGTAAGTCGCCCAGCAAGCTCACGAATGCCCTGTAAGTCGCCCAGCAAGCTCACGAAGTTGCCAACGGCAATGAGGGTGGCTGAGCCCCGTTTAGTGGTCTCTGTGATCTTTGCTCCCGATCACAGCCCTGCCCTCCCTCGCACCCCAAGAAGGACAACCCCTCCAAGCAGCCCTCGCAGGTGGCAACTGGGTTGTTTCTAGGGATGCCAGGTTCCTTTCAGGCCTGGGATGCACGCTTTTCTCTCTGAACCTCCAGCACCAGCCTGGAGCCTGGCTTCCAGCTGGTGCCCATCAGTGCCAAACTGAACACTCCACACCAGCTCCAGGGAAGGACAATTGCTTGCACACCTGTGCCTCCTGAACCCAACGTCACGCTCTGCCGGGTCCCATGCGTGGCTGACCCTGTGCACGTGGATACAGCCCCACCAGCTCGGGGTTGTCCATATTGCATCCAGGGGCACCAAGAAACTTTGTACTTTGAATTCAACGTCCTGTGATTTATCCTTCTTGGACTTCACCCATTTTAGGCCCTCAACCAACCTCCAGAAGAACACCGGCAGCTGCCCGTATGGAGGGCCACTGGCCACCGTGGGGACCTCTGGAAGAAGCACTTCCACTAATGCCCTGGCCTCTCTCTGTCACACAGACCTCCCTCCTGGCTCCCCCAGCAGATGTGGAGCCCTGGGAAGAAACCAAGAATGCACGTAGAAATTGGAAGAGGCAGGAGGAAAGGCAAGTTGTGGATGATGGCCCTGGCCAGGCCGGACCCCGGTGGGTGAGTCCCAGGCACACGGTTTTAGAAGCCAATCTCACCTTTTCACTGGTGGGCCTCAGGTCTGGGGTGACGGTGAAGATGCTGATGAGCACTGGAAGAAAGGAGAGAGGGGTGTGGCAGCTCCCATCCATGGCCATCCCTCCCCCCGCAGCCCACGCTGGCCGCCCACCTCGGTGCTTGGGTCTGTACACCGGCTTGTCAGTCTGAATGAACACGGAGGCTCCCCGGCTGTCCACGGTCACTGAAGTTTGGTTGTGGAAGAGGGGACCCTCCTCCACCCGCCAGTCACGGCCCCACACCTTCAGGAGAGCCTGGCCCCGGAGGCCCGTGGGCACCTGCAGGCAGAGCATGGAGCTTTGGGCAGGGAGTGTCGCCCTGGAAGGGATCCAGGTATTGAGAAAGCAGCATGGAGGTCTAAGTCAGGGGAGCACACCCGGGGTGACTGTTCCCCCCAGGAAACACTTGGCAGTTTCTGGAGACATTTTTAGGTGTCATAGTTGCAGGGAGCGGGTGCTACTGGAGTCTTGGGGGATGAAGGTCAGGGATGCTGTTCAAGACCCTGAGATGCAGAGGACGGCCCCACAGCAAGGAATGATCGGACCCCAAATGTCAGCAGTACCAAGACTGAGAAATCAAATGAGAAATGCTGGTCTACCTTGACATGACAGACCTTCTCTCCTTGCACTGCAAGCTTGCAAAAATATTCTTAGCCCTGTAGAATTAGCCTTGGAGTTACTGTAAGGGCTAATGTAGAACATCTTACCCAAATACGGTCCTTGCTGGTGAGTTGGGAAGAGGTGGCGATGGAGACCCCAGCCCCTTCATATACACGAATACTGACTCTTTGCAACCCCATGGACTATAACCTGCCAGACTTCTGGAAATGGGTTGCCACTTCCTTCTCCAGGGGATCTTCCCGACCTAGGGATTGAAGCCATGTCACCTGCATTGGCAGGCAGATTCTTTACCGCTGAGCCACCTGGGAAGCTTCATATATATAAACACGTGGTACACGCACATATTTTTTATATGTCATATGTATAAATAATATGTGCCTCTGCTTTGTCTCACTGTAAGCACTGCACACACATTTATCCAATCCCATTTATATGAAATGTCCAGGACAGGCTAATCCATAGAGACAGAAAGCAGATCAGTGGGTACCAGGGGCGGGAGGGAGCTGGGAAGTGGTGATACCTAATAGGGATGGGGTTTCCTTTTAGGGTGACAAAATAGTTCCCTACTCTGGAACTAGATAGGGGTGGGGATGGCACAACAGTGTGATGTGCTAAATGCCACTGAACTGTCCACTTTAAGATGGTTAAAGTAGAGGGGGATTCCTTGATGGTCCAGTGGTTAGAACTTGGTGCTGTCACTGCCAAAGGCCCGGGTTCAATCTCTGGTCAAGAAACTAAGATCCCACAAGTCTCACAGCATGGCCAAAAAAAAAAAAAAAAAAACCTTTTTAAAAATAATAAACAGTTAAAGTGGTTTAAAAAATTCTTTTTTGCCCCCTGGACAGATAAAACAACAACGATAACAGAGCTCCACTGCAGTCTTAAGGATTTGCCCAGGAGTTCACATTTTTCTTGGGCAAAATTTCCAGTGTTCTAGGGATGGAAGCCACCCTTTATACGGCCTTTTTTTTTTTTAAGTAATGAGCGGAACAGCCATGCATGTGAGTCGTAACCTATAGAAGCCCCTTTTGTGGTTAAAACGAACAGAAGTCATGGCTCCCCGGGTGTGGCCAAGCACCGTGTATGCGATGCTATGAACCCCTGGGCGCCCGCCGGGTGGGCAGCCAGCGGCCAGCAGTCCTCACTGTGAGCCACACGAATCACCAGTCCCTGAGACCATCCGAACGCGGGTGTTCCTCTTGCGGTTGTCAGCAGCCCCCTGTGTAGTCCCTCAAAGGGTGAAAAGGCCCTTGTCACCATCACTGGGAACCCCCTAAGTGGACTGCTGAATTATCGGACCATCCTCATGCCAGTGTGCCCACCTGGTGGATGAGGGCGGGCTGTGGCAGGGCCTTCTGTGTTCCTCCAGCGCCTTTCTCAGGCTGCCCCTCTTGTCTTCTGTGAACATCATCTGAGAGACCCTCCCTGCCTGCCCACCTGCCACCCTCAGGAGGGCGCACCTTAGGACTGTGGGGTCCCTCCTAACTGCAGTTGATCTTCAGGACCAACCTGAGGATAATCCTCTTGCTCTGACCCCAAAATCCTTACCTGCTTCTGTTTCTGGAAACCTCTCAGCATCGGCCAAAGACCTTCATGCAACGAGGGAAAATTCTCAGGCCACCCAGGGGAGTGGGCATGGACAGGTAGGAGGGAGCTGGGGGGACGTCGGGGGGCTGTGTGCCATCAGGTGGTTTGGAGGTGCAGGGACCAAGAAGCTGCCCCTGAGAACAGACAGGATCAAATGTGACCCTTGGGGACATGCAGTGAACCTGCCCCAGGTCTCGAAAGCCACAGAGCCACCGTTTCCAATTAAAATCTCAGCTTTAAGTGGCAGGCTTCCCTGGTGGCTCAGACAATAAAGAATCTGTCTGCAATGCAGGAGACCCAGGTTCAGTCTCTGGGTCAGGAAGATCCCCTGGAGAAGGGAATGGCAACCCACTCCAGTATTCTTGCCTGGAGAATTCCATGGACAGAGGAGCCTGGTGGGCTATACAGTCCATGGGGTCACAGAGTCAGACACGACTGAGCGACTAACACTTTCACTACCTGCCAACCACCAGAGGTCTTTCTAGAATGTTCTAAACTGAGTTGATCCCCTTCCCCACCCCTGACCTCCATCATTCACATTCACTCCTTCAGCATCAGTGACAGCCAAGGACTTGGGGCTGAGATCCAAGCAGGGGAGATGGCCAGACAAAGCTGGTGCTGCGCCTCCAGCTGAGGGTGAAGGTGGGGGGCCTGGGGTCTGGCTAAAGCACAAGGCTCCCTGAGACTGGCTACCTGCAGCCTGAGGAGGGCTGTGTGGAGGAGACAGTTCTACCGCAGGCCTGTCCACTACCCAGATTAACGCCCAGCACCCCACCCCTCCAGGCCAGGGAGGCCGCTGGGGCCCTGGGTGTGGGTCCCAGGCTCCTGGACTCCGTGGGCATGCAAAATTCATCCTGGGAGAGAAGCCACCAGACTCACTGGACCCTCTGAGTTTCCAGCACATCGTAGTGCAGATGGGTGATCACGACTATAACACGATACACAACAGGCACCATGGATGCTGGTGACAGGCACCAGGGTTCCTCTCTGAAATGGAAACCACCCAATGCAGAGGAATTCGGGTCATGGCCGATTCTACAGGCTGGGGATCTAACTCCCACTGTTTATTGGGGCTCCTAGCTGGCTCCACTCCAGGCCACTGGCTGCTTTACTTTGCTTCCTTCCTGTCCCGGGACCTTTGCACTGGCTGTTCCCTCCACCTAGAATGCCCTCCCCTGCATGTCGCTTCCTGCCAGTTTCAGCTCAGAGGGGCCCTCCTGCCATACAAAATGTGATTCTAGATTCTACCCCGACTCCTCAGCATCTTCTTTCCCTGAAATGTTTTAAAATAAAATAGGATGCTTGCTAGTCTCTGAAGTGATCACACTTATGTAATTGGGGGCTTACTGTCTGACCTACCCCTTTACCCACCACCAATGAGGCTGGAGGCTGACAGCAACGAATGTGTCCAACTTCGTGCTTGGGATTTAATGGGTCTTGGTTACACAGATGCATGGGTAAGTCTGAAAAACTGGAATAAAACATCATGAGGTTTTAGGCATGTTTGCCTGAAAATCCCATTAAAGACCTCTTATCGTCATCCTCACTGCATAGGTGAGAAGACGAGACACAGACTGGGCAGGGCCTGCCCTTGGTAGCCAGTGGTAACACAAATGTGCCCCTGGAAGCACTCAGGTCCCCAAGGCAGGCAGGGCTGGGGAGTGGGTGGGGGAGTGGGTGGAGGGGGCGGATCCAACACCCACAAGAGTAGCTTCTCTCATGTCTGATGCCCAGACGGTGTTTCCACAGAGCACACTTTCTCAACCTCAGAACTACTGATGTTTAGGACTGAGTCATCCTCTGCAGGGGTGGGAATGGGAGCATCCTGTCTCTCTAAGGTGTTGAGCAGCATCTCTGGCCTCCATCCAGGATCTAGCCTGTGAAGAGTGCCTTCTTAAGTGCCGTTGGGCAGTCAGGGACAGCACATAATCTTAACCCGTCAGGAGAGCCTTGCTTGCTTTCTTTTTTTCTGAGTAGTATGCTTTACTAAGGGGCTTCCCAGGTGGCGCTAGTGGCAAAGAATCGGCCTGCAAATGCAGCAGTTGTGACAGACTTGGGTTCAGTCCCTGGGTTGGGAAGATCCCCTGGAGGAGGGCATGGCAACCCACTCCAGTATTCTTGCCTGGAGACTCATCATGGACGGAGGAGCCTGGTGGGATACAGTCCATAGCATCACAAAGAGTTGGACACAACTGAAGCAACTTAGCAGGCGCACATGCTTTATTAAAAGTACTTCTCTAAATAAAATATACAAGGCTTCCTTTTTTTCCTAAGTAGTCCGTCTATCAGTGGATATGACAGCCCCACTTGCTGATTCAAAAGAAGCAGATCTGCTCACAGGAAGCCAGCAAGGGCGGCTCTAGCCTATTTATCCTGAGTTTTCCAAATGCTGACATCTGGCTGGTTCATTCTCAGTGGAGGGGCCGTCCTGTGCATTTTAGAATGTGGAGCAGCATCCCTGGTCTCTACCCATTAGAAGCCAGTAGCAACCCCATTCCTGCTCCCCAAGTTGTGAAAACCAAAATTGTCTTGCGATATCACAAGCATCACCCCCGCCACCTGGAGGGAACTCTTTCTCTAAAGAATTCTATTCTGACATTGACAAAACGGCAGGAAGACCACTGCCCCATGGCAATGAGACACTAATGACACATCCCATACCTTGGAAGAGGAATCGCCTAGGACTTAGTTATAATAACTGGGGAAGGGCACAGGGGAGGGGACATTATAATTTAGAACAAGTCTCTATTTAGCCCATCCTTTCAGGGACTCCTTGGAGCATCTGGTAAGCGTTAAGGATGAGCTAACCCAGAAAATGCCGACAATTTCAAGGCTTACGATCGCCTTGAAATCCAAGGACTCGAGTTAAAAAGTCCATGTCAGAGAATGACCTACATGCAGTTTGATATGTCAAATAATTTTAAAATAATAACATTCAGTGTCAACAAGGCTGCAGGAAATCTGATCTCTAATGCATAGCCGGTGATGCCATGCACAGGCACTGCTGAGTCTTCTAAGACAAAACAGGACCCAGAAAGAGCCTTGGATCCTGATCTGATAGTTCTTCTTTCGGGGTGTTCAGCCTAAGGCAGGCATCCAGAAGGTTAATACAGCTTCATGCACAAATATGCTCTCAACTTTTGGATTACATTATCAAAATCCTGAAAACAAGAAAAAAATCTAAGCATGTGTATGTGAGGGCGGGGGGTGTTAGTAAATTAGTATATAAAAGAGATGCAGTGGGATGCTATTTACAATAGGAGGCAAATTATAATTATAGAGATGTGGAAACATGGAAGTATGTTTATGCAACATGTTGAGAGAAAATACCAGGAAAGACCACAATAGACCCTTTAATCGCAACTATGAAAGAAAATGTCTTTATGTGGACAAAGATTTATGGGAAACATAAAAAAGTGAAAAGTAGGAGGCATGAGATTATGGGTGGGTTTTCTCCTTTTCTACTCTTTCTTTCCCTTTGTTATTTATTTTTAACATCACCATTAATGATTTTTCTCGCAACACATGCAACTTCTCTTGTTCCATTCCAATTCAATTCTTTATTCCCAAAGTAGGGCTTCTGATTTTAAAAATTCACAGGCTTACCTTGAGTTTGATGGTTCCTTTATCTAAAATATGAAAATAAAATGAAAACAGTTACATCAGGAGCTGTGTTTTTCTGCCTCCTTGAGACGCAGCCTTACAAACAAGGGTTTTCTCAACCCAGAGGGATTTTCTGTGGACAAACACACACCCTGCGTCATGCTGGTCTGGCCTGGGCTGGGTTGGGATTGGCAGAAATGAGAGGTTTCCTCCAAGCTGGCGACTACTGAAGACCAGAGGAGATGGACAAAGCCGAGCTATTCAGGGGGAGGTTGGCCAGCCTGCATACTTTATTCACTTCACCCCAGCCCTTGCCCAAGGTAAACTGTGAAGGGAGCAAAGAGAAAACTCCATGGGAGAGGACCAAGGAGAAGGGTGGAGAGAGAGGAGTCTGAGGTCCCCAGTGGACCTTACTCCAATGCATCTAACTAGTCTCCCATCAACTTCTCTCTTCTACCCAAATGACTCATTTGTTGTCTGACACTTGTCTGGGCTCTTTGGCCTCCAGGACTAGCCGGAATCTACTGGTTTTGCCTTCCAGTGTCCATTCTCTGCTTTCTTGGAGGAGCCAACTGCCCAGCTCCTAGTGGGGCACTGCTCATCTCTCCTGAAGCTCTATGCAAATCTACACAAGATTTCCTCTTAGTCATAGCGATTTGTTTAGGGTTGAGCATATGGCCTAAAATGGGCCAATCAGCATGGTCCACTTGGTCACAGGGATTGGGTCTGAGTTGAGCACATGACCCAAAATGGGCCAATCAGCATAGACCTTCCCTCTGCTCACAGGGATTGGTTCAGGATTGAGCACATGACCCAACCTGGGCCAATTAGAGGGGATCCCGGAACTTTCCCAGAGATTCTGGAACTGCTAGTCCCCCGGAGCTTTGGGGAGACACAGGTACATCCACAAGTGGAGCTGGGAGGCTGGACCACTGATGCCAGAGGACTTTTCCAGTTACGAAGAGCCCATAAACTCTCTGTGCTGATAAAGTGTTAGTCACTCAGTTCTGTCCAACTCTTTGCAATCCCAAAGACTGTAGCCCACCAGACTCCTCTGGTTGCTACCACGGTAAAGAATCTGTCTGCAATGCAGGAGACCCAGGTTGGATCCCTGGGTCAAGAAGATCCCCTGGAAAAGGGAATGGCAACCCACTCCAGTATTCTTGACTGGAGACTTCCATAGACAGAAGAGCCCGGTGGGCTACAGTCCGTGGGATTGCAAAAAGCCAGACACAACTGAGCGACTAACACTCTGTTGCTGAAACCAACCTGATTTGGGTTTCAGGATTGGCCCCTGGAGTCAGGACAGCCTGCACTTCTTCCCCGCTCCCCTGGGGGACAGGAGCTGCCTTATTGGCCTTGGAGACCTGACATCCTCTCTCGGTATCTCCTGTGGCCGCACCTCATTCTGTATGACGAATGAGTTACCTGCTCAGCTAGATTTCAGGCCCTGAGGCTGAAACCTGCTCTCCACACCTCTGTCCAGGAGGCCAGCACCCGCTGTTATCTGCAGTTTATGGAGGAAAGTGGAGGAGCAACTGACTAAGGGGCCTAAACTCAACTCAGTGGCAGGCTGGCTGTGAGCCCAGGTCTGAATCCAACACCTCAGGGGTGCTAGAAGCTCAAAAAAAGGTCTGAAAAGGTCACAGGTTCCCTCTGGGCCCCCACTCCACCTCCAGCCAAAGCTGACTTGAAAGGGTGCCCAACTCACCCACTGAACCTGAGCTGCTGAGGAACAAGCACCCTGATTTTCCAGACTGGACAGGGGACTGCCCCTCCTGAGCCTTACTCTCTCTCCATCTGTAAAGTGGGGAGAAGAAAACCTGCCCTCCTTCCCCTGACAGTGTCCCAGGGGCAGAGTGGGAAGAAGCCGACACCGCCTGATCCCTTAAGACCACTCTGCAGAGGGAGAAGAAGGCCTGGTCAGGCACCCCAGGGACCTACCCTGGATGGCTCCCTGGCTCTGCGCCACCGCCTTGCCCAGGGCCACCAGCTGAGCCTGGACCATGACTTCCCTGGGGGAGTTAAAGATGGTCACACTGATGGCTTCCTCCACTCCGGAGCGGAAGACGGAGGGTGCGGCGATCAAATAGCCCCTGCAGAAGAGGAGAACGTCAGTGAAGGCCAAAGGCTTCTGACCCATTCCTAGCCTCAGGGTCACCTGGCTGAATTAGGGTGCAACCTGGGTGGGCTCCCTCCTAAGCCTGACCACACCCTGATGGCACCGTCACTTTATGGGTCTGTGTCCCCTACCAACCTGTGAACTCCTTAAGGCTTGTTCACCTCTGAAGTCTCCCCTAGTAGGTAAGAATCCAGTTTCTCTGGATCTACCTAGCACCATACTCCCTCTTTGATCTTGACATCTTAGCCTCTGGACTGTTTTTCTCAGCTTCTTCTGCCACAGGACCTTTATGCATGCCGCACCCACAAACTAAAATACTCTCGCCCGGAGGCTCAGTAACTGGCAGGATCCCACAGGGTCATGAGACCCTTCCCCCATGAGAAGTGGTAACATCTCCCATTTACAGAGTCAGAAATTAAGCCCCAGAGAAGCCAAATCACGTGCCTGAGTCAGTGAGAGATTAGGATACAAAACCAGGCAGCTCTAGAACGCAGTGGAAAGAAGCAAGGAGCCACTTGCAACACAAAATTATTATTGAACTAGTATAAGAATAAGACCCTGAACACAAACTAAATGGCATGAAACAGGAAAAGCACTGTGAACAGTGAAATCAAAACAGTTCTCCCTTTCTGAAAAGTCCTCAGTTTGACCGAGGACTTTTCTGGAAGAAAGGCGTCCTTATCCTGTTTTCCAGACGGGAAAGCCAACGTTGCAGAAGGAGAAGGAACACGCACCAGATCGCACAGCCGCACCTGACCTGGAGGCCCAGGTCCTCCCCACCTCCTGTTACTTTGCAGCATTCACTGGAAAATCACAAAGGCTCATCCAAAACCACATGACCCGCTCATGATGCAATGGCAAATGCTGAGAGCCTGGCAGCACGATCCCAACGGTGCAGAACTACAGACAGCAGGGACTCACCTGCTGATCCAGTGATTAACAATCTGCCTTCCAATGCAGGGAACGTGGGTTCGATCCCTGGCTGGGGAACTAAGATCCCACATGTCCTAGGGCAACTAACTAGAGAAACCTGCCATTTGCCACAACTAGAAAAACCTGCGTGTTGCAATGAAGCTCCTGCCTGCTGGTAAGCAGCTAGACTCCAATATAAATTAAAAAGCAAAAATAAAAAACCCCACAGGTACCAGAAGGAAACAGGAAAAAGGGAAAAACAGTGGGCCAAACATTGAGATCAGGAGAGATTTTTTATTTCTCAAAATCCTTTTTGGGAAAAAACCTCAGGTCCACACACAGAAAGAGGCATTTAGACTCTTACCACATACCATACGGGCTTCCCTGGTAGCTCAGACAGTAAGGAATCTGTCTGCAATGCAAGAGACCTGGGTTCGATCCCTGGGTGGGGAAGATCCCCTGGAGGCGGGCATGGCAACCTGCTCCAGTATTCTTGTCTGAAGAATTCCATGAACAGAGGAGCCTGGCGGGCCACAGGCCATAGGGTCGCAAAGAGTTGGACATGACTTTCACATACCACACACTATGAGGTCTGTGGAGACACACCATGTACTATAGGACTCCAGCACCGAAAAGTGTGTGCAAAGACCCTAGTTTCGTGGGTGCACTGCCCAGCGTGGATGGACATAGTGATAACCCTGGTGTCCCATGATCTGTCTGACCTCAGCACCAAGAAGTACCTGCAATGGCTGGGCTCCTGTGTGCAGTGTTTGGCCGCAGCCGTGGACAGAGTATGCCCTGATCCTGTGGATGGAACTGCGCCAGCTGGAGCATGCAGTGCCCCTGGGTTTCATGGATGTTTCGTTCAGATCCAGCACCGACGGTCATGTGTACTGACCCCACTTCCCATATGTCCTATCTGACTCCAGCACCGCACAGAGCGTGCAGCGATACTGGGATGGACAGGAGCTGTCTCAAGAGAGCCTGGGAAGACCCTGGCTTCATATGTGATGGGCAGCATCTGGTTCCAGCACTGACCAGCGGGTGCAGTGACCCTGGAGTCCCTTGTACAGGGTCTGGCCTCAGCAGTGCACAAGGGCACGTGATGGTCCTGAGTTACGATCCTGAGTACGGTACAGTTGTGTACGGTCTGGAGCACACAGTCACCCCAGGGACGTGCTGCGGACTATCTAACTCCAGTGCGGACCGTCACCTGTGTGTCCTGTCCCACTGCCATCTGGGGATACGGCCACCTTCAGGAAAGAGCATGTCCAGCTCCCAGATGACTCCCAGGCCCTCTCACACAGCACCTGCTGAGTGTGGAAGAGCACTTGAGCAATTTGCCTGTTCATTTTCCTTGCGACTTCTTTTTTTGAATGTTTATTATCTATTTATTTGGCTGCGCTGGGTCTTAATTGTGGCACTCAGGATCTAGTTCCACGACCAGGGATCAAACCCAGGCCCCCTGCATTGGGAGCATGGACTCGTAGCCACTGGACCACCAGGGAAGTCCCTCCTTGCACACTTCTAAAGCCCTTATCCAGATCTGAGTTAGCATCTTCACCCAAAGGTGCAAAGAACCTGATGGAACTAGATTAACTTTCCCTGCACCTCAGGAGTTGCAACTGATGAAGTGTTTGCCAGTCGATCCCTATCTCCCTGATATGCCCTGACAGCTGGGCTGATCTTGGCTTCTCATCCGTTGCTCTTGGAAGGTCCCATCCTGAGAAAGGTGGTATTTGGCAAAGTGTAGACAGTACGGGTCTTACAACAGTATGCAAACCCACAGAGCTTTCTGGCACCAGACAGTGCTGCTGCTGCTGCTGCTAAGTCGCTTCAGTTGTGTCCGACTCTGTGCAACCTCATAGACCACAGCCCACCAGGCTCCCCCGTCCCTGGGATTCTCCAGGCAAGAACACTGGAGTGGGTTGCCATTTCCTTCTCCAATGCGTGAAAGGGAAGTCGCTCAGTCATGTCCAACTCTTAGCGACCCCATGGACTGCAGCCCACCAGGCTCCTCCATCCATGGGATTTTCCAGGCAAGAGTACTGGAGTGGGGTGCCATCACCTTCTCTGGCACCAGGCATTCCTCACAAAAATCACATGGATCAGAGAAGCAGGTAGCTGAGGCTGTTCCTAAAATGGGATCCTTCAGGCTGGTGGGTCACAGCTCTGGCTTATATCCAGAATTAATCTGGAACCCCAGGTTGGTCATTGCATGTCTCCCACGAGGTTCCATTCCTCTCACAGTAGGTAAGACCCGCCCCCTTCCCCCCCAGGGAAACTTTAGTCAGAGGCGAACATTCCTGAGAAAGATTTCAGTTCAGTTCAGTTCAGTCGCTCAGTTGAGTCTGACTTTGCGACCCCATGAATCGCAGCACACCAGGCCTCCCTGTCCATCACCAACTCCCAGAGTTCACTCAAACTCATGTCCATCGAGTCAGTGATGCCATCCAGCCATCTCATCCTCTGTCATCCCCTTCTCCTCCTGCCCCCAATCCCTCCTAGCATCAGAGTCTTTTCCAACGAGTCAACTCTTCGCATGAGGTGGCCCAAGTACTGGAGTTTCAGCTTTAGCATCAGTCCTTCCAAAGAACACCCAGGACTGATCACCTTTAGAATGGACTGGTTGGATCTCCTTGCAGTCCAAGGGACTCTCAAGAGTCTTCTCCAACACCACAGTTCAAAAGCATCAATTCTTCGGCACACAGCTTTCTTCACAGTCCAACTCTCACATCCATACATGACCACTGGAAAAACCATAGCCTTGACTAGATGGACCTTTATTGGCAAAGTATTATCTCTGCTTTTTAATATGCTGTCTAGGTTGGTCATAACTTTCCTTCCAAGGAGTAAGTGTCTTTTAATTTCATGGCTGCAGTCACCATCTGCAGTGATTTTGGAGCCCCAAAAAATAAGTCTGCCACTGTTTCCACTGTTTCCCCATCTATTTCCCATGAAGTGATGGGACCAGGTGGTTTAAAGCTCTGCAACTCGGGGACTCTGGACTTGGTCCTTAGAAGGCGGGGTCTCTCATGGAGGGCAGGGTCATGCTTTGCGGTGGAGGGCTGTCCTGTGCATGGTAACATCCCTGCCTTCAACCCAGTAAAGTCCAAAAGCATACCTCCCTCTAGATGGTGGTGGTGGTGGTTTAGTCACTAAGTCGCATCCAACTCTTGCAACCCCATGGACTGTGGCCCGCCAGGCTCCCCTGTCCATGTGATTTCCCAGGCAAGAATACTGGAGTGGGTAGCCATTTCCTTCTCCAGGGGATCTTCCTCACCCAGGGACTGAACCTGGGTCTCCCAGGTGGCGCTAGCAGTAAAGAACCTGCTTGCCTAATGCAGGAGACATAAGAGACGCAGATTCCATGTCTGGACTGGGAAGATTCCCTGGAGGAGGGCATGGCAACCCACTCCAGTATTCTCACCTGGACAATCCCCATGGACAGAGGAGGCTGGTAGGCAGCAGTCCATGGGGTCGCCAAGAGTCAAATACGACTGAAGCGACTTAGCACGCACGCACACTCCTGCGTTTCAGGCTGATTCTTTACGGACTCAGGCAGGTACTAGGGAAGCCCTCCCTCTTTTTGTGACAACCCAAAATACCCCTGGACATTGCTGAATGACCCCAGGGAGACAAAAATCACCCCTCAGCTGGAAACGGCTATCCTAAGGGAGCAAGCTTTGAAAGCATCAGGTCAAAAGTTTGCTGGGTTCCAATTTCACGGGGCCCAGGGGAGGTAATCCCAAGGCTCGAATTGCAGTTTGGTGTCTTACTTTTCAAAGCCTTGAATCAGAGGAGGAGCGCTGGAGGTGCCCCGCCCTCCTCGGCTCACTGTTGACCTGTTTTCTGGGAACTCCTATACAAGGGCTGTTTGAACAAGGCTCATAAAGGCAGGACTGGACTAAAGACTGAGCCCGGGCAGCTGGAGGCAGGCTCCCTGAGCCCACAACCCCCCGCAGGGCTCACCCAAACTTGGCAGGTCTGGGACTATTCCCTGTGAAGCCAACTCATGGGCAATTCTCCTTAGCAGCTAGTGAATTCCCCTCCTCACTGTGTCAGCTCACCAGAAGCTCTGGAAGTAAACTTCAAGAAAAATGTGGAAGCAAAACAAACACTTCCTCCCCCAGCGCCACGCCCTCCCAAGGAAAACGAACGGTAGGTCTCTCCTTCCATTTCTCAGCCAAGACACGCACCTCTTACCTTTAAGCCACGGATAACTTGAAATCGCCACCCAAGAAGCCAGCCCTGGTCACACCAAGGGGGCGAGGTGAGATAGGGGTGGCCTCCCCGCCTTAGCTCTGGGGGGTCCCAGTACCTTCCCGGGGGCGCTTCTGAAGTCTCAGGCTGCCCCTTTTCCAGTCCTACTCTTGGGGCTAGGGGGAGGTCAAGACTCAGGTCCCGCCCAGGTCGGAGGCTGTGTGGCCTTGGACAGGTCGCTGAACCTCTCTGAGCCAGACCCCGCGTCCCCCACCCCGAGAAGGCAGCCAGCCTTCTCTCGCCCCGGGGCTACTCACGGGGCCTGGGGCTGCTCAGCGCGCACGCCGTCCCGCGGCGACAGCAGCAGCAGCAAGAACCGGAGCAGCGGCCCGAGCTGGGCGCCCCACATTTTCCCGCTCCGCGGGGGCGCCGCGCCGGGGGAGGGGGCCTGGCCGGGGCCAGGCCAGGGCCGGGGTCCGAGCGCGGCCGTCCCCGCTTCGCCACCGGGGGCCCTTTGTTCGCAGCCCCCGCGCCGTGCGCCTGGCGCCATGCGCCCCCACTCAGCGCCCGGCCAGGCTGGGGCAGCCGGCGACCAGCCCCCTCCCCGGACCCGCCTCGTCCCCAGGCCCGCCCCTGCCCGGACCCGCCCCGCTCACCCCCTCCCGGTCTCCGGCCCCGCCCCCTCTCCGGACCCATCCGCCCACCCACCGACTCTCCCCCAGTCTCTCCTGGGACCGCCCCGCCCTCTGCCCGGATGCACCCCAAGACCTGGCCCAATTTGTCCCCTTCATCGGACCTGCCCTGCCCTCCTCTTCGCACCCCCCAACTCAGCCCCGTTCTCTCTCCGGACGCGCCCCTCCCTGGATCTCTCCCTTTCTACTGCCGTCCCGCATCCCCCCACCCCAGGGACCAGCCCCGCCCTGCCCCACCAGGGGGCCGCCTTGTCTCCGCGCCGCTTGCACCCCACACCCTGCAGGGCCCCCCACCTGCCCCTGCCTTGACCGGGCAACCTGTTCAGTGCGCACACAGGAGGGGCTGAGCTCTTTGGGGAAACTGAGGCGGGCCAAGGGACGAAACTTCCAGACCCGCAGCTGCCTCCAGACATCAGACTGTTGGTCCTTTCCCCACCTCCTCCATCCACAGATGCCCTAGGCCAGGCCCCTGCCTCTCTGGGCCTCACTTTCCCCTCTGGCAAGCAGCAGGGGTGAGGGGGACCCCCTCCCTCTCTGAGAGCAGGGTGCCCCCTCCTGCTCTCCCAGGTTGCCCTCACTGTTGCAGTTCCCTCTGCCTGGGGCACTTCCCTTTCATACCATACCCAGCTTTCCAGGCGGTCTCTCTAAGAGGGACTCCTGCGGCCATCAGGACCGTCAGGACCGTACTTCTAGTACTCTAGAACTGACCACGTGCCCCTCCTGCCCCAAATCCTCCTGGCTCTCGAGGCTTATCGAGGCCAAGAAGTCCAAACCGGGGGGTGCCCTGATGGCTCCCACCTCACCCTAGTTCCTAGATGCCCTGTGCCACCCTGTGCTGACCTCCACTGCTTGCCTTTATTAAACTCTTTCCCTCTGTCTCTGCTTTTGCCTGCCTGACTCCTGCTGCTTCCAGAAGCTTCCCTTGCACCCTCCCTGCCCCCCAGGCATAGTGGGTCCTCCAGGCAGTCTCTCCCACCAGTCCATTCCACAAGCCCTGGTCACCCGGTGAGCACCAAGGGGGCAGGCAGTGGGGGCTTCAGGAGAGGTAGGACCTGCTGCCTCGGACGGTGGAAGGGGGTGTGCAGGGGCCACAGTGGACCGGAGGGCAACAAGGGCAGCAGCAGTGCTGAGAGACCAGGAGGAGTTGCCCGCCTCCTGTCCCAGCCATGCTGGCACCAAGCAGGGCTGCCTAGTGAAATCCTTTTAATTCACATCTGCCCACCCCTCCACACCTCCCCTTGCATGCGTGCTAAGTCACTTCAGTCCTGTCCAACTCTTTGCGACCCTATGGACTGTAGCCTGCAAGGCTCTTCTGTCCCTGGGATTTCCCAGGCAAGAATACTGGAGCAGGGTAGTCATGCCCTCCTCCGGGGGAATCTTCCTGACCCAGAGGTTGAACCAGAGTCTCCTGTGACTCCTGCATTGCAGGCGGATTCTCTAGCACTGCGCCATCTGGGAAAGCCCATGCCTTCCCTATCTCCTCCATAAACCAGGCTCCACTCCCCAGTCTCGAGGCCAGCCTCCTGCCCCTCCATTTGCTCGCTCCTCCACTGGGCTCTGTTCACACACGCCTCCGGGGTTCCATGGACCCCAAACTCACTACCACCACCACCCCACCCAGCCTAGGTGCCAGCTGCCCCTTCTTCCTGGGGTGTTCTTCCTCCCATAGCTGCCTTTCCTCCTTCCACCTTCAGGGGTACCTCTACCGTCCCTCCTTCCCAGACTGCCTGTCCCATAAGGCCTCAGATTTCAGGTACTGCCTATGCAGGTCCCCAAAAGCCTAGCTGAGTTCACTGCTCTTGCTGTATCTGGCCTCCACTTGGCAAGAGAGGCTATACCCCACCTGGCTGCTTTCCCTGGTAGCCAAACCAGCTGCCCCCCACCCAATCTTAGCTAGCAGATCTCTCTTTCTTGGTTTTTTCTCTTTTTTTTTTTTTTTTTGGCCACACCACCTGACTTTTAGGATCTTAGTTTCCCGATCAGGGAATATGCCCACAGCAGTCAAAGTGCAGAGTCCTAACCACTGGACCGCCAGGGAATCCCCTCACTTTCTTCTTATTAAGATAAGCTGATTATGCCCTCCTGTGGAAAGCAGGGGCACCCCGCCCTCTGGTTACTACAAAGCCTGCCTCCCACAGCCTCTGGCGGTCCACTCAGCTCCCAAGTGTGGGTCCTGCATGACCAGCTGTGTCTTGCCCCCACCCCAACCAGAGCTGTGAATATACATAACTAACAGACTGCTCTCCGTCTCACCTGTTCAGTGTTGGGTGTTTCGTGTTTGGCTGTCTTGCACTATTTAGCGTGAGGCATCCTCTGTCGGCAGAGACATCACTTTGCGACAAAGGTCCATACAGTCAAAGCTGTGGTTTTTCCAGTAGTCATGTACAGTTGTGAGAGTTGGAACATAGAGAGAAGGCTGAGCGCCAAAGGATTGATGCTTTCGAATTGTGGTGCTGGAGAAGACTCTTGAGAGCCCCTTGGACAGCAAGGCCATCAAACCAGTCAATCTTAAAGGAAATCACCCCTGAATATTCATCGGAAGGACTGATGCCAAAGCTGAAGCCCCACTACTTTGGCCACCTGGTGAGAAGAACCAACTTATTGGAAAAGACCCTGATGCTGGGAAAGATTGAAGACAAAAGGAGAAGAGGGCAGTAGAGGATGAGATGGTTAGATAGCATCATTGACTCAATGGATATGAATTTGAGCAAACTCTGGGGGATAGTGAAGGACAGGGAAGCCTGGCGTGCTGCAGTCCATGGGGTCACAAAGAGCTGGACACGACTTAGCGACTGAACAACAACAGCAATCCTCCCTTCACTAATGGGGTGAATAGGAAGCGAACAGCAGACCACTGTGCCTCAACATCCAGCCCTCAACATCGCTCTGTGGTGCCCAGTACCGAAGCCATGATCTTATTATCCCAGTGAACCCACTTTCCTGTCTGACTCCTCTGGGCCCTGAGCACCATTCGCTGCCAGATGCTGGGCCCCTGGTTGGGAGTAGGCATCAGTACACACATGTGACAGCCTCCGTGCCCCCGTGAGCTGCAGTGGGACACTGCGAAGAGTCCCACACTGACACATTTCCAGCACTTGTGTGAGCCGCTGGGTAACAGACCCACGCGTGCTACAGTCCCTGGGTTTGCAAAGAGGTGGACACAACAGAGAGACTGAACAACAACAACTACTAAAAATTAAGTTATACCAACTTTCTATTAAAAATCCATATTAAAAATAAAAGCGATGTGTGCAAAAGTGATCAGTTCTTCATTATTTCACTACATCATCCTATTCTCTGCGCTCTTGGGAGTATCCTTGACCTTTGAATCTGTTGGTGAAAAGACTCTCATGATGTGTCTCTTCCCACGTAGTGACTTCCTCCTGGCAGCTTGAAGCTGGCCGTGGGGGGAGTACAGCCAATTCTGCCCTAAAGCTTGTTTTGAAAACAAAAATTTGTTCCAACACAATGGATGCATAAGGGAAAGATTTGAACATAATTTGATGGAATGTGGTCTTGCTAATGCAGGATTTGGTCTGTGAGAGACCTGGAGTGAATTCAGGAAATAGCACCACGCTGGCCACAGCCACATAGGAATATACAAACCACACACACACACACACACACACACAGACACAGACTCTCCACATCTAACTGCCTGAGCTGTTAGGAGCCACCCTGCCCAGCCCCAGTTTCATTTCAGAAAACCTCTTTCTAGCACAGCGACCCACAGTCTGCAGCCTTCCCACATCACATGCACACGCAAACCTCAGATCTTTTCCAAGGTCAAGTGCCGTATGCGCCCTAATGCATGTCATTTCGTGCCATTTAGTGCGTGGGCAACGGTGCTGTCAGCAAGTCCCTATCTTTTCTCAATGCGTCGCTGGTAACGGTTTTTGAGGGTGCTGTCCTGCCTCCTTTTTCCCATGAGCCCTGTGGTTGGTGTGAAGAACGTGGTCATTTTCAAGCATGTGTCAGGGCAGAACTGGCTGCGTTTACCCCACTAGAAGAGATCATTAAATAGGTCCCAGCGCACCAGTGATGAGTGGCGTGGAGGTCTGGGTCTGGGTGTGGGTGGGAGGACGAGATAGACAGTCCAATTGTAAGAAGTGTTTTGTTCTTCCAGAAAGCCAGCAGGTCCTGGGGCCACCGAGCACCCAGCAGTCGGGACATGGCATCTGATGAGCTCACCGCTGGCAGAAGATAGAGGATCAGCACCGAATGGCCAGTCCCTCCAAGCCAGAGGGGGAACAGGGCAGGAGCAGCTGTGGTGAGCGACATTTGCTGCCCAGGAGGACACAGCCAGGTCATCACCAGTGGTGTGGCCAGTGATGTTAATGAAGCTGAAACTGCATGTGACCCTTGACCCTGCTGGAAAGACACGGATGCTTCAAGGTGACCTGGCCAAGAGCTTTCACAGTTGTGTTATTCAGGGGCGGTGAAAAGTGAGAAGCAGCCTGTGTGTCCATGCAGGGGATGAAGGACAAACCGATAAAGGAAGGAGGGGTCGTGGGTGATTCCCACATATCAGGGAAGATCGGGTATGGGGTCAGGGGAGAAGAGTAACCAGGGAGAGGGATGCAGGAAGGCGATTTCAGCAAGACCCAAGCACTTTCACCTCCCGCTGCCTGGGAAGCAGGAGCCTGGAGGGGAGGGAAGGGTGATTGGGGGATCTTCCCACACCTGTGTGATGTCATTCACCCTGTGTCTGCTGTGCCCCCAGCGTGTGAGGACTGGGGGTGCTGGCTCGACAGAGAAGCAGAGGGCTCTCCATCTGGTTAGTGTGAGCTCCCTCCCAGGGCGGACTTTGGGGAAGGATCCCAAAAAAGATATACAAATGGTTGACAAGTGCATGAAAAGATATTTTAAAACTGGGTTGTCATGATGTAAAATCTGTAAGTTTATGAAGAACGTTGATCTGTATGCTGAAAACAAGTAAATTTGATGGCGTGTCAATGACATCTCAATAGAGCAATGATGGCATATGGAAACACACGCAAATATACTCGTTTGCGTATATATTTCTGAAAAGCAAACAATGTGCTTTGGGAATGCCCACGCTGGCAGGTCTTGGCTTTCTTTTTCTCCCTCCCTCTCTGACTCTGTATTTCCAGCATCTCACAGAAGCCCAAAACAGCTCAATTCCACTTTGCAGTTGAATTAATAAAGATCAGTAACGAGAAGGTGGATTTCACGCACCTGACCTTAAGCTCAGTCCAGGGCTCAGCAGAGGTCAAGGCAAAGGCTAAGGACGAGATCTCTGCCATGCAGATTCCCCAAAGCCAGCTCCCCCTGACGCTGCTTATGTGCATGCCATGTCCTGCTCTTTTGCATCCTGAAAATGTCCAAGCAATTTCACAGCAGTGTAGGGGGCAGAGGCACGTTGGCAGAGGGCTTTCCAGTTGTTATTTGCAGTTCCAGTCCACGGCAGAAATCCATGCTGTTTGCAGATGCAACAACCACTTCTGGGGTCTTTATTAGTGTCCTGTAGCTGCTGTAATATAAGACCACAGACCAGGTGGCTTAAACAACAAGAACTTGTGCCCTCACAGTTCTGGCGGTCTGAAATCTGAAAATAAAAATGTTGGCACGGTTGGTTCCTTCTGAAGACTGTGAGGAGAGTATATTCCTTGCCTCTCTCCCAGATTTTAGTGGCTGTTGGCAATCTTTGGTGTACCTTGGCTTGTTGATATATTGCTCCAGTTGTTCCATACCAGGGTCCTTGGACTCTTTAGTGTGTGTGCTCAGTCACTTCAGTCGTGTTCAGCTCTTTGTGACCCCATGGACTGTAGCCCACCAGGCTCCTCTGTCGGTGGGATTCTCCAGGCAAGAATACTGGAATGGGTTGCCATACCCTCCCTCCAGGGGACCTTCCATCCTAGGGATCAAACCCACATCTCTCACGTCTTCTGCATTGGCAGATGGGTTCCTTCCCAGTGCCATCTGGGAATCCCTCTGGACTCTTAAATCAATAGAAATTGATAAGAGTCCAGAAATTCAGGCAAGACTGCAGTACAAGCAAGTGAGAACAGGAAACAGGTGCTGAAATTTCCTTGGCTGTCCAGTGGTTAAGAATCCACCTTGCAATGCAGGGGATGCAGGTTCAATCCCTGGTTGGGGAGCTAGGATCCCACGTGCATTGGGCTAACTAGGCCCATGTGCCTCAGCTAGAGAGTCCATGTACTGCAAAGAAAGATCCTGAGTGCAGCAACTAAGACCCGATGAAGACAAATAAATAAATATTAAAAAAAAAATTTAAGAAGAAAGAAACTGATGCCTTTGGTCACTCTCTGAGATGGGAGTTGAGATAGTTCCTTAAATGGGGTGGGGGTGGGGGCAGATCAGTAGGTTGGGCAGGAGGTGTAGCTCAGGTGGCTGCCCACCCCCTTCTTGGTGCTGGGCACAGGGATCATGCGCAGTACTCTGCTTTTGCCCGGGGCACCTCAGGAGAGGCAATCGGTTTGTAGCCTTTTGGTATCTTATTGTGCATTTGCTGTGCTATGCTAAGTTGCTTTAGTCGTGTCCAACTCTTTGCCATCCCACGGACTGTAGCCTGCCAGGCTCCTGTGGCCATGGAATTTTCCAGGCAAGAATACTAGAGTGGATTGCCATTTTCTCCTCCAGGGGATCTTCCCAACCCAGCGACTGAACCTGAGTCTCTTGTCTCTTGCCCTGGGAGGCAGATTCTTTACCACTGCACCACGTGGGGAAGCCAATAGGAAGTCTCCAGATTTCCCTCTTCTCACAAGAGCACCAGCCCTATTGGATCGAGGGCCCACCCTAATCCAGTATGACCTCATCTTAATTAGTTACATTTGCAAAGACCCAAATGCATTTGGATTTATGACTCAAATAAGATCGTATTCTGAGATTCTGGGTGGACATGAATTATAGGCGGATCCTATGTATCCTAATACAGGGACCTGTCAGCAAATAATCTAAAGTGATTTCTTAGGCACTGCCTAGGAAGGGAATAATAGCTATATAAGTTGAAGTCTGTGCCTAAGTCCAGTTCATCACTTCCTTGGCCTAAGTTAGCTTTGGCCCCACTGGGTCATTCTGATAGCGTCAGAGTCCAGATCGCAGCAAGTGAAGGGCTGGGTCTGGGTGGGGGCTTGGAGTCAGACCTAGGGGTCCCAACCCAGCTCCACATCTGGGGCAGTGCTGATCAATCTGGACTTGGTTTTCCTTGTCCATCACACAGGGATAGTCATAACCCCACCCTCATACATGCTGCTAGGACTAAGCAAGACTATGGTGTGTGCAGAAAGCTCAGCTCTGGGCCTTGTTCAGCGACCGCACCCAGGAAACCAGAGCTGTTTCTGGGCTCCTCTCCCCTGTGCACCCACTTTTAGGTCTCCTTCCAAAATCTGGAATCCGGAGAATGTGGGCCTCATGCCAGCAGCAGTATCTCATCCTGGCTAATGATGACGGCTGAAATATTGGGTCAGTCATGAATTGTGGGTCAGTCATGAGCTGCAGCCCAAGAGGGGTGCTAGGATTCAGTGAGCATTCCTGCAGAGAAGAGGGTCCCATTGAACCTTGTGGCCTGAGAAGGCTTCCTGCTCGCCCTCTCCCAGTTCCCTCTGCCACCCTGTGCTCCCCTAGAAGGTTCTAGAGCCCATCCAAGTTGGGAATAGGTTTTGTCTGCACTGTGGATGCCTGTGGCACCATGGCAAGTCTAGTTAGGCTTTTCTCTGTCCTCTTTCTGCCCGCACGCATTAACAAAACAAGGATTCCCTCCCCTTCAGGTCTAAGGTCAAGACCAAGGTCATCTCCTGCTGCTCCAGCCTCCACCAGGCCAGGTCCCACCGCCCAACCTTTGCTCAGGCTGTGTCCACAGACTGCAGGCCCTTCCTCCAGCTCTCTGCATAGCCATCTCCTCCTGGCTAGTCTCTAAGTCTCAGCTTAAACATCATCTCTTCCAAGGGGACCTCCCAACCTGAAAGGACCCTCTAGTCTTGTTCTATCCTAAGGCCTTGTTACCAGGTGGATATCTGCAATATCCAGAGACATAAAGATCACTATTTAAATTGCCATTTAGTACATTCTCAACACTGCATAAGCATCACCTCTATCTAGTTCCAGAACATCTTGTCACTCTGAAAAGAGACCCTGTGTGCATTAAGCAGTCATACCCCATCCCGCCCCACCCCACGCCCCCAGCCGTTGGCAACCACTAATCTGCTTTTCTATTTCTGTAGATTTGTTACTTAGTTCAGGCTCACTCTGCTTGCCACATAAGCCAATAAGTCGGGAGACAAGGTGTTGAGGCAAGTAATAACAACTTTATTCAGAAAACCAGCAGACCGAGACGATGGCAGACTAATGTCTCAAAATAACCATCTTACTAAGGTCTGGGTGCCAGTTTCTTTCACAGAACACAGAAGGGGAAGCAGTGTGGAAGTAAAATTTCAGTTCAGTTCAGTTCAGTCACTCAGTCGTGTCTGACTCTTTGCGACCCCATGAATTGCAGCACGCCAGGCCTCCCTGTCCATCACCAACTCCCGTTTAAAAAGACATTAATCTTGCAAATATCTCCTGGACTGGCCAGGCTTGGGGAAGGGATGTGTTCATTTCTTTCTTCCAGCCATTCACAGGTGAACAGAATCAGAATGTTTCCCTGAACAAAGACACTTTAGTTTAACATTCAGGCAGAGAGGAAGGTTTCTCCAGGCAGGACATTATGTGTAGACAGTATCCTTTTACTGAACAAAAGCAATGGGAAGCAAAGGTTAAAGTCAAAGATCCAACCTGAAGTCAGGTTTTGTCCTTCCCCATAGCAGATTTGCCTGTTCTGGACGTTTCATATAAATGGAATCACAGACTATGTGGCCTTTGATGTGTAGCTTCTTTCACTTAGAATAATGTCTTTAAGATTCATCCATGCTGTAGCATGAATCAAGTCTTCATTCTTTTTTATGGCTGAATAATACTCCACTATATGGACATGCCGCAGTTTGTTTATCCATCCACTGGTTAGTGAACATTTGGGTTGTTATACCTTCTGGCAATGGTGAATGTTCATAGTTAGGCTATGAACACTCATGTGCAAGGTTTTTTTTAACACCTGTTTTCAATCCTTTGAGTCCGTACCTAGTAGTGAAATAGCTGGATCATGGTGTAATTCTGTTTCACTTTTTGAAACCACCAAACTGTTTTCCACAGCAGCCACACCAATTTACAGTCCCACCAACAGTGCACAAGGATTGCAATTTCTCCACACCCCTGACAATACTTATTAGTGTCAAACTTTTTGATTCTGGCCATCCTGGTAGGTGTGAGGAGGTATATCATTGTGGTTTTTATTTGCATTTCCCTGATAACTCAGATTTAGTCTAAAGAGTTGGGGTGGGGGGCGGGGGGCAAAGGGAGAGTGCCAAGCATGGATGTGAATATCTCATTGTGGTTTTTAAGAAACTCCAGTGGGGACTTCCCCAATGGTCCAGTGATTAAGACTCTGTGCTTCCACTGTAGGGGACCCGATTTCAATCCCTGGTCAGGGAACTGAGATCCTGCATGCTGCATGGTGTGACCAAAAAGAGAGAGAGAGAAAGAGATGGCTCTGATAAGAGGAAGGACTTTTGAGAATCAAGAGAGAGAGCAGAGAGACCAACATAGGGCTTTGCAACATTTTGCATCTCACCAAAGGTACCCAAGTTCTGGCCAGGATTTGGTGGGACATGCAGGAGGCAGAGAGAAGGACAAGCCTGTCTCGTCTGAACTTCTGCCACTCACCAGCCGGGTAATTTCATGGACCATCCTGGAGGGCCGATTCTGACCCTACAGGGTTTGTTGAAGAGATTGAGCAGACAGCACAGCGTGACAGTGTCCAGCCCTCAGTTGGTTGTACACTCATGTGCGTCCCCTCTGTGCCCACTCACATCTTCCGTAGCCCCTCAGCCCAGAACAGGACGGGCATCCCATCGTCAGAAAATGGCTTCGGTTGCAAGCCACCTGCTTTTCCAAAGCCAGTGAAGGATCGGGGGCTGGTTCCTGAGAAGAACGGCGGTCCAGGTGCAGCATCTCCGTGCTGGGCAACAAACCTTTCAGAGCTCCCACTTAGACTCACGGAAGAGAAGGTCTAACTGTAGAAAGCCAGTAAGGGCAACTCTAAGGCTTTGTTCCTGGATTTCTGTGCCCCAGCACTGCTGACATTTGGGGCCAGATTATTCTTTGCCATGGCGGGTGGCGGCTGTCTATGCTATTCTTGGGCTTCCATGGTAGCTCAGATGGTAAAGAATCCACCTGCAATGCAGGAAACCTGGGTTCGATCTCTGGGTTGAGAAGATCCCCTGGAGGAGGGCATGGTACCCACTCCAGTATTCTTGCCTGGAGAATCCCCATGGACAGAGGAGCCTGACAGGCTACAGTCCATAGGGTGACAAAGATTCGGACACAAATGAGTGACTAAGCACAAGCAAACCCAGCAGATGCCAATAAAACCACACCCAGCTGAGAATCACTGGTTTAGAAGATCCCAAGTTTTTCACTTTGGAAACCAAATTCTTGGTATTTGCACAAAATACCTGTTTCCCAAGAAAACCATGTTTGGAAAGATGCCACCATACTATGAGTTCTATCAAGTAATGATTCATAGCCCATTTTTATCAGCTGTCACTCACCAAGAGAATCAGTGGTATAGACTATCTACTAATAAACTGAGACAAGTAACGGGAACACAGAAGTGCCCTTTGTCACCCACCATGGAGATAACTAGTTCAGGCAGGATCATAATAGATGCTAATGATGATGATAGGAGGGTGGAAGGAACAGGTGATTGGTGTGGACACAAAGGATTTGACCACAAAAAACCTCCCAGTGCAAAAGGGAACACAGGGCCTTGTGGTGGAGACTCTTGGTGTCAAAGTGTGAAATTAGGAGGCATAAGACCACCCTCACTTCTGACACCAAGAGCAACTGGCATCACTAACTTAACGGAGGTGAGTTTGAGCAAGTTACAGGAGTCTGTGATGGACAGGGAAGCCTGGTGTGTTGCAGTCTATGGGGTCACAAAGAGTTGGATACAACTGAGCAACTGAACTGAACTGAAGACCTCCCTCAGGTTCAATAATCTTCTAGAAGGATTCACAGAACTCACTGAAAGTTGTTACATATGACAGTGAAAGGATATAGGTTAAAATCAGCCAAGAGAAGAGTCTAGAAGAAATCCAGACATGGGCTTCCAAAAGGTTCCCCCACCCAGTGCAATCAGCAAAGAGTTATGTTCCTGGCAATGTGTGACGTCACACACGGTGTACCGCCAACCAGAGATGCTCACTCAATGTCCAGAGTTTTCATTGGAGGTCTGAGGTCAACTGCCAATGTGCCTGACCTTTAGTCTCCAGGCCATCTGGGGGTCAACCTGAGACCACACAGCCCGAGGTCCCCATCGTAAATTAGATTATTTGGGGTGGCCCAAGTTTCCAGGTAAACAAACACACTCTTCTCAGGCAGAATATCCCAGAGGTTTAGAGGGCATGTCCCAAGAGCCAATAGCAAAGTCCAGACTCTCTTTGAATCGGGTTCAATTCTTTACTACACACAAGATAATACCCAGTGAAGGGACCAGATGACAGGGGAGCTTCCTGATGTGGTATCCTGAGAAGAATACATCATTGATTCTGTGGTCCTGCCAAGAATTCGGGGGCCTGACTCTGGACATAGGGTCTACTGATAGCTCCAGGTTGAGAGTCATCCACAGACTGAAAGGGTGTGTGTGTTTTTCTTTCCCAGAAGTTTTATTGAGATATAATTCACACACCATACAATTTGACCATTTAAAGTGTCCAACTCAATGGTGTTTTCAGTATATATACTATAGTGTATACACACACATATATATATATATGTATGTACTTCCCCAGTGGCTCGGCAGTAAAACTGCTGCAATGCAGGAGACGCAGATGTGGGTTCAGTCCCTGTGTTGGGAAGATCCCCTGGAGGAGGAATGGCAACCCACTCAAGTATTCTTGCCTGGAGAATTCCATGGGCAGAGGAGCCTGGTGGCTACAGTCCAGTGGGTTGCAAAGAGCTGGACACAACTAAAGTGACTGAGCATGCAGACACACGTTTGTGTAAGTGTCATCATAGGCATTTACAGAACATTTTCGTGATCTCAAAAAGAAATCCCATGCCCGTTAGCTATCATACCACCCCTCCATCCTCTTCCCACCCTAAGCAACCACTCATCTGTCTTCTTTCTCTATTAAGACCCTATTCTTTAGGACTTCCTTGAAGGTCTAGTGGTTAAGAATCCATCTGCCTATGCAGAGGACATGGGTTTGATCCTTGGTGGGGGAAGATCCCACATGCTGCAAAGCAACTAAACCCTTGAGATGCAGCTCCTGAGCCTGAAAGCTGTGATTACTGAAGCCTGCATGCCCGGAGCTCATGCTTCACAAGAGAAGCCGCCGCAATGAGAAGCCCACACACCACAATGAGAGAGTAGCCCGCCCTTGCCATAACTGGAGAAAGCCCACGTGAAGCAACCAAGACCCAGCGCACCAAAAATAAATACATTAAAAAAATTTTTTTTAAACTCTATTCTTTTAAACCATCAGGACCATGAAGGAAAAGGAAAGACTGAGAAATGTTCAATGTTCTAACTAAACGGTCAGCCGGAGTCCAGATGGCACCTGGTGACTGCTGGCAGCACCACCCTAGTGTAATGGTGGATTCATGCAGTCGCAAGTGGGTTTTGTAGGAGAGTGTCCTTGTTTGTGGGATAGTGTCAGGTGAGTGAGTAGCATGTGTGTCAACTGCTCGGGGATGATTCAGAAAATAAAGCACTGTGATGAGTGGAGATCTAGAAAGCAAGGGACCGGGGGCAAACAGGACCAAATGTCCACCTTCAGGGAATCCATCTGAAAGGAGGTTCTTGGCCATTTATCTGTAATTCTGAAATTATTTCAAAAGAAATTATAAAAAGGATTTAAATTTTAATTAATTACTTTAAGTTATTGAAAAATTTTAAAAATCATTTAAATTTTTATCTTTAATTATTAAAAATATTTTTAAAAATTTGACCATGTATTTACCAAATATATTAATATTACTTTTTCTCTCTTTCATTTTTCACATACATTTGCAATCATTGCAAATTGTATCACTACCATATAGCATTTCTTGTTTTCATTTTTTTTTTTAATTTATAGATTTTTTTTTTTTAACAGCTTTAAGTTTCCAGAAAAGTAGACTGGAAAGTTCACAGTTCCCCTTGCAACAATTTCCCCTATTATTAACATCTTGCACTGGGGTGGTACATTTGTTAACAATTGATGAATATGAATATTGATGTATTACTATTTAAGTCTGCAGTTTATAGTAGGGTGGTGCACATTCTATTTTCAGAAAGTGCGTGCTGAGTCGCTCAGTCATGTCCTACTCTTTGCCATCCCATGGACTGTAGCCTACCAGGCTCCTCTGTCCATAGAGTTTTCCAAGCAAGATTACTGGAATGGGTTGCCATTCCCTCCTCTAGAGAATCCTCCCAACCCAGGGATCAAGCCCCAGTTTCTTGCATCTCCTGCATTGGCAGGTGGATTCTTTATCACTTCACCACCTGGGAAATCCATTCTATGGGTTTTAACAAATGTATGATGTCATATATCCACAATTGCATGATCCTAAGATTAGTATATTCTTTTTCAATTATAAAAAGAAAGAGAAAGAGAGAGAAAGAGGGAAGAAAAAAAGGGAAGGAAGAAAATCTAGGTCAGTCTCCTGGTCTTTCCCCTTCTTGCCTTAGCCCCAGCCATCATCCTCTCCTGCCCACTGTCAAAAGGTGAGCTCCACAACAGAGGGCAGAGGGAGGGGGTGTGACTTGGTCACCCTGCCCATCGCAGAATACGATCTGGGACAGGAGCCCCTGCCCCACCCCCTCCTGAGTCATCCGTCCCCAGAGATCCCTCAGCCTAGGACCCCACTTGGCAGACTCACTATCCATTTTATTTTAGATATGATGCTAAAATCAAAAGCAACAAAAGAAAATAGATTAAAACTTTTGTGCATCAAAGACTGTCAAGAAGGACTTCCCTGGCAGTCCAGTGGTTAAGACTCCACTTGCAATGCGGGGGACACATGTTTGATGCCTAGTCAGGGAACTAAGATCCCACATGCCATGTGGTGCGGGGTGGGGAGTGAACGATCAAGAAAGTACAGAGACAACATGAAACAGGATGAAATATTTGCAGACAGTATAGCTGATGAGGGATCAATACCAGAATATATTTAAAAAGAAAACTCTTATAACTCAGCAACAGCCAGAAAAGGACAAACAACCTCATTGAAAAATAGGCAAAGGACTTGAATAGACATTTCTTCAAAGATGATACACAAATGACCAATCAGCACATGACAAGTTGCCCTAAATCTCTAGTCATCAAAGAAATGAAAATCAGAACCATGATGAGATACCTCCTCGAACCTGTCAGGATGGCTACTATCAAAGCAGCAGAAACTAACAAGTGTCGAGGAGGACGTGGTGGAATTGGAATACCTGCACACTGCTGGTGGGAATTTAAAATCGTGTGGTAGCTGTGGAAAGTAGTCTGGCAATTCCTCAATAAGATAAATACAGAATTAGCATATGATTCAGCAATTCTACTTGTATATACATATATATATATATGGGCTTCCCATTTAGCACTAGTGGTAAGGAACCCGCCTGCCAATGCAGGAGACAAGAGACGAGGGTTTGATCCCTGGGTCGGGAGGATCCCGTGGAGGAGGGCATGGCAACCCACTCCACTATTCTTGCCTGGAGAATCTGCATGGACAGAAGAGCCTGGGGGACTATAGTTCATAGGGTCTCAGAGACTGAAGAGACTTAGCATGCATACATATATGTGTGTATATATATATGTATGTATATAAATATATACCTGAGAGATTTGATAATATGGACTCAGATAATTGTACAAACACAACCACAACAGCACCAGTCACAATCGCCAAAAGGTGGTAACAGCCCAAATGTCCATCAATAAATAATGAAATGATGAATAGATAAACAGAATGTGATCCATTCACACAATGGAACAGTCAGTTCAGTTCAGTCGCTCAGTCGTGTCCAACTCTTTGCGACCCCATGAATCGCAGCACGCCAGGCCTCCCTGTCCATCACCAACTCCCGGAGTTCACCCAGACTCACGTCCATCAAGTCAGTGATGCCATCCAGCCATCTCATCCTCTGTCATCCCCTTCTCCTCCTGCCCCCAATCCCTCCCAGCATCAGAGTCTTTTCCAATGAGTCAACTCTTCACATGAGGTGGCCCAAGTACTGGAGTTTCAGCTTTAGCATCATTCCTTCCAAAGAAATCCCAGGGCTGATCTCCTTCAGAATGGACTGGTTGGATCTCCTTGCAGTCCAAGGGACTCTCAAGAGTCTTCTCCAACACCACAGTTCAAAAGCATCAATTTTTCAGCGCTCAGCCTTCTTCACAGTCCAACTCTCACATCCACACACGACCACTGGAAAAACCATAGCCTTGACTAGACGAACCTTTGTTGGCAAAGTAATGTCTCTGCCTTTGAATATGCTGTCTAGGTTGGTCATAACTTTCCTTCCAATATTACTCAGCCATAAAAAAGGGATGACGCACTGACACATGCTAATACCTGGATGAACTTGAAAAACATCATGCTGAGAGGAGGAAGTCAGACACAGACAGACAGTGTATGATTCTATTGATGTGAAATATCCAGAAAAGACAAATCCACAGAGACGCTGTTTATATTATTAGTTATGGATAGTTAATCATAATATAGGGTCCTAGGTTCTATATTATTATATACTAGGGTCCTCATATCTGCTGCCACCCTTTAACTAAAGAGTCTTAGCTTGATGAGGGGAAAGATGTGTTTTATGAACAAACTTCTGTAGCACATTTTGTGGGGTGCTTTATTGGCAGGACCAATAAAATCTAATATTTTCATGACTTTTGGATGTTAAAAGAGAACTTTGGGAAGTTTTGTTCTCTTTGCAGTCACATTAAAATAAAAACATTTTATTCAAAACAAATTTCACAGAGATGACAGAAAGCAGATTAGTGGCTTGGAGCAGGGGTGGGGGTGCGGCTGCTGTGGGAGGGGACATGAAGTAACTGCTCATGGCCATGGGGTCTCTTTTTGGAATGAAGTGTGTGTTAGTTGCTCAGTCATATCCGACTCTTGGTGACCCCAGGGACTGTAGCCCACCAGGCTCCTCTGTCCTTGGGGATTCTCCAGGCAAGAATACTGGAGTGGGTTGCCAAGCCCTCCTCCAGGGGATCTTACCGACCCAGGGCATAGCAGGCAGTTTACCATCTGAGCCACCGGGGAAGCCCTTTATGGGGTGATAGAAATGTTCTAAAATGGGCTCTGGTGGGGATTGCCTAACTCTGGGGATATACTATAAACCATTAAATTGGGCCCTTTAAAATGGGTGAATTGTGGACTTTCTTGGTGGTCCAGTGCATAAGACTCTGTGCTCCCAAGGCAAGGACCCGGAGTTCCATCCCCAGTCAGGGAACTAGATCCCACAAGCCACAACTAAAGATCTGCCTGCCACAATTGAAAAAAAAAAAGTCATGCCCCAACAAAGATCAAAGATTCCCCATGCCACAGCTAAGACCTGGCACAGCCAAAATAAATAAATAAATAAATATTTTTTTAAATTCCATTTTTTAAGAAAATGGGTGAAATGTATGAAATCTCTCACTAAATCAGTTACTCAAGAAAATGAAGCTCCATATATCCTTCTAATTCTCTGTATATTCATTCTATTAATGTTTGAGAGTTTGATATTGAAATTCCCGCTAAAAATCATCTACTTAAAAAAATAATTGTAGTATATGGAACCTAGTTCTGTACTTCCAAAGTCTCCTGGAAATGTGTTATCATGCTTTCATAATGTAGAAAAATAAAAATAAGCTCCAGGCATGATCTTCTGCCAGAGTGTGGCAGGGTCTGGCGCTGTGGCCACCCTCTGGCCCTGCGTGCCTCTTGGGCAGCAACCTGAAGCCCCAGACGGCGCTGCTGAATTTGCTTTGAAAATTTGGATCTAAAAGTCTATCCTGGCTCTGCGTCCCTGTGCTGGGAATGGCTTCTGTCCACCCCCACCCCCACCCCCGGCCCCCGCCACGGGAGGCCGCAGTTTTTCTCCATCGTGCTGTTCCAAGAGTGACAGGCTGTGCTTGCTTCAGCAGGAAAATAGGCTGAGATTTCAGCATCACTGGAACCTGGACAGGCCACAGGAGATGGTCTGTGCCGAGCAGGAGAGCTGGCTCTGGGCCAGCAGGGCTCTGCAGACACAGGAGATCCTTAGGAAGTGGAAGCCCCAAGGCAGGAGAAAGGATTTCCTCCCTAGCTCTGGTCATGCATCGGGCAGGGGGCGGGAGACCTCCACTCACAGAGCCTGGGCACCTTTTCCCACCCATACCCGCTGGGCACCCTGCCAGGGTGGGGGTGAGGGGGAGTGAGGTAGGCAGGCACACCTTGACCTTGCCAACAGGGACAGATGCCCTGGGGAGGGGGTCGTACTGGCAATTTGATTGCTGGCTGCTTTCAGGATTCAGGGGAAGTTACTGCTAATAGGTACAGGGGCAGGGTAGTGAAAAAATGTTCTAGAACCCGACAGAGATGAGAGTTGTACAGCTTCTTGAATATATTGAATGAAACTGAATTGTTCCCTTTAAAACGGTTACCTTTATGGTATGTGTGAATCTCTTCTCCATTAAAGAAAAGAGAAGGGACTTCCCTGGTGGTCCAGTGGTTAAGAATCACCCCACAGTATTCAGAGAAGGCCAGTTCAGAGGTTTTATTTCCTGTGGGTATCTTTTAATAAAGAAGGAAAAGCAGGAACGGTGTATCTTTAGAGTACATGCAAAACAGAAGTGTCTGATTAGAAATAATTTTGAAAAAAAAAAGTGAAAGTCGCTCAGTCCTGTCTGACTTCGCAACACCATGGACTAGTCCATGGAATTCTCCAGGGCAGAATACTGGAGTCAGTACCCATCTCCTTCTCCAGGGGATTGAACCCAAGCCTGCCACATTGCAGGTGGATTCTTTACCACCTGAGCCACCAGGGAAGCCCAAGAATACTGGAGTGGGTAGCCTATCCCTTCTCCAGTGGATCTTCCTGACCCAGGAATCGAACCAGGGTCTCCTGCATTGCAGGTGGATCCTTTACCAACGAAGCTATCAAAGAAAAAAAAAGTCTGCCCTGAAATGCAGGGGATGTGGGTTCAAACCTTGGTCAAGGAACTAAGAGCTCACATTCTGTGCAGCAACTAAGCCCACTCGACACAACAACTGAACCCCTGTACTCTGGTCTCTGTACCACAGTGAAAAATCCCATATGATGCAAGGAAGATGTTGCATGCTGCAAACAAGACCCGAGGCAGCCAAATAAATGTTTTTTAAAAAACATAGAAGAGAAAGAAAAAGAAAAGAGAAAGAAAAAGAGAAAAGACGAGAAAGAAAAAAAAAAAATGCATCTTGCTGCTGAGGAACCCAGAACACTCAGCGTGGCCAGGATTCCAGAGGGTCTTGATTTTAAAAAATAAAAAATTCACATATTGGGATATAGTGAAGTCATTCTGCCTTATGCATAAGTTAACTTGAATTTTATGCTAACTAAACTAGCCTGTTCGTGGCCTATCATAGATACATTATGTGTGTGTTCAGGTGTCCGACTCTTTGTGACCCCATGGACTGTAGCCTGCCAGGCTCCTCTGTCTGTGCGATTCTCCAGACGAAAATACTGGAGTGGAGTGCCATTTCCTCCTCCAGGGGACCTTCCCCACCCAGGGACCTAACCCTCATCTCCTTCGTCTCCTGCATCAGCAGGCAGATTCTTCACCAGTAGTGTCACCAGGGAAGCTCACATACATTGTACATCCGCTTTATTTATTTAAGGAAAGGCCACGTTGACCGGAAGTAAAGAATGTCCACGATAGAAAATAAAGATTAAATGCCCCTTCTCCTGGAGTGACAGTGCTAGTCCTCCTCTGATGATAAGACTCCGTTCCCAGGTGCCCGGCCATGCCTACTCGCTGTGTGCGTGCTAGCCTGTTCTTTATTTTGGACCACTAAAGAAATGTAACCCTGACTTGTTTAATGTTTTTTGTTCTTTCAAGATATGAAAACTGTGCTGAAAACCCTGCTTCTCCCGAGCAGCTTCTCAGAGTGATCTGGAAAGATGACTTCTGGGCTGGTCCTTGCTGCTGCTGCTAAGTCACTTCACTCGTGTCCGACTCTGTGTGACCCCAGAGACGGCAGCCCACCAGGCTCCCCCGTCCCTGGGATTCTCCAGGCAAGAACACTGGAGTGGGTTGCCATTTCCTTCTCCAATGCAGGAAAGTGAAAAGTGAAAGTGAAGTCACTCAGTTGTGCCTGACTCTTAGCGACCCCATGGACTGCAGCCCACCAGGCTCCTCCATCCATGGGATTTTCCAGGCAAGAGTACTGGAGTGGGTTGCCATTGCCTTCTCCATGGGCTGGTCCTTAGTCTGGCTCAAATAAAACTCTTTCCTATTCTTATTATGCACAGAGCAGACGTCCAGTGGAGCAAGTGAATTTTGGAGCCAGACGAAAGTTCAAATTCTGACTCTTGCATTTACCAGCTGTGTAAGCTGGGAAAAGCTGAGTCTTTTAATTACCTCGGCTGTCAAGTGGAGATCACAACACTTCCTTTCAGATCAATTTGGGGATTAAAACTCAATTTGCAGATTCAACTCACTGGGACCTTGTCTGGCATGTGGAAAGCACTTGATAGAAAGGAATCATGTTCACCCTGTGGAACACAATCCCTGAGGCAATGAAAAGGAAAGATATACGGACACATGCAATGACGTGGACAAATCTCAGAATAATAATGCTGATTGAAAGAAGACAAAGAGTACATATTATAAAGTTCCACTTATAGAAAATGCAAACTATAGTGACCCAAAGTGGCTGCTTGAGAAAGAGGGGGAGGGACAGGCAGGAAGGATTAGGAAGTGTTGTTATTTTTTAGTTATTATAATGTAATAAGAAATATATACCTGTTCAGGAACACAGCTCCTAAACCCGCTGTTGTTTCCTAAGTGATAAGAGCAACAGGAACATATTTTGCTAAAATATTTGGTTTCAGTCCCGTTTCTGAAATAGAAAAGTGTCTTTTATTGTTTACACCCTTTTCTTTAAAAAAGAATAACGTCAGATTTTTAAAAATTCTGTTTGTATATTTACGGCCGTGCTGAGTCTTCATTGCTGCAGAGCAGGCTTTCTCCGGCTGTGGGGGTGGGGAGCTTTGCTTCTCACTGCGATGGCTTCTCTCGTTGCGGCGCACCGGCTATAGGCTTCAGAAGTTGCAGTGCGTGGGCTCAGTAGTTATGGCTCTGGGCTCTAGAGCACAGGCTCAGCAGTTGTGGTGCTCGGGCTTAGTTGTTCTGTGCGCAGTAGTTGTGGCGTATGGGCTTAATTGTTCTGTGGCGTGTGGACTCTCCCCGGACCAGGAATTGAACCCATGTCCCCTGCATTGGCAGGTGGATCCTTACCCACTGGGAAAATAATCCCTTTTCAATCACACCTGAATTTCAGGTGCTGAGATGACCTCTGGAAAGCACCTGAGGATGAGGGCTGGTTGCCTTGGAAATGAACCACGTGACTGGAGAGTCGGATCTTTCGGTTCCACCCCTTTGACCTCCAGGGAGAGAAGGACTGGAGATTGACGCTGAATCACTAAAAACCAACGATGAGTCAGTCATGCCTATGTCGCGGAGCCTCCATAGAAACCCAGAAGGGCCGCGTTCAGAGAGCTCCTGGGTTGGTGAACACGTGGAGGTGCTGGAAGGGTGATGTGTCCGAAGAGAGCATGGAAGCGCCACGTACCTTCCCACAAACCTTGCCCTGTGTGTCTCCTCTGTCTGGCTGTCCCTGAGTCCTACACTTTATTAAAAACAAACAAACAAACAAAAACAGTAACAACAAGGAATGTTCTTTCCTGAGTTCTATGAGCCATTCTAGCAAAGCATTGAAGCCGAGAAAGGGATCTTTGAAATCCACGATGTATTTCAGGTCCTTCAGAAGTCCTGGAGGCCCGGCCTTGGCCCTGGCATGGAAAATGGGGATGGTCTTGTGCAACTGAGCGCTCTACTGTGGGGTTTACACTAACTCTGCGGAGTTAGCGTTGAATCATACTGCGGACAGACTGGTGGTGGCCAAGGGGAAGGGCGCTGGGGGTGGTGTGGAACAGGAGGTTGAGGTTAGCAGATGTAAGCTTTTTAAAAAAATATGTATTTATTTATTTGGCTCTGCCGGATCTCAGTTGTGACATGTAGGGTCTTCTTTTTTTTTTTTTTTCTTCAGTTGCAGCATGTGGGATCTAGTTCCCTGATTAGAGATTGAATCTGGGCCCCCTGAATTGGAAGCATGATATCTTAGCCACTGGACCACCAGGGAAGTCTCGAATGTAAAGTTGCATTTATAAGATGGATAAACAATAAAGTCCTACTCTACCATACAGGGAACTATATTCAATATCCTATGATAAACCATAATGGAAAATAATGTTTTAAAATGTGCATATGTTCCCTGCTGGCTCAGCAATTAAGAATCTGCCTACAGGAGACACAGGTTCGATCCCTTTGTTGGGAAGCTCCCCTGGAGAAGGAAATGGCAATCCATTCCAGTATTCTTGCCTGAAAAATGCCATGGACAGAGGATCCTGGTGGGCTACAGCCCAGAGAGTCACAAAGAGTCAGACACAACTGAGTGAGCACACACACGAGTGTAACTGGATAACTTAGCTGTACAGTAGTAATTAACACAACAGTGTAAATCAGCATACTTGAATAAAAATACAATAAATAAAAACACAGCTTACTTCTTAAAAAATAATGGTAAAAGAAAAAGAATTGTTAGTGTGGAAAACCCATATGTTTGGTGTCAGAAGTGCTGAGTAGAGGACAGAAGACAGTTTTCTTTTAGGTCCTGAGGGACTTAGAGGGGTGATGGTTGTGTTCACTGTCTCGACTGTGGTTATAGGTCCACGGGCCGGTGTATGTATCCACACTTGGCTAGTTAAGGGCTTCCCTGGTTGTCCAGTGGTAAGGAATCTGCCTGCCAATGCAGGAGACATGATATGATCATGATTTAGTCCAGGAAGATCCCACTCGCTGTGGGGCAACTGAGCCCATGCATCGCAACTACTGAGCCTGTGCTCTAGAGCCTGGGAGCCTCAGCTAGTGAGCCCGCGTGCCCGAGAGCCTGTGCTCTGCAATGAGAGAAGCCACGGCAGTGAGAAGCCCACGCACCAAAACAAAGAGTAGCCCCCCTCACTGCAGCTAGAGAAAAGTCCTCGAGGCAACAAAGATCCAGTGCAGCAAAAAAAATAATGAATCAAAATTTTAAATGGCTGATCACAAAAAAACAGCTAAATACTTCACATACGTGCAGAATGTCAGGTATACCTCAATCAATCTGCTTATAAAAATAGAAACATGCTTTTTTGGATGTTTAGAACGCACATAATTTTATTTGTTGCTGTTTCATTTTCTGCTTCAGTTTCTCAAATTATTTTCACACAATTTTTAAAGGTGATACTCTGTTTAGTTATTAGAAAATGTTAGCTATGTTCCGTTACATTTTTAAAACAGGGAACACTTCCCTGGTGGCCCGGTAGTTAAGACTCTACACTTCTACCACACTTCTACTACAGGTGGCGTGGGTTTGATTCCTGGTCAGGGAACTAAGATCCCACATGCCGCATAGCCACAGTCAAAAATAAAAATTAAAGATACATTAAAAATGGAGACGCAGGAGAATGGGATGCGGGGCCAAGACTTTGCAAGGAAGCAGAAGCATCTCAGAGCTAGCAGGACAAAGGGGTCTGCAGTGTACATTTCGACTCCGTCCACTTTGGGTTTGGGAGAATCCAGCTGTCCCAGATGCTCCTGTGTGCCTCAGAAATGGCACACACGGTCCTGTCGACAGGAAGGAGCTCCTGCCCACTCCAAGTAGCATGAGGAAATGGTGAGGGGACGCGTCCAGTTGCCATCTTGGGGTGGAGGGACCCAGAGATCGAGCCAGGCTCCTCTCCTGGCCCAACAGGGTCCATCCCATCTCCCTGGAGCTGGAGGGCAGTAACGGGCAGGCAGTCCCCAGGCAAGCCACATCTGGCCCATCAGTTCTCAGGTCAGCTGTGGCAGAATCCATATGGCCTTGAGGGCCTGCAGGGATGTCGCCTGCACTTCTGAGCACCCATTGCAGCCTCACAGCAGAAATGTCTGGTTGTATGTCCCCAGAATCATTTCCTGGAAACCACAGTTTCCCAGGTTTTCATCTTCAGAGCAAAAGACACATCCTTCATCATCATCAGACGCTCGACTCTCTCCCTTGGGGCCTGAACACAGCCGCACTGTCACTGGGGCAGACCCCTGGCATCCCCCTGTGGGCCACCTGCGTCCGGGGGTGGGGGCGCCCATACTGATGCACCGTGTATACCCCTGCGGCTCCTTCTTCCTTTCACGTACTGTCCAGGTGCTTTAGCATTGTTGTGGGTTCCTTAACAAGATGGCAGCAGTCAGGCTCTCTCGACCCACCCTCTTACACACTCTCGCCCCCTGTTTTGTAAACAATGACTTTGCACAATAGTGCTGTGGCTGAGATCTCTTATGGCACCGCACACGCATGGCACAAGGTACCCGCTTGGCCCTGAGCTGCTTTGTGTGGTATGCCTGTATGAACTTCACCATGAAAGCGCTGGCTGCTGCTACGCTGGGGCTGCACTGAAGCAACATCATGGTTGTGTTATATGAGGTTACATTAAGGCTACATTATAGCTACATTATGGTTATGTTAGGGCTTCCCTTGTAGCTCAGTCGGTAAAGAAACTGCCTTCAGTGCAGGAGACCTGGGTTCGATTCCTAGGTTGGGAAGATCCCCTGGAGAAGGAAATGGCAACCCACTCCAGTATTCTCACCTGGAGAATCCCGTGGACAGAGGAGCCTGGCAGGCTACAGTCCATGGGATCACAAGAGTCGGACACGACTTAGCGACAAAACCACCGCCACCATGGTTATGTTATGACCGCTGCGTCAGCCAGGAGGGAGCCTGTGTTATGGCTGTCGTGCCGTGTCTGCAGTTTCTATGGCTCCTCAAGTCTCCTTCCAGCCTCTTAGTTTGTGTCTTTCCTACCCTGGGTTCAGCGAATAGGGTTCAGCAATACAGTTGCTAAGCCCCTCCTGGGGGACTCCCCCAACTGGGCAACTATGCCTCCGAATGAGTCCCCGTAACATGTGCTGTGTGCACCTGCCCACCTGACCTGGGGGCTGTCCACACCCATTTGCATCACCCAGGGCTACACATTTTCAGGAAGATCGCCATGCAGAGGCATTGGATCTGTCCTGGGAGGAGTGGAGGGCATCACCTGCAGCCCTTCTTACCAGCACCAGAGCCCTCGGCATGGCCCAGGGTCAGACTCCTCTAGGCACTGGCATCTAGGTGGCTGGCACCTTTGTCTGTCCCCTGGACTTCGACCTGGGCTTAATCATTCATTCTTGGAAGATCCTGAGAAGTGAGAGCAGGAACCCGCTTCAGATGGCATCCTTGCTCTGAAGTTTGATGGAGGAGAAAACTGAGGGCCAGACTATCCAGCCCCACATGGGCATCCTGGCTGGTTCTCCCTTCTGGGCAAACAGGCTGGAAATAAAAGTGCCACTGTGAATGCCCTGGCCCTGCCAGTCAGGCTGTTTCTGTCCTGGGGAAGATGCCAGCTCGGTGCCAGGAAAGTTCTGGACACACCCTGGGCCAGGAAGGAACTAAAGAGTCACCGGATCACCAGCAGTTCCAAGCACCCACTCCTCTGTGGGTGGACTCACCTCACTGTGCAGGAGACTGAGTCTGCAGGGGGCAGAGCCTGAGATAGTCCCTGGGCCAACAGCACCTCTGACGCAGTCCCCAGTTGGGGGGGGACAGAGACACGGCCCCTTGGGTGAAGTGGGCAGGTGTAGACAGCCCCCAGGTGGGGTGGGCAGGTGTAGACAGCCCCCAGGTGAGGTGGGCAGGTGTAGACAGCCCCCAGGTGAGGTGGGCAGGTGTAGACAGCCCCCAGGTGAGGTGGGCAGGTGTAGACAGCCCCCAGGTGGGGTGGGCAGGTGTAGACAGCCCCCAGGTGAGGTGGGCAGGTGTAGACAGCCCCCAGGTGGGGTGGGCAGGTGTAGACAGCCCCCAGGTGGGGTGGGCAGGTGTAGACAGCCCCCAGGTGAGGTGGGCAGGTGTAGACAGCCCCCAGGTGAGGTGGGCAGGTGTAGACAGCCCCCAGGTGGGGTGGGCAGGTGTAGACAGCCCCCAGGTGAGGTGGGCAGGTGTAGACAGCCCCCAGGTGAGGTGGGCAGGTGTAGACAGCCCCCAGGTGAGGTGGGCAGGTGTAGACAGCCCCCAGGTGAGGTGGGCAGGGGTAGACAGTCCCTAAGTGAAGTTAGACAGTCCCAGATGAGGTGAATATGTGCGGACACTCCCTAGGTAAGGTGACTGCTCCTTCCCATTCTTCCTTTCTCTCATCAAGTACTATGGACCCCATTTACCAGGCCAGAGAGCAGAGTGTTTAAAGACGCACCAGGTTAATCCAACTTTCAGCAGCTCATTATGAAGATCTGTTTTGACAGGTGAGTTCCAGAACCTCGGAGACCAGAGCTCACATCCCAGGGCACCAGGGGGGACCAAAACCCAAATGTAAAGCCAGCCCAAGCCCAGCGTGTAGTCCATGGTCTGAAGAGGACACCTCTTCCTGTGGTGTGGTGGGTGGCTTCCCAGGTTTGACACAGACAGCGTGGGAGCAGGACGGACCAGCTCCCAGGAGGGCTGCTTTGCAGGAAACAGTTCATTGTGCTTTTCTGGACACCTTCTGAGGCTCCCTCAGCATCCTGGCTCCCAAGCCCATGGCCCACCCGAGCCTGAACACTCAGCCTCCCACTGTCCTGTGAGCCAGATGGTTCACGCTTGCCTCCCGCAGCTGGTCCCGCCTCACCCGCCTCGTCTCCAGCGGGTCTCAGCTACAGGGTTAGGCCTTACCCTGCTGCTGCCTCTGTGTGCTTGCCTCCTAAGTCACTTCAGTTGTGTCTGACTCTGCAACCCCAAGGACTGTAGCCTGCCAGGCTTCTCTGTCCACAAGATCCTCCATGCAAGAAAATTGGCATGGGTTGCCATGACCTCCACCAGGGGATCTTCCCAATCTGGAGATTGAACTCACTTCTCTTATGTCTCCAGCGTTGGCAGGCGGGTTACCTGAATGTAAGACCACATACTACAAAACTCTAGAGGAAAATATAGGCACAACACTGTTTGACATAGATTGCAGCAAGATCTTTTGGGGGTCTCCTAGAGTAATGGAAATGGAAACAAACATAAACAAAGGGGCCTGAATTAAAAGCTTTTGCACAGCAAAGGGATCCATAAACAAAATGAAAAGGCAACTGACATAATGAGAGAAAATATTTGCGAATGACGCGACCAACAAAGGACTGATCTTCAAAATACACAAACAGCTCATCAGTTCAGTTCAGCTGCTCAGTCATCTACGACTCTTTGTGACCCCATGGACTGCAGCATACCAGGCCTCCCTGTCCATCACCAACTCCCAGAACTTGCTCAAACTCATGTCCATCACGTTGGTGATGCCATCCCACCATCTCATTCTCTGTCATCCCCTTTTCCTCTTGCCTTTAGTCTTTCCCAGCATCAGGGTCTTTTACAGTGAGTCAGCTCTTTACATCAGCTGGCCAAAGTATTGGAGTTTCAGCTTCAGCATCAGTCCTTCCAGTGACTATTCAGGACTGATTGCCTTTAGGATTGACTGGTTGGATCTCCTTGCAGTCCAAGGGACTCTCAAGAGTCTTCTCCAAAACCACAGTTCAAAAACATCAATTCTTCAGTGCTCAGCTTTCTTTATGGTCCAACTCTCATATCCATACATGACCACTGGAAAAACCATAGCCTTGACTATAGGGCCCTTTGTCGGCAAAGCAATGTTTCTGCTTTTTAATACACTGTCTAGGTTTGTCATAGCTTTACTTCCAAGGAGCAAGCATCTTTTAATTTCATGGCTTCAGGCACCATCTGCAGTGATTTTGGAGCCCAAGAAATAAAGTCTGTCACTGTTTCCATTGTTTCCCCATCTATTTGTCATGAAGTGAAGAGACCGGATGCCATGATCTTTGTTTTTTGAATGTTGAGTTTTAAGCCAGCTTTTTCACTCTCTTCTTTCACCTTCATCAAGAGACTCTTTAGTTCCTCTTCACTTTCTTCCATAAGGGTGATGTTATCTGCATATCTGAGGTTATTGATATTTCTCCCAGCAGTCTTGATTCCAGCTTGTGCTTCATCCAGCCTAGCATTTTGCATGATGTACTCTGCATAGAAGTTAAATAAGCAGGGTGACAGTATACAGCCTTGATGTACTCCTTTCCCAATTTGAAACCAGTCTGTTGTTTCACGTCTGGTTCTAACTGTTGCTTCTTGACCTGCATACAGATTTCTCAGGAGGCAGGTCAGGTGGTCTTGTATTCCCATCTCTTGAAGAATTTTCCAGTTTGTTGTGATCCACACAGTCAAATCCACACAACTGCAGCAAGATCTTTTCGGGCCCGTCTCCTAGAGTAATGGAAATGAAAACAATATAAACAAATGGGCCCGAATTAAACTTAAAAGCTTTTGCACAGCAAAGGGATCCATAAACAAGACGAAAAGACAACTGACAGAATGAGAAAATATTTGCAAATGACGCGACCAGCAAGGGACTGATCTTCAAAATACACAAACGGCTCATCAGTTCAGCTCAGCCGCTCAGTCATCTCTGACTCTTTGTGACGCCATGGACTGCAGCACGCTAGGCCTCCCTGTCCATCAAAGGCTTTAGTGTAGTTAGTGAAGCAGAAGTAGATGTTTTTCTGGAACTCTCTTGCTTTTTCGGTGATCCAGTGGATGTTGGCAATTTGATCTCTGGCTCATTGGCCTTTTCTAAATTCAGCTTGAACATCTGGAAGTGCTCAGTTCATATACTGTTAAAGCCTAGCTTGGAGAATTTTGAGCATTACTTCCCTAGCGTGTGAGATGAGTGCAATTGTGCAGTAGTTTGAGCATTCTTTGGCATTGTCTTTCTTTGAGATTGGAATGAAAACTGACCTTTTCCATTCCTGCTGCCACTGCTGAGTTTTCCAAATTTGCTCGCATATTGAGTGCAGCACTTTAACAGCATCATCTTTGGGATTTGAAATAGCTCAGCTGGAATTCCGTCACAGCCACTAGCTTTGTTCATAGTGATGCTTCCCAAGGCCCACTTGACTTTGCACTCTAGGATATCTGGCTCTAGTTGAATGATCACATCATCATGATTATCTGGGTCGTGAAGACCTTTTTTATATAGTTCTTCTGTGTATTCTTGCCACCTCTTAATATCTTCTGCTTCTGTTAGGTCCATACCATTTCTGTCTTTTATTGTGCCCATCTTTGTATGAAATGTTCCCTTCTTATATCTTAATTTTCTTGAAGAGATCTCTAGTCTTGCCACCTCTTAATATCTTCTGCTTCTGTTAGGTCCATACCATTTCCGTCCTTTATTGTGCCCATCTTTGTATGAAATGTTTCCTTCTTATCTCTTACTTTTCTTGAAGAGATCTCTAGTCTTTCCCACTCTATTTTCCCCCCTATTTCTTTGCATTGATCACTTAGGAAGGCTTTCTTTTCTATCCTTTCTCTTCTTTGAAACTCTGCATTCACATGGATACATCTTTCCTTTTCTCCTTTGCCTTTCACTTCTCTTCTTTTCTCAGCTATTTGTAAGGCCTCCTCAGACAACCATTTTGCCTTTTTGCATTTCTTTTTCTTGGGGATGATTTTGATCACTGCCTGCTATACAATGTCACAAACCTCCATCCATTGTTCTTCAGGCATTCTGTCTATCAGATCTAATCCCTTAAATCTATTTGTCACTTCCACTGGATAATCATAAGGGATTTGATTTAGGTCATACCTGAATGGTCTAGTGGTTTTCCCTACTTTCTTCAATTTAAGTCTGAATTTGGCAATAAGGAGTTCATGATCTAAGCCACAGTCAGCTCCTGGTCTTTTTTTTGCTGACATACAGTCAGCTTCTCCATCTTCAACTGCAAAGAATATAATCAATCTGATTTTGGTGTTGGCCATCTGGTGATGTCCATGTGTAGAGTCTTCTCTTGTGTTGTTGGAAGAGGGTGTTTGCTATGAGCAGTGTGTTCTCTTGGCAAAGGTCTGTTAGCCTTTGCCCTGCTTCATTTTGCACTCCAAGGCCAAACTTCCTGTTACTCCAGGGATCTCTTGACTTCCTACTTTTGCATTCCAGCCCCCTATGATGAAAAGGACATCTTTTTTGGTGTTAGTTCTAGGTCTTGTAGGTCTTCATAGAACCATTCAGCTTCTTCAACATTAGTGGTTGGGGCATAGACTTAGATTACTGTGATATTGAATGGTTTGCCTTGGAAATGAACAGACATCATTCTGTCATTTTTGAGATTGCACCCAAGTACTGCATTTCAGACTCCTTTGTTGACTATAAGGGCTATAGCATTTCTTCTAAGGGATTCTTGCCCACAGTAGTAGATATAATGGTTATCTGAATTAAATTCGCCTATTCCTGTCCATTTTAGTTCACTGATTCCTAAAATGCCGATGTTCATTCTTGCCATCTCCTGTGTGACCACTTCCAATTTACCTTGATTCATGGACCTTATATTCCAGGTTCCTATAAAATATTGTTCTTTACAACATTGGACTTTACTTCCATCACCCGTCACCTCCACAACTGGGTATTGTTTTCACTTTGGCTCAGCCTCTTCATTCTTTCTGAAGCTATTTCTCTGCTCTTCTCCAGTAGCATATTGGGCATCTACTGACCTGGGAAGTTCATCTTTCAATGTCGTATCTTTTTCCCTTTTCATACAAACCAATCAAAAAATGGGCAGAAGATCTAAATAGACATTTCTCCAAAAAAGACATACAGATGGCCAAAAGGCACATGAAAAGATGCTTGACATTGCTAATTATTATAGAAATACAAATCAAAACCACAGTGAGTTATCACCTCACACTGATCAGCTTGGACATCTTCACAAAATCTACAAATAATAAATGCTGGAGGTGCTATAGAGGAAAAGGAACACTCTACACTATTGGTAGGAATGTAAATTGGTGCACCCACTATGGAGAACAGTATGCTGCTGCTGTTGCTGCTAAGTCGCTTCAGTCGTGTCCGACTCTGTGCAACCCCATAGACGGCAGCCTACCAGTCTCCTCCGTCCCTGGGATTCTTCAGGCAAGAACGCTGGAGTGGGTTGCCATTTCCTTCTCCAATGCATGAAAGTGAAAATTGAGAGTGAAGTCGCAAAAAACTAAAAATAGAGCTATTGTACGATCTAGCAATCCCATTCCTTGGCATATGTCTGAGAAAACTGTAATTTGAAAAGATACATGCACTCCAATGTTCGTAGCAGCACAATTTCCAATAGCCAAGACATGGAAGCAACCGAAATGTCCATCAGCTGATGAATGGATAAAGAAGATATGGTATAGTTATGCAATGGAGTATTACTCAGCCATAGAAAAGAATGAAATAATGTCATTTGCCACAATATGGATGGATCTAGAGATTATCATTCTAAATGACGTCAGGCAAAGACATGTACCCTATGATATTGCTTACATGTGGAATCTTTTAACAATGATACAGGACTTCCCTGGTGGTCTATTGATGTAGAACCCACCTGCCAATGCAGGGGACATGGATTTGATCCCCGGTTCAGAAAGATTTCAGAGGGCAACTAAGCCCTCGTGCCACAACTTCTGAGCCTGTGCCCCGGAGCCCGAAAGCAAGAGTAACTGAAGCCCGAGTGCCTAGAGCCCACGTTCCACAACCAGAGAAGGCCCCGCAGTGAGAAGCCCGAGCACAACGAAGGGCGGGCAACTCCCGTCACAACTAGAGAGCGCACCAGCAGTGAGGAAGACCCCAAATCAATAAACAAAAATCTAAAAAACGATACAAATAAACTGACGTGCAAAACAGAAATACAGCAGATTCACAGACATAGAAAACAAACCTATAGTTACCAAAGGGGAAGGGAACAGGGAGTTTGGGATTAACGTATACACACTGCTGCTGCTGCTAAGTCGCTTCAGTCGTGTCCGACTCTGTGCGACCCCATAGATGGCAGCCCACCAGGCTCCCCCGTCCCTGGGATTCTCCAGGCAGGAACACTGGAGTGGGTTGCCATTTCCTTCTCCAATGCATGAATGTGAAAAGTGAAAGTGAAGTCGCTCAGTCGTGTCCAACTCTTCGCAACCCCATGGACTGAAGCCTACCAGGCTCCTCCGTCCATGGGATTTTCCAGGCAAGAGTACTGGAGTGGGGTGCCATTGCCTTCTCTGATATACACACTACTATATATAAAACAGATAACCAACAAGTACATACTGTGTAGTACAGGGAAGTATACTCAATATTCTATAATAACCTATAAAAGGAAAGAATCTGAGGAAAAAAAAAAGATACATGTGTGTACGTAAAACTGAATCACTTTGCTTTACACCTAACACAACATTGTGAATCTACTAAACTTCAACAAAAATAAAAATTTTTAATTAAACTTTTTATTTTGTGTTAGAGTATATCCGATTAATGGGCTTTCCTTGTGGCTCAACTGGTAAAGAATATGCCTGCAATGCGGGAGACCTGGGTTCAATCCCTGGGTTGGGAAGATCCCCTAAGGAAGGGAACAGCTACCCATTCCAGTATTCTGGCCTGGAGAATTCCACGGACTGTATAGTCCATAGGGTCGCAAAGAGTCAGACACGACTGAGCACACACACATAGCCAGTTAACAATGTTGGGATAGTTTCAGGGGGACAGCAAAGGGACTCAGCCATCCCTACACATGTATCCATTCTCCCCCAAATCTCCTCCCATCCAGGCTGCCACATAACATTGAGCAGAGTTCCTTGTGCTATAGAGTAGGTCCTTGTAATAAATTTTTTTTTAAAGAGGAAGTTCACTCATTCCAAATGTACAATTCAGTGGGTTTTTTGTATTTTACAGTTATGCAATTATCACCTTAACCTACTTTCAGGGCATCCCCATCATCTCAAAAGGAGACCTGTTATTCACTCTCCGATCCCGCTACAGCCCCTGGCAACCACTAATCTGTTGTCGCTGTAGACTTGCCTGCTCTGAATATTTCATGTAAATGGAATCATGCAACTCGTGGGCTCTGGGGCCTGGCTTCTCTCACTCAGCATCACGTAATCAAGATTCCTTTCTGAGGTACCCTTCATAGCTTATCCGAGTTGGTGGAGTAAGCCAACCATGGTTCTGCTGAGGACCCCAAGGGGCCCCACAAAGTCTCAGACATAAAAAAAGACTACCACCATCAAAAATGGCATTAATAATAATAACGGTTAGAGCTTCCCTGGAAGTCCAGTAGTTAAGACACCACCCTTCCTCCGTAGAGAACATGGGGTTCAATCCCTGGTCAGGGAACTAAGACCCCATTTGCAGTATGGTGCAGCCAATGAATAAATACTAAAACCTTCCTAAATAATAATAACAATGGTTGGCCTTTGTGACTGTGGTTGAACCTCACATACCGGGTATGAATCACATCATTTTTCTTTCTTCTCATAACTACTTTGAGCAAGGTCGACTGTTATCCCCAGTCCTCAGATGAGGAGGCCATATCCAGGGGACCCCAGCAGCCCAGTATCAAAACCAGGATCCCACCACCCTCCTTCCCCCGTACCCCTCAGCAACATGCCTCTCTTCAGCTCCCTGCTCACACGTTCAGCTTGGAAGGCTTTTTGCAGCAGCCTTTCGTGCCCAATCTCTTCCTGGGAGTGTGGAGGCATGCAACCCCTTGTACTCACAAGGGAGAAGGAAACAGCACCCCACTCCAGTGTTCTTGCCTGGGAACTCCCATGGACAGAGGAGCCAGGCAGGCTACAGTCCACGGGGTTGCAAAGAATCGGACATGACTGAGCGACTAAGCACGTCCTTGCAAGGATTCCCCGGGGTGGCAACCTTGAGTCTGGGCACAAAGCAAAGAACTTGACTCTTTTGTTCTCATCAGAAAAAAAGAAAGATAAACAAGGAGCTATTTTTCAGTTGGATGTGCTAATCTGTGAGCCTCTTAATTTTTTTTATAATCCTCGATTGGTATTAGTGCGTGGACTGAACTCTGCCTTTCATATCGTAGCTTAAGTCAGCTGCTGATCATTCACTACATCATAATAGCATAGCTCAGTTCCTAACTTAAATCTACACTGCTTTGATTAAGACACAAATCTCTAAGAGAAAAATCTCTTTTTTCCTGTGAAACCATAAAGGATCTGTTTCATAATATTGAGATTAATTTGCTGTTATAAAAATTTCATCAGTTAAAAAAAAAAGTAAGCGCTGGGACTTCTCTGGTGGTCCAGTGATTAAGAATCCGCCTTACAATGCAGGGGACGGGGATTCAGCCTCTGGTGGGGGAACTAAGATCCCACATGTCCACATGCTGCAAGTAAACCCCACATGACACAGCAAAGATCCTGCATGCCTAAACTAAGACCTGATGCAGTCAAATAAATAAGTAGTAAGTGCTGTGAAAATCGGAGGGAAAAAGAGCTTGGCCACTGTAAGTGAGTTGAAGTATGTCCCCCGGCCAAAAATTATATCCTAGTCCTAATTCTTGTCCTGGAACCCGTGAACATGATCTTCTTCGGAAACAGGGTCTTTGGTGTCAGGTGTCACCTGGATGCTTTGCTGTCAAAGGAGATGCAGAGACATTGCTCAGGGCCGTGGAGGGTGGGACGTGGAAAAGCATCATAGGAAACAGCTCACAAACAAAGATCAGGATGTACCCCAAATCATGTTTCCCCTGTGTGACTTCCCTCTGATCCAATCACTGGCAGTTAAAAAAGACAGCACATAAATAACCCTGATGCTGGAAAAGATTGAGGGCAGAAGGACAAGAGGGCGACAGAGGATGAGATGGTCGGATGGCATCACTGACTCAATGGACATGAGTTTGAGCAAGCTCTGGGAGATAGTGAAGGACAGGGAAACCAGGTGTGCTACAGTTCATGGGGTCGAAAAGAGATACGACTTAGCGATTGAACAACAACAAATTCGAAGGTCATCATGTAATTTGACAAGTCATTTTGCATAAAATGTCTTCAGAATTCTTGAAGACATGTCCTGCTCTGCTTCAGAATTACAGAATCATTGCAAATTGCTTTGGCTCAGTCACTGCTGGGGCCCCCCTTGCACCTCCACAGATCTGCGCCCCCACCCTGTTCGTCCCTGATGCCAAATCTGTGCACGTTGATCCCCACGGCCTCGTGTTCCCGTGCCTCTCAAGGCAGCTCTGGGAGGCAGATGCAGAGGCGGCCGTGTGACTGCACAAATGGCTGGCGCGTGGCCAAGTCAGCTCTGGACCCGAAGGCCAGAAGCTTCTAGCTTTTCGGGGGCAAATGTGGCGCTGACAGGAAAATGTTTGTTTGGTTTGTAAGTTGAGCTGGCCCACTGTGGAAGGGATGATAAAGATGGAAGCCCGTGTGGTCATGGTGTGGTCAAGGCTCTGAACTTGGCTTTGATGGGCAACGCCACAGGCGTGATCCTAAGGGGGCTCAGCAGAGAGTTGACGGACGTGACCTGCGACCCTTTCCCTTTCTGAAATCATCAGACATCTGCTGAGTGAGCTGTTTGGGAACTGGTCCCAGGCCAATGTCACGGAGGGAGCAGAGTGTGGGGTGGGGTGGTGGGTGGGGGGGCAGATAATCTCCAGGGCCCTTTTCATCAGGAACACACATGAGTCATTTTTAATCAATCAAAAAGAGGAAACGAGACCAAATGCAGTTAATGAAGGCTCGAGTACCACGCTGTGAAGAAACTTCCAGGAGTTGGACAGGCAACAGTGAAACCTTGGAGACAGCTTAAAGGGCCATCAGGAGGGAGAGTGGTTAAGTAATTAAGGTCCCCTCTGCACAATGCAATATCAGCAAGTTGATAAAAAAGAGCAAAGGAAAGCTATGTATGCTGACATGGAAAGATACATGACATAGGGTTCAGTGCAAGAAAAACCTGCGAGATAGTCTGTATTTGTTTCCTACACCTGCTGTAACAAATGACCACCAGTCTGGCAGCTTAAAATCACACATATTTATTCTCTTGCAGTCTTGTAAGAGTCTTGTAAGAAATCTGAAAATAGTGTCTTCAGGCTAAGTCAAGGTATAAGCAGGGCTGAGTCCTTAGAAAGACTCAAGGGGAGAACTTTTGTTCTTGACTCTCTGAGCCTCTAAGGCTGCCTGTGTTCCTGGCCATATGACCCCTTCCTGACCTCTTCTATTTCTGTGGGAGAGTACCCTCTGCTTCCCTCTGAGAAGGACACTTACCTGTGATTACCTTTAGGATATACCTGCGAATCCAGAATTATCTCACCATCATCTCAAAATCTTTAACATAATCACACCTGGAAAGTCCATTTCATCATAAACCTGATATTTACAGGTTCTGAGGATTAGGACATGAACATCTTTGCAACGAGGGAGAATGTTATTCAGCCTTGAGGGTGGCGGAAATTGTGTTCTGGTTCTATGGATGTATCACAGTTTATTACGCGTCATAACGTAATGTATCACTCAGGGATTAAGGCAGGAAACAGAAGTCACTTGAGGTCTTTTAACAGAAAGGGCTTCAATACAGGACATTCACAATGCCTTGACTCTGCAATTGGAGCATGAAAGCGGCCACAGACAATATATAAATGAGAGTGATTGTGTGCCAATAAAACTTTATTTATAAAAACAGGCTGCAGGCTAGATTTGGCCCTGGGGGCTTTAGTTTGCCAACTCTGGGTGATATCACACCAAACGGTGCAAGCAAATGGCATAGTCCTCACTCCTCTGCTCCAAACCCCCTGAAGGCTCCTGGTCTGGCCATAGCAGTCTTACCCCAGGGGCTTTGCACTGGCTGTTCCCTCTACCTGTAACATACTTCACCTGGATACTCCCATGGCAAAACTCACCACCTACTCAGTAAGAGATACAACTGCTGTTCTGATTCCTTGATCTCCTCACCCATGTTGTTGCTATTGTTGTTTTTACTTTTTCCCAATATGATCAGCTCTTTGTATCTGAGGATGTGGAACCCACCAATAAAGAGGGCTTACTGTGCTACACCATTTCATATAAGGGACTTGAGCATCTGCAGGTTTTGGTACCCGTGGCGGTCCTAAAACCAACCCCCCTTGGATATTGAGGGACAACTGTGCAGGAATACCTCATTTTATTGTACTTTGAAGATACTGCACAAGATTTTTCACAAATTGGAGGTTTGTGGCCACTTTGCATTGGGCAAGTCATTGAAGCCATTTTTCCAACAGCATTTGCTCACTTCATGCTGTGTGCTTAGTCTCTCAGTTGTGTCTGACTCTCTGTGACCCCATGGACTGTAGCCCACCAGGATCCTCTGTCCATGGGATTCTCCAGGCAAAAGTACTGGTGTGGGTTGCCATGCTCTCCTCCAGGGGATCTTCCCAACCCAGGGATTGAACCCAGGTCTCCCACATTGCAAGTGGATTCTTTACTGTTTGAGCCACCAGAGAAGCCCTGAAGGTCCCACCGAGATATAACCACTTCATGTTATATTTTGGTAATTCTTGCAATATTTCACACTTTTTCATCATTGTTATATTTGCTTATGGGGATCTGTGATCAGTGATCTTTGATGTTACTATCACAGCTCACTGGAGGCTCAGACGATGGTGAGCTTTTTTTTTTAGCAATCAGGTATTTTAAAGTTAAGATATGTATGTTGTTTTTTAGACATCATGCTATTGCACTCTTTATTTTTAAAATAAATGGCATTCAGTGCTTTTATTCATATTTTTGAAGTTTGTCTGAAATTTATAACTTGAAGGTAATGTAAGATTTATTTTTTGAAATTTACACAATCAAGGTTGAGTAACAAGTGTATGAGTAGAAATTTTTTTCCTTTCCAAATATAACTCAAAACAGCTTTTATCCCAGTTTATTTCTCCATTTACTGGATGCATTTATGGAAGGCACACAACAAGTATCTTGTTTTCTATTTTAACAACTTAAATGTAGATAAGACATATAAATCTACTTCTGTTAATTAAGGATACTGGCAGATTTTCAAATATTGCTACAAATTACTATTAGGGTTTCCCTGGTGACTCAGATGATAAAGAATCTGCCTGCAATTCAGGAGACTGGGTTCAGTCCCTGAGCTAGGAAGATCTCCTGGAGAAGTAATGGCTACCTACTCCAGGATTCTTGCCTGGAGAATTCCATGGACAGAGGGGCCTGGCGGGCTACAGTCCATGGGGTCGCAAAGAGTCAGACACGACTGAGCCACTAACACTTGCACTTTTCACTTTCACTATTAGACCAGATACTATGCATACTTTGAGAAAGCCTCTTTTTAGGCCAAAAGAGTAATTTTTTTTTTTTTTTTTAGAAGAAGAGGAACAAGTATTTTTTTAATTGAAATAATAGTTGATTTACAATGTTGTTTTAATTTCTGCTGTAAAGTGACTCAGTTAACATATATATAGTTGTTTAGTCTGTAAGTCATGTCCGACTCTTTGCAACCCCATGGACTGGAGTCCACTAGGCTCCTCTGTCCATGGGATTTCCCAGGCAAGGATACTGGAGTGGGCTGCCATTCTCTTCTCCGGGGTAATTATTTTGATGTCTTCTTATACGCAGTTAACTAAAGGCTGGCAACATGCAGAAAACTTGGGCTTAAAAAAATGGCTTTGCTGTTTTGAGATACACTATAATCATCTCCAGGCTATTATTTAAACCCGGGGCCTATTTCCTATAGGCCAATCTGATCTACCGCTTGTTTTTGTAAATAGCTTAGTTTCCATAGTGCCTGAGCTACAACAGCAGAATTGAGTAATGATGACAGACACCCTCTGACCCACACAGCCCAATATATGAACAGGCTACTATACAGTGTATACATAACTTTCATGTGTACTGGGAAACCAACAGATTTCATGTGACTTGCTTTACTGTGATATTTGCTTTATTGCAGTGGTCGGGAACCAAACTCACAGTATCCCCAAGGTATGCCTGCACTTATTCCCCCTGATGTACTATATATCTTATTTATTGTGTTTATCATGTCTTGGCGATGTCCCCTCACTAGAGGATAAACCCCACTAGAGCAGGAATCTTCGGATCAACTCTCTACACATTTGGTTGAGTGAATGATAGTCCTGTGTGTGTGTGTGTGTGTGTGAATGCACATGTGTATGAGTGTGCACAGAGATATAAACACATATCAGGAAAGAGCCACACCAAACTGTTGGAGAGAAACTAGGGATTCTCGTTTTTCATCTCACATACTTTTTGCAACAAGCATATTTTCTGTTTTAAAACACAAGAAAAGGCAGGAATGCTTCCCAAAGGCATAACATTTTTTTTTATAAGAGCTTGGAACCAATAGAAGATGTACAAAGGCAAAGCACTAAATTTGGGCATACCTTTTAGTGAGGATAAAAACAGGATTTCTGAGGTGAAAATGGAAAAAATAACCAGGGTCTCTTTGTAATCTTTTTTTTTTTTTTTTCCTTTGGAACATTTTGTTTTGTATTGGGGTATAGCTGTTTAACAATGTTGTGATGTTTTCTGATATTTTCAGGTGAACAGGAAGGGACTCAGCCATACATATACATGTATCCATTCTCCCCCAAACTCCACCCCTCCAGTCTGTCACGAAACACTGAGCAGAGTTCCCTGTGCTGTCTTGGTGATCTGTTTTTGGTGTTAGAGTTCACGTGGTGATGAAGCCTTACATTAAAAAATGCCCTGATGAGTCAAATGGACAGATTTCAGCATGGCAAGTGGAGGAAAGGGCATTTCTAGAAGTCCACTTCTTTGTCTGTGGCAGGACCCCGGCTGGGTGTGCTATCCAGAGTAGGGATTGACCCTCCCAATGGGAGAGGAGTGCGCAGGGGTACCTAAAAGATCCGCTGCTTCAGGAGCACTTGGCTTTTACCTGCTAGGTCAGTATCCTGGGGCTGTGTAGCAAAGTGCCATGAACAGTGTAGCATTAAACAACAGGAATTTCTTCTCTGACAGTTCTGGAGGCCGGAAGTCTGAAATAAAGGTACAGGCAGGGCCGCGCTCCCTCTGAAGGTGCGAGGGCAGTGTCTAGCTTCTGGGGGCTCCGGCTGGCCTTGGCTTGTGACTGCATCACCCCCATCTCCGTCTCTATCTTCACACAGCTGCTTCCTACATCTTCATGCTGTCTTCCCTCTCTGCTTGTCTCTTGTGTCCAGACTTCCCCTTCTTGTATGGACACCAGTCATTTTAGACTCAGACCTTCCCTAAGGATCTCATCTTAATCCGCTTAAATCTACAAAGACTCTGTTTCCAACTAAGTCCACACACTGACGTCCTGAGAGTTAGGATTCCAGCTTTTTTCTTTTCCATGGCTGTGCTGAGTCTGTCGCTGCACGCAGGCAGCTGTTGCAGTGAGCAGGGGCTACTCTCTAGCTGTGCTGCGCAGGTTTCTCATGCAGTGGCCTCTCTTGTTGCAGAGCACGGGCTCTGGGTAAGCAGGCTTCAGTAGTTGCAGCGCTCGGGCTCAGTAGCCACGGCTCTCGGACTCTAGAGCGTGGGCTTCAGTAGCTGTGGTGCTCTGCGGCATGTGGGATCTTCCTGGACCAGGGCTCGAACGAGTGTCTCTGGCATTGACAGGTGGATTCTTAACCACTGGACCACCAGGGCAGCCCCCAACATATCTTTTTTTAGGGGACACAATTCAACTGGGAGCAGAGACCATGTCTTCCTCACAAGGCAGCAAGAGATGATATGTGTCTGTCCGTCTCTTGGGGAAGGCTGAGGGCTGTGTGTGCCGGGCCTGCCATGTGGAATCTCTTCCTGCAGTCTCAGAGGCTGGAGCTAGACTAACTTCTCTTCTCTACCTCCTGGTGGCCTCTGATCATGTGAGCTAACCCACTGCAGTCAGGAGACAGAACAGGCTTCCACTGTTAATAAATTGTTTGCCAAAGTATCGTGCCCATCACATGCTTATCAGAAGGGCGCCCGTGATGGCTCTAGGGTGATTACTGGAGGGAGAAAACAGCAGTCTCCAAGAGTCTTATTTTGCTAATATGTTAAAAGTGAGAGGAGGGAATTCCCTGGGGGGTCCAGTGGTTAGGATTTGGCGCTTTCACTGCCAGTGCTTGGGTTCAATCCCTGATTGGGGAACTAAGATCCCACAAGCCTTTTTCAGCAGGGGAGGGCACCCCTTCCTCCCACAAAAGGAGAGGAAACTGAATCCCCCCCACGTATGAACCAGAACATTCTGACTCAGCACAGTTCAGTTCAGTCACTCAGTCGTGTCTGACTCTTTTTGACCCCATAGACTGCAGCATGCCAGGCTTCCCTGGCGTCCATCACCAACTCCTGGAGCTTGCTCAAACTCCTCTCCACCAAGCTGGTGATGCCGTCCAACCATCTCATCTTCTGTGGTCCCCTTCTCCTTCTACCTTCAATCTTTCCCAGCATCAGGGTCTTTTCCAATGAGTCAGTTCTTCACATTAGGTGGTCAAAGTATTGGAGCTTCAGCATCAGTCCTTCCAATGAACATTCAGGACTGATTTCCTTTAGTATAGACTGGTTGGATCTCCTTCAGGAGAAGGAAAGAGAACCATAGAGAAGAGGAAAGATGAGAGCTATGGATCCCCTGTGATGGGGATTAGTGATATGTTAGTATATGCCTGGGCTTCCCCAGCGGCTCAGCAGTAAAGAATTCACCTGCAATTCAGGAGCCACAGAAGACACAGGTTTGATCCAGGGGTCAGAAAGATCCCCTGAAGGAGGGCATGGCAACCCACTCCAGTATTCTTGCCTGGAGAATCCCATGGACAGAGAAGCCTGGCAGGCTACAGTCCATAGGGTCACAAAGATTCAGACACCACTGAAGTGACTTAGCATGCACACACACAGGATTCGCCTGAGCATCAGCCAAACCCCACCTGGGTCTGCAGTGAGGGCATCCTGACCTGAGTTCTGCATCCGCCACGGCGGTGCTCATTGTGCCAGGAACTCCTAATTGCTCAGGGTCGACGGTTCACTGAACTAATCCTCAGGACATCAGAGCTCTCAGCGATCGCTGAGGGGGGCTTCCGGAACTCCCTGGAACCCAATCAGTTCCAATTAACCAGAAAAGGCAGGAATGTGGGCTGTGGATGGAGCAGGGTGAAAGGGCTTCTCGGCAGGAGAGCAGGCCTGGTCCACGGCTGCCTCATGGAAACAGGCGTGGGTGTTGGCCACAACCAGAGGAGGAAGGGAAGGAACCCAGGTCTCACGGTCAATGGGTCTCCCTGTTCGATGGGGCTGTCAGGCCATGGGATCAAGCAACACCACCCTTTATAGTTAATTCGATCATTTAAAAAATACATTTCAGTAAGCTAGACAGAGAAGGCAATGGCACCTCACTACAGTACTCAGGCCTGAAAAATCCCATGAATGGCGGAGCCTGGTGGGCTGCAGTCCATGGGGTTGTGAAGAGTCGGACACGACTGAGTGACTTCACTTTCACACATTGGAGAAGGAAATGGCAACCCACTCCAGTGTTCTTGCCTGGAGAATCCCAGGGACGGGGGAGCCTGGTAGGCTGCCGTCTATGGGGTCGCACAGAGTTGGACACGACTGAAGTGACTTAAGGGCAGCAGCAGCAGCAGACAGAGAAGGACAGATACTGCATGATTCCACCTGTATGAGGTCCCTGGAATAGGCAAATCCATAGAGATGGAAAGTAGAATCGAGATTCCTAGCATCCTGGGGTTTGCAGGGGAAGATGTGGGGATGGGGAGTTAGTTTTTGGTGAGCAGAGTTTATATCGGGGTTGATGCAAAACTCTTGCATATAGATAGTGGTGATGATTATACCTTCTCCAGGGGATCTTCCCAACCCAGGGATCGAACCTGGGTCTCCTGTGTTGCAGACAGATTCTTTACCATCTGAGCCACCAGGGAAGCCCTATATAACATGATGAATGCATTTAATGCCCCTTCCAAACGTCAAAAATGATCACTGTTTTGTTATGTGTAGAGTCTATCACACTGCGCTCATTCAAGGCAAAGAAAACAAAAAAACTACCTGGGTGCTTTCTGCACAGAAGCCAGAGTCCTTGAAAGGGGCCATCATGGCCCCTGTTAGCAGGGAACAGATGTGTGGCCCAGGGAAACCAAGCTGTCCATCTCTTGCCAAAACTTGGCCTCTGTTCACAGCTGCCAAACAGAAACATGGAGACAGAGTTTTGGGTGAAATAGAAAGAGTCGCTTTTAAGGCTTTGCCAGGCAAAGGGGACTACAGGGAGCTGATGCCCTTAAGACTGTGTGGCCCACGGTGATGGAGTCCAAGTTATATGGTGCTCACGGAGCAGGGCATGAGCAGCTCTGGGACAATTCTGTGACTGGCTGGCATCCAGGTGAAGTTTCAGGCATCATTGACCTTCTGGTTTCAACCAGCATAGGGTCTACCTTGAGCTTCCTAGGTAGCCAATGCAGGAGACACAAGAGATGCGGGTTGGATCACTGGCTCGGGAAGATCCCCTGGAGAAGGAAATGGCAACCCACTCCAGGATTCTTGCCTGGGAAATCCCACGGACAGAGGAGTCTGGCGGGCTACAGTCCACGGGGCCGCAAAAGAGTAGGACACAATTTAGTGACTAAACAAAAATAACAACAGGGTCTATGTTTCTGTGGCTGGCAGTGTTGATCTGGTGGGCGTCTGCTTCCTGTAAAAACATAGGTGTGTTTGTCAGGCCTTTATGTCTTTCAGGGAGCTGAGAGTTCCGGGATTCTGTTACCTGACAGAATTATAGTCTAAACTGTTACCAGTTCTCCAGTCCAACAGCTCTTCTTTGTTTTCACGTCTTCATATCTCCCAATCATTCACTCTCCAGTCAGCATTTCACTTCAAAAGAAAAGGACACAGGGGTTTGTACGCAGTTTCGCATCCCGTGGTTACCAGGCGTGCCGCGGGGTGAGAGTCAAGTTCAGTCTCACCTCTACCCCCATCCAAGTTCACTGTCGTTCCTCGGGGTCAAGCAGAGTCGGTGATTCACCTGTGGAAACCGTCCCAGCCCCTGGCTGTGGCAGGTCCTAGGAAAGGAGTGTCTGAACTTGAGTTATGGCAGGTGAGATGGTCCAGGTTCAGATTATGTGGCCTTGTTCTGATAATGGCCCTCGTAGCTCTCACCAGTCACGTCAAGTCATTCTCATGTGCCTGGGTCTATCTCTCCCCACCTCTCTCAGTTCACTCCAGCACCTACACTTGCCAGCCACCGCTCCTGCCTTGAATCGAGGTAGCCAACGGAGAAGTTTGAAAGCTGCAGCTTGTCCAGACTCACTAAACAACCTTAGGCCAGAGGACCCCCACCCCTAATCTGAGCAGTGAGGGTGAGGCAGGAGATAGCTGAGGCCCCAGGCCGAACAAAGGTCCATGTAGTCAAAGCTATGATTTTTCCAGTGGCCATGTATGGACGTGAGAGTTGAACCATAAAGAAGGCTAAGCAACAAAGAAATGACACTTTCAAACTATGGTGCTGGAGAAGACTCTTGAGAGTCCCTTGGACGGCAAGGAGATCAAACCAGGCAATACTAAAGGAAATCAACCCTGAATACTCATGGAAGGACTGATGCTGAAGCTGCTGCTCCAATACTTTGGCCACCTGATACAAAGAGCCGAATCATTAGAAAAGACCCCGATGCTGAGAAAAATTGAAGGCAGGAGAAGGGGGCAACAGAGAATGAGATGGTTGGATGGCATCACCAACTTGATGGACATGAGTTTGAGCAAACTCAGGGAGTTAGTGAAGGACAGGGAAGCCTGGTATGCTGCAGTCTATGGGGTTACAAATTGTCGGACACAACTGAATAGCAACAACAGGCTAAACAGTTTCTCCCCTGTGGACAAAAACTCCATAATAGCAGGATGATGGAGGAGGGTGGACCCTGCCCAGATAAGAGATAAAAGACCACATATCCCTCATTCTTGAAGTTAAGGAGACCTCCCCCATACACATGCGCAGAAGACCTTGGAGGTCAAAAAGGGATGGGACATCACCTCACACTAAGTGATGTCAACTACTATAATCCTCTTCACTAGAATTCATCTTGGCTAAGAGATGCACGTACATACATGGAAGGATCCTGACATATACCAAATACAGACTCAGGGCCAGGCAAATCAAAATGATTGGCCAAAAGAAACCCCAAAGAAATGCCCCATAACAGTAAATCAAACTATCCCAAGGGTGTGACTCAATGCCTCTCTCTCTTTGAGCCCGCCCGTGTGTCTGGCCACATGCACTGTACTCATTTTTTACTCCTAAAAAATACTTTGTTTCACTACTTTCTATCTTTGTGGAAACTCCTTTCTGCAAAACTGAGAAGCCAGGGCCGTTGTCACTGACCCCTGGTCCAGTGGCTGGGATTCAGTGGTCTCACTGCCACGACCTGACCTCAATCTCTGGCCGGGAACTGAAGCTTTTCTTAAAGCTGCTGCAGCCACCTGAGATCAAGGGGGCAGGTCAGGAGGCAGAAATGGTCCCTGACACCCTCTTCTCCCCATGTGTCTGACTGGACCCTGGATTAGTTTCCTAGGGCAGTTGCCACAAACAGCTACACACCTGGTGGCTTCAAACAACAGAAACTTATTCTCTTGTGGTTGTGGAGCTCAGAAGTCTGACCTCCAGCAACCTATGGTTACCGAAGGGGAAGTGGGTGGGGAGGGATAAATGAGGAGACTGCATCTACCAGATCAAGCCACTACATATAAAATAGATAAACAACAAGGACTTACTGTATAGCACAGGGAAATATATCCAGTACCTTGTAATAACCAATTAATGGGGAGTAATATGATTGACGAAACTAGGGAAAACCACTAGACCATTCAGGTATGACCTAAATCAAATCCCTTATGATCATACAGTGGAAGTGAGAAATAGATTTAAGGGCCTAGATCTGATAGATAGAGTGCCTGATGAACTATGGATGGAGGTTCGTGACATTGTACAGGAGACAGGGATCAAGACCATCCCCATGGAAAAGAAATGCAAAAAAGCAAAATGGCTGTCTGGGGAGGCCTTACAAATAGCTGTGAAAAGAAGAGAAGAGAAAAGCAAAGGAGAAAAGGAAAGATATAAACATCTGAATGCAGAGTTCCAAAGAATAGCAAGAAGAGATAAGAAAGCCTTCTTCAGCGATCAATGCAAAGAAATAGAGGAAAACAACAGAATGGGAAAGACTAGAGATCTCTTCAAGAAAATCAGAGATACCAAAGGAACATTTCATGCAAAGATGGGCTCGATAAAGGACAGAAATGGTATGGACCTAACAGAAGCAGAAGATATTAAGAAGAGATGGCAAGAATACACAGAAGAACTGTACAAAAAAGATCTTCATGACCCAGATAATCACGATGGTGTGATCACTGACCTAGAGCCAGATATCCTGGAATGTGAAGTCAAGTGGGACTTAGAAAGCATCACTACGAACAAAGCTAGAGGAGGTGATAGAATTCCAGTTGAGCTATTTCAAATCCTGAAAGATGATGCTGTGAAAGTGCTGCACTCAACATGCCAGCAAATTTGGAAAACTCAGCAGTGGCCACAGGACTGGAAAAGGTCAGTTTTCATTCCAATCGCAAAGAAAGGCAATGCCAAAGAATGCTCAAACTACCGCACAATTGCATTCATCTCACACGCTAGTAAAGTAATGCTCAAAATTCTCCAAGCCAGGCTTCAGCAATATGTGAACCGTGAACTTCCTGATGTTCACGCTGGTTTTAGAAAAGGCAGAGGAACCAGAGATCAAGTTGCCAACATCCGCTGGATCATGGAAAAAGCAAGAGAGTTCCAGAAAAACATCTATTTCTGCTTTATTGACTATGCCAAAGCCTTTGACTGTGTGGATCACAATAAACTGTGGAAAATTCTGAAAGAGATGGGAATACCAGACCACCTGATCGCCTCTTGAGAAATCTGTATGCAGGTCAGGAAGCAACAGTTAGAACTGGACATGGAACAACAGACTGGTTCCAAATAGGAAAACGAGTACGTCAAGGCTGTATATTGTCACCCTGCTTATTTAACATACATGCAGAGTACATCATGAGAAACGCTGGACTGGAAGAAACACAAGCTGGAATCAAGATTGCCGGAAGAAATATCAATAACCTCAGATATGCAGATGACACCACCCTTATGGCAGAAAGTGAAGAGGAACTAAAAAGCCTCTTGATGAAAGTGAAAGTGGATAGTGAAAAAGTTGGCTTAAAGCTCAACATTCAGAAAACGAAGACCATGGCATCTGGTCCCATCATTTCATGGGAAATAGATGGGGAAACAGTGGAAATAGTGTCAGACTTTATTTTTGGGGGCTCCAAAATCACTGCAGATGGTGACTGCAGCCATGAAATGAAAAGATGCTTACTCCTTGGAAGGAAAGTTATGACCAACCTAGACAGCATATTCAAAAGCAGAGACATTACTTTGCCAACAACGGTCCGTCTAGTCAAGGCTATGGTTTTTCCTGTGGTCGTGTATGGATGTGAGAGTTGGACTGTGAAGAAGGCTGAGCACTGAAGAATTGATGCTTTTGAACTGTGGTTTTGTCTGAGAGTCCTTGGACAGCAAGGAGATCCAACCAGTCCATTCTGAAGGAGATCAGCCCTGAGATTTCTTTGGAAGGAATGATGCTAAAGCTGAAACTCCAGTACTTTGACCACCTCATGCAAAGAGTTGACTCACTGGAAAAGACTCTGATGCTGGGAGGGATTGGGGGCAGGAGGAGAAGGGGACGATAGAGGATGAGATGGCTGGATGGCATCACTGACTCAATGGATGTGAGTCTGAGTGAACTCCGGGAGGTGGTGATGGACAGGGAGCCCTGGCGTGCTGCGGTTCATGGGGTCGCAAAGAGTCGGACACGACTGAGCGATTGAACCGAACGGAACCAAATATGAAAAAGAATATATTATACATATATATATAATATATATATACATTTCTATCTGAATCACTTTGCCATACATTAAAACTAACACAACATTGCAAATAAACTATACATATTTAAACTATGCATGTATTTTTGGCTACACTGGTTCTTCGTTTTTGCGCACAGGCTTCCTCTAGTTGCGGTAAGTGGGAGCTACTATTCCCTTCCATTCTCCCATTGCGATGGCGTCTCTTGTTGCAGAGCACAGGCTCTGGAGCACAGACTCAGGCTTCGCAGCACGCAGGCTTAGTTGCTGCATGACATGTGCGATCTTCCCAGACCAGGGATCAAACCCGTGTCCCCTGCTTTGACAGGCAGATTCTTAACCACCAGCGAAGTCCTATATCTTTCTTTATTTAAAAAAAGAAAAAAGAAACAAAAAAGATGTCAGCAGGGCCATGTGCCCTGCAAAGTCTAGGAGAGGTGTCTTCTTGCTTCTTCAAACTTCTGGGAGCTCCCAGCACTCCTTAGCTTGTGGCCGTATCACTCCAATTTCTGCCTCCGTCTTGACAAATTTCTTTCTCTGTCTCAAATCTCCCTCTGTCTTTCTTTTGTAAGGACACTTGTCATCGGCTTTAGGGCTTACCCAGATCTCAAGATTCTTCACTTTATTACATCTGCAAAGACCGTTTTCCAAATAAATTCACAGGTGTCAGGATTCGGAGGTAACTTGGGGCAGGGGCGCAAATTTCACCCTTCGATGGCACCCAAGCACATTCTCCATGAGGACCAGGTGTCTGCCTGAGCCTCATTCGTCCTTTGGGCCAATCTCGTTCTTTTAATGTCTCTTCCAGGTAGCGCCCCAAACAGACTCAACCTTCTCAGGATGCGGAATTCTCTTTGAAGACCAACAACCCCAGAATTGAAACCTCTATCATGGGACTTTGCTGGTGGTCCAGTGGTTACGACTCCATGCTTCTACCACAGCAGGCACAGGTTTAATCCCTGGTCAGAAAACTGAAATCCCTCACGCTGCTCAGTGCAGCCAAAAAACAAACAAGCAAGCAAACAAAACTCCACCACCGTTCACCACCACTTGAACGTTCCACATGACATAGTCAGACAGACCACACAAGGCCTGGTGACCATCCAGGGTGCAGAGCTGAGAGGTTCCGGGAGAGAGCTGGGGCTCACCACCCACCCCTACAACTCCGGTGCAACAGGAAAACATGAAACAAAGCCATGAAGAGAGATGACATTTGACACAAAAAGATGCCCATGCTATTGCAGATGGCATATCGCCAGGGTGCATTTCCACTTCATTTTTGTCTGGAATTTGAATGGAATCATATGCTCCAGAATATGAGTTGTGCTTGTCTCTGCCGCTGGTGACGGGTTTTGATGATTTGCAACTCTACTTTCGATGATCTCAATTTTCTACAATGAAACTGTCAAAAGAGGTCTGAGATGTAAGAAATACTAAAACACAAATACAATGTGAGCATCAAGACTTTTTTTTTAAACTGTGAAAAGACATGAACAGTTTCATCTGAATTGATCGGTGATGGCCGCAGCAGCACACAACTGGCCGGGGGACTGAAAAAGTGGACGCTTTCGAGCTGGGGACTTGCTGCCCCCTAGAGTCCATCGGGAGAACTTCAGCACCAGGATCAGAAAAGGGAAGACGGAAGGGATGGAAGTCAGGCAGAAAGGCTGTATAAGTATGTGCTCTGATTCCTGCAAGCCCCCTTCCTCATCTCCTCCTTGAATATCTGGCCTGGCAGTGGTCCTTCAGGGTGCTTTTCTCCCCACCCCAGTCACGGGCAGGGGCGCTGTCCACTTTGGGTCCCCTGCCTACTTCCCAGCTGACCTGAGTGCCATCCCCTCAACAGAACTGCTACCCAGCTGAGGACACTGTAGAGAGAGGATGCTTCCGCTCATCACCCAGGGAGGTGCCTGGTCCAGAGTGGGTACCTCAAAGATAACTGGAGACACAGGTGACCTCAGGACTGCATCTCTGGGGCCTCTTCCTTCTGGTCTCATCTCCTCTGTCCACCTCAGCCCATTCTGTGCAGACTAGAGGTTACAACACATGGTTCAGCGATTCCACTTCTGAGTATTCATCTGAAGGAAACAAAATCACTAATTCCAAAAGATATCTGCGGACTTCCCTGGTGGTCCAGTGGTTAAGAATCCGCCTGCCAATGTAGGGGACATGGGTTTGATTGCTGGTCTGGGAATATCTCACACGCTGTGGAGCCACCAAGCCCGTATGCCACAATTACTGAGCCCTCACGCCACAAGAGAAACCACCGCAATGAGAAGCCTGAGCATTGCGACTAGAGAAAGCCTGCATGTAGCAACTAAGACTCAGCACAGCCAAAAACAAATCAATTAAAAAAAATTTTTTTAAGAAAATAGTTTTTTAAAAAGATAGTTGCACCCTCATTCTCACTGCAGCATTACTTACAGTAGCCAACACAGAAGCAACCTAAGTGTCCATGTGTAAAGAAAATGTAAGATATGTACATATGCAATGGGATATTATTTGGCCATAAAAAAGGAGGAAATCTTGCCATCTGTGACAATATGGGTGGATCTTGATGGCAATAATGAAATGAAATAAACCAGGGAAAGGCAAGTACCAAATGATCTCTTGTAGAGGTGAAATCTTTTTTAAAATGGACAAAGGATCTGAATAGATATTTGCCATGGACTAAATATCATGTCCCCCCTAGATTCACAGTTGGAAATTAAAATATCCAAAGCGATGGTATCAGGAGGTTGAGAAGTTGGGAAGTGATTAAGTCATAAGGATGGAATCCTCATGAATGAGACTGTAAGAAAAGACACCAGAGAGCAGGTGACCTTTTCTCTCCCTTCTCCTTTCTGCCACGTGAGGATACAGCTAAAGATGTGTGTGTGTGCACGTGTGTACACATGTGCTCAGTTGTGTCCAGCTCTTTGCGACCTCATGGACTGCAACCTGCCAGGCTCCTCAGTCTACGGGATTTTCCAGGCAAAAATACTGGAGTGGGTTGCCATTTCCTTCTCCAGGGGATCTTCCCAATCCAGGGACTGAACCTGAGTCTCCTGCTTTGGGAGGTGGGTTCTTTACCACTGTGCCACCTGGGGAAAGATGGCCATCTGTAAATCAGGAAGAGGGTCTTCACCAAGAACCTAACCATGATCTCAGATTCCCTCAGCCTCCAAAACTGTGAAAAATAAGTTTGCTGTTTAAGCACTCATTTCAGTTCAGTCACTCAGTTGTGTCTGACTCTTTGCAACCCCATGCACTGCAGCACGCCAGCCTTGCCTGGCCATCACCAACTCCCAGAGCTTGCTCAAATTCATGTCCATCGAGTCAGTGATGCCATCTAACCATCTCATCCTCTGTCATCCCCTTCTCCTCCTGCCTTCAGACTTTCCCAGCATCAGGGTCTTTTCCCAATGAGTCAGTTCTTCACATCAGGTGGCCAAAGTATTGGAGTTTCATCTTCAGCCTCAGTCCTTCCAATGAATATTCAGGACTGATTTCCTTTAGGATTGACTGGTTGGATCTCCTTGCAGTCCAAGGGACTCTCAAGAGTCTTCTCCAATACCACAGTTCAAAAGCATCAATGCTTTGGCACTCAGCTTTCTTTATGGTCCAACTCTCACATCCATATATTACCACTGGATAAGATCTTGGTTTAAACAAGCCTCAGTTTACAGCAGATTCATTACAGCAGCACAAACTAAGACAACGCTTCTCCAAATAAGATATACAAATGGTCAGTAGCATTTGAAAAGATTCTCAACATCACAAATCATTACGGAAATACAAATCAAGCCCACAATGAGATAGCAGACTGTACAACCATCACCATAATGAATTTTAAAGTTTTTTCATCACCTCACAAAGAATCATCATACTCTAGTATTCAGCCATATCCCCCTTTAATGATACACTTTATTTATTTTGGGGAGGGGGTGCTTTCCAGGTGGCTCAGTGGTACAGAATCTGCCCGCTAATGTAGGAGACACAGTTTCCATCCCTGGATCAGGAAGATCCTCTAGAGGAGGAAATAGCAACCCATTCCAGTAGGCTTACCAAGAAAATTCCATGGACAGAGGAGCCTGGTGGGCTGCAGTCCATGGGGTTGCAAAGAGTTGGACATGACTGAGCACACACACATTTATTTTTTTAATTTTTGAAAGTTTTCTATTGGAGGAAAATTGCTTTACGATGTTGTGTCAGTTTCTGCTGTACAATGTCGTGAATCTTGTCCATGTGTACATATATCCCCACCCTCTTAAGCCTCCCTCCTTTCCCCTAATTATACAATTTAAATGGATGAATTATGCGATGTGTGGATTACATCTCAATAAACGTGTTAAAAAAAAAAAAAAAAAAAACCTTCTAGGCAAAGGTCAAAACAGTTAATAATAGACTCGCTCTTATGTTCTCACCCCCAGGTTAAAGTGTTGCTACTCCCTGACCTTACCTTCCTTTTTGAAAGTAACCATCATTTTGTGTGTGGCAACTGTTGTCTTGCTTTTTGTCAGTTCCACCACCTGTATATGGAGCCCCCAGGATATTTTTTCATTTTGAAAAACCTGAGTGTCACTCAGACAAAGTCTAGTTCCATCCCTTTCCAGCTGCCCATGTTGCTACTGAGAATTCAGACACCAGGACTTTCGTTTCTGTTTCTTCTTTCTCTGAAGGTTTGAAAGTGTTTCCTTTAATCCTTTGTGTTCTGAAACACATGCTGACTTTGTCCAGTTTGACAGATAGCTTCCAACGTGGTCTTTGGTGTGATTCGGTCATGAGGTTGGAGCCCCCGTGCCTGGAATTAGTGCTCTCATAGAGGAGACCCCAGAGAGTTCCCTTGCCCCTTCCACCATGTGAGGATAGAGCAAGAAGACGCCGTCTATGAACCAGGAAGCAGCCCTCACCAGATACTGAATCTGCTGGTGCCTTGATCTTGGAGACCTAGAACTGCCAGAAATATAGTTTCTGTAGTTTGTAAGTTGCCCAGTCTATGGTATTCAGTTATAGCAGCCCAGACGGTCTAAGACAACCTGTTTCCAATTCTTTGGTGTATATAACTAGGAAGGCCATTGCAAAGGTATAATAGAGAAGGCGGGCATGAAGCAGCCCTGATTTTCAGGTAGTGATGAGCATGGTTTCAGGGATATGAAATTAAAAATCCCTCTCCCCTTACTGGAAGTGTCAGAAGAAGAGCTGGCAATGAGTTTTGGTGTGATGGCGGCTTGGGGAGGTGTTAAGGGGAGAGGGAGGATCTTGGGAAGAAGGAGGTGGGAGCAGAGGGCGGTTATAACTCCCCTCACAGAGATGGTCACTTCCTTCCCTAGAGAAGGAAGTGTGCTTCTAGAGAAGAGCTGTGTCACCATGGTATGTGTGTGTGTGTGTTCGTCACTCAGTCATGTCTGACTCTCTGCCACTCCCCTGGACCGTAAGCCGGCCAGGTTTCTCTGTCCATGGAATTTTTTGAGGCAAGAATACTGACACTGCTTATTTGCATTATTTGTTTTGTGGGTGCTCTGACTGCAGGATTTTCAGAGACAATTTGAGCACTACCTTGGGGTGTGTCTTCTTATCTCCAATTTGCCATGACAATTTACCCTAACCCCTCCTTCTATAAGTCGTCAACAAACTGATATGAAACCATAGTTTTTCTGGTTGTACACCTGACTTGTGCTCATTACAAAAAAAAAAGGAAAACGTAGACCAAGAGGGCAGAAGCTTTCTCATGACCTGACTCAGACCATCGGTGTTGGCATATCTGATGTTCATTTCTAGTCAGTGTGCTCATTCTCTAAGGAATCTGGGAAGGCCCTCCCCAGCACAGCACTTGGTCCAACCTCTTGCATGCCTGCCTCTCCAGCACTAGTGGGAAGCTCTTCTTTTGCATGGGAGCAATTCACAAAAAGCAAATCTATTTCTTGGCCCATAAACTTTCACTCAAAAATGTTGACAGCTTTGAGTCTCATAGAAAAAAAAAAAACTGACTACATTCTTTTATAACTTAGATTTCCTACTTTATTGTTTAGATCAGGGTCAGCAAATTTTTACTACATCAGATGGAAAGTACTTCAGGCTTTGCAGACCTAAAGGTCTTCATTACAAAGACAACTTTGCCATCAGAGGGTGAAAGCAAACACCGACCATTTGTACAAAAAGGGTGTGACTGCGTTTCAATACAATTTTTCGTGCAGTCATGGGAGAAGGCTCAGATTTGGCGTGAAGTCTGTGTAAGTTCGCCTGATGGCTCAGATGGTAAAGAATCTGCCTGAGATGCTGGAGACCCAGGTTGAGCCAGGAAAGCCAGGTGACTCAGGCTTCCTGAATCAGGAAGATCCCCTGGAGGAGTCATGGCAACCCACTCCAGTATTCTTGCCAGGGGAATCCCATGGACAGAGGAGCCTGGTGGGCTCCAGTCCATCAGGTAGCAAAGAGTTGGGCACCACTGAGCAACTAACACTTTCACGTTCACTGTCGTTTGCCAACCCTGGTTTAGATTTTTTCCAGCATTTGTGCTCATTCTCAGCACAGTCAAGGCAGAGGAGCAGACACACAGATCTGCCTTCTAGCCTTTTCTTTTGCAATGAATGAATGACGTTAATGAATGAAGCAGAGAAAGACGGTGTGGCTGGTGGGGTGAGGGTGGGGGAGGGTACAAGGAATGGGCCTGCACCCCCTCCCATTATAGGGGTTATCACACAGAGTGGTTCCAACCCTCGGGGCCACTGCGCAGTGTCCAGACACATCTTTGGTTGGAGGAATGCTGCTGGATGTGGCGAAGGAAGGGCAGGGATGCTGCTCAACATCCCCGCGTGTGCAGGACGGCCTCCACTGCAAAAAATGATCTGGCTCCAAACATCAACAGTGCTGAGACGGAGACACCGCAACTTAAATGTAAGCACGAAAATTCAGAAAGCCCGTTTGGGGGCTTTCCTGGTGGTCCAGTGACTAAGACTCCATGTTCCCAGGGTAGGGAGCCCAAATTCAATCCCTGGTCAGGCAAGTAGATCTCAACATGAGGCAATGCAGGAGACCCGGATTCAATCCCTGGGTTGGGAAGATCCCCTGGAGGAGGAAATGGCAACCCACTCCAGTATTCTTGCCTGGAGAATCCCATGGACAGAGGAGCCTGGCAGGGTACAGTCCGTGGAGTCGCAAAGAATTGACATGACTGAATGACTAACACTATGTTGCACCTAGAGGTTCCCACATACTGCAACAAAGATCAAAGATACCACGTGCTGTAACTGAGACCCAGCGCAGCCAAGTAAATAAATAAAAATAAATATTTTTAAAAGAGCCTGTTTGCTTGAATTCCATTGTATGACTTTCTTGTGGAAATGTGATACATGCAGATGAGAAAGTATTTGACCTAAATGTCAAAGGAACACAAAAATGCAACAAGAATCACAAGCAAGCGTTCCTCCCACCTCAAGGTTCCCAGAGACTCCACCCTAGAGACAGCTTCTCTCAACACATTTTTGTTTCTTTTCAGGCTTTTAGAAATTTTAACACGAATCATTCCACACCCTATACGTTATTTTGATTTATTTTCATTTAAAAATTCATGGGAACCAGTCCACGTGATTCCTTTTCACAATGAATAGTCGTTCTTTGAAGAGTTTTCAGTTTAGTTCTTCACACGACAGAGCGTATTTTACATACCATCTGTTATTCTGCAGCTCTCTGGGGTGCTTGTGTGCTAAGTTGCTTCATAGCCCTTGCTAAATTGAGGCACGTGGGACACCACTGCCCACTGTAGACAGTGGGTGGCATAATTTCACAATTGTTTAATAGAGACTAAAAGATGAAGGGAACTACAGGGAAGATGAATAGTCTGAAAGCTGCTAGAGAAAGGAGGAAGAAGAGCAGAGGGAAAAGAAAGCATGTGGCAGAGTATCAGACACACATATCCTGAATACAGGGCCACGGGTTTGGGCTGTCGCTGGTGGAAGCGGGGAAGGCTGCGGGGGCTTGTGTATGTGTACGTGCTGACTACCGACGTACGTGCTGACGACCGACGTACGTGCTGACGACCGACGTACGTGCTGACGACCGATGTACGTGCTGACGACCGATGTACGTGCTTACTACCGTCGAGTGTGCCATTCAAGAGACTCCACTGGTGGTCCAGTGGTTAAGAACCCGCCTTCCAACGCAAGGGACGCAGTTTCCATCCCTGGTCAGGAAACGAAGTCCCCCACGCGCCACGGAGCAGCTGAACCTGAACTGTAATTTTTGAGCCCACACAAGTGGTGGAAGAAAATGGGTCAGGATGTGGAGACGTTTCTGGGACTCTGATATAGGAGCTCCACGGGAAACTCCCATGCGGGCTTCAAATGGAGATATAATGGAAGGGTTGGGAGTGTGGATGCAAATCGGGAGGTCTCAACCAGCTTGCTGGGAGGAGACTGCGGGTTTTGTGGGAACGGCTCCCACGTCTGATGGGGACAGCTGGACCACTACCTACAAGTGTAAATCCACACCTGCTGACGGGGGCCCGGAGGCCCAGCGAGGAGGGGCGGTGCTGGCAGGGTAAGGGGAAAGGGGCAAAAAGGCCACATTTCTTTCATCTAAAAGCATCATCGGGGACCTCCCTGGTGGTCCAGTGGTAAGACTTGGAGCTCCCAATGCAGGGGGCCCGGGTCCCACGTGCCAAGGGGCACCTCAGGCCACGTACTGCAACTACTGAACCTGTGTCCGAGAGCCCACACAGCCGAAAGTTAAACGGTAAATTTAAAAAATGATAAATAACAGTATTTTTTCAATGATAAAAACTTAAGAATAATATAAACAAAAAATAAGTGCCATGGGGATGGATCCTACATCTCACTGGGGGCTGCTCCCCCTCCCTGGTGTCCTACCACAGAAGGCTTGTAGACAGGAAGTGCCAGATGCCAACAGAGGCAAGGCCACGGGAACCAGGAAGACTGCCCGGGCCCACGCGGTGTGGACGGCAGCCAGCACGCGGGCTGGACCCACCCCCTGCGCCACAGTCCTGAGTGGAGTGTAGACGGCAGCCACAAGCCCCTGTAGCTGTGCCCCAGCACGGCCACGAGGGCTCTGGACTGCATGGAGAATTTCCATTCGAGGGCCAACTCCTAACCCGCTGCCGGTTATTCAACAGAACCGCCCGGTGACTGAAGGGCATGAAGCCATCTTCAAAGTGAAACACAACTGATTCTCGAACAGCACTGGGTTAGAGGCTCCACAGTCAAATATCTTCACAGAATTTACGCCTCCGTACCCACAAGTTCTGAAACGTGGACTCTTCCAACCGAGGCCTGCACCATGCTACAGTGCGTGAGCTCCCCTGGTGGCCAGTGGTAAAGAACCCACCTGCAACGCGGGAGGCGTGAGCTCAGTCCTCGGGTTCAGAAGGTCCCCTGGAGGAGGAAATGGCAACCCACTCCAGTGTCCTTCCTGGGAAATCCCATGGACAGAGGAGCCTGGTGGGCTACAGTCCATGGGGTCACAAGAGTCAGAAAAGACTTAGCAACTAAATCACCATGTAGTATTTACTACTGAAAAAGATCCATGTATAAGTGACCTGCAGTTCAAACCCACACTTTTCAAGGGTCAACTGGTCATAATGTCTGGGAGGTTCTGATGCTCAGGACCAGCTTTTCAGAAAAAGCTGGGACAACATGCGCCTTCTTCTGCCCCTTACAGAAAAGCCAAGGCTCCGTTGCAAAACAGTTTTTATTTGTTAAATTATCAAATGAGATTATCACACAAAATTAACTATACGGCTAGGCTAAGTGCGTAAAGTGCTCAAGTTTGAAGAACCCGGGGGGTCGCTGCAGGTTCCCTGCCCCCCAGAACAAGGGGCACAGGACGTGCGTCCTTCCCCATGGGGTGTAGGCATGTCCTTGCTTGGGGTGGGGACACACTCTGCATGTGGATTCACAGTTCGTCGTGGCCCAAGGGGCTCCTGATCTCCTCCTGAGTTTCCCCGTCAGTGGCCTCCTTGGGATTAAAGTACCACCGGCTGAGGGCCTCAGGGCCCTGGGCCTCTTCCCAGACATCCTGGTTGATTAAAGCTGCCTCTTTACTTGCCTCGGCGGAAAGTTCCAGAACCTGGTCGACGCTCCTGCATCAACAAGAAGATGATGGAATCTTTTCACCACCCCAACCAGCCTGCCCGAGCGCCTATGAGGCTGCCACACGGGGGAGACAGGTTCAGGATGACCCTCCTTGGGCTTGTGGGAAAGCACAGGTGAGTAAGATTTGTCTGAGCAGAACTCAAACAGCAAAGCCCCTAGAACAGGACTGGCCAGGTGTGAAGGAAGAGTCGTTTACTCGACAAATATTTAAGGAGTACCAACACTGTGCAAGGAACCATCCAAAGGGCGGGAGGCAGAGCCATGAATGGGGCACCGTCCCAGGGATCACATGACGTAAACAGCGGTGGGGAAGCCGGCATAAAACGTGCTTTCCCATTCGTGTGTTTTCCATTTACTCCTGTGACCCTGGTGACCTAGAATCCTTTGGCGTGTCTGATTTCACCCCAGGCACACAGAGGGAGGCGATGCCATAGCAGGTGGTATTTGTCATGAGGACCTTTCAAACTTTTCAGGCACCTCAGGAAGTACATTTGACATCATAAAGGAGAAGAAAACTAGATTCTCTTTTGGAAGAGGTGGAGGAAAGCCCCACGATTAGAAAAGTCCCGTGGGTGGGGGCAGGCAGGCAGCTTGGTGGGACTGGCCATCGGCTGTATGGACCTGGGCCCTGGTTACACAAGGGTGCCTGTTCGTGAAAGCCACCGTTACCACCTGCGGCTTTTCTACATGTATTCAGACATTAATAAGAAGTCCCAAGATCTCTCAAAGCCCCTATTCTGAAAAACACATAAAGACCAACCCTAGGGTCCCTGATGTGCTCCTACCCTGGGCAACGATCGCCCCTTTCTATTGTGGCTGCTCAAGAACACTCACAGGGGACTTCCCTGGTGGTCCAGTGTTAAGACTTCACCCTCCAATGCAAGGGGTGTGGATTCAACCCCTGGTTGGGGCGCTAAGATCCCACATGCCTCTGTGCCAAAAAAACGAAAAATATCAAACAGAAGCAATGTTGTAACAAATTCAATAAGGACTTTAAAACCGTCCACATCCAACAACCAAAACAAAAAATTTCTTAGAAAAAAAACACACACCGGGGTATTCTTGGGTCCCAAGAATCTTGCTCTCTCCCTGCCTTGCTGGACCTTCATACCCTTGGCCCCTGGAAATATCAGAGCCGCCCACCGTCTGGGGTACAGCACACCCTCCACAGGGCAGCTGCCAACAGCCCCTCTCTGCTGAAGGGGAGGTGGCAGGGAGGGGTGCTATCTTTTTCTTGAGCTATTTTCTGCAATACCTTCGGAGCTCCAGGTCCTTCTTCTGGATCACCTCCCTGAGTTCCCTCAGCACGTTAAAGGCCTTCGCATTGTCTTCTGAGCTGCCAATACCAAGTTCTCCCAGCAGATGGCGTGTGGTCTTCAATTCCTGCTGCAACTCGTCTGGAGGGAAAAAAGGGTTGCCAACCATGGCACCTTTCAAGGAGCCCCAAGCAATGGACACACGAACTAGGTGGCCAACTAGATTTTTCTCCTTTTGCTGGAATGCTCTCATGTGATGCCAGAATCGTGAAAGGCTCAAAGGAAGAAAGGGCAGTGAAAGAAGACATTCGTGCACTGGCACCGCCTCTGGGCCCCTTTGCCTGAGATCACAGGGGTCGGAGACCGGGGGTCAGGTGTGTCTGCCATGCAGGAAGTTACGGAAACTCTAAGAGGGCATACTGCTGTCCTCGCTACAGAAACGAATGCGTAAGACAGAGACGATCTGGGCGAGAAGGAACTTAAGAACAAACCCGTGGTTTCCAGTCCCCAGTCCCACCATTTCTGCACCTCCTCCCCACCCAGCCCCATGTGGGAAGCCGCCTGCAACAGCACTGGGTCCCCCACCTGCTCTAGCAAAACCAGCATCTCTGAGTCTGGTACAAGTCCCAACACTACATGTCGCAACTGTATGTTGTGACACTTGGGGACCCTTGTAAGGGTTCTTATAAACACACATCTTCTTTCCCGAGAGACTCAACTGTGTCCTCCCTAAAAGCCATGTTCAGGTCTTAATCTCAGGTACCTGTGAACACAACCTAACTGGAAATGACGTCTCCAGAGATGTAACTGAGTTAGAAGGAGGTCATTAGAGAGGGGCCTAATGCAGCCACTGGTGTTCTTGTAAGAAGGGGAGAGTTTAGACAAGGAGTCTCAGAAACAAGGCCCTGTGAAGACAGAGGTGGTGCCGCAACACTGTGATAACAAACAAAAAACAAAGCCAAAATAAACTTAATGACAATGGGGATTTCCCTGGCGGTCCAGAGGGCAGGGAACCGCCTGCCAACACAAGGGACACTGGTCCAACCTTCACTTGCCTCGGGGCAATTAAGCTGTACGCCCAACTACTGAGGACCGTGCGCCTACAGCCCGTGGTCAGAAAGAAGCCTGCACGCAGAACCGAGAGAGCAGCCCCCTGCTCACGACAACTAGAGAAAACCATAAAGACCCAGCGCAGCCAAAAAGAAAATAAATAATTAAGTGCAAAATAAATAAAACAAAAGGAACAGCTGGAAAAAAAAGAGAGAGGCAGTGTTTGGAGAAATGCTCCACCAGCCAACACCTGCCAGCACACTGAAGCCAGGAGAGAGGCAGGGGATACATTCTCCACCAGAGATTCCAGAAGCATCCAACCCCAATGTGGCCCCTTCAACTCGGAGGGAACACATATCTGTTGTTTTCAGCCACCCCATTTATGCTATTTTGTTACAGAAGCCCTAGGAAACTCTAACAGTCCCTAAGCCCAACTCCTCCCAACAATCTAAGGAATTTATCAGACATGGAGACCGAGAGTTACAAATAAAATTAGAAACCTGGACATGGATGATGGTTCAACAAGGCTCATTTTTCAAGGTCCTGTGTCATACATAGACTATTTCACATTGGAAAAGGCTTGATTTTACATCAGCTTCAAACAAAATATATTCAAGTGGCTCATGAGAGCTCAGCTTAGAAATTACCCAACTCTATGCCATGTGAACCAGCAATTTCACTCCTGGGCATTTATCTAGACAAAACTTTAATTCAAAAAGATACATGCACTCCTATCTTCATAGCAGCACTACTCACAATAGCCAAGACCCAGAAGCAACCTAAATGTCCACCAACAGATGAATAAATGAAGATGATGTGGTACATATACACAATGCAATACTACTCAGTCATAAAAAAGAATGAACTGTGCCACCGCAGCAACATGGATGGACCCAGAAGCTATCATACTCGGCGCAGTAAGCCAGACAAAGACAGATATCATGTCACCCGTTATGTGTGGGAAGTAAAAAAAAAGGGTGCAAATGAACTCATCTACAAAAGAGAAACAGATTCACAGACACAGACAATAGATGGTGGTTACCAAGCAGCAATGGGTTAGGAGAGAGGCAGAGTGAAGTCTGGGATTCAGTTCAGTTTAGTTGCTCAGTCGTGTCCAACTCTTTGTGACCCCACGGACTACAGCATGCCAGGCCACCCTGCCCATCACCAACTCCCGGAACTTGCTCAAACTCACGTCCATCAAGTTGGTGATGCCATCCAACCATCTCGTCCTCTGTCATCCCCTTCTCCTCCCACCTTCAGTCTTTTCCAGCATCAGGGTCTTTTCCAATGAGTCAATTCTTCAAATCAGGTGGCCAAAGTACTGGCGCTTCAGCATCAGTCCTTCCAATGAATATTCAGGACTGATTTCCTTTAGGATGGACTGGTTGCATCTCCTTGCAGTCCAAGGGACTTTCAAGAGTCTTCTGCAACACCACAGTTCAAAAGCATCAATTCTTCAGCACTCAGCTTTCTTTATGGTCCAACTCTCACATCCATACATGACCACTGGAAAAACCATAGCTTTAACTAGATGGACCTTTGTCAGCAAAGTAATATCTCTGGCTTTTTAATATGCTGTGTAAGTTGGTCATAGCTTTTCTTCCAAGGAGCAAGGGTCTTTTAATTTCATGGCTGAAGTTACTATCTGCAGTATTTTGGAGCCCCCCAAAAATAAAGTCTGTCACTGTTTCCATTGTTTCCCTATCTATTTGCAATGAAATGATGGGACTGGATGCCATAATAGTAGGAATGTTGAGTTTTAAGCCAACTTTTTCACTCTCCTCTTTCACTTTCATCAAGAGGCTCTTTAGTTCTTCTTCATGTTCTGCCATAAGGGTGGTGTCATCTGTGTATCTGAGGTAATTGATATTTCTCCTGGCAATCTTGATTCCAGCTTGTGCTTCATCCAGCCCGGCATTTCACATGATGTACTCTGCATATAAGTTAAATAAGCAGGGTGACAATATACAGCCTTGACGTACTCTTTTTCCAACTTGGAACCAGTCTGTTGTTCCATGTCCAGTTCTAACTGTTGCTTCTTGACCTGCATATAGATTTCTCAGGAGCCAGGTCAGGTGGTCTGGTATTCCCATCTCTTGAAGACTTTTCCAATTTGTTGTGATCCACACAGTCAAAGGCTTTGGCATAGTCAATAAAGCAGAAATAGATGTTTTTCTGGAACTCTTACTTTTTTGATGATCCAACAGATGTTTGCAATTTGATCTCTGGCTCCTCTGTCTTTTCTAAATCCAGCTTGAACATCTGGAAGTTCACAGTTTATGTACTGTTGCAGCCTGGCTTGGAGAATTTTGAGCATTACTTTGCTAGTGTGTGAGATGAGTGCAATTGTGTGGTAGTTTGAGCATTCTTTGGCATTGCCTTTCTTTGGGATTGGAATGAAAACTGACCTTTTCCAGTCCTGTGGCCACTGCTGAAGTTTCCAAATTTGCTGGCATATTGAGTGCAGCACTTTTACAACACCATCTTTTAGGGTCTGAAATAGCTCAACTAGAATTCCATTACTAGCTTTGTTCATAGTGATGCTTCCTAAGGCCCACCTGACTTCACATTCCAGGATATCTGGCTGTAGGTAAGTGATCACACTATCATGGTTGTCTCAGTCATGAAGACCTTTTCTGTATAATTCTTCTGTGTATTTTTTCCACCTCTTCTTAATGTCTTCTGTTAGGTCCATACCATTTCTGTCCTTTACTGAGCCCATCTTTGCACGAAATGTTCCCTTGGTATCTCTAATTTTCTTGAAGAGATCTCTAGTCTTTCCCATTCTGTTGTTTTCGTCTATTTCTTTGCATTGATCACTGAATAAGAAGTTTGGGATTAGTAGATGCAAGCAAAGTATATGTAGAATGGTTAAACAACATGGTCCTACTGTACAGCATGGGGAAGTACATGCAGTATCCTGTCATTAACCATAACAGCTGCCAAATCCTGCAGTTGTGTCTGACTGTGCGACCCCACGGACGACAGCCCACCAGGCCCCTCTGTCCCTGGAATTCTCCAGTCAAGAATACTGGAGTGGGTTGCCATTTCCTTCTCCATAACCACAATGGAAGAAAACATGAAAAGTGACTGTATATATACATATATGTAGAGTGAATTGGGCTCCCCTGGTGGTTCAGCAGTAAAGAACCTCTCTGCCAAAGCAGGAGACCTGGGTTCGATCCCTGGGTCAGGAAGATCCCCGGAGGAAGAAATGGCAGCCCACTCCAGTACTCTTGCCTAGAGAATCCCATGGACAGAGGAGCCTGGTGGGCCACAGTCCACGTGGTAGCAAAGAGTCAGACAAGACTGAGCACACACGCATAGCTGAATCACTTCTCTGTACAGCAGAAATTAACACAACACTGTAACGCAATTATACTTAAATGAGGAAGGAAGGAAGGGAGACAGAAAGTGAGAGGAAGGAAGGAAGGAGGCAAACTCTAGGGCAGCTGAAAACTTGCTTGAGAAAGAGACTTGTTCTAAAGAGAACCATAGGGTCTTGGATGGTGCTCTTCACACCTGTCAGCTTCTTCAAGTGAAGTATTAGATCGAACGCCCTACGGGAAATGGGAACGCCCTACGGAGATGGGAGCGCCCATCTCTGCTCTGCTCAAAAGACAGGACAAGGTAGGGGGTGGTGGCCCTGTGGTTTCCCAGCTGCCAAAGCACGTTACTAGATCTGCCCAAGGCTGAGAGACGGCAGGCTCCCAGCACGCCTTTCAGGACAGGAGATCACTGAAGGGTCATCCTACAAACCTGGGTTCAAATCCCAGTGCAGCTCTGACTCAGGACCCGACCCTAAACAATGTCAGCCTCGCCGGCCCCCCGCATCCTCTGCCATTTGACGGGGGACACACCATCTACTTGCAAGGAGGCCTGTGACATGACATTGAGGGATAAAGGTACCCAGGACACAGGAGACGCCAACACGCACCAGTGGCTTGTCCTGCCGCTTGCCCCACAGCCACCCCAGCTCTTACCTAAGAAGAGCTGCCTGTCTCCATCCAGGTGGACTGATTTCACGGGCAGCTCGTGCCGTGTGGTGTCCAGGGCTATCGCAAATGTCTTGTACTGTTCCCGAAAGCGGCTGGCCACAGCCTCCAGGGGGCTCAGCATCTCAATCTGCAGGCAGGGAGGGAAGAGCCTGTGAGTCCAAGCCCTGCGCTCCCCTCCCTGCAAGTTCACCGGACGGCACGTGTGAGGTAAAGACTCGGCACTGTTCTGGGACTTCCCTGGGGGTCCAGAGGCGAAGACTCCACACTTGGAGTGCTTCCACTGCAGGGGATGCGGGTTCGATCCCGGGTTGGGGAATCTCAGATCCCACGGGCTGCACAGCGCGGGCAAAAGTAAAATAAAATAAAAATAAAGAAATTGATTGTTGTTGTTCAGTCGCTAAGTTGTGTCCGACTCTTTACAACCCCGTGGACCATAGCATGCCAGGCTCCTCTGCCCTCCACTACCTCCCAGAGTTTGCTCAGTTTCGTACCCATTGAGTCAGTGATGTGGATACCATCATTTAAGAAACTGGCAGCACCATTTAAAACACTTGATTAGACAAACCTTAATAAAAAAGACACAGCACTGGTCCTCCCAGGTCTCCCTGGGAAGCTTCCAAGGGTGTGGTGGGCTCTCCAGAGTCCCAGCAGGCCAGTAGCAAGGTGGCCCAGGCCTCCTCACCAGGAACACGTGCTGGCCTTCCAGCATGTTCCAAGGCTGAGCCCTTGACTGGGATCACAGTGGACCCAGGAAGGCTGGGCCCTCCTGCTTCAGAGCCCGGAGTTGACAGGCCTCCACCCACCGAGGCTGTGCCCACCAAGCCTTCTTTCCTCGTACACGCTATCTGGGGGTTGTAAGGATTCCTTTACGTGATTATCTTTTCTTTTTCTTCTACTGTGAGGTCCAGGAGGACAGGGACCCCGTTTTCAGCTTGGGGCTGGGCCACAGGGAACACTCACAAGCATGTGCTGAGTGTCACGGGCTGGACTTGTTCTCACAAATTCCTTGGTTGATACCCCAAACCTCAGCACCTCAGAACATGACCTGACTTGGAGACTTTACAGAGGTAATCCAGTTAAGGTGGGGTCATTAAGCTGGGCCCTGATCAGTATGACAGGTGTCCTCATAAAAGGGGGCAATATAGAGACTGACGCTCACGGGGAGAAGGCCAGCTAACAATGAGACACAGGGAGAAGATGCCCACCGACAAGCCAAGGACAGAGCCTGGGACATTCCTTCCCTCACGGCCCTCGGATGGAACCCACCCTGCTGACACCTTGCTCTCGGATGCACAGCCTCCAGAAGGAAGGGAGAGTAAGTGCCAGTTGTTTAAGCTGCCACCCCACCTGTGGTCCTTTGTTATGGTGGCCCCAGCACACACACTTACTGGGTGAGGAGCCCCATTTCCTGGTCGAGCCTTCCTAGGTTCCCAGGGTTCACTGTGACCTTCCTTGACGTGGACATTCCTGTCCATTCAGCACCAAGCCTGCATCTCCCACCAGCACTCGGGCCCACCTGGGCTGGCCAGAGCATGTCTCACTTTTTTTTTTCGGCCACACCCCATGGCATGTGGGACCTTAGTTTCCAACCAGGGATGGAATGCGTGCCCCGTGCACTGAAGGTGCAGTGTTAGCCAGTGGACCGCCAGAGAAGCCTCCTAGGGCCCGTGTGTGTTAAAGAGACAGGCCAATTTGCAGGTCGGTTCTAACATTACTGTCACATCCTCTGATAAACCGCCACACAGAAATACAGAGTTGAAGCCAAATGAGGAGGGACACTCACAATAAAGGCTCTCTCCAACCCTCCCCAAAGGACTGATGCTGCTGGGACATGAGGCTTGGAGGCCGTGGTCACCCCTGACCTGTACATCCAGGAAATCCTCCAGCTCCTTCTTCTTCTGACAGAGGAGAAGCCTGCGCTTCAACTCATAAGCCTTTTTCTGGAGTTTCTCCTTCTCTTTACACAATATTTCTAGGTTCTTTTCTGCCTGTTCTTCGAATGCAGACAGGCCATTCTCCATCTGGGAAATGCAAAACAAAAGTTCAGGCCAGAGGGGACCTTGCCTCTGTGGCTGACAGCGGCCACCCTTCCATCTGCGACATACATGAAAAGAGGCTTCATCCTTACCTTCACGGTCAGCAGGGTCAGAAGGAGAGTCTGGGACTCCATCATTTCCATTGCTTGTAACAGATCCTTCAGGAGAAGAAAAAGATACTCCTGGTTCCCCGAGAACTGGTGTAAATCAGTTCTGTCCCCCTGGGAGAGAAGGGGCAGAACCCTCGCCCACATGTGCTATCTTCACACGAGCACTCTACCGCTTCTCGACTGTGTCCCCAGGCGGCCTCTTTTCCCACTTAGTCTTCTGGGGCCTCTGTGACAGGACAAGGGTGCTCTTTGGTCCCTTTCTGGCAGGTGGGTGGTCTTCTGCCAGCTGGAGGGCACCCACCAACCCGGTGACCCACCAGAACCAGGACTCGGGGCTCCCCCGCAGGCGAGACCACAGCCCAGCCACCCTCCCTGCCATGGTCGGGACCTGGCCTGTAGACCACCCTAGTGTGGCACCAGAAAATCAGACCCCAGGCTCATTTTTCACATGACCCTGAATTTGTATTTCCTCCCATAGGTGTATACTTGGGAAGATGGAACTCTGTAAATCCTCTAATAATGTCATGGGCTTTTGTCCTGAAAGGCACAGCTGGCTTGTTCGCTCCTGGAGCAAGGCATCAAGGGGCACCTGGCACAAGGCAGGAGCTGAAACAGATTTAGCCAACCTGCAGCGGCGGCTTCCCTCTCATTTCAGACACTTACTGGGCTCTTTTCACTCACAGCAGAAGAGGATGACAACTCGGCTTTCTTTGACTTTTTTTTTAGTTGTGGAGTCTTTCGGACCACACTTTTATCTAAGATGAAGAAAAGTGTTATCCATAAAGTGAAAAGACACAGGCCACCTAAAGTTCACTGCAGCACTATTTACAAGAGCCAAAACATGGAAGCAACTGAATGTCCATTGACAGATGAATGGATAAAGAAGAGGTTGCATGTATCTGGGGCTTTCCTAGCAGCTCAGATGGGAAAGAGTCTGCCTGCAACGCAGGAGACCTGGGTGCGATTCCTGGGTTGGAAAGATCCCCTGGAGAAGGACATGGCAACCCACTCCAGATTTCTTGCCTGGAAAATCTCGTGGATGGAGGAGCTTGGCGGGCTACAGTCCACAGGGTCGCAAAGAGTCAGACATGACCAAGCGACTAGCACTAGTATATATCTACAATGGAATACTATTAGGCCATAAAAAGAATGAAATAATTGTATTTGCAGCAACATGGATGGACCCAGAGATTATCATACTAAATGAAGTCAAGACAGAAAGACAAATATCATATGATATCACTTAATGTGGAATCTAAAAAAAAAAATGAACTTATACACAAAATGGAAACAGACCCACTGACATATAGAAAACAAACCTATGGTTACCAAAGAGGAAAGGTTGGGGGGATAAATTAGGAGGTTGGAATTAACATATAAAATAGATCCCAATAAGGACCTACTGTACAGTAACGGAACTATACTCAGTATTTTATAATAACATATAAGGAAAAATAATCTGAAAAAGAATCTACATAACCTTTATATATATATATATATATATGAATCACTGTATTATGTATCTGAAACTTACACAACATTGTAAATCAACTACACTTTAAAAAAAAAGTGTTTCTAGGGTGAGAAGAGCAGGTTTTGGAAGCCCTCAGGGATGCACTGCAACCCGCAGCGGGGGAATGGACGGGGACAGTGGACGACTTACCATGAATGGCTGAGAGATCCAGGTCAGACAAGGCAGTGTCATGCCCCTCCAGCAAGGTAGACTGCAGGTTGCCTTTGTCAAGCCCACTGCCATCTATGGGACCCAAGGAGAATTCCCAGGAGTCAGCACAGTTAGCAAGATGTGGAAGCCTGGAAGCAGGAAACTTTTCTCTGCAATACCACCTGCTTCCAAAAACTCAGTTTCTTGCAAAGAAGCAGTAGAGAAGGCTGAAAAACCTTTGGAAATTCCCACCCACCAACTTGAATATATTTTAAAGTAGAACTAGAAAAGAGAGGCATTCTTTAGGACCAAAAGACATAAATAAGCTTTTCTGCTTAGTTTAAATAAAGGATGCTGTGTACATATGAATGTACAAAACAGAAACAGACCTAGGACCTACTCTACAGCAGAGAACTACACTCAGTAGTTTGTAAAGACCTATAAGGGAAAAGAATAGGAAAAAGACAAGACATAGATGTATACGTATAACTAAATCACTGGGCTGTACAACTGAAACTCATACAGCACTGTAGATCAATTATCCCTCATAAAAATATAAAAATAGGGAATGCCCTGGCAGTCCAGTCGTGAGGAATCCACGCTCTCACTGCTAGGGCCCTGGGCTTGACCCCTGGTTGCAGAACCAAGATCCTGAAAGCTGTGTGGTACAGTCAAAAATAAAGAAAAATAAAATAAACGTATAAATAAACAAACAAGGTGCTTTGCTCAGAGAATTCTCCAGACAACAACACTGGAGTGGAATAGCCATTCCCTTCTCCTAGGGGATCCTTCCAACCCAGGGATCGAGCCTCGGTCTCCTGCACTGCAGGCAGATTCTTCTCCGTCTGAGTCACCAGAGAAGGCCAAGAGTCTAATAGCATGCCAATATACATGTTCTGCCCTCTGCTCTTTTTCTCTCTTTCTCTTGTAGCTTCATTTTTTAGCCTCTATTTAAAAATGTGAAATTACACCTTGTACTGTCTAAAATGGGCACTTGGTGAACGGCAGGTTTCAATTAAACAAGGTTTCCAGGAGGCTGCAGAATGAGCAAATAGTATGTAAAATACAGTCATGTTAGCAAGTAAACAAAACTCTTCAATGAAGAACTGTGCAGTTGAGGAAACGAGTAAAGTGACAAAAAGTATAAATGGTGGTACCTTTTGTGTTCAAATTTTTAAAAAATGCTCATTAGACAAAAATCTATCAGGAGCAGCTGGCTGCCTCCTGGGTGAGGAACGGGAACTAGAGGCAGATTTCTGTTTCCACTGGTTGAATGTTCTGTCATCTGCATGTAGAGCATTTCCATTAAGAAAACTAATTTCCGATCAAGGCATACAATGGAACTCAAGCAGTCCCTCTAAACTGTCATGGCTATGTTTAAATTACAATTCTGTCTTGGCACTACTGACATGGAGGCGCAGATCATTCTTTTTTGTGGGGCCATCCTGTGCTCTGAGGGTGTCAATCCCTGGCCTCCACCCACCAGCATCCCACACCACCGGCCTCAATAACCCCAGCTGAGAACCCTGAGTTGTAAATGTGGCAGGCCCAGTTTTTGACCCCTCTGACCATGCCAGCTTTCCCAGCTTCACACATGGCCCTCAACCCAGCTGCATGACAGAAGACTAAAAGGCTGGCTCCAGCTCTGTGTGCCCGCTTCTCAGTCACGCCTGGGTCAAGGAACAGAATAACTTCTGACAAACAGCTAGAACAGGATCAGCAAGTTGTAGCCTGCAGGCCAAATCTGGCCCACTTCCCGTGTTTGTTAATAAAGTTCTATTAGGACACAGACAAGCCCATTTGTGTACACACGGTTTGTGGCTGTTTTCACGCTGCGAAAGGCAGAGTTAAGTGTTTAGTGACAGAGGCTGTCTGGCCTGCAAAGTCTAAAATATTTACCACTGGCTCAGAAAAGTTTTGCTGACTCTTCATCTAAACAATAAAGCAGGAAATTTAAGTCATAAAAGGACATATTTAGTTTTCTCCTATGGGACTCAAAGTTATTGCCATTTTGAATGAGGGTTCGTGGGCCAAGAAAGTTTTGCTTTTTGTGAATTGCTCTTCTATAAGAGAAGAGAGCTGCCCACTCCCGCCGGTGAGGCAGGCACAGAGCTGGATGATGCGCTACTTTGGGGAGCAGCCTTCCCCAGCTTCCAGAATGAGCACACTGACCAGGACTGGGCAGCAAACACTCCAGTGATGGTCCTCTGAATGGCAGGTCACGGGCGAGCTTCTGCCCTCCTGGGCTACACTCCCCTTTCCTCTGGTCACACGGCATGTGGGATCTTAGTTCCCCGACCAGTGATCGAACTCGTGCCCCACCCCCCGACCCCCGCCCCGCACTGGAAGCTCAGTCTTAACCACTGGACTGCTAAGGAAGTCCCCATTACCCATTTTTTAAATACCCAACACATGACACGTCTACAATCAGAAAATGTGAAAGTTTTCGTATCGCGCTGGTGAAAGCTTTTAGAAGACGATCCAACCAAAGATAGTGAGAGGCAGGAGGATGCGGCCTCATACCCTCTCTGAAAGTCCTCCTCTCAGAGCTCTGGTGGGAAATGGCCACATGAGCAAGGAACTGGTGCCACAAGGGAGCACCATGGTGGCAATGTGGCTCTTCTCTGGGGCCACAAAGGCAGGAAGGGACGGGCCCCCTCATTCCTGTGCCATCCCTTTCAGCTCCTCACACATCCCAGACCAGTCTTCATACTGAAACTCTCCGCCTAGTTCCTTTCCTTCATGCTCCCCATGAAGGAAAGGGAGTTTTAACCCAGCATACTTAGAAACAAAATTCTCCACCATGCTCATCACCCTCTGAGCCTTGGAGCTCTTTCAAACTCTCCCTGCATCTTTACCCACCTTTGCTCTTTTGGAGCTGGCTGGATTTTGTTCCACCTGCAGGCATCGTCCCACCGGCCTTTAATGCATCTGCTGCAGGAGCCTGTTAGGGGAATATACGACCTTCAGGGGACAAGACACCTTCCTTCCTGCCATCTGCAAAGCCTGCATTTGCTCCTACTTGGAGGCAAGGGGATAGACTCAAGGAGTCCTGACACTTAACTGCATATATACAGGATGAAGGCTTCCCAGGCGGCGCTAGTGGTAAGGAACCCGCCTGCCAATGCAGGAGACATAAGAGATGTGGTTCATTCCCTGGGTTGGGAAGATCCCCTGGAGGAGGGCATGGCAACCCACGCCAACATTCTTGCCTGGAGGATCCCATGGGCAGAGGAGCCAGGCAGGCTACAGTCCATGGGGCCACAAAGAGTCGGACACGAGTGAAGCAACTTAGCATGCACGCCCGCACATAGACGATAAATGTTACTTTTTTCAAAAGATACCTTCATATCCATTGAACATAGGAAACTATCAAAAATTTGCTGGTGGTAATATCTGACATGGCAGATTACAGATGATCGATTTTCTATATACTTTTTAGTATTGCCCAGTTTTACACAGAGAACATATTAATTTGGTAGTCAAAATAAACAAAGCTTCTGTAAAGGTCTTACTCTTCAAAAATTATACAAAAGCAAGCAACAGTTGCAGCTGGCAAGCCGTCATAGTAATATAAAAGCAAAAAGAAAATCTTGTAAAGAGTGAAAACATTTTGATGTACAGACACCACTCCTATTCAGCCTCCCAACAGAGGTCTGAGAATAAGAAATAAAAGCCAAGCAAGTTGCAAAAAAAAAAAAGAAAACTCCCTTCTTGCAGACAGGATACTTCACATAGAAAATCCCAAAAGAGGTTTAGAAGCACTGCTAAAACTAGAAAGTAAGTTTAGCAAATTTGCAGGACACAGGGCCAATATAAAAAGATACTTCTAGCAATGAACAACTTTGTGACCCCATGGACTGTAGCCCACCAGGCTCCTCTGTCCATAGGATTATCCAAGCATGAATACTGAACGGGTTGCCATCTCCTCCTCCAGGGGATCTTCCTGAACCCAGGGATCAAGTCTGGGCTTCCTGCATTGCCAGTGGATTCTTGTACCCTAAGCCACCTAGGAAGCCCCCCAGTGTGCTGGACACCTAAAACCAATACAATGTTATACGTGAATTATTTCTTAATTTAAAAAATTAATAAAATCTCATCACAAAAGAAACAAATTAAAGAAAGAAAGAAAAGACTGTATCTTGTATAACAGCATTAAAACCACTAAATACTTAGGTATAAACCTAACCAAACATGGAGAAGATCTGTATGCTGAGAATTACAAAATACTGATGAAATAAATCTAACAAAAACAAATAAATGGAGAGGAATATCATGTTCATGGACTGAAAGACTTGGGTGTTTTTAGGATGTTATTCTCCCTAAACTGATGCACAGATTCAATATAATTAAAATTCCAGAAATCTTGGTAGGAAATGGCATTGTAAGTCTGAAATTTGTACAGAAAGGCAAAGGAACTAGAAGTACCAGTTTTGGAAAAGAACAGAGTGGGAAAATTCACAGGACCCAACGCTAAGACTTCCTACAAAACTGTATAATCTGGGCAGTGTATAAATGGCCAAAGGACAGACACATAGAAAAGTAGAAAAGAACAGTCTAAAAATGATATACACATGTATAGTCTACTGCTTTGCAACAGACATGATAAGACAATACAATAAGGAAAGGAGAGTCATTTCAACAAATGGCGCTGGAATATGAGGACGTCTGTACACTTAAAAATGAACTTGAATTTCATCATCACTGCAGATACAAAAATTAATTCAAAATGGATCCCAGTCCTAAACGTAAAACCTAAAACTATAAAACTCACTGCAGAGACGGGAGAAAATGTTTGTGATCTTGGCTGAGGCAAAGGTTTCTTAGATAAGACACGAAAAGCACATTCCATAAAAGCAGAAATTGATAAACTTCATCAAAAGTGAGAACTTCTGCTGTTTACAAGACACTTAAGAGAACGGAAAGCCAAGTCATACACTGGAAAAAAAATATTTGCAAATCACCACAAAGGGTTGATATCGAGGACACAGAAAGAGCTCTCACAACTCAAGGATGAGAAAAAAAAAACAATCTAATTTTTTTAAATGGGCAAAAGATCTGAATGGACACATCACCAAAGATATAGGAATGGTCAATAAGTACATGAAAAGATGCTCAGTATCATCAGTTGTTATGGAGACGCAATTTAAAACCACAGTGAGATAGCCATTCGCACCCACTAGGATGGTGTCATCTTACAGTAATGGCTCTCCTCTGTGGCTGCAGCCTCTCTGGATAAGTCGGGCAGTTTTACAAAGTCAAACATACAATTCCCTTATAATTCCACTCTTGGGAGAACTGCAATCACATCCATGCAGAATCCTGAACAGCAATGTTTAAGGTGGCTTTATTCATAAGTGTCAAAAACGGGAAAGAAACCCAGTGTCCTTGGCCAGGGAATGGCTGAGCACACTGCGGTCCATCCATGCAGTGGAATGTCCATCAGCCAGCACAGGAGCCCACGCTAACTGTACAGAGGCAGGCAGGCGGACCTTTACGGGAAAGCAGCCAGTCCGCAAGAGGCTGAGACCTGGGTGGTACCTTTTAAAAGATCTTCTGGAAAAGCCGAGCTACAGGGACAGAAAACAAATCGTGGTTGCCTCGGATGGGGAAGGGCCGGTTCCATCAGAGCACAAGGGGTCTCGGGGGTGACAGACTTCTCCATCTTGACGGTGGTGCGTTTGTGACTGCACGCACTGGTCAAAACTCACAGAATTATATGCTGAAAAGAGTGATGCTTCCTTTATGGAAACTACACCTTAATTTAAAAGATTAAAAAAAAAGAAAATGGAGAAGCTCTTAAAAATCTAAAATACTATATAAGCATGTAGACACATGGGGGTGCTGTAACCAAGCTGTCCAGGAATTTTAAAATTATGAAGTGTGGACTGTTAGCCTTTGTTGAAAATTACTTCAATAATGTAAACCACGGACTCTGGGTCCAGATGCATCATTTTAGGTTCCTAGGCTGTAAACACGCCATACTCCAGTGTGAGATGCTGATGACAGACAGGATAGGCAAGTGAGGGGGTGGGGTGGGGGTATGGATGGGAAATCTCTGTACTCTCCACTCAGTTTTGCTTTGAAACTCAAACTGCTCTAAAAAAAATTAAGTCCATAAAAAAGAAAAAAATCACTCCAAGAAGCGTATCAGTTGGCACAAAAGTATCCTTTTCCTTCAAGCCCGGTCTTAAATCACGTTAATTAAGAAAGAACCTAAAAAAAAAAATAAAAAAAAAATAAAAAAAAGAAAGAACCTGCCATTCACCCTACCAGAATAAAAGAAAGGCAGTAGAAATAAATATTTAACTAAACTTTACCAAATCTTACGATTTTTTCCAAATCATAAACAAAGATTTGGAAAACGGGATAACAAAAACTTTACACACACTGACGGTCCGTACACGCTGAAACAAAAAGGTCACTGGGTAATCTAATGACTGTTCTCACTGAACACCACACAAAGCAGGTTCTCAAAGTATTAAATGTTTTCTGCTGTCATTTTCAGTGGTTTCATCATTCCCGTGGTGCGGCTAGAAGGTAAGTCACTAAGCCCTTCCTGTAACGCTGGGCGATTCAGGCACGTCCTTTTTCCCCATGGTCTTTCTCTCACACCCTCCAGGTATTTTTTATGACACCAGCCAAGGCCAGAGAACTGTGTGCCAGGCATTAGAAGGAACGGCTTCAGGACAGAATCCAGAAAGGAATTACTGTGTTGAGAGACAGGAATAACTTTATGATTCACTAGAGCTCGTGGCCTTGCACAAGGGATACTCAAAGCGATCAGCCACCCACAAGAGAGATCCGTGCACTGGCGCGAAGGGCGTGACCGTCCCAGAGGCAAACTGGGCCACAGCCCTGAAACGCTTCCTTCAGGACCAGGCGGTGTCTGGCTGCTGCAACTTGTCTCAGAACTCCAAGTTCAGAACGGTTTCAAATGGACGTTATGTGTTACCTTTCTGGGGGCTTTCTTTTCATACTGCAAGTACCGCGACTCCACTATTCTTCCACCTGCAAGGGACACACAGTTGGTTTATAATAAAACTACGGCATGCAGTGTTAAGGATCCACCAGGTGCCCAGGATGCCCACACCCCACCCCGAAAGCTGGGCACTGTCAGCCCGTCCTGCTCAGCTTTGAGCATGTATGAGACATCTTTTGTATGCAAGAAGACGTAGGAGATACCTCCTGTATATAAGGGCTTCCCAGGTGATTCAGCCGTAAAGAATGTGCCTGCCAATGCAGGAGGCGCAGGAGACGTGGATTTGATCCCTCGGTCAGGAAGATCCCCTGGAGAAGGGAATGGCTACCCACTCCGGTATTCTTGCCTAGGAAATCCATGGACAGCGGAGCCCAGCAGGCTAGTCCAAAGGGTCACAAAGAGTTGGACACGGCTGATTGATGGAACACACACACACACTGTACACAAGCGCTTGGACTAGAGGCGGAGCCACGGAGACCCAAGAAACTACGATCAAGGAAGAGCAAGGGGGCTTCCCTGGAATCCACCTGCTAATGCAGGAAACCCGGGTTCAATCCCTGATCGCACATGGCTTGGAGCAACTAAGCTGGTGCACCGAGCCTGTGCTCTACAGCCCGGGAACCACTGAAGCCCCCAGCACCCTGTAGCCTGTGTTCGGCAACAGAGAAGCCACTGCAGTGACAAGCCTGAGCACCACAATTAGAGCGTAGCCCCTGCTCACTGAGACCAGAGAAGAGTCCAGGCAGCAAGGAAGATCCAGCACAGCCAAAAATAAACAGGTAGACACAATTATTTAAAAAAAAACAACAAAGGGCATGAGTATGTGCCAACAGTCAGAACAGAAAGTGGGCTCAGGGCAGAGCAGGGCAGGGAAAGGAAGAAAGAGCTTCCAAGGCGGCCACCTGAGAATTCCCTGGCTGTGCAGAAGTTAGGACTCCGGGTTCAATCCCTGCTGGGGGAACTGAGATCCCACAAACCCTGCTGCTTGGCCAGAAAAAGAAAAAAGGCAAAGATGGCCACCTGTTTACCTTCTCCTCCCGCCCCAACTTGCTCTGTGTGCTGTGACCCCAAGTGCCCTTCTCCCACCCAGGCCCGCCTATGACCCAATCACGGTACTGCCTTTTACATCCTCCAAACGCACTCTTAGTTCAGGACTGCGCCCCGAGACTCAGTACCAATACCCCTCTGGAACACAGCCATATTCCTTGGTGCAAGTCCAGCCCCAGGTCCCCTTCCACACCCGACCCCGGAACGCCGAAAGCGGATGGAGGAAGCCCACATGTCCCCTCCATCCCCCAGGGGCTCTCACTTCACACCCAGTGCTCAACCCCAGTCCTCTGCTCTGACCTCCACCTCCTACCCCGGGGCCATCCCTCCAGTCAGCTGGAGACATCTTCCCTACGTCACTGGCAAGACAGAAGCAGTCCCTGGAGGTCCTCCCATCTGGGCATCTAGCTGCCTCTCAACCTCAGGGCCATAACCTGGGCTCCCCCATGTGACGGGACTTCCGTGCTTGGGGGTAAAACGAACCCCCAACTCTGGGGGCTGGGCCCAGCCCTCAACCAGTTAGGCAAACCTACTCCCCCAGCCCCGCCCTATATCACCCCACTTCCTCTCCCCAGGGGTCTCACTGTTCATTCTCTCTCCACTCCAACCCCTGCCCCCTCCCACTTTTCTGCTCCCCTTTACTATACCGGCTCCTCCTCTCCTCTCTGCTTCCCTGGAATCCCCCCACTCCCCAGTCTGGCCCTCACGATCACGAGGAAATTCCTTCCGGCCAGCTCCCTGAGATGCCCTAGCTCCGAGCCCGCCGGGCCATCCTCAGTGCTCGTCCTGAGGCAGCGGCAGTGGGCAGCACACTGGCTGCACCCTCCTCTCTGACGCACTGTCCCCAGGCTCACCGCCCTGCGGCAGCTACAGCAGGCTGTCTTGTGGGTCCAAGAGCTGCTGAAGGCTGAGCGCCTCCAGGCCCCTTGCAGGTCCCGTGTCCCCTGTTCCTCAAGCTAGCAGGCTGGAGGTAGAGCTGGTAGTCACCCAGGCGTGCCCCAGGCAGGGAAGAGCCGTGCCTGCAGGGAGAGTGGGCTCACTCAGTCAGGCAGGAGGCACCGAGGGTCCAGGTCAGAGCAGGCAGGGTCCAGGGTAGAGAATCAAGCCACACCTGGGATCTGCCACCAGGTGTCCAGCAAGGGACTGGGGCGAAGCACACCCCCAGTTCCAGGTGGAGGAGACCAGAACGCGCTGGGTCTAATACCATCAGCAAAGGAGTTGACTCATCTAGGAAGGAGATTCTGGGTTCCCTGCACAATTGAAAAGCAGTTTCAAGTTGCTGGAAAACTAGAATGCACCTGCTTGTTCTCAACAGCGGTGGGTTTTCCAAAGAAGCAATGTTACAAGGAAGGATATAATTTGTGCCCAAGAACTAGACCATGTGTAAATAGGACAGATTTTACGGACCAGGTGACATAAACCTCCAGTCACTGGGGAACTAGAATTCTGCTCCAAATTCTCTGAGATCCACACTGATGCAGGGCATAAAAATACTTCAGCGTAACAGAGCCTTGAGCTGCAATGTGTGAGAACCTTGGGTCTAGCACCCAAACTGGTAGAGTCAAGACCCAAGAGTCAAGGAGGGCTGTTGACAGTGACCCCAGACACACAGGTGGACATCAGACAGGTGGGTACCCCCGAGAGACTGACACACTTATTCAGAAACAAACTTTGATGTTTTATAATAAATTCAGCTCAGACTCTCCTCACCCACTCTTACATGTGGGTGTGTCCTGGGCACAGCCCGAGACCCCCATGGCCAGAAAGGCCCACTGCCCTGAACAACACCCCTCAGGACTGCAGGGCTGGGTGACCAAACTCAGGGTCCCCAAAGGTGTGACTAGAAAGAAGGAAAGCCCCAGCTTTCCTGCTCTGACCTGTTTTTTTCCTTTTTCTTTTTTCCCCAGAAGTACTTACTGCGGGCGGCGGGGGAAACGGGGTAATCACTTTTTTTTTCTGGCCAAGCCAGCAACATGTAGGATCTTAGTTCCCTGATCAGTGCCCACTGCATTAGAAGTTCCACAGAAGTCCAAAAATCACTTAATTTCAGTGGATTCCATTTCAAAAGATAGATTCTCCCATGCTACTCACCTTGTGTTCTTCCTTTGCTCCTAGCACCCCTAGCAGTACTGGGGCCCACTGCAGGAGGCTTCCTAAAAGAGAGAAACGGGGGGGGGGGGGGGGTGGATCTTGTTAATGCAGGTGGATAAAAAGCTCTGGGAAGCCACCCAGGAGGCTGGGCTTCCTTGGGACAGCCTTGTCCCAGCACCCACCCCTCTTGCCCATCTCTGCAAGGCGGGGCCATCTCCACGGGACGAGGGATACTGAGTCCCAGCCTTGTCACCCAGGGAGAAAGCCTGAGAAGAGCAAGCTTTTTTTTGTTGGCTGTGCCATGTGGCACGTGGGACCTTAGTCCCCCCATGAGGGATTGAACCCAAGCCCCCTGTGACGCAAGTGCAGAGTTTTAACTGCTGGACCGCCAGGGAAGGCCCGAGATCGAGCATTTTTGCCGAGTCTGAACGATCTCAACTTCATTAATTCATCGGGCGTTTGTGTGCCAACTGTATGGTATACCACTGAGGATACACGGTGAGCAGCAGTCTAGATTTCTTCTCTGAGAGGGATAACCAGCAATTTCCTATCAGGCAAGTGCGAAGAGGGAACGCCCAAGGCAGGGAAAGGGGTGGGGGTTGGGGGTGAGTGACAAGCACCATTAACTCACATACATGAGGAAGGACATTCCCAGACAGAGACCATCAAGGTCAAGGGCACAGAGAATGATGCGGAAACTGGAATCGATAAGCCCCAGTGTCTCAGGAGTAAAGAATCCACCTGACAATGGAGGAAATGTGGGATGGATCCCCGAGTCGGGACCCTCTGGAGGAGGAAATGGCAACCACTCCAGTATTCTTGCCTGGGAAAATCTCATGGACGGGAGGCCTGGAGTCGCAGAAGAGTCGGACACAGCTTAGCAACTAAACAATACGAGCCCTATGGCTTAGCTGGAGAAGGCAATTTGAGGAGGGGGTGAGGGATGGGGAAACACTGAGTCCCAGGAGCCAGGCGGGCAGGAGGCACTTGATAAACAGATGAGTAACTCAGCAGTGCTCGCGGGAGGGCAATTCTGATGCCTAGGGGACATTTGGCGGTGTCTAAACACCCACGATGGTCACAACAGAGGGGACTGCTATCGGCCTAGTGGGGGAGACCAGTGCTCAACGCCCTGCAACACACAGGACGGCGCCCACCACAGAGAGGACCCTCCTGCAGATGGCAGCACTACCAAGGCTGGGGGGCCCCGAAGCGGTGAACAAGTGATCAGCAGCGTGGGAGGCAGGGCTGCTGCAAAACTCTGGTCAAAAAATTACGAACCCTGATGGCAGTTAGGGGGAGAATGAATACATGTTTGTGTATGGCTAGTCCGTTCGCTGTTCACCTGAAACCATCACAACACTGTTAATCGGCTATACCCCAAGACAAAATTTTAAATAAAAAATGAACCCTGAATATTACTCAACCCTAAAAAGGAATGAAGTACTGATACGTGTTGAAACAAATAAATCTCAAAAATGTTGTCCTGAGTCAAAGAAGCCAGGCACTTAATGTCATGTGTCGCATGATTCCACTGATAGGAAATATCCAGAACAGGCTAATCCATAGAGACAGAAAGCAGAGTGCTCAAGAGAGAAGGATATATATATGTAAATATGACTGATTTGAGTTGATGTATGGCAGAGACCACTACAGCGGGATGCCAAGCAGGGGTCTGGCCACTGTCAATCCTCCTGAGGTCACAGACAGGCTCCATTGGCAACAGCGGTGCTGGGCCCCTTGTTCAGCTCACTGTAGCCCCCTTCCGTGTTATGGGTTCTGATGCAAGGTGAGACCCAAGCCAGGGCTGGGGGTGCCTCCAAGCCACAGTGGGGAGAGGCAACTTAACAAATGCTGGCTGGGCATCAGGCGCTCTGCTCCTTCATGGAATGTTCCCAACCCCGCAGACACCTAACTGTTGGCCTGCTTTCTCTTTGTTTTCCAGACAAGGACCTGGGATTTATACAGGTCACCCCTAGGGAGTCTCAGAGCTGGAAAGGGACAGAGTAAAGATTCCCTCTGGGCTACTCAGGTGGTGCTAGTGGTAAAGAACCTGCCTGTCAATGCAGGAGATAGAAGAGATGCGGGCTCGATCCCTAGGTTGGGAAGATCCCCTGGAGGAGGGCATGGCAACCCACTCCAGTATTCTTGCCTGGAGAATCCCATGGACAGAGGAGCCTGACAGGCTACAGTCCACAGAGCCTCAAAGAGTCAGACATGATTGAAGAGACTTAGACACACACACACACACACACACACACACACACACACACAGATTCTCTCTGGGGTCTGCGCCAGGGCTCTGGAGACAAAACAAAGGAACTTAGGCCAAACCTGCAGGGACCTGAGGGTTGGGGAAAGGGTGGCACTACATCTGTGCCCAGCCTCAAGCACTTCCCCCGAACTTCAGAGAGGCTAATGTCAATTTCCGTTAGGACAAGGGGCTGTGGAATAAACACAAGTGACTTCAGGCGGCCCACTAAATTTTCATGCGCACAGGCACAATAAACATTGGTGGAATACACAAAGCCTTGTGAGACATGGAGTATTTCCTGTCATATCAATAAACAAGGACATCCCAGTCATCAATGATTCCAGCCCTCCAGGGCACGCAGGAAGGAGACAAATACCTAGGCAACCCAGCAGCCATTAGACCACAGCGACTCCATATGGGGAGCCCTGAAGAACTCAGTGCAGGATACTGGCCCTAGATAGTTGAGATGACTCTGAAAGGAATGATTTCAGTGAGCCCAGAATCTTGCCGGAGAAGGCAATGGCACCCCACTCCAGTACTCTTGCCTGGAAAATCCCATGGACGGAGGAGCCTGATAGGCTGCAGTCCATGGGGTTGAGAAGAGTCGGACACAACTGAGCAACTTCACTTTCACTTTTCACATTCATCCATTGGAGAAGGAAATGGCAACCCACTCCAGTGTTCTTGCCTGGTGAATCGCAGGGGTGGGGGAGCCTGGTGGGCTGCCATCTATGGGGTTGCACAGAGTTGGACACGACTGAAGTGACTTAGCAGAATCTTGCATCTTTCCCTACATATAAAAGCGCTAGATTCCTTAATTTGAGACACCAGGTTTTCTTTAATTCACAATAATCTCTCGATGTTCAGGCTATCTGCCCTTTGTTACCAACTGTTGAGTCCTTCCCCCAGGCCACAGGTTGGAGGCCTTGCACCAAAGCCATAGACACGAAGCCCAGAACCAAGGTCACCTCTGAAATTGACTGAGCCCCTTTGTAACCACTGCTAAAAGCCCACCTGCCATGATCATCACCAGCAGGCTTCCAGACCCCGAATTAGGCAAAAACGCCCACAGCTGTACTCACCCTAAGGTGCCCTGACCAATCACCTAACGCCAGCCTTCCAGCAGGAATTTTCTTGGTCTTAAGTCTATAAAACTTGGCTATTAATCCATGAAACCTGTCAACCCACTCGCTGCATTTGCAGCGCCCTTATTATCTCTGCTCACTCCCTTCTTAAATGCTGTCTGGAAATTCTTTTCCAACTCGAACTCAGACTGCCTCAACACAAATTTTCATCTAACTTGACTCCTCCCTGTCCCTTCAGAGCAATTTTCTCACGGTTACTTGAGATGCTGCCTCCCAGGCTTAAGTCCTAAAAATTTCCGCTGAATAAAACATAACTCTCAACTTTCAGGTTGTGACTGTTTTTTAATTTGACACCCGGAATCACACCTGGCAAGGGGTAAGTATTCCACATCTGTCTCTTGCTATGTGAGCCTGGGCAAATGATCTTTCCTCCCTAAGCTCATTTGTAAATGAGGAACATAGGATTAAAAAAAAAAAAATGTAAATGAAAGGAGATATTTCAGCGGTTCAACAGCTGTCCACTACAGAAAAGATAACTGGAAGAACTACGAATCACATTTAGTGGCGAGGCACGGCTCTAAACGCTTTTAAACCTCACACTAGGCGGCGGCGTCATCAGCCGGGTTTCTCCAGGGAGGAAAGCGAGGCAGAGAGAGGTTAAGTCACCCGCCGGAGAACACCCCGGATGGAAACTTCTGACCAAGGACTCGAACTCCTCCTCGGGTCCCGCGCCCACGCTCCCCAGCATGCACAAGGCCGCGTCCCACCTCCCAGAACCCGCGCATCTCGGTGGTTCTTGGGGAGGGGCTCAGATTCGAACTCACCCCGAGGACATTTACCTCCCCAGCTCTGCGGCCCCTCTGTCCCCAGCCCTCGACTACAGCCCTCCACCTGACACCCACAAATCCAGGCCTGCAGCGCCACAACTTACCCAGCGCCCCGCCCCGAGGAATCCGCCATTTTCCCGCCTTCAACTCAAAGGCCGGCCTCTCAAGTCGAATCCCCCGCCCTCTCCCGGACCAGGCCATATCGCGACGCCGCAAGAGGGGTGACCGTGAGTAGAGCGGTCGCCTCCTGCGCGCGCGTCTCTATGGCCTCCCCTCACACTTGGTTTCGCCCACCAGCGGCAGGGGGCGGGGGCGCGGGCAAGAAGTCGGAAGCGATGGGCGGAGATTCGTGGCCCTCCGCCCCCTGGCGCTTTGCGTCACGCCCCCCCCCCAGGCCCGCCCCTCCGGAACCCGGAAGCTGGAGCGCGCGGGGGAGCGGCGGGCGCGGCGGGGCGGAGCGGCCAGACTAGCAGCGGGCTGGCGGCCGGGCGGGGACCTGGCCGGGGACCGGCGGCGCGCGGCGGCCGAGGCCCAGGTGAGTGCCTGGCGGCCGCGGGTTGAATGTTCTATCTCGAAGCTCGCACCGGCGGGCTGCCTTGCAGAGAAAGATGGGACTAAGGGTTAGTGGGGAGGGGTCTCGCGAAGGCAGGGGTCGAGGGGGCGGGAATGAGCTTGAGGGTCTTGGAGAGTTTGCAGGAGACGGAGTGGGAACCGGACGATAAAAGAGAAAGTTGATGTGACGGGCCTGGTGAGGGAGTTTTTGGGCGGGTGTGAGGGCAGATCTTGTGGCTTTGAGCAGCTTCTCTGAAGAGGACGTGGCTTAAGTGGTAGTTGGGGGGTCGCAGGAAACGGGGCTGGGAGAGAGAACGGCAAGGAGGCGGGGTTGAGAGGCCCAGGCTGGGGGTTGAGAGGAGCGAGGCCGGTGGGGGAACAGCCGGGGTGCGTTGGGAGGAAGAGGTGTAGGTCGGCCTGGGGGCGTCTGCTTACGGTGAAGAGGTAGACGGATGGTGCCTGCGGGAGGGCAGCGCCTGCGACTCACTGGGTGCTCAGTAAATGCGAGGGGCTCTGGACCCACTGGTGCCGTGGCCGCCGGTACGAGGGGAAATGGGGGATGGGAGAGGAGGCAGAAAAGGGGTAGAAGCCATGGCGAAAACTGAGGTCTGGTCCAGGGAGAGGTAGGGGAGGAGGGAAGGACAGGACTAGAGTGGCCCCGTTCAGATGTTGGCGTACACCCCATGGAGATTTGAGGAGGGGACGCATCCTCCCCTCTTGATTCAGCCTGTTACTGATATCACCCCTCAACTGCTGGGTGAGCCAGGCTAGTCCCAGCGCCTTCTGAGCGATATTCAGAACTTGAAAACCCAGCACGCTCCTTCTAAGACTGGACTGGCTGGAGCCTGGGGATTCTAGGGAGCAAGGAAGGAGCTCTTGGGCCCCCGCTTTGGGGCCGGAACTGGGTTTCAGAGGCGACAGGGGTGGGTGTGCACACACCCACATGTGCTAGGCTGTCACCATCTCCTCCCAGTTGCATCCTTGGACTTAAATGGGTAAAATGACATACAGGAAATTTGTTCTCCAGCGGCCCAGAGCTCAACCCAGGACAGGCACAGCCTCTGGTGGGCGCTCTGTAGACCAGCAATCTTTAAGGAAAAGCCTCTCCCACACCTCTGTCTGAGGTGGGAGCTGCTGGGGGACATTGTGCCTTACAGTTGAAGCGTACCAGATCCTATCTTCCTGAGGTATGTCCTAGTCTTAGAGTCCCCAGACCCTCAAGGCATCCGGGAGCATGGAAGGTGACATGGCCAGCTGCAAAAGTTGTCTGATGGGCCTGGCTCTGGCAAGGGCCTTGCGCTAACAGTTTGCTTTTTTTTTTTTTAATTTTTTTTTTAATTTAATTTGACTGCATCACACAGCATGTGGCATCTTAGTTCCCCAACCAGAGATTGAATCTAGGTCCCCTGCATCAGAAGCTCGGAGTCCCAAACACTAGACCACCAGGGGAAGTCCCTGCAGTAAATGGTTTTGATCAGCATTCATTTCTTTTCTTTCCCAACCCTGGGGATCCTTGTCTGGAATCTGCTAGAAGGGCTAGAGAGCCTGGATTTATAGCATGTTCAGGACAGGAGTCTGGATAGCTTGAATGTGAAGAAGGCCACGGAAAGATAACCACCCGAACACTTCCAAAATGTTCTGGCCTTCAGGGAACTTTTGTAAGCGAGACTCTCAGCCTTGTTTCCCCAGAACACATGATTAGAGCCCACAGTCATGCCTCCTGCAGATTTTGCGTTTGGACTTGCCCTGGCCAGGACTCCCCCGCCACCCCACCGCCCCATCCCCCCTGCACTCGCCCTCTCCCTTCATGAACTGGACCAGAATCTTCTGGTTCCAAAGCCCTGCTATTGTCTCCTTCCTGTACCAGGAGTGTGGCCAGGCACACTCTCATGGAGGGTCCTGTGTTGGGGGTTCTAACCGCCAATCAAATCTTCTTGTCTTTCTCCACCTGCAAAACGAACAGGTTGGCCTAGTCAGTGTTTCTCAACTTTGAAACCCAAACCTTGGCTTCTCTAGTGCGCAGCCTCCTCTAATTTTATGCAGCCCCACTGCAGTAATCCCGTTTTTCCATCCTACAGTATATATCTCAAAATGATTATTGTACCACTCCCTTATCTTCCATGTAGAAAATTGCAGTGCCAAACGTGTTTTCACACGTCGTACCCGTTCCCAGGGTTTCAGCTGCATCCTTCTGGCTGAAAATCCCTGGGTGAGACCCTCTGTTGAGTCCAGGCCTGTGACTCAGAGAAGCAGGAGGGGACTTGGGAATCACCCTTTTCTATTTCACTGTAGGATCTGTTCTCTATCCCTGGGGGAGGGGGGCTTGTTAACGTACTGCTTCCCATTCCTTGTCTTCCTGAAGTTGTGTGTCTTGAGTGGGTCCAGAGTTCAGTAAAGCAAGGGCTGCCTGTGTCAGACACAGTGGACTGAGTGCCAGGGATGAGCCCTCGTGCCCCGATGGAGGGACATTCTAGTGGTCCACCCCCCCCCACAGGCATGATGGAGTTCACAGTAACTGGTCAGTTCAGTAGCAGAGATGACACAAGAAGTTGTGGGGACAGAATCAGGAATGACCAGCTCAAGCTTCAGGGCATAGGGGATTCCAGCAGGTTTCCTCAGAAGAGATGGCTGGCTGCAAGCCAAGGCTTGAAGGATACGGAGGTGTTGAACCAAGCCGGAAGAGGGAACCACATAAGTACGTCCCTGTGTGGCTCTTCATTGAACATCTTCTGTGATAGACACTTTCATACCCAACTCTCTTACTCTGCTAGGCATCAGCAGGGAGACTGTGGTTCCCGTTTACTAGATATAGAAACTGAGGCTCAGGAAGGTGATGACTTCAGAGAGGGCTCCCTGTGCTTTCCAGAAGCGTGAAGGATCATTAGAAAGCCCAGTTGGCTAAAGACCCAATTATTGGAACGGTGTCCCGACTGCAGCCCCATTGACATCTGGGGCCAGGTCCTTCTTTGCTGTGGGGGCCACCCTGTGCATCACAGGATGTAGAGCAGCAGCCCTCGCCTTCACACGCAAGATGCTAGTAGCATATGCCCACCTCAAGTTGTGACAGCCAAAGTGTCTCCAGACATGGTTTGTGTGTGCCCCCAGGGACGGGAACTCTCCAGTAAAAGCTGGTTCCTGCCACCAGGCCTACCATCACCTCAGTGACTCTTTGGTGTTTGTTGGGCTCCCAGCAAATTGCTGCCAAGAGCAGGCGTGGGGAAAAGAGGCCAGCAACTGAATTCTGCCGTCCACTCAGTTCTTAATCTGGCGTCCCGATAAAAAGGAGACACCACTGGGAATGGACCAAGGGGGAGTTAGGGAACGTGCCCTGAGAATGTTGCACGGAGGAGGAAGAGGAGGTAAGCTGGAGCACTCGCCATTCGCTGCCACAGCAAATGCCATTGTCTTTCTCTTTTTTGTCTTCCCACTGACCTGGATTTCTGCAGGCACTGTCCTTGTCTCAGAACAAATGGTTGCTTTTCTTCCGAGATTAGAGGTATTCGATTCTCTTCTCAAAGAGCTACTTTGGAGGCAGCCCCAGATGACTGTGGCTCTCGAAGCTGCGTTATCTTCTCTCATTTGCCCTCCTGGCTCCAGACACGGGTCCGTTCTCAAGCACAGGCTAACTTTTGCTCTCTGTGCATCCTCCTCTGCTTGTTCCCCGACCTTGACACTGCTGCTTTAACTCCGGGGGCAGAAAGGGCACACTCTGGGGCCATCCAACCCCTTCTGAAGGCCGCCTTGCCCCAGCCCCCATCCACCGGCCCTTTGTGTAGCCAGCATCCCCAGTCAACTGTGCCAGGCAGCCCCTGCTCGGCCTCCCCGCCGAGCAAGACAGGCCCTTCTCTCTGCCCTCGTCCCAGAGACGGAGAAACAGAACAAAGGGCTCTGTCTGAGTGCGGCCGGGGCCCCCAGCAAGCCAGCCTGCTGCCGGCTGCAGCTCAGAGACCCCCACGTCACCTCGTCGCCTGTTTCATTTTGGCCCCAAAAGGGCCCCAGAGATTAGGCACGTCTCAAAAACACAGCCGATGGATGAGTTTGGGTTCTACTCATTTCCTCGTCGGGACTCTGAGCCTGAGTCCCGATGATAAATAAAGCAGTGATTCAAGCGTTCAGCCTGTGGCTTAGTCGGAGCAGTGAATAAGCTGTCCTGGGCTGACTCATTGGTTTACATCCCAGCTCTGCCCTGTTCCTTGAGGTTGTGTGCGTAAGAGGGAACCAGCTCCGAGCATTTCATGACTGTCGTCGCCGCCTGTGCGGGTTTCCTGGGGCCACCGTAGCAAAGTGCTACAAGCTGGGTCGCGCAAGCAACAGAAGCATATTGTCTTGTGGATCTGGGGGCCAGAAATCCAGATCAAGGTGTGAAGGTTGGTTCCTTCCAGGGGCCACGAGCGAAGGATGCACGCAGGCCTCTCTCCTCGGCTTGTCGCTCGCCGTCTTCTCTCTGAGTCTTCACCGCATCTTCCTTCTGTGCGAGTCCATGTCCAGTTGCCCCTTTGGATCAGTGCCCATCCTAGTGACCTCATTTTAGGTGAATCACCTCTTTAAAAGTCCTGTGTCCAAGTACAGTCGCATTCTGAGGTCCTTGGAACAGTAGGACTTCAATATAATGAATTGTGGGGGGCAGGTGCATGCTCAGTGGTGTCTGACTCTGTGACCATATGGAGTGCAGCCTTCCAGGCTCCTCTGTCCACGGGATTTTCCTGGCAGGAATACTGGAGTGGGTTGCCATTTCCTCTTCCATGGATCTTCCCAACCCAGGATTCGAACCCGAGTCTCCTGCATTACAGGCAGATTCTTTATCTCTGAGCCACCAGGGAAACCCTATGGGGGCCAGCAGAGGGTTGGCGGGGGACACGGTTCAGGACACTGGGTAGAAGACAGGTTTCATTTTTTATGAAATGAATTTAGTAAGGGAAATTTCATTTAATAAGGGAATTTTTGATAGATAATCATCCAGATAGAGAAAAGTTGATTCAGTTTTGTCTCATTCACTGAAACAAACATTGTAGGGGAGATGGGCAGGTTGGCCACGTCACCTTTGGAAGTGCCCTCTTAGGGAATTTTCCAGATCTTGCACATGTCCTTATACTTGAAGTGACTATAGAGAGGCAAGAACATGACTCATGGGGAGCGGATCTTGTGGGGCTTTATTAGGGATGTGTTTAGAGCCAGACCTGGGAGACAGTGTGTGCCCACCCAGGGGCTAGCCAAAGTTTATAATTGAGGTATATGGGGGTCCCTGTCCTCAGTTTTGCCAGACTCTAGAGGGGGAGTCCAAAATCAACTCCGTTCATGGAACAAAGTGACTTTGGGACCAGCTGCTTCCACAGGTGATGAGACAAAAGAAGTTTCTGGAAGACTTGAAAATCATTCCACAAGAAATGTCCACAAGCCTGGGACAGATTTGGCGATCTCAGGTGTGCTGAGCAACAGGAGTAGCCCTGGTCTCTCTGCCCAAGCACAGGTGTCTGGTCAGCAGTCATGCCCACTAAAGTCAGATTCCCAGCCTGGTGAGGGCTGTGAAGTGCCTGGCACTGGGTGGATTTGGAACCTGGGCCTGGCCTGAAGTGGCTGATGAAGAGAAAGAGTTGGAGCCCTGACGCTACTGCTGCCTTCTCGCGAATGGGGTGCAAACGGCATCACGACCAGGAGGGCTCTGCCAGGATCTTCCCACTCATCTCTCAGAGCGTTTCCATCCCATTCAAGGGTAGATGGAACCTGGGGAGCCGAGCAGAGAAGATTTGGAGATTTTTGCATCTCAGGTCCCATGGGTGCACCCAGGGGCTTTCATTTCCTGGCGAGTGTGCCAGGCTCCAAGGCCACTACTTGGGAAGATGGCCAGAGTCCCTGGCTGTCATGTAGAAATGCTGTTTATCAGAACAGTGACACACAGGACTTCCCTGGTCGACCGGTGGTGACGACCCCCCACTTCCAATGCAAGGGGTGTGGGTTCAGTCCCTGGTTGGGGAGCCACTATCCAGCATGCCACATGATGCACACAAAAAAACAGGCGGCACACAATGTTAAGAGCATAGCAGCCTGCGCCGTAGACCTCAGGGAGTCTGCCCCCTGGATTAGCAGGAAGAGGAGAGGATGAAGATGGGGAGGCTAAGGAACACGTGTCTGAAAGTGGAAACGGTGACTTGACAGGGAGAGGTGACCCCAGCAGCTCGGGCAGTTACCCCACCAGGCCGGCTCCCTCTCACGCCTTCTCCTGCTCCCTCCTTCTGTATCTTGTGTGGTCAGGTGAACACGGAGTTGGAATCATGCGAGCATCTTACATGCCTTTGAGGCCCTGGAGAGATCCTAAAGTGTGCAAACTTTTGTTTTTTTATTTATTCAAACCATCTTTTCTCAGCCTTGGCATTGGTGCTGACTGGGGCTGGATCATAGTCTGTGGTGGGGCCTTCTTGCCCATCAGGGTGTTCAGTAGTGACCCCAGCCTCCACCCACCAGTTGTGAGTTGCACCCCCCCCACAAGTTGTGACAACCAAAAATGTCTCCATATATGTCAGGTGTCCCCTAGGAGAAGATCACGCCCTCCCACGCCCCACCCCCACCATGATGGAGCTAGCACTGCAACCCCCAAAGCCCTACCTGAGGCTCTGTGAAAGTGAAAAAAAAAAGTGTTAGTTGCCCAGTCTTGTCCAACTCTTTGCGACCCCATGTACCGTAGCCCACCAGGCTCCTCTGTCTATGGGATTCTCCAGGCAAGAATACTGGAGTGGGTTGCCATGCCCTCCTCCAGGAGAACTCCCCGACCTAGGGATCGAACCTGGGTTTCCTGCCCTGCAGGTGGATTCTTTACCATCTGAGCCACCAGGGGCCAAGCGGAGTTCCCTTGTCCTCTGGGGGCTGCTCGCCTGGTCTCAGGCAGGGCCTTTGTGTGTTGTCGCCACAGCTCTGCCCATATTAGGCTCTCAAGGTGGCTTTCCACGTGGGCACAGTGACAGGTGGACTGTGTGATCAGAGAGTGGGGGTCGCAAAGGGCCCCCCTCTGCCTGCCCAGACCTGCTTCCCAGAAGACTTTCTGAGTCTTCACTGGTCTGTAGGGAAGGACCCAGATCCCAGCCCCTACAGGGGCTTGTAGGTCTGCTGTCCCCTTGTAATCAGACCCCACCTGACCCAGGGACCTGACCCAAGCCCCCGTCAGTCCCCCTGACCTGTCACACCTGCAGGGGCTGCCCAGTACCCCTCCTCCCTCCCCCCGCTCTGCCTGCCACACTAGGCCTGGCTGATCCTTTCCTGATGTCACTGTGTCTTGGTCCTCTCTGCCTCCAACCCCCCCAGGGCTCCCTGTCAGCCTTGCAGGAAAATCTAGACTCCTTCCCACATTCACAAGGCCCTGTGGGATCTGACCTTCCTGACCCCGGCCCCTCCCCCTCCAGCCTCGGCCCTACCAGCCACACTGGTCCCCTTGTTCCGAGGCCAGCCCTGGCTGCCCCTGCCCTTGGAGATCACCGCCCTCGCCTAGGCTGCCATCGCTACGCTCAGCCCATCCATCCCCTCGCACTGCGCAGGCCTAGGCAGCTCTCTCCACTGGGCACTCCCCTGCGCCACCCCCCAGCTGGTCCAAAGTGACCACCCTGCTCTGGTCAGTTTCCACCCCTGTGGCAGCACCACTGCCATCCAAGACCAGACCACTCTCTGCTGTGGGGGACGTCCCGCACGCTGCAGGGTGTTGAGCAGAGTCCCAGGTCTCCACCCACCAGATGCCAGAAGTCTCTCCCCTCCCCCCAGGGGTGACAACCAAAAATGTCTCCAGCCTTTGCCAAGTGTCCCGTGGGGTGGGGCAGGATCACTCCCTCACCCACCCCACAGTTGAGAGCTGCTGCTTGAATACACTGTGCTTTTTCTTTCCAAAAGCACCGTTACTGTTGGAAATGCCTCTTTGCTAGTGGGTTGATCTGTCAGGTTGCCTGAAGGTCAGACCTCATCGCCACATTCTCATTCCCTATTTTACCAGCTGCCTGGCCCAGCCCGGCGGGGTGGGCAGCAGAGAAACATTTGTTGACTGCACGGATTTTGAAAGAAGACATCCTCTTTGGGGATGTAGCAGCAGGCTCCAAGAAGGATCAGCCTCGGGAAGAGATGAATGGACCAGGTTGCCCCAGCATGGGCCTGGGAGAAAGAGCTTTTTCTAAGACTCAGACTGGTTGGGCCAGACTAGAAGGCCAAGGGATGAGTTAAGAGAGAAAGGGACAGTCACGAGAGGGTGTTTGGGAGGCGCTTCTCCGGGGGTTTTTAAAAGAAGCGGAAGAGAGGTGGTGGCACTTCCTGATCACGGCCTCTCTCGGGGAACTCAGCACCTTGTGCACACAACACCTTGGACCCATGTCCTGGGGCTTCTGTAAATTGGCACCACAAGCTTGCATGGCTTAAATGATAGAAATTGATTCCCTTGAAGTTCTGGAGGCCAGAAGTCCAAAACTGGAGCATCAGCAGGTCCATGACTGTCTTCAGAGACTCCGGGGGTGGGTGGAGGACCCTTCCTTGCCCCTTCCAGCTTCTGGGGGCTCCATGGCCTGTGGCCACATTCCCCCACCTCTTACTTAAGCCCTAAGCTGTCTTACAACTCTGAGCCGCCAAGACTGAGAAACATGCTTCTTTTGTAGCTGTTTCTCGGCAGGTCCATCTTACCAATAACTTCATGTCATCATTTCCTTAAAAAAAAAAAATCCCAGCAGGCTCAAGGAAACACGCCTGGAAAAGTGGAAACTCACTGCCTCCAAAACAGCATCCCAACTGATGGTGCCGTAACCCTGGCCTCCTCCTTTTAGCTTGAGGATGATTTCATCCAGTAAACATGTGGCTTCAAATTATGGCCTTATATAAACGAAGCAGCTATGCTACACTTTCTAGAGGGCCCCATCCGCCTCATTTTCCAGTCAGTTCCGAATCTTTCGCCAAGCCGATCGGCAGAATCTGGGCTTTTTCACGCATGAGGCCTTGGCCGGACTAGAGAGAGCGGCTCTTTCACATTTGTCCCTTGCCCCCAGCGCTGGACTGTGGGGCGCCTCCGCCTCCTCCCTGCACCTGCTTTCTCTGAGAAAGGCCCTGAACTGAGGCTCACCTCTCCTTAGAGCCCAGAAGGGACACTGGTGTGGTGTTTGCCAAAGCCTTTTCATTTTTCACCATTCAGGTGTTTCGGCGGGAATTCTTGTTATTGTGCAGAAGACTGGCTGTAAGTTAAGAGGGAGTGACTCCCCAGTGTTCTGCAGCCACCACCTCTGTCGAGTTCCAGAACCTTTCTGTCACCCCTAAAGTAAACCTGGCGCCCATCAGCGGTCAGTCCTGATCCCTTCTTCCCCAGCCTCCAGCAGCCACTCGTCTGCCCTCTGTCTCTGTGGATCTGCCTGTTCTGACATTTCATTGTCAATGGGATTATCCTTGGTGTCTGGCTTCTTTCACTCGGCATGATGCTCTGGAGGTTCGTCCGCCTTGTAGTTTGCCTAAGAGTGCCGTTCCTTTTTATGGCAGCATAATATTCCACTGGGTGAATGGACTACGATTTGTTTATCCACTCATCCTTTTTTTTTATATTTTCGGCTTTACCGGATCTTCGTTGCTGCCCACGGCTTTCTCTAGTTGCAGCAAGCAAGAGCTACTCTTTGTTGCAGCACAAGGGCTTCTCCTTACGGTGGCTTCTCTGGTTGCAGGGCTTGGGCTGTAGGCACGTGAGCTTCAGTAATTGTGGCACACGGGCTCAGTAATTGTGGCTTGCAGGCGCTAGAGTGCAGGCTCAGTAATTGCGGCGCATGGCCTTAGTTGCTGCACTGCGTGTGGGATCTTCCCGAACCAGGGGTCAACCCCTTGTCCCCTGCATAGTAGGAGGTTTCTTAACCACTGGACCACCAGGGGAGTCCCTCCACTCGTCCTTCAATGGGCATTTCAAGTCCACCTTTGGCTCTTTCATCCAGGAATGTTAGAGTCTGCAGTTTGACTTCAATTTAGTGATGAGCACATAATTGTCCTCCAAGTTCCAGGTAGATAGATCCTCTCAGTTCAGGGATGGGTTTTCCTTCCTGTTCACACTGCATGTGCTTCCATGAGCACTGGTCAGAAGGCAGAATAGGCTTTTAACTTGGGGACACTGGGAGCGGTGGTTTGAATCAAAGACAGACATAGGTTTTCGGGACCTGCCGTGCCCGACACACAGCCATAGTGTACAGTTGCTGCTTTGCTGAGCCATCCCTCCTGGGGACCCAGGGCCCCCAGTTCCTCAGCCCCAGACCTGCTTCCTTTCATTCCAGACACAGTCTGGGGCTTCCTGGGGTGCAGGTTTCACAGGCACTTGGAACAAGACCTTAAGCTACAGTGTGACTGGCTTCCAGGTTTTAGGCTGTGTTTGGACTCTGTGCGGAAGGCATGCGTAAAAGCCAGAGAAGTCAGCTGAGCGCCTCAGTGAGCTGATGTCCACTGCTCAAGGACATCCCCCGAAGCTGTGGTCATCACAGCACCACGCCACGCAGGTACCAGCAGCCCAGGGGCAGACCCACGCGTGTGTAACGTAACTTCACTTATCTTCTTTAACAAGAAGCTCCCTGATCAGGGGAGAGACAGATTCTTTAAGAAAAAGCAGGAAAACACTTATTTCATTCTTTGAAGCTCATCTGGATCCTCCCTTTACCTCCCACACCGTGCTGGGTTGATTGGTTTCCCCCTAAATTCATGTCCCACCCAGAACCTTAGAATGTGACTTTGATTAGAAATCAGGTCTTAGGACTCCCCTGGTGGCCCATTGGTTAAGAATCCGCCTTCCATTGCAGGGAACGCAGGTTCGATCCCTAGTTGGGGAACTGAAATCCCACATGCTGTGGGGCAGCTGAGCCCAAGTGCGTCAACTACTGAGCCACTCCGTGCTCTGGAGCTCAAGCCACACCTAGGGAGAAGCCCACACACCAGAGAAAAATCTTGTGTGCCGCAGTAAAGATCCTGCATGCCACAGCTGAGGCCCAATGCAGCCAAAAGTGAATAGACAAATGTTAAAAAGTAATAATAATAAGGTCTTGGCGGATGTAATTAAAGATCTCACGGAGTCTGTATCCTGAATCCAGTATCTGATGTTTTCATAAGAAGAGGGGAGGACACAGAGACAGAGAAGGCCTCCAAAGACATCAGAGTGGTGCAGCTAGCAGCCAAGGAGAGGCAAGCATCGCCAGAAGCCAAGATGAGACACAGGAAGGTTTCTCGCTCAGGATCTCCTGGAGGAACCAGCGCTGCCCACGCCTTGATTTTTGGGCTCATCCAGAAAGGCAAGACAGTACGTATTGTTTTAAGCCACCTGGTTTACAGTCCTTTGTTAGAGTAGCCCTAGGAAACTGTTACACCCTCCAGTATAACTTCCAAATGAATAAAGGCTTAAATGTGGCGAGTAAGTCCAGGCAGGGAGAGGAAGACAGAGTGTGGTTCCATGTTCATCCAATCTGGGAGAAGAGTAGGTGCCGACATCATGGGAGAAACGACCCACAGATGCGTCTGCTCATAAAATGTGGTATCTGGATCAAGAAACAGCACACACAGAAGTAAATTGGTATGGGCTTTCCTGGTGGGTCAGTGGTAAAGAATCCGCCTGCCAGTGCAGGAGACACAGGTTCGATCCCTGGTCCAGGAAGATGCCACATGCCGTGGGGCAGCTCAGCCGTGCACCACAACTGTTGAGCCTGCAGTCTAGAGCCCAGAAGCCACAACTGTTGAGCTCACTTGCCCTGGAGCCCTGCTCCACAACCAGAGAGACCACCACAGTGAGAAGCCCGCGCACCACAACTGGAGAGCAAAGAGCCCGCACAGCAATGAAGACCCAGCACAGCTAAAAATAAATGTTTTTTTTTTAAAGTAAGTTGGTATGAATTAAGTTCATCAGACATCGTGAAGACATCATACTCTTCCTATACAAAGAGCTGCTCCAAAACAAAGCTGGGTAGGCAGGGTTCAGTGGGGGAAAAATGGGCGACTGACATTAAACAGCTTCCATAAACAAATCATTACTGAATACACTTAATTCTCCAAAAACCCAGCCTGACAGTCAGAGGATTAAATGTGACAAAACACTCTTCTGTGCCCACGGATAGCCACAGGTTGAGAAAAATCTTAATCCTCAATGCCAGTGAGGCTACTGCGGGCCAACCTCTCTCTCTGGCACCGTAGCGGGGAGGGTTGGGGGGGCCTCTCCAGAAGTCACTTGGGAAGAGGGAGTCAGGGGCCTTCAAAGTGAGGCTCTAGAGGGGATCAGATCAGCCAAGTGTCCAGGTTAAAATGGTACCACCTAGAGAATGGGGGGGTTCTGGATCTACGAGGGTACGCTGCATTGGGAGCAGAGCTTCTGAGAGTCTGCTGGAGGGGTCCCAGGGACATCCCAACCTGAGAATGAGGAAGGGGACACGGATGGCACTGGAAGGAGGCAGCGAGGTGGTGCCTGCCTCTGTTTGAGAGGGAGGGGAGGGCAGGGTGCCAGCCCCTGGCAGTGGCCTGGTCAGTGATTCTTGGGCTTGTAGCCCGGGCTGCGGGAACCAGACTTCCCACTGTGGGCTGGGGGCTTTGGGCAGCTTTTCCATGACTGATGGGGCCCTGCAAGGTCTGCCCTGTGAGCCTGGGCCTGGCTGAGTGAGAAGTAGCCAAAGCATGTCCAGGAATTGCTTCCTGGTGGCCGCCGACCTACCGAAGAGGGGCTCTGCTGCATGGGGGTTGACGGCCAGGAGCGGAGGGCTGGCCGGAGGGAGGCCCCAGGGGGCTCTGCACTGGGACACTCACACCTAGACCGATATTGCCAGGGGCTCCGTTGCAGCGGCCCCGAGGGATGGAGGCAGGGGTCCCTCAGGGGTCCTCCCGTCGTCCTGGTGAAAAGAGAAGCTGTTCTGGGGACAGCAGACAGGATGTGGTCAGTGGGAGGAGCAGGGAGCAAACACCCTTGGGTGTTTGGGGCAAGAGGTGGGGTGGGCTTCCCTGGGCAGCAGCTTAGCCACTGAAGGGGGAGTACAGCAGAGTGGGTGGGCCCCAGGGGTAGGTTCAGGTGCCACCTGGCCCCCAGGGCTGCCAAGCAAGTGTGCAGGACCAGGAAAGGCGTGACTGGCAGGAGCTTGGTAGCATCTTTGGGAAGGGGAGCTGTGGTTTCAACTGTGTAGGGGGATGGCAGATGGAGGTGTTGGGGAGCGGGGGTGGGCAGAAACAACAGGGGGTGATGGCAGACCAAGGCTGGGGCGGTGAGGGGTGATGGCTAACCGAGGCGGGGGAAGGAGCAGGAAGGGCTGGCTTCAGGCTGCCTGGAAGTGAGGATGGAACTCGGAACTGGACCCTGGGCTAGAGAATTTACTAGTGTCTCTTGTTTTTCAGACAAATGAGTTATTTCAGTGGGAGGGCCCTCCCCCTGGGGAGGGGTAAAAGGAGCCACTCTGAGAGGAGAGTGTGGGCTCAGGTGAGGCTGGTTGGGTGCTGGGAGGGCCCACAGGCAGGTGCAGGGGGAATTTTCCCAGGATGCAGATGTGGTGGGGCCTGGAGGGGCAGCTGCTTCGGGCTGGGTCAGGCGGGCCCTGCGGGGGCTCCTGCAAGGGGCCCCAGCTGGCCTCTGCCCTGCCCCACCCCTTCTCTTTGGCCCGCCTCTTCCCCTGCAGCTCCAGCGGTCAGCAGGCGCCTTGAGCAAGCCTTATCTACTTCCTCCTGGCCTGGGGGTGGGGTGCGTATCAGCCGGGCCTGTGACTGTCCTCACAAACTCCATTCTCTGAGCGTGGGGTCTCCTGCGCCTTTCAGCAAGGGGCCCAGAGCAATAAAAGTCCCCCGTGGGGCTCCAAGGGTGTCTGATGACCAGGCAGCCCTGGCAGATGTGGGCCACGCAGCCCTCAGCCTATCCAAGCATCATCCAGACCCTGGTCAGCCCTGGTGGCTTCTGGCTCAGCACGGTGTCTGCTGGGAGGAGAGAACAGATGTACCCACGTGCCCTTTGTGTCACTTGCAGCCAAGCTGCTTGGGCTTGAGGCCATCCGGAGCCCTCCCCACCCTCGCCCATTCTCGAGCTGGATTGATGCCCTGGAAGTTGTGGTGCACGTGGGTCACATTTCCACAAGTGTGCGTCACAGCGGGGCGGTCTCTGCCTGAAGCCCTGGGTCATGCGTCTACACTCACATGAGTGTGGGTATATTCAGATGAAACTCTGTTTGTACTCATTGTCTGTGTTTGTGCGTGTGCGGGTGTGAGCGTGGTTGGATGTGAGTGCGTGTTGTTGCCTGTGTGCCTGCGTCCGCACATGTGTGCTCACATTCATGCTCGGTGTATGTTCACGAGCACACACATGCATTCACATGACCGGGATTAAGGTGCAGATCTACAGTGTACACTCTTACCTGTCTCACCTGCTCAGAGGTGCACAGATGCCCGGGCCTTGTGGTGCTCCCCAGGAACGTCCTGAGATCAGCTCTCATTGTTTCTGGGGGACGGTCAAGTGGGCGATACCTCTGAGCATAGGCAAGCTCATAGATTCCAAGCCGTTTTCCTTGCAGTGGCATCCAAGGAGCTTGGTGACATGGCTCAAGAATTGGGCATTTTGGAAAGAAAGCAAGAAGTTCCAAAAAGTTTTATTCCTAGGGAACTGCTTCCTTTCATAGTTTCACATACTTTTAAAAACAGCGCTTTTTTTTTTTTTAACTTTTTATTTTATATTGGCCTATGGCCGATTAACAAACAATGTTACCATAGTTTCACATGAACAGTGAAGGGCTCAGCCATACATAAACAGCTTTTTGTAATATTTATTTTGTATTTAATTATTTGGCTGGGCCAGGTCTTAGGTGCCATGTGGGATCTAGTTCCTCAACCAGGGATCAAACCCAGGCCCCCTGCATTGGGGTTGGAGGCAGGGACAGGGTAGAGAGCTCAGAGTCCTAGCTGCCAGACCACCACGATGTCCCTAAACAGCCTTATTGGCTATACAGTTATACCCTCAGTTCAGTTCAGTTCAGTCGCTCACTCGTGTCCGACTCTTTGCGACCCCATGAATCACAGCACGCCAGGCCTCCCTGTCCATCACCAACTCCCAGAGTTCACTCAGACTCAACGTCCATCAAATCAGTGATGCCATCCAGCCATCTCATCTTCTGTCGTCCCCTTCTCCTCCTGCCCCCAATCCCTCCCAGCATCAGAGTCTTTTCCAATGAGTCAACTCTTCGCATGAAGTGGCCAAAGTACTGGAGTTTCAGCTTCAGCATCATTCCTTCCAAAGAAATCCCAGGGCTGATCTCCTTCAGAATGGACTGGTTGGATCTCCTTGCAGTCCAAGGGACTCTCAGAAGTCTTCTCCAACACCACAGTTCAAAAGCATCGATTCTTCGGCGCTCAGCTTTCTTCACAGTCCAACTCTCACATCCATACATGACCACAGGAAAAACCATAGCCTTGACTAGACGAACCTTTGTTGGCAAAGTAATGTCTCTGCTTTTCAATATGCTGTCTAGGTTGGTCATAACTTTTCTTCCAAGGAGTAAGCGTCTTTTCATTTCATGGCTGCAGTCACCGTCTGCAGTGATTTGAAGCCCAAAAAAATAAAGTCTGACACTGTTTCCACTGTTTCCCCATCTATTTCCCATGAAATGATGGGACCAGATGCCATGATCTTCGTTTTCTGAATGTTGAGCTTTAAGCCAGCTTTTTCACTCTCCTCTTTCACTTTCATCAAGAGCCTCCTTAGTTCCTCTTCACTTTCTGCCATAAAGGTGATGTCATCTGCATATCTGAGGTTATTGATATTTCTCCCGGCAGTCTTGATTCCAGCTTGTGTTTCTTCCAGCCCAGCGTTTCTCATGATGTACTCTGTATCAGATCAGATCAGTCGCTCAGTCGTGTCCGACTCTTTGTGACCCCATGAATCGCAGCACGACAGGCCTCCCTGTCCATCACCAACTCCCGGAGTTCACCCAGACTCACATCCATCGAGTCAGTGATGCCATCCAGCCATCTCATCCTCTGTCGTCCCCTTCTCCTCCTGCCCCCAATCCTTCCCAGCATCAGAGTCTTTTCCAATGAGTCAACTCTTCGCATGAGGTGGCCAAAGTACTGGAGTTTCAGCCTTAGCATCATTCCTTCCAAAGAAATCCCAGGGCTGATCTCCTTCAGAATGGACTGGTTGGATCTCCTTGCAGTCCAAGGACTCTCAAGAGTCTTCTCCAACACCACAGTTCAAAAGCATCAATTCTTCAGTGTTCAGCCTTCTTCACAGTCCAACTCTCACATCCATACATGACCACAGGAAAAACCATAGCCTTGACTAGACGAGCCTTTGTTGGCAAAATAATGTCTCTGCTTTTGAATATGCTATCTAGGTTGGTCATAACCTTCCTTCCAAGGAGTAAACGTCTTTTAATTTCATGGCTGCAGTCACCATCTGTAGTGATTTTGGAGCCCAGAAAAATAAAGTCTGACGCTGTTTCCCCATCTATTTCCCACGAAGTGGTGGGACCAGATGCCATGATCTTCGTTTTCTGAGTGTTGAGCTTTAAGCCAACTTTTTCACTCTCCTCTTTCACTTTCATCAAGAGGCTTTTGAGTTCCTCTTCACTTTCTGCCATAAGGGTGGTGTCATCTGCATATCTGAGGTTATTGAGATTTCTCCCGGCAATCTTGATTCCAGCTTGTGTTTCTTCCAGTCCAGCGTTTCTCATAATGTACTCTGCATATAAGTTAAATAAACAGGGTGACAATATACAGCCTTGACGAACTCCTTTTCCTATTTGGAACCAGTCTGTTGTTCCATGTCCAGTTCTAACTGTTGCTTCCTGACCTGCATACAGATTTCTCAAGAGGCAGATCAGGTGGTCTGGTATTCCCATCTCTTTCACAATTTTCCACAGTTTATTGTGATCCACACAGTCAAAGGCTTTGGCATAGTCAATAAAGCAGAAATAGATGTTTTTCTGGAACTCTCTTGCTTTTTCCATGATCCAGCGGATGTTGGCAATTTGATCTCTGGTTCCTCTGCCTTTTCTAAAACCAGCTTGCACATCAGGAAGTTCACAGTTCACATATTGCTGAAGCCTGGCTTGGAGAATTTTGAGCATTACTTTACTAGCGTGTGAGATGAGTGCAATTGTGCGGTAGTTTGAGCATTCTTTGGCATTGCCTTTCTTTGGGATTGGAATGAAAACGGACCTTTTTCCAGTCCTGTGGCCACTGCTGAGTTTTCCAAATTTGCTGGCATATTGAGTGCAGCACTTTCACAGCATCATCTTTCAGGATTTGGAATAGCTCAACTGGAATTCCATCACCTCCACTAGCCTTGTTCTTAGTGATGCTTTCTAAGGCCCACTTGACTTCACATTCCAGGATGTCTGGCTCTAGGTTAGTGATCACACCATTGTGATTATCTGGGTCGTGAAGATCTTTTTTGTACAGCTCTTTATCCTATATAGAAGGTAAATAAGCAGGTTGACAATATACAGCCTTGACGTACTCCTTTTCCTATTTGGAACCAGCCTGTTGTTCCATGTGCAGTTCTAACTGTTGCTTCCCGACCTGCATACAGGTTTCTATACACTATAAATGGCACTAATTTGAAGTGTGTAATTGGATGAGTTGTGACACATGCAAGCTCCCAGGAGCCCACAACTACCAGCAGGATAAAGAGCACATCCATCGCCGGAAAAGTCTCCCCAGCTCCTTTGTCCTCCCACCCTGTCACCCTCCCTCAAGCAGCCAACAGTCAGCTTTCTGTCTCTGTAGATTAGTTTGCATTTTCTAGAAATTTCTGTACAGTTGACCCTTGAACAATGTGGGATTTAAGGATGCAGACCTCCATACACACACACAGTCAAAATCCATGTATCACTTTACAGTTACATACAGCACTCCACCCTGGGATTCAGCCAGCCACAGGTCATGTGGTACTAAAGTCTAGAATGTGTGTGTGCTTCACTAGTAAAGAATGGCCCAGTAGTAAAGAATCCACCTGCCAATGCGGGAGACGCAGGTTCTATCCCTGAGTCAGGAAGATCCCCTGGAGGAGAGCATGGTAGCCCACTCCAGTGTTCTTGCCTGGGAAATCCCATGGACAGAGGAGCCTGGCGGGCAACAGTCCGTGGGTTCACAAAGAGTCGGACACGACTGAGCAACTAAACATGCCAAGTACACATATAGTGAAAAAAATATGCGTATAAGTGGAGCCACGGAGTTCAAACCCATGTTGTTCAAGGGTCGGGAGCATGTGGAATCATGTGATATATATATACTGCTTTGAAATTTTTATTGAGGTGAAATTCACATCACAGTAAATTAACATACAGCATTCATATAACATTAAAGTGAGCAATTCATTGATATTTAGCATGTTCATAATGTTGTGCAGCCATCACCTCTGTGTAGCTCCAGAACTCTTCCATCACCCCAAAAGGAAACCCTGCATCCATCAGCAGTTTCTCCCCATCCCCCACCTCACTCCCCAGCCCCTGGCAACCACTAGTCTGTGGTTTTGCGCATGCCTATGGATTTACCCATTCTGGGCATTTCCTCACAGACAGAGTCCTGTAACAGCGTGATGTTTTCAGGGTTCGTCCACATGGTAGCAAGGACCGTTCCACTCTTTCATCAGCTGATGGAAATTTGGGTGTTTTCCACCTTTTGGCTAATAGGGTTGTTGTGAACGCATGTGTACAAGTATCTGTGTGGATACCTGTCTTTAAGTCCTTGGGGTTCATACCTAGGAGTGGAATTTGGGGTCTCTATATATTCCTTTCCATCTTCGCTCTTTCACTCAGCACTCAGATTCCAGGATTGTTCTGTGGTGTTCTCTGCTGTTGTGAGAGTCAGAGGTCGGTCCATTCTCACAGGTGAGTCATGTTCATTGTGTGGCTGGTTTATTCATCCAGTCACCGGTTTGTGTGCACTGACGGTGTTTCTAGTCTGGGGCTTTTAGAAATGGTGTCAGTGAGACCATTTGTGTACAGTCTGTGTATGAACATCTGCTTCGTGTTTCTGGAGTAACTCCCAGGAGTGGTTCCATCGCTAGGAGTGGGTCAGCCACTAGGCATATACTAACTTTTAAGGAAACTGCCAAAGTGTTTCTATCGTTCATCATTTTTCTGCGGATACTGTGGCATTTTGAGGAAAGACGCTTAGCAATGTTCACATCCATTTATCTGCTGATTCTGCATGAGTTAACTGATTCCAAGGAAATTCTCAAGAGTTCTACACAACGTTGTGTGTCCAGGAACTCAGAAATCATGTTTCAGAGCATATTTCATGACAGGGATACATGTTCATATGTACCAACATATCCCATTAAGAGCAATTCAGGCTTTATTAAAACGTGTAACATCTGTTGAATATTAAGCTGGAAGGAAAGATACCAAAGTTCCTTAATAATTTGAGGGAAAGTGTAGGAAATGAAATGTCCCCGTCTACTCCAGCCTTCCTGCGGGCTGCCTCTACCTGCCTCCCTGTTTGTGGCTGCTTCATTATGTCTGCTTTGTTCAGCCTGGCCTGTCGCCTGCCCTCCTAGCACTGCGGTAGGACTCAGTTTCCCAGAGTCCAGATCATCACAGCCTCTGTGGCCCCTCGTGTCCACAGGGCTGAGTCATGCAGACCTCAGCCTACTGTTGCTACAAAGGACTGGGAAGAAAACATGTTCAACTTTCTAGGCCTTCAGGTTACCAGTCTCTGTCGTAATTGTGTTGTTATAACAAAGGCAGATGTAGATAGTATGGGCATGAATGGGCAGAGCTTCATTCCAGTGAAACTTTTTTTTTTTTTTTTTTTTACAAAAATAGACATTGGGCCTACCACACTCTCTTCCCTCCTTTGCCTTCCTGTTGAACGAATGCCTCTTCATCCTGTAGAACCCCTCTCAGATGGCACCACTTCCCTAAAGCCTTCTCTGGCTCTCGGGGACAGTAGTTTCTCACGCTCATGGTTGATAACCTCTCGCATCTGTTTGCATATTGGCATCTCCCACTGGGCTCTGAGCCAAGGTCTGGTTCATCTTTGTATCTGCAGCCACACTCGGGTGGCGCACAGTCAGCCCTGCGTGACCCACACTGCGTTCCTGCCTCTCGCCTCAAGACACAAAAGGGAGCTGTTGCCAGCATTGACTGCCTTTTTTCTTTTCTCAAAATGTCTTCAGGAGCAATTGTTTTTTCTAAACAGGCTGTTTCTGCTGGGGTCATCCTCTAAAATACGCATCTGACCGCGTCAGTTAGCTGAAGCACACCTTTGTTGTGCAGCGTGGGCTCCAGAGCCTGTGGGCTTAGCTGCATGTGGGATCTTAGTTCCTGGACCGGGTATCGAACCCACATCCCCTTCCTTGCAAGGTGGATTCTTAACCACTGGACGACCAAGGAAGTCATTTTAGGTTTCCAGAAAAGTTGCAAAGACAAAACAAGGAGTCCCCTGAACCCCTCACCCATGTTGCCTGAATGTGAACACCTCACACTCTCAGGGTACGTTTGTACAACTAAGAAACTGACACCAACACACTGCTATTCACCAACCACCTGACCTTATTCAGACATCACCAGTTCTTCCTTCACGTCTTCTCTCCCATCATGACCCTGTGCAGACAACCCTGGGACTTTCAGTCATCACAGCTCCCCAGTTTCCTCTGGCTGGGGCGGCTCCTCAGTCTTTCACAGCCTTGGGGAGAATTGACCAGAACTCCTGTAGGAGGCCTCCGATCTGGGTCTGCCAGATGTTCTCGTCATGATGAGAATGGAGTTGTGGGTTCTAGAAGTTAATCTCCACTGAAGAGTTCTCTGGAGCAAGTTTTTTTTTTGGGGGGGGGAGGTGGGGGCGCTCCCTGACTTCATCCTCCTCAGTGGGGTTTCGCGGTCCCTGAGTTTCCAGGCAAGGTCAGTCTTGCTCATCCCACCCTTCCCCTCTCTGCCCCTCTTGTGTTTGGAGGATGTAACCAAGGCAGGTGGGGCTGAGTTTTCATCTGCTTGGGAACTTGCCAGAGGAGTATTTGTCATAGAGGAGAGGCCAGGAAGGACTGAGCTGAGAGATGGCTGTGGTCCCTGGACTTGAGGGTTGAGAGGCTGGTAGGCAGGGATACAACCTGGGATGTGGACAGACTCCAGTGATGTCGCTCTGTGGGAGCCACGAACCTGAAGTCAGGGTCATGTTAAAGACGGACGAGACTCCTTGGCCTTTCTGGCTTCAGGACAGCCCATGGATCCAGGCCGTGGGCGTCAGTGTTGCCCCACCCCTCCGCCCTCCACCCCCTCTGACGGTGCCACCCCTCCCTTCCAGCTCCAGGACGCGCGCCCCGAGCCCGGGAGGCATGCTGAGGCCAGGCTGCCGGCAGGATGAGTGTGAACGAGGCGGGCAGCGCCGGCCGCCGGGGGCAGGCGGCATACCACCTGCACATCTACCCGCAGCTGGCCACCAGCGAGAGCCAGGCCCCACCCCTGGCCTCATGCCGCGTGCCGGCCACCAAGGACAGCACCACGTCCGACGTCATCCAGGACGCCGTCGCCCGCCTGCAGCTGGACGGCAGCAAGCGCTACGTGCTGGTGGAGGTCAAGGAGACGGGTGGGGAGGAGTGGGTGCTGGACGCCAGCGACTCGCCCGTGCACCGCGTGCTGCTGTGGCCGCGGCGGGCGCACGACGAGCACCCTCGGGAGGACGGCTACTACTTCCTGCTGCAGGAGCGCGACCCCGACGGGACCATCAAGTACTTGCACATGCAGCTTGCCTCCCAGGCCACGGCCACTCGGCGCCTGGTGGAGCGCGGCCTCCTGCCCCGGCCACAGGCAGACTTTGACGACCTGTGCAACCTCCCCGAGCTGACGGAGGAGAACCTCCTGAAGAACCTCAGGCACCGCTTCCTGCAGCAGAAGATCTACACGTACGCCGGCAGCATCCTTGTAGCCGTCAACCCCTTCAAGTTCCTCCCCATCTACAACCCGAAGTACGTGAAGATGTACGAGAACCAGCAGCTGGGCAAGCTGGAGCCTCATGTGTTTGCGCTGGCCGACGTGGCCTACTATGCCATGCTCCGGAAGCACATCAACCAGTGCATCGTCATCTCGGGCGAGAGCGGCTCGGGCAAGACGCAGAGCACCAACTTCCTCATCCACTGCCTCACCGCCCTGAGCCAGAAGGGCTACGCCAGCGGCGTCGAGAGGACCATCCTCGGCGCTGGCCCCGTGCTGGAGGTAAGTGGGGGCCGGTCAGCGGGAGGGGGCCTTCACATGCAGACTCCATTATCATTCAGATACAGCACCGCAGCGGCCTTGGAGAAGGCAGTTACAGTCACGATTCCTCAGAAACAGGAGGTTCAGCGTGCCCTGGGCAGGGCCACACAGGGAGGCACCAGGGTCCATCAGAAGCAGCGAGAGCCATGGGAGGGTGTAGGCAGGAGTCTGTGTCATGGTTTCCGTGGAGAAGGTCCAGTGAGTCAGGGCAAGCAGGCATAGGATTGGCTGGTGTGAATAATTTCGGAGTTTGGGGGCATAAGGACTGGCCTAGTTGAATGGTCTCCCTTGGGTGGTTCAGGGCCTGGGGAGAGCAGCCTTGAGGGTGAAAACAGAATGACAGAGGTAGCGGGGGACGGTGTGGGCTCTAAAACGGTTGGTCTGTGTTTGGAAGGCATGCTCGTAAGAGGGTCCTTTCTTCTCTCTAGGAATCCCCGCGGGGTCAGCCAGGCCCCAGGTGTCAAAGCCTCAGATATAGAAAATAACGAGTCCTGATCGATGACTCAGTGTCCTCTTAATGTACTCCTCATGTCTGGAGGGGTGGCACTCTGCACGCTGGGTCCCAGAAAGGAAAGGGTGGCGTGTCCAAACTGAATAGTTTGTGCACGGTGTTTCTGGTGAGGGTGGGGCTGTGGGGTAGAAAGAAGCCAGCGAGGTGAGTGCAGGCCTGGTGGCTGGGGACCAACCAGAGGAGGGGGCCACCTAGCACCCCAGCCTCCTGCGCCCTCTCCAGTGTCTGCATCGGCCGGACGCCCCAGGGGTCACAGCCGCATCACTGTGGATGAGCCTCTGGACACAGGGCAGTGGGAGTGGTCCCAGTGGCCCTCACCCCTGGAGTCTTCGGACAGGATGCTGCCACATCTCAGAACATAGCTTAACCGTTGTCTCCTGGTGAGAGCCAGGGCCACGTGGGGGCCCAGGGGTGTGCACCTCTGGGTTTGGGGTCTGAGACCCTGCTTTCTTTCTTTCTGCTTCTAATAAGATTTTACAACGATTAAATAATTTCGAGTATGAAACTTAACCTTAAATAGTTAGATTTTATTAAATATAGCAACATTTTGGTTGACCCAAAAGTTCATTCGGGTTTTTCCGACATTACAGAAAAAAACCAACAAATTATGCTATGTCTTTGAGCGGTTTTAGGTTTATAGAAACATTGAACAGGTGGTCCAGAGAGTTGCTATATTCTCCCGCCACCTCCCAACACACACACACTTCCCTCTGTCATTAATGTGTTGTGTTGGCCTGGTGTATTTGTTTACTATTGGTGAGCCAACACTGACGCAGTATTATTAACGACAGTGCACGGTGTGCATTAGGATCCACTCAGCATTGCACATGCTGCGAGTTTGGACAGATGCACAAGGTCATGTGTCCACCGTGAGGATCATAGAGTAGCTACGCTGCCTTAGAAGTCCCTCGTGTTCTGCCTGTTTGTCCCCCAACCTCCCTTCCGCTCCTGGAAACCACTGAGCCTGTTACCGTCTCCGTGTGTGTGTGTGTGTGTGTGTGTGTGTGTGTGTTTGTGCACACGCGCGTGCACACACCTAGTCATATCTGACTCTTTGTGACCCCAGGGACTGTAACCCACAGGCTCCTGTGTCCATGGCATTCTCCAGGCAAGAATACTGAATTGGGTTGCCATTTCCCACTGCAAGGGGTCTTCCCGAGCGAGGGATTGAGCCCACGTCTTCTGTGCCTCCTGCGTTGGCAGGTGGCGTCCTTACCACTGCACCGCCTGGGAAGCCCCGCTGTCCGCAGTTTTCCCTTTTCCAGGGTGCCGGATGGCTGGAGTCACCGTTTGTCATCCTCTCAGCCCAGCATTGCTGGCCTAGGACTACATACTGGTCCTAAGGCTCCTCTGCATCTTTGCTCGGTCCGAGACCTCATGTCTCCATGTTCCGAGTGACAACCCCTGGGTGTGCCACAGTCCATCCATAGAACCCTAGACCCCCACCGACCCTGAAGCATTGACCTCTGGCTTCTAAGTAGCCGGAATTCAGTGAAATCCCATCTAGACTGCGCCTGCTGAGTGCGTTTCAGTTCCTCTTCCTCTCTGACGATCTCTGAGATCATCAACCAGAAACTAGCCGGGGCTGTCCAGCTGGGCCCCACGCCAGCACACATGGCCTATTTCTGTCTTCTTCTATGCACATAACGTAAAGATTGCTTGGCTTTTTTTTGGGGGGGGCAAGCGTGTTTTAAAAACTCCCAGGGAATGGACACTTTTCTTATCGATACCGTGTTCCCTGCGTGCGTTCCCTCCTCTCATCCATTCCTCCCTCAAATACTTCACGTGCAGGCGCTGTTCTGGCGCTGGGCTATGCAGTGGCCACAACCGCCACAGAGGCCTGCCCACAGGGAGCTGCGGGCCAGTGGCAGGGAGCAGGCAGAGAGAGAGACAGTGGGTCTCGAGTGTGAGCTACGAGCCAGTAAGAACAAGTCGGCAATCCAGTGGTTAAGTCTCTGTGCTTCCAGTGTAGGGGGCAGGGGTTCAGTCCTTGGGAAGCTAAGATCCCACATGCTGCATGGCATGGCCAAAAGCAAACAAAGGAAAAAGAACAGAGAGTGAAGTGAGTCAGAAAAAGAAAAACAAATGTGGTACATTAGCACACATCTGTAGGATCTAGGAAGATGGTACCGATGAACCTATCTGCGGGGCAGCAGTGGAGCCGCAGACCAAGAACAGACTGGTGAACACAGTGGGGATGGAGAGGCTGGGACGAATTGGGAGAGTAGCATTGAAACATATACGTTACCATATGCAAAATAGGTAGTGGGAATTTGCTGCGTGATGCAGGGAGCTCAGTGCGGTGCTCTGTGACCCCCTAGAGGGGTGGGATGGGGTGGGAGGTGGGACGGAGGTTCAAGAGGGAGAGGACATATGTATACCTGTGGCTGATTCATGTTGATGGATGGCAGAAACCAGCACAATATCGTAAAGCAATTATTCTCCAATTAAAAATAGACATTTTTTTTTTTTTAAAAAAAGAACAGTGGTGGGCTCAAGGAAGAATGGGTAGGGAAACGAGGAGAGAAGGTGATGTGAGCCAGGCCTGGAAGGAGAACACAGCCAGAGCAAAGTCCAGGAGGCTTGGACCGTGCCTGGCGTGTGGAAGGAAAGTCAGGGGTCCTAGAGGGCCTGAGAAGGGGTCAGAGTGGAGTGAGAAGGGGCAGAGCAGAAGGCGGTGGGGACAGGGAGGTGACAGGTCATTCAAGGCCTTGCAGGATTGCAGGGTGGGTACTGTGTGTTATGGGAGCTATGGAGGGTATCCTAGCTTCAAAAAAAAATTATTTATTTACTTGGTTGTGCCACTCATGACGTGGGCTCCTGGTTCCCCCACCAGGGATCGAACCCAAGGCCCCCGCATTGGAGGTGCAGAGTCTCAACCACTGGGCCCCGCTGTCCTCCCAGCAGTGGCCGGATAAAATGGTGCAGACACTCAATAACTTTAGAACTGGGGACAGGAACAAGAGAGCAGACCCAGCATTTCCTGAGCGTGGCGATCTGCCAAGTGGACCATTCACCCCTCACAGATCCAGGCAGGCGGGGGCGGGCCACACCAAGGTGTGATGAGGATGCCAAGCCCCAAGTTCAGTGCAGCACAGCCGGGGAGCAGCACAGACACCACAGCTAGCCTCCTTTCTAGATGAGGAGCATCTCGGGCACCAGAATGAGGTTCCTAGTGCCGCAAAAGCATCACAGGCTCGTTGGCGTCAAAGAGAGGAATTCCCTCCCTCCAACAGTTCCGGAGGCCTGGAATCTGAAGCTAGGTGTGGGCGGAGCCTCGCTCCCTCCAAAGGCTCTAGGAAAGGATGCTTCCGTGCTTCTTGCAGCTTCCGGGGCTCCGGGCAGGCGCTCCTGGGCTCGTGGCCACATCACTATAATCCCGGTCTCTGTCATCACACCGCCTTCTCTTCCCCTAAAGACGCCAGTCATTGGGTTTAGGACCGGCCCCGATCCAGGATGACTTCATCCTGACTAATTACGTCAGCAGAGACCCATTTCCATATAAGGCCACGTTCACAGGTTCCGGTGTCAAGATGATATATACAAGCCTTCTGTGGGGGGACATAAGTCAGTCCATAGCAACACCCTGCCAAGTGACAGCTGACTGTGTCTCATGCCTTCCTCCCCAGGGGCCATCCTGGGGACCCCTCCTTCCTCTGCTGGCCTCCGTGCTCCTCCCCTGCTATTGCCCCAGAGGGTTCTGGCCCTTTCTTTGAGGGCTGTTAGTCACCTCCATGGCGGGTGTCTGCACCTGGTGAGTCAGACGCCTCTGACCTCGCCCAGCTGCATCCCTCAAGCCTCGAGAGTGTGAGCCGGGGAGGCTCAGTTTCTCCAGGGGTTTTAGGAGGGAGGAGCCCATGCCAGCTTCCAAAACAGACTCGAGCCAAAGACATGTCTTGGCCATAAATGTGCTTCCTGAGGCAACCGTTTGGAAAGAGAGAAGGTGGTTTTAGTTTCAAGCTGGGCTGTGCAGCCAAAGGACCACTGACATCTCGGGCTGGGTCACTCCAGGCTGGGGGCCATCCTGTGCATTGCAGGGTGCTGAGCTGCACCCCTGGCCTCCAGCCACCTGATGCCAATAGCACCCCATGCCCCCACTGGCGACAACCACAGAGTGTCCCCAGACATCACCAAGTGCCAGCCGAGTCTCCCTGGGTGAGAATAGCTGCCTTAGTCACAGCTGGTGGTCCCACGAGACCCAGGCACTGTTTCTTTCAAGTGTTGATGGCTTAGAATTGTCCATAAGTCAGTCCCAACCATTCTGGGCTAACTTGAGAGTTACTTTTTTTTCTAATACAGTATGTGATATGTAGTTTTCCTTCTTTGTTTTGGCCATGCTTGGGCTTTGTTGCTGCTCAGGCTTTTCTTAGTTGTGGCGAGCAGAGGTGCTCTCTAGTTGTGTGCAGGCTTCTCACTGCACTGGCTTCTCTGCTTGTGGAGCTTGGGCTTCGGGGTGCAGGGGATTCAGCAGTCGTGGCACATGGGCTCAGCAGTTGCGGCTCCCAGGCTCTAGAGCACAGTTGCAGTAGCTGTGGCACACAGGTTTAGTTGCTCCGAGGCATGTGAAATCCTCCCGGATCAGGGGTTGAACCCATGTTTCCTGCTTCGGCAGGCAGATTCTCTACCCCTGAGCCAGCAGGGAAGCCTGAGAGTTCCTTGCTAATAACAGGAATAATTAGCTGTCAAGCCTTCAGGCCCCTGGGGTGTCAGGCTTCAGGTGCCACAGTCGTCATCACCTCTCTGAGGAGTCACAGCAGCTCTGCTCGTTTTAAAGACCAGAAAACAGAGCCCCAGAGAGGCGTGCTGGTGTGTAAATGTCCTGGGGCTGCCATCCCAGGGCAGCATAAACAGGACAGAGTTGGAGGTGGGGCTCTTAAAACAACAGAGATGTCTTCTCTCGCATTTCTCGGGGCTAGATGTCTGAAATCAAGGTCTGGACAGGATGGGCTGCTCCTGAAGGCCCCCATGGAGAGACCTTCCCACATCTCTCTCCTGGTTTCTGGTGGCCGCCTCTCTGGTGTTCCTTGGCTTGTGGCCACATCACTCCAGGCTCAGCTGCTGTTTCCATATGGTCTTCTCCCCATCTGTCTCTCTATCTTGAATCTCCTTTCTCTCTCTCTCTCTCTTTTTTTTGTTAACAAATAAGTATTAATTTTATTTATTTAATTTTTAAAATTTAACTGTGTAAGGTTTTTAGTTAGAGGGTAATTGCTTTACAATATTGTGTTGGTTTCTGCCATCCGTCAACATGAATCAGCCACAGGTATGCATATGGCCCCTCCCTCCCCATCCCGCCCCTCTAGGCTGTCACAGAGCCCTGGCTTCGGGTTCCCTGAGCCATACAGCAAGCCCCCACTGGCTGTCTGGTTTACACACGGTACTGTGTATGTTTCCACGCCACTCTTTCTAGTCGTCCCACTCTCTCCTTCCCCCGCTGTGTCCACAAGTCTGTTCTTTATGTCTGTGTCTCCTTTGCTGCCCTGCAGATAGAATCATCAGTACTCTGTCTCTAGATTCCATATATATGCATTAATATACGACATTTGTTTTTCTCTTTCTGACTTATTTCATTCTGTATAAGAGGCACTAGGTTCATCCACCTCATTGGAACTGACTCAAATACATTCGTTTTTATAGCTAAGTGATATTCCATTGTATATATGTCCCACAGCTTCCCAAACTATGGAATGCTTCACGAATTTACATGTCATCCTTGCACAGGAGCCATGCTGACCTCTGCATCGTCACAATTGCAGGATATGTGATGCCGAAGCAAGCACTCTCCTTTCTCTTAGAAGGGCACTGTCTCATTGGATTTAGGGCCTACCCTAAATCCAAGACGATCTCACCTCCAGATCCTTCCCTTAATTCCACCTGCTGTTTATTCGCTCAGTCTTTTGTCCGTCTCTTGTGCCACACAGACTGTAGCCCTCGAGGCTCCTCTGTCCATGGGATTCTCCAGGCAAGAACACTGGAGTGGGTTGCCATGCCATGCCTTCTCCAGGGGATCTTCCTGACCCAGGGATTGAACCTGTGTCTCCTGCATTGGCAAGTGGATTCTTTACCACTGGGCCACCAGGGAAGCCCATTAATTCCATCTGCAGAGACCCTATTTCCAAAGAAGGTCCCACTCCCAGACTCCAGGGATAAGGAGTTGGGCATATCTTTCTGAGGGATGTGAGTCCACCCAGAACAGTCTGGGTGCCCCAGGCCACACCGCAGGCAGCCACAGCCGGACCATGCTTAACACCCAGCCTGAGCCTGGGTACCCCTCTGCATCTTCGTGAAAAAGATTTCCTCTCTCAGCTTGGTTGAGGCCACAGAAAGCCGACTGGGACTTTTTGTCAGCTCCCTGAAAGGAGAAGTTGAGTTGTTTTGAGGTTTGGGTGTCGCCGGGCGCCCCCCCCGGGCTCAGGCTGCAAACTTGCTCTGCAGTTCTGACCAGAAAACAGGAAGGGGGCAGCGTGGAAAGCCGGTTGCAATCAGCTGATCTGTCCGCCCACCACAGCTAACTGTCACTGTCACCACTTCACACGGTGTCGCTCAGCTGCCCTGCGGCCGCCCTGCGAACCACCCCCGGAAACACGGCATCCACGCAGGGCTGCTGTTCCAGCTCAGAAATGCTGAAGGTGCAGAAGACAGGCTAGCCGGGCCGTGCAGTCGGGGCCGTGACCCATGCCATATGCCCTCTAAGAACCTGGCGACTCGGTGCTGCAGCCCTGGCACTGGCCACGGGTCTGGCCGCACAGCCTACCTGGGATGTGCCCCTCTGCCTTGGCGTCAGGGCTGCAGATGGGGGCGGTGCTTAGGCTCGGGTTCTCTCTGTCCTTAACTGTAACAGTCACCACTAATATTCGCCAACGCGCACAGGGTTTTAATTTCGAAAGCAGAAATGAAACGAGGATCCTTGCTGGCTGGACTCTTTTCCCAAACAGCCAGAAGCTGAGGTTTCAGCGCCTCCATGTAGCCACCGTGGCCTGGCCCACACAGAGAGGGAAGGCTGGGAGATGGCCCCCTAGCTGTTGGGTACATCTGCGGGAGGACAGTGACAGGACAGTGGGCTCTCGGAGCTTTCTGCTGCCCCTGACCCCCCCACAGGGACCCTAAAAGAGCATGTCCTGGGACTGTGCCAGCCTGGGGTCCTGAGCACCAGCCCCCACTGAGGGTCCCACAGACCCAAAATCACCTGACCCCAGACTCCTCCAGCCTCCCTCCCACCCACCCATCAGCCACTGTTGGTCTGTCCCCTGGCAGCACCTGCCAGCTACCTGGGCATGTCATCCCAAATCAACATGCCGCCCACCATTCACCTTGACCTTTCCTCATACGGATACCTGCACAAACCATGTCCCTCCCTCCCACAAGGCAAGGATGGGCCAGTCCTTGCCCATCATTGAGGGCACGTGGGCAGAGCCACTCAGCTGGAATGATAGAAGGTTCCAGAGCCAGGGGTGTGCCTCTTTGCTTAGGTTTTTCTGTTGAAGAGCTTTGTTAAGATAAAACTCACCCATTTCCAGAAACAATATAGTGCTTTTAGTACATTCCCAGTGTGGTGCCACCTCCACCTCTAGTACCAGAACGTTTCTGTCACCCCGGAGGAAACCATCAGCAGTCACTCCCCATTCCCCCTCCTCCAGCCCCTGATCTGCTTTCTGGCTCTGCGAGTTTGCCTGTTCTGGGCATTTCTGGACGTTTCATGGGGTCATACAGGTTGTGGTCTTTGTGTCTGATTCCTTGCACTCAGCTTGGTTTTTTTCCAGGTTTATCTGTGCGTCACTGGTGTCTCCGATGGTAAAGAATCCACCTGTAATGCAGGAGATGCGGGTTCAATCCCTGGGTCAGAAAGATCCCCTGGAGGAGGGCACTCCAGTATTCTTGCCTGGAGAATCCCATGGACAGAGGAGCCTGGTGGCCGGCAGTCCATGAGGCCACAGGGAGTCAGACACCACTGAGCAGTAAATACACACACGTCCTCGCTGCAGCGTGTGTCAGTGCTTCGTTCCTTTCTCTGGCTGAGTAATAGTCTGCTCTACAGATAAGACCACATTTTATTTATCTTTCACAAGCTTTCTCAGCATTTCACTCCTTTGTCTGGCTGACTCTGCAGTTGAGTTTTCTCCTGGGCTCTGGGTCCCTTCCCTGCCCCAGCCAGGCCAGCATCCTTCTCTGCCCATAACACGAGGGTAGGGGGTACCAGGCAGACATGGAGGTGATCCCGCTGGAGACTTTTCGGGGTTGACTGAGCCAAGCCCGGGAGGAGAGTGGAGCCCTGGCCAGCAGCCTGCTCCAGGTATGCAGGCCTCAGGGGCATGCCAAGGGCTGGATGGGTGCCAGCAGACACACCTACGACTGTCCATCGGTGTCACGCATCTGCGTGGGCCTGCCGCATCTGCTAAGAGCCTGGTGGCCAGAAGGCATCTGGCGTTTGGGAGCAGTGGGGAGCGAATGTGTAGGGCAGGCCACCAGGGGCCTCGGAAAGCAGGCCAGGGTTCTTGAGCCGAGGCATCCGATCAAAGTAGACAGTCCAAGGGGAGGGAGAGGCGGGGTCGGAGATGGCTGCGTGTGCTGCCTGTGGCTTCTCCCAGGATGCTGGTGAGGACTGTGGTCTAGGGGAGAGGCTTTATCCAAGGGATGTGCCAGGAACACAGAGCCCTCTGGACCCCAGCACTTGTCGGGCCGTAGAGGTTGTCCAGTCATGTGGGGACCTGCAGCAAGCTGGGGCACCTCCTGGTTTTGCTTGTTAGCTACGGGAGGAGGTGAGTTTGTCAGGAAGATTGAATGTTGAGAAAGGGGCATGTGGCCACAGACAGGTCTCGGGACCATTCTGGGGGCATGGGCCACAGCATAGAGGACACTCAGGATCGGGATAGAAGGAGGGAAATCACTGGTGTCGTGTGCTGCGCAAACCACCCCCCCAAACCCATACAGGGGCCAGGGCATTCAAAGCAAAAGGGGTGTCAGGGCTGGGAGCCTTTATCTGGTGCGTGTCTGTCTGTCTCCAGGATCATAGGAACCCAGAGGCCAGATTATCTCCTGTACGTGAATACAAAGGCGTTTGGGGGTGTTTCCGTGATCTGCTGATGGGGAGTGTCAGGTGTCAGCAGGCAGCTAACTGGGTGGGGAGGTGGTGGAATTAGGCTCGGGAGAGTCTAGGGTAGCAACCTGGGGTACTCCAGGGCAAGATGTGCCAGCCAGACGTCCCCTGACCCCAGCCAGTGGTCAAGGCTCGGCTGGCCTAAGGCTGGCCTTGAGGCTTGGTGGCTAGAATGTCAGCAACGTGAACGTCAGGGTGGGAAGAAGGGGAGTGAGAGCCAGTCCAGGGTGGACGCCCAGGAAGGTGGACGTGACAGGGAGACAGGGAAGGGGGGCGGGGGTCCGTGAGGCCAGGAGGCTGAGCCACTCGAGAGCCTGCGAGGGAGGCCCTGGCAGGGCGGCCCCTGGGCGCGGGCAACAGAATGTCTGGCAGCTTCTGTCCCCCCGCATGGCCTCCCCAGGATGTTGAAAGAAGTCACCGGGAAGGCCCTACGTTGGCAGAGCAGGCTGAGAGAGGGCAGGAGCGGAAGCCACAACCCAGGGTCGGGGGGGTCGGCAGCAGGGCCTATCCCACAGAGGATGAGAGAGGGTGAAGGAGGCCTCGTGCGGGACCAGCCTCACGCCTCACAGATGGAAACACCTGGGGACCTAGGCTGTACTTCTGCACCGCTGATGTTGGGGATGGGGACCGTCCCCGTGCACTGTCAGCTGTTGAGCAGCATCCCTGGCCTCCACCCACCAGATGCCAGTGGCACCCCCTCCCTCGGTCAGGACGGTCATAAACATCTCCAAATATCACCAAGCATCCCCTGAGGGGCAGAATCTCCTCAGTTGAGAAGTTCTAGGCCGACTGCGGGCAAAGATTGATTTCACTGTTAACGGTTGTCCGGTGCCCAGATGGGTTGAGATTTGATGGGGCTCTGTGACATTGTGCCATTATGGTTACACATCACCTCAGCTCTGTTCAGTTCTATCTCGTCAGCTCAGCACAGGCCAGGTGGTGGGCGGAGATGCTCTTTCTGGCTGGCGATCTGCTTCGTTCCTGGGAACGGGCGGCTGGTGCTGCTTCCCACCCTATGGCCAGCCACAACCAGGAGAACTGCCCACCCATCACCAGAAACCTCGATCCTTTTTTGTGTGTGTGGCCACATTGGGTCTTCATTGCTGCACGCGCACGGGCTTTCTCTGGCTGAGGCAGACAGGGGCTCCTCTCTAGTTGCAGCGCACAGGCTTCTCATTGCAGTGGCTGCTCTTGTTTCAGAGCACGTGCTCAGTAGCTGTGGCGCAGGGCTTCGTTGCTTCCAGGCATGTGGGATCTTCCCGGACCAGGGATCAAACCCATGTCCCCTGCATTTGCAGGCTGATTCTTAACCACTGGACCACCAGGGTAGTCCCTCCTCCCATCTTCCTCACCAATAGCAAAGCTCATTCAGATACGAGGGTTGGGTTTTCCATCCAAGTTTGTGCTTAGGGCAAAGTCTTCAAATGTTATTTGAAAAGCTGCTCGTCAATGCAAAAGAAAAAGAAAAAATGCAGTCACCCATGTGGTGACCCCCCAGAGCTGAGAAGTCACATGCTCCCTGCAGGCTTTCTTTCAGGCAAATGTCATGAAAGAACTTCAGCAGATTTCTGTTGCATTTCATGCTGGTTTCTCTGCACTGAAATTTTGTCACCCCCTCCCATCCCTGTCCTCCTGGGGGTGACTTTCTGAACCTCACACCAGGCGCTGACTGTGGTTCACCTCTTCTTTAAGCAACTCCCCAACAGGAAACAAACCAAGACTGCCCTGGTGGTTTTCACTGCCGGAGAGCAAGCAAGGTTATCTGCACTGCCACGCCCACCCACCCCCCCCACCCCCCCCCCGCCCCCCCGCCCCCCCGCCCCCCCCTTGGCAGAATTGTGACGTATTTTATTGTAGCTTTTGATTTCACCTCATGTACTTGGCTTTTTTCATATATTGCTTCACTTTTTTAGTATCATTTTCCTTATCTGAGATATAATTTTTGTGTGTACCAGGGCTTGGCAGACTAGATCCCACAGGTTAAATCTGCCTGCTTCTACACGTAAAGTGTTATTGGCACACAGCTGTGCCTGCTCATGTATGTATCATCCATGGCACCTCTCAAAAGAGTTGTGACAGAGACATCATATGGTCCCCTGATGGTGACCATTGAACGTCTGACCCTTTACAAGAGCGGTTTGCTGACCCCCTCACACTTTGCACACATGGAACATTCTAGAACATTCCAGTTACTTTCTCTGTGCACACATCTGACTTCTGCTCTGTTCTCCCTTCCCAGACCTAAGGAAGCCAAGTTCCCACACTGGTTCCAGATGATCCCTATCACCCAACTGAAATCTTTTTGCATTGGTCTGTGCCTTATATATATTATAACCTGGGTCTCCCACATTGTAGGCAGATGCTTTACCGTCTGAGCCACAAGGGAAGCCCACGTATATCCACTAATGTACATCTACCCACAGAGGAGTCTGTAAGCCATCTTTGAGGGGTCAGAAAGGAAGGGCTTGCATGTAGATGTCCCAGAAGTTCATCTCATAAGTTCACCTTTCAGCTTTCACTCTCCTTCTCCAGTGCTGTCTGTCCCACAGGCAGCTGGGCTCACTTGTGCGGCCAGGGTGTTTGAGGACTGGCTGACCACGGTGGGGGCCATGTGGGGCCCCCTCCCGATCTTTCGTTTCACGGAGGGGCCCTCGGAGGCTTTCCAGCCACACCCTGGGCCCTGAGGCCACCTGCATCCTGCCTGCAGGGCAACACAATCTGCCAGGCACAGTGGGATGAAGACAGCAAGCAAGACCCCAGTGCCTCCCAACCCTGCCCTTCCCCCCCACCAGCCCCTGGACCCTCCACAAGCTGCTGGGAGAGCCAGCGTGAACTCACTGAGGCTGGTGGCCCAGGCCAGCAGCGTACACTGAGGGCCACAGCACCCCTGGAGGAAGCTAGCATCGGGGTGCCAGATGTGTGCCCAGAAGGAGGCCCTGGAGTTCACGGCACGCAGATAGTTCAGCCAGAGAGATGAGCGTGGGGACAAGCTTCTCGTAGCCCGGGCTAGGGGGTGGCTGTGTTCCCAGCCCTGGTGCTTAGTACATATCAGCAGGCGTGGGTGTTCCCAGCTCACCACAGGGATGTCACAAGATGCGGGAAATGGCGGGAGCCGCGTTAAGGAACCACTTGATTGGAAGGAGGGATCCGAGGCAGAGTGACAGCCTGCAGACTGCCCAGCTAAGAAGTAAGGCCACACCAGAGCAGGAGGGGGTACAGAAAGATGAGATGTTGTCTTTGGGGGTGTGGAGAGGATCAGGGTGCCCTACAGCTGTGATTGCCTATGCCTTTTTGTCAGGGGGTCCCTGGAAGTGTTAGGGAGGGGACAGCCACCTGGAAGACATAGTCCACAGGCACTCTCTGCCCTCCCATGCCTCGCAGACCTGCAAGGCTGCCTCTCTGGCTTGCTGCCTAAGAGTGCAGAGCCCTGACGCCTTGCAGTCATCTGAGGCTATTTTAGACCAAAGTGAAAGTTATATTTTCGGGAACATTGCGTCTAAGAGAAGAGTGAAATTATGGTTGTATTTTAAGCACCCAGAAAGGCCTCCTTGGAATTTGCAAAAAGAGTTGATTAAAAGGCAAAGCGTAGCTCCGGGCCCGGGACACCCCTGCCACAGCCACCGCCCTTTCCGAATGTTCTGGGCACTTTGCTATATCAGGGCTGGTGGAGTGGGGCGGGGGGGCACGATGAGAGTGTCTGTCCACCATCCATCAGCCCATCAGCTACATCTGCCTCACTCTTTGGCGCGGGGATGCGGCCAGACATCAGGCAACCACAGGGCCTGGCAGCCGATTTGTTTCCTGGTGACTATCCAGGATGGAGCAGCTTCAGGGCCCTGTCCCCAGCATCACTGGGTAGTTTCCCTCTGGAAGTTTGCTTCTGTGTCATTCAGCCACTGCTGGCCACAGCCAGCTCCCAAGGCCAGGCCCAGCAACACCTCAGTTACCTGAGGCCCATGGAAGTGACCTGTCTTTTGGAAAGGCCAGGAGGTCAAACTCAAGGCTCTCGGTCCACCACCCAGCCACTGATCAGTCCTCTGACCCCAGCTCGTAACTGTTGACCAGCTCCTCCTGGGTGGAGGGGGAAATGGCCACCCCCTGGCAATGGTCAGGTGCCTGGGCTCAAAGTCTTCCGTGGTGTGAGCTGTCAAGAAATGTTCAATGTAATCCTCACCCGTTTACGGGAGAGTAAGTCACAGCCACCTATGAGAATTTACAAAGTTCTACTTAGCCCTTCCTGAGGGTCCAGGGATCTCTGGGACAGCCGATGTTTTTAAATTGAAGTTTGCCTGGTGGCTCAGATGGTGTAAAGATTCTGCCTGCAATGCAGGAGACCTGGGTTTAAACCCTGGGTCAAGAAGATCCCCTGGAGAGGGGAATGGCAACCCACTTTAGTATTCTCGCCTGGAGAATCCCGTGGACGGAGGAGCCTGGCAGCCCACAGTCCATGGGGGTCACAAAGAGTCAGACACGACTGAGTGACTGACACTTTCACTTTCTTTCATAGTTAACTTACAGTGTCGTGCCCATCTCTGCTGGTACAGCAGAGTGACTCAGTTGTACACATACAGACTTTTTTTTTTTAATTGAAGGATAATTACCTTACAGAATTTTGTTGTCTTCTGCCAAACATCAACAAGAATCAGCCATAGGTAAACGTATGTCCCCTCCCTCTTGAACCTCCTCTCCATCTCCCTCCCCATCCCACCTCTCTAGGCTGATACAGAGCCCCTGTTTGAGTTCCCCGAGTCATACCGCAAATCCCCATTGGCACTCTATTTCACATATGGTAGCGTAGGTTTCCACGTTGCTCTCTCCAGACATCTTGCCCTCCTTTTGTTTTTTAAGAAGTTTACTTTGGGTTGCACTGGGTCTTCACTGCTGCGCTCGTGCTTTCTCTGGTTGCGGTGAGTGGAAGCTACTCTTCGTTCAGAGTGCAGGCTCTGGGGGTATGGGCTCAGTGGTGGCTGCGCACGGGCTTGGTTTTTAATGGTTTTGTTGAATGTGGTTCCCTGTGCTTTACAGTGGGACCTTGTTGTTCACCCATCGTATGTATAATAGTTTATATCTGCTAATTCCAAACCCCCAGTCCTGCCCTCCCCCACCCCACACCCCCCGGGCAAGCCCAAGTCTGATCCCTGTGTCTGCAAATCTGTTTCCATTTTGTAGATAGATTTATTGGTGCCATATTTTGGATTCCACATATAAGTGATATCACATGGTATTTGTCTTTCTCTTCTTGGCTCACTTCATCTAGTATGATCATCTCTAGTTGCGTGCATAGTGCTGCAAATGGCATTAAGTCGTTGGTTTCCGTGGCTGAGTAGTATTCCACGGTATACATGCACCACGTCTTCTTTAGCCATTCTTCGGTTGGTGGACATGTAGGCTGTTTCCATGTCTTGGCTGTTGTGAAGAGTGCTGCTATGAACATAGGGGTGCGTGTATCTTTTTGAATTAGAGTTTTGTCCAGGGGTATGCAGAGCAGCCAGTTTTTTAATTTCTTAGCAGAGTCTAAGGCTCATTTCTCAGCCAAGGCTGATTCTACCACCAGGGGACATTTGGAAACACCTGGAGATTTTTTTTTCTTTAATATTTATTTGGCTGCATCAGTTCTTAGTTTTGGCACATGGGATCAGTTGCTCCTCTCATGTGGTATCTTAGTTCCCTGACCAGGGATCGAACCTGAGTCTCCCACATTGCAAAGCAGAGTCTTAACCACTGGACCGCCAGGGAAGTCCCTGGAGATGTTCTTTTGTTGACCAAGGGTGCTGCTGAACATCCTACAATTCACAGAACAGCCCTTCTGCGAAGAATGATATGTCCCCAGAAGCCTGTATCAGCCGAGGCCAAGACACCTGCTCTAGTTTAGGGGTCTTTAGGATGTGCAGTTGAAAATCAGGCCTGGGGTTCTGGACGGGGTCTTTCAGGGGGCCATGTAGATCCAGGAGCCACTGCCTGCACAGAACAGCTTGATGGACGTATCAATGTTGGTGAGGTTGGGGGCGCGGAGGGGGAGGTGGGAGAGAAGGTAACAAGGGCACGCAGCCCTGGAGGAGTGTCTCCAGTTCTGCCAAAGTGCCTGGACCAGCTCTTCCCCGTCAGCACGTGACTGCACCCCTCCCTGCAAAACTGACCACCTCCAGGGCCTCTGGGCAAAGAGCTGACTCTGCCCGGAAGCCTAGCTCGGCTGCGTAGATGCCATGTGACCTACAGCAAGCTGACCTCTCCATGCTGCCTGCTGCTCTCCCCTGCCCCAGGGCCTTTGCACATGCCGCACCCTCCTGCACCATCATCTAGCTAGGTCCGCCCCCGAGGCTTCCTGGGAGAGGCAGAGGAGAGCTCCAGAAGGTCCCAAGGCCAGCAGGCTCCTAGCACAGCACCAGCACAGTCCCTGAAGCTCCGAGAGGCCCTCTGGTGCTCAGGGCCCATTAGTTTCCTGCAGCAGCTCGTGTCACCCAGCAGCCCCAGATTTCAGCTGTGGCAGAGCAGGGAGGAAGCAGGCACGGTGGTGCGGTCATGGCAATGCTGAGGCTGGGGGGGACACCTCGTGGGGATCTAAGCCCCCCTGTGCATGGGTGGCCTTCGATGCCTGCTCCAGAGCTGCCCCTTAAAGAAGATGGGAGGGACTTCACTGGTGGTCCAGCGGTTAAGAACTTGCATTCTTAACCTGCGTTAAGTTTCCATCCCTGGTCGGGGAACTAAAATCCCATGTGCCGCAGAGCAGCTGAGCCTGCACACCATAACTACAAGCCAATGAAGCCAAATAAATATTTGAAAAAAATTTAAAAAGATGGGAGACACTTTTTAAAAGATGCTGAGTGAAAGAAGCCAGACACACAGGGCCACATCCTTCTGATCCCATCGACATGAAGTGTCTGCAACAGGCAGATCCAAGGAGACAGAGACCAGATTAGTGGTCGCCAGGGGCTGGGGGAGTGGAAGTGGGGAGTGGCTGCTTACGGGCACAAGGTTTCCTTTGGGGTAATGAAGCGTTCTGGAACGCGATAGAGATGACGGCTGCCCGACATAGCAGACCTGCCAGACACCACCAAATCGTACATTAAAACAGTAAATTTTACCACAATTAAAGCCTGAATATTCATTGCAAGGACTGAAGCTTAAATACTTTGGCCACCTTATGTGAAGAGCTGACTCACTGGAAAAGATCCTGCTGCTGGGAAAGATTGAGGGCGGGAGGAGAAGAGGGTGACAGGATGAGATGGTTGGGTGGCATCACCGACTCAATGGACATGAGTTTGAGCACACTCTAGGAGATGGTGAAGGACAGGGAAGCCTGGTGGGCTACAGTCCACGGGGTGGCAAAGAGTTGGACACGACTGAGTGACAGCAACGTACACGTCCGGAATGCTCCCCATCAGGTCCCACCATGGGCTTCCGGTGGCTCAGTGGTAAAGAATCCGTCTGCCAGTGCAGGAGATGTGGGAGACACAGGTTCACTCCCTAGGTTGGGAAGTCTCCCTGGAAAAGGAAATGGCAACCCACTCCAGTATTCTCTCCTGGGAAATCCCATGGACAGAGGAGCCTGGCGGGCTACAATTCATGGGGTCACAAGAGTCGGACATGACTGAGCAACTAATCAACAGTAGGTCCTGCCACATCAGCCTCTTGGGTTCCTTCCCATCGATCTCGAAGTTGGCGGGCACAAGTGCAGCCATCCCAGAGCCAGTCCTGTTGGCTCTGACCTCTGGGGTGGCCCCCAGCGCGCCCGAGCTCCATCTCCCGGGGCCCCACGGAAGCCGCCGACCCTGCAACAGGACACAGGACCGGCATGAGGTTGGACCTGAGCCCCTTTAGGTAAAATTTCTCCAGCAAGTGTGGAAGTGCTCCAAAATGTTTCAGCCAGCCACTTACCTTTAACATCACCATTTCCACCCAGAGAATGTTTCATTTCGTTGTGAATTGGCAAAACCCTCCCCCAGGACTGAAAGATAATAAAATCGGCCAGAGCAGGTTCGCAGTGGCTGTTCCTGTGGAATGTCTCCTGGATTCAGCCGTTCACACTTAAGCTCTGGTATAGTAGTTTACCCCAGGGGTCTGTAAACTGGTTCTGTAAAGGGCCACGTTAATTAGCATTTCCAGATTTCACAGCCGCTCAGTCTGTATCACAGCTACTTAGCTTGCAGCTACTCACCCCGCATCGTAGAGCAAAAGCAGCCGCAGACAGGACATAGATGAACAGTGCGGCCATTTGTCAATAAAACGTCATTTACAAAAACAGGCAGTGGGAGAGCAGCATCAGAGATACCCAGACTGGGGGCTTCCCCAGTGGTCCAGTGGCTAAGACTCCAGGCTCCCAACGCAGGGGGCGTTTGTTCAGCCCCTGGTTGGGGAACTAAAGATTCCACATACCACAAGAAGATCTGGTGCAACCAAATAAAATAAATGCTTTGTTAAAAAGAGAACCGATAACCAGATTGAAGGACATCCTAAAATATACTCACCCCCATCCTCCTTAAGACTGTTAAGGTCTCAAAAATAAGCCTGAGATACTTGATGTGGGAGGACTGAATGTAACGTGATGAGAATGAAAATCGCTCAGTCATGTCCAACTCTTTGTGACCCCATGGACTGTATAGTGAATTCTCCAGGCCAGAATAGTGGAGTGGGTAGCCATTTCCTTCTCCAAGGGAACTTCCCAAGCCAGGGATTGGACCCAGGTCTCCCGCTTTGCGGGCAGATTCTTTATCAACTGAGCCACCAGGGAAGCCCATGTAACATGTGATAACTGGGATAGAAAACAACATTAGGGGGGAAATGAGGACATCTGAATGAATGCAAGCTTAGTTTCGTAATAATGCATCAGTCAGTATCGGCTTCCCTGGTGGCTGAGCTTTAGAGAACCTGCCTGCAATTCAGGAGATGCAGGAGACCCGAGTTCAGTCCCTGGGTCGGGGAGATCCCACTTCCCAACCCACTCCAGTATTCTTGCCTGGAGAACCCCTGGACAGAGGAGCCTGGTGGGCTACAGTCCCTGGGGTCACGAAGAGTCAGACACAACAGCTCACACCCAGGGTCAGTCCGTATTGGTTTTGTTCACTTTTTATGGCAAATGTGCCATCATTATATTGACAGTGGGAGACACCGAGCGTGGGGCCCTTGGGAACCCTCTGTGATATTCTTAGAACTTACTGGTAAGTCTAAAACTATTTTAAAATTAAAAGGTTTTTAGAGAAGAAGAAGGATGTCGAGCCAGACTTGACTTGTGTGTGTGGAGGGAAGGAGGTCCATAGACGATCCCGCACAGGCCAGGTCTGTCGCACAGACAGGCTCCCACCATGTCCATGAGATACGCAGAGCAGATCTCAGGTGGGATCCTCACACAGTGAACTTCGACCTGACGCATCCCCGCCCTCCCGCGCTTCCTGGCGTCCATCAGCTTAGCATCATCAGCGTTCTTTGGTGCTTTCCTCTGTTGCCTGCGTGCTCGCTGTCGCCATATCCTGTCGTCGCTTCCTCTGCAATGTTCCTGCTAGTGCCCGGGCTCCGGCCGGCGGCCCCGCTGGCGCACGCAGGTGACAGTGTCCAGCAGTCAGAGTGGTGTCCAGGGTACCGGCTTCCCGAGGGGCCCACGCACGACTGGGGCCCAGCCACTGAACTCGGTTTCCTAAACAGCCCCTTACCTTCCAGGGCTATGAGGAGTCAAAGCTGGAAGGTGGCTCTGGATAGTGATTTTCTCTCCTCCTGCACCTGTTTCTGCATCATCCGGGGGCCTGGTTTCTGCTCACTTTCCCTCCATGTTACTGTGCCTAGCTGAACAAGGCTACCAAGTGGAGGCACGCTGAGAACTGGACCCGTCTGTTGTTGGGGTGCAGGTGGGGAGAGGCTGCTGTCAGTGAAACCCTGGACTATGACAGTTTCCCATCTCTTGGGGCTAAGCATTAGGAAAACCATCTGATTAAGTATGCGTGCTAAGTTGCTTCAGTCGTGTCCGACTCTTCATGACCCTGTAGACTGTAGCCTGTTAGGCTCCTCTGTCCATGGGATTCTCCAGGCAAGAACATTGGAGTGGGTCGCCATTTCCTTCTTCAGGGGATCTTCCTGACACGCGGATCAAACCTGAGTCTACTGTGTCTCCTGCACTGCAGGCAGATTCTTTACTGCTGAGCCCCTGGCGGAGCGCCCTGATTAAGTATACTGAGCACGGAGCTCTTTGCTCTGTCCTGCTTCTGATTATCAAGACCCTTACTCTAGATGTTCAGGAAAGAGGGAAGGGTATAAGCAGGTGTCCTCTTGCTTTATTTCTCTCTAGAGAGCCTTCACTCTCATAGGAAACCCTAGAGCAGTAGTTCTCACCCTTCCAGGGATCAGAACACCCTCAGGCTCTGGTTTAAAAATTTAGATTTCCTAGCCTTTCCAGAAATCCTGCAGGTCTGGAATGGGCCCAAGTCTGCATCTTTAACAAGTCCCTACAGCCCATACTTGGATTCTCAACTTTTCCTCTCCCTTATCGCAACCTACCAGAGCAGCATGGTAGAGGTGACTCATGGGGCAAGGCAGAGGAATCTTGACAGTTCTCTTTTTCCTCACTGTTGTAAGCGGGGGAGCCCCAGGAAGACAGCTTTGCTCAACCCAGGTATGGAGGGTGGACCCAAGAGTAGCCAGCGGGGGCGGGGGAGGCGAGGGGGGGGGGGGGGAAGGGACCTTCCCCTTCCCCCTCCCGTCCCTTCCCCTTCCCCTTCCCTGTCCCGGAGGGCTTGGAGAGAAGCTATAGGGCCTGTAGGGAGAGTGGAGGGATGCTCTCAGACTCTAGTCTCTCCCTCCAGCCCACCCTTGGGAGCTCACCTTTCCTCACAAGGGCAAATGCTTAGTTTTACTGCATGGAACGTATTAAGAGTCCTTACTGCTCTCAGCAGCAGCACCGTGCAGCTTGAGATTTGTGAAAATGTTAGTTGCTTGGTCATGTCCAACTCTTTGTGACCCCATGGACTGTAGCCCGCCAGGCTCCTCTGTCCATAGAATTCTCCAGTGGGTTGCCATTTCCTTCTCCAGGGTATCTTCCAGACCCAGGGATCGAACCCAGGTCTTCCGCATTGCAGGCAGATTCTTTACCGTCTGAGCCACCAGGGAAGTCCTAATTTGTACAGAAATTCATACAGGGAAGCAAAGGAAATTTGCCATTTCCTTTTCCCCTGGAATAGGAAATGGCAACCCACTCCAGTATTCTCACCTGGGAAATCCCGTGGACAGAGGAGCCTGGCAGGCTATAGTCCGTGGGGTTGCAGAAGACTTGGACGTGGCTGAGTGACTAACATACATGCACACGGAAGCAAACCTCATCCTAAAAGGAACTTCCATAGTGAGCCACCACCCACTTACAGAACTAGCCCTCCACTCACACCTCCCCCGCTCAGCTCAGCCTGTGCGTGACTCCTTCCAGCCCACCAGGCCTGCGGGGTCCTCCTTCCCAGATCATCCCACCACACAAATACAAAATAAATCAGTGCAAAGAGAGGTTGAAAAATCTTGCGAAAGGTGCATGATCGCAGGAAGTTATCAAAAGTGACCCGGAGAATTGCTCTGACCTCCAGTTACTCAGCCACACCCAGGAGCAGCAGATGGGAAAGAGAGCCAAGGATGGAAGCCTGAGCTTCCGGAGGGAATGAGTCCATTGTGTTGCTAACTTTACATAGGTGCACTCTGCCTGAAGGGAGTTTTCAGCTGGGTTCACCAGGCGAAGTTCAACTCCATGCTTTACGAACGAAACACACCCAGACCAAAGTAGTTCAGGAAGCTAAAAATAAAGGGACAGGCACAGAGATGTAGCAGACAGATGGAAACGGGATAGAACACAGCTGCAGGTTTGATGTGTAAAAGGGAGAGCTGGGGCCTCTGAACATTGTATGATGAGGGAGATTCCCCATCAGGCCAAAACCCTCAGTTTACACTCTCAAGGTATAATCATTGTCTGTATCTATGCATCACAGCACAGCAGCTGCTTTTACAAAGCAGAAATTATAAAAGATACTGGGAGAAATAGATGAAAACATAACATAAGGCTCCTTGAGCAGTCAGCAAATAGACAGGGCTGTAACATGCCCAGACCTCACATTTAGGCAGATCTTTGGGCCCTGTCACAAACCCTTCACTCCATTATGAGAATAAATCTTAAGTATTTGTGGAAGTAGTCATCCCTATGTCAAGTCACAGAGAAAGCATCTTAGAGCTTCCGAAAGTAGAAATACTATCATCAGTTAGTTCTCTTCATAATACTGTAAAACCAGAATTAATTTTTAAGGCCCTTTCATATGGAAATTTGTTTTAAAGAAACAGTAACCTCTGTTAACTCTTAGATTAAAGGGGGAATCTATAAACCAAAATTGGTGGTAGTTTAGTCACTCAGTCGTGTCTGACTCATTGCGACCCTATGGACTGTAGCCTGCCAGGCTCCTCTGTCTATGGGATTCCCCAGTTAAGGATACTGGAGTGGGTTGCCATTTCCTTCTCTAGGGGATCTTGCTGACCCAGGGATCGAACCTGCGTCTCCTGTGTCTCCTGCATTGGCAGGCAGATTCTCTATTGCTGAGCCATCAGGGGAGCCCATAAACCAAGATTACAGATATTCTAAAAACCATCAATTGAAACCGTATAGTATCAGAATCCGTGGGATGTATTTAAAGCAGTAACAGCAGGACAGTTCGTAACCATAAATACTTTATGTCCATAAATAGGAATAAATGAAAGTAAATGAATTAACATCCCAACTCAAAAACCTGAGAAAAAGAACCAAGTACACCACAGAGAGAGTGAAGTGTTAGTTGCTCAGTCGTGTCTGACTCTGTGGCCCCATGGACTATAGCCTGCAGGCTCCTCTGTCCATGGAATTCTCCAGGCATGCATACTGGAGTGGGTTGCCTTTCCCTTCTCCAGGGGATCTTCCCGACCCAGGGATCAAACCCAGGTGTCCTGCGTTGCAGGCAGATTCTTTACCATCTGAGCCACCAGGGAAGCCCAGAGAGTGTCAAATGGATAAGACAAGCCCTCGGGAATTCATCAGTTCCTCCCATATTTTTGGTGCAGTAAGAACCAAGCAAGACCCTCCCCCATCAAAGTTTAATTTGTTCTTTATTCTTCTGTAATCTAGCACGTGGTTTCATTTATAACCTAAACCAAAATTTAGTGAAATACAACGTACAATAACTTGTTTCATACTTGGTTTCTTTTTTTTTTCCCTAAGATTCCATAACCCTGCCTCCCCCCCACCCACCCCCTGGCACCGTCCACCGTGAAACTTCAGCCCCTGGTAAGAATCTGTCCATCTCAAAGGGCCTCGTCCTGGGCCCAGGAACCCTTGGTGTGTTTTTCAGGGTTTCTGCTCACATCTGTGGCTGACAGCCAGTGCCCTTCCGGGTTAGAGTGACAGAGTCTGTTAGGAGCTGGGGGCACGGAGCGGGAGTCAGTGTCATGTCTCATCAGCACGCGACTCTCTTTACATGCCTGCCATCTACCCATCTGTCTGTCCAGCGGGCAGCTGGCTAGAGGGAGCCTGCCGGGTATCCCAAGCCCTGTGGGCAACAGGGAAAGAACAGAACCCAAGCTAAAGCTGGATGTCAGCTGGGCCCTAAAAACCCTCCACTTCCTCATCTGTGAGTCGAGGAGCATGAGGTTGGGGGTGATCATTCTACTTCCTGCTCTGCACCCACAGGCCCAGTGAGCCTGCAGCTGTCACCTGTGTGGGCTGACCTGGTAATTGGGGGGTCCAATCTTCTGCCCCACAGCCACCACCTCTCACCATCATTGCCACCCACTTCCCATTGTCATCCTTTTTCTCAGCCATGCCACACAGCACGTGGGATCTTAGTTCCCAGACCAGGGACCAAAGTCTCGACTTTCTGCACTGGGAGTACAGACTGCCAGGGAGTCTCCCACTGTCGTCTTGTCCTCACCCTCCCTGGCTCCGTCTCCCTCCACCCATTCCCTGCACAGCATCAGCGCTGTGGGAGTCACGTTGGCCTAGCTTCTCCTTCCCCACCTCCCACCCCATCCACGCCCATCCTCAAGGAGCTCGCTTTTCTGTCCCTCCCACGCAGCCCCTCTGAGCCTGTGACTCCGCTGGCCCCTTCTGCCCTCCGTGCTTCCTGGTCCCACTTCTCTGTGTCCTTGCCACATCTTTGCGAGGAAACCAGTCAGCTTAGGCAACTCAGGCCCTCTCGTGCGCATCTTGTATGTCAGAGTGTTGACGTCCTCTCCCTGCCTCAGCACTGCCCTGGCCCCTTTTGGAAGAAGGAGGCGTTTCACCAAGAGCCCCTAGTACAGTGGCCGACACACCTTTCCTGTAAAGGGTCCAAGTGTCAGTATCTTCTCTGCCGGAGCAATCTCCCCCAGCACAACTCAGAAGCAGACACAGACTACCTGTAAACGGACATGAACGTGCGCCAGCAGAACCTTATTCATGGTTGCTGAAAGTTGAATTTCCTGTCACTTTCATGTGTGGGAACGTACTGTTTTGATTTTTTCAAGTGTTTAAAAATGTAACAACTGGGACTTCCCTGGCTATCCAGTGGTTAAGACTTCACACCTCCAGTGCTGCGGGCACGTTCAGTCCCTGGTTGGGGAACTAAGATCCCACATGCCAAGCAGTATGGCAAAAAAAAAAAAAATGTGACTGCCATTTTTAGCTCGCACACCACACAGAAACAGGTGGCTAGCCGTAATTTGCTGACCCTGGTGGAGGTCCACGTCTAAGCCTGACCCCCGCCCATTCCTAAGCATTACACAGGCATCCTCCCCATGGCCACGCGCATTTGTGGACAGGTCATCTGTGACTGCTTCACACTCCACCGCGACCCAAATACTTACTAGCTGGCCCAGGTCATCTGTGACTGCTTCACACTCCACCGGCGACGCATATACTTACTAGCTGGCCCTTCACAGGACAAGTTGGCCCGCCCCTGGTTCACACAGAGCGCCTTTCGTCCTCAAACAACCTGAGAAGGCAGGGTTTACCCCCTTGTTTTACAGAAGAGGAACTTGAAACTCATGAGCAGCAAACTAATTTGTCCCTCTTGGCACAGCCCCCCAGCCCAGGACCACAGGGACCCACTGGAATTCCCTGTCGATGTGTAGCTGTTCTCCTGGGTTCCTCATCAGAGGTAGCCCTCCACCCCGCACACACCCAGGGGCGTTATTTTCCCGGCATTTCCACACAGGAAAGCCCCAGGCTGACTGGATGCCCCCCCGGGGCTGTTTGCTCAGTAGACTCAGCCAAGCACATTTCCTGGGCGCCCAGGTCCAGGGGCCGTGGGACGCCTCCCAGGCCTCCTTCTGCAGATGTGACAGTCGCTTGTGTCCCCAGACAGACACAATCACATAGAAATCCTGGAACTTGGAGAGCACTTGGGTAAACAACTGGAGTTCCAGGCCTAGTTCCCGATCACTCTCGGGTGTTGCTCTCTGTACCCCCGAGCACGGCTATAACAAGAGGGCGAGTGGAAGCCAGTCTGTCTTTCAGCCCTGCCTTTAGGCTTCACGGTAGCCTAATATTTGCTTGAGTTGTCTTACCATTCGCAGCCTCTCCTGGCACCACCAGTCACTCCTCTGTCTTGGTGTGTGACCTGGACTGGACACGAGATTTGGAAATCCTGTGTGGAGTGGTTCGTGGTCTCGGGGGGGGGGACAGAGGCTCTGCCCCCACCTGGCACTGCAGGGGGCAGGGCAACGTCAAGGTCATGGGAGGCAGTGGGCAGCCTCCAGGAAGTCCAGAGGCGGTGACGTCCCAGCCACGGCCAAGGTGAACGCTCGGAATGTCCCTGTCGGAGCCCCACCAGGGAGGGGAATCCCTGAGACTAGAATGGTGCCAGGCACATGGCCACCAGTACATTGTTGTCAAGTGAATAAATGAAACCACGTGTATAAAAGCACCACGTACAGTTGGGAAGGGGCCAGGGGGATGGGTCCCCATAGCTAGATCAGGAAACAAAGCCAGCCCCACAACCAAGATGAATTCACTACAGCGATTGAAGACAGCCACAGGTATATCTGGGGGGCGATGGAGTTACCATTTTCAGGCCACCTCTACTTAGCTGGAAGGACCACCACCCTGCAAGGGTGAGGCTGGAGAACTTCTCTCCAGGGGAAATCCTCCCCCCAGCCTACCCCCTGACTTGAGACTCACCTATCAACACAGGAGATAGCAAGCATGCTTGCCTTGGTGATCTCATTCCATGGGGCTTTTCACTTTTGAAATCTGAAAGCTAAACATTGTTTGCCTAATGCAGTCCATCGAAGCTTGTCTGGTTTTCTTGTGGGATGTACAGAGGCCAGATGTGAGCTTGGGGCTGGGGCATCTGCCTGCCTGGTTGCCAGACCTTGGGGGAGGCGTCTCTAGCCAGGGCAGGCAGACACCCCAAAAGCCCCAGGTCTACTTGCCTGGCTCCCAGCACCAAGAACCCGTCTGGACCAGGGTCTGAGGGGCAACAGCCAGGGGGTGCCTCACAGTAGAGGCCCTGGTTTCCAGCCCACAGCCACGCCACCCACCTGTTCTTGGACTTCAGAGAGGTCAGCTGACCTCTCTGCTCCTGCTTCCTCATCAGAAACGGGGAAGGCCAGGTCTGTCCCTTGGAGGAATTCAAGCAAAAGAAAGAGTCGCAAGCCTGGCGTGTGGCTGGCACATACCACAGGCGATATGGCACATATCTGGCGTGTGGCTGGCACATACCACAGGCACATACCACATACCTTAATGTTACATCGCCATTCTTACTAAAATATTGACCATGCATTCCAACAGAGAGAAGACCCACCCTCTTGAGATAGCAAATGCACTTTATAGAAATTTCTGGCTACGTAGGCTGCTCAACCTTGGATATCTTTGGTTTAAAAATCCTCATTCAGGCATTTCCCTGACAGTCCAGTGGTTAAGACTCCAGACTTCCAACTGCAGGGGTCATATGTTCAATCCCTGGTCGGAGAGCTGTTAATAAGATCCCACATGCTAGACAGCATGGCCAAAAATTTAGAAGAAGAAAAAAATTAATAAAACCTTTTGAATCTCGCAGAAGAAGAACCTCAAAGACAAGAGCAGTTAAAAGACAGCCAGACTTCCCCCGGCTGACAGCATCCCGGGCAGGGGTGGAGGTGGTACCTGGGGAGCAGAAGGTCCAAGAAGGCCAGGGTGCTCCTGCTGCATTCATTTAAACCTAGAAACCGTGACTGGAGGTGGGGTTGGATTAATGGATCCTCTCTTTATGGTTTTTTTCCTTTTATTTGGTAAACTTTTAGCATGGTTCTATATGTTTTTTTCAAAGCATATACTTTATATTAGAAACATATCTTTTATAGGACTTCCCTGGTGGTCCAGTGGTTAAGACTCCACGCCCCCAACACAGGGGGGCACGGGTTCAATCCCTGGTCAGGGAAGTAAGATCCCGCATGCAGCATGGCATGGCCAAAAGAAAAGACATAAAGGAGGAAAAAAAGGAAAAAGAAACACGTCTTTTATATTATAAAGGGAGGGGAAACAGCATTTCTGAGAAAGTAGAGTCCTCTCCCAAATAGTGCTTTGCCAGGGCTGTGGATCGTCTGGCGTGCCGGGAAGACAGCACGAGCTTGTGGCTGCCCTTGCCCCAGAGCCAGCTCACATCACATCACTGCTGGCACCCGGGTCCCACTTCCTCCCTCCCCTTTATCTCCAGCCCCACATGATCCACCGGGCACACCAACCACCCTGAGCTTGAAGGCCTTGCACACCCCTGGCCGGCCCCGGGAACAGCTACACAATAGCTCCCCTCGCTTCGGGTGCCAGGCCAGCATTTCCTCCTCCTCCTCCGACGGACGTATAATAGCACCAACCGGATATTTTTAGATCAGCTTTGAAAAGTCGCAGTGTGTTGAGACCACATACCAGACGCATGAGGTCACCGTGCTGGTAATCGCAGAACCAGAGAGCTGGTCCCAAAGACATCCCCTCTGGTCCCCAGGACGCTGGGCCTGGATGTTTCCTTAAAACTCACCAGAGACGTGTCCCACATTCATAAGGGACCACCGTGGCTCCTCTGGGTGGAAATGTGCATTGCTGGGGTGTCTCTGTGGCAGGCCTTGAACCCAGCCACCACGGCGACTCAGGACTTGCCCCTGGAGGGGTGTCACTCGGGGTCAGGCACCCCCCTCACCATCTGTTTGTAGTTAGGACAGGCAGCACTTTGCATGCTCACTCGTGGGAGCTCATTTTATCACAAAGCAGGCCTGTCCTCAGCTCAGACACCACCCTGCAGGGTCTGGAAGGAAAGGAGGAGACGGATCTGCCGTCTGCTTTTCCCAGAGCCGTGGCTCAAGAGCCTGTGGGGTTTACCCCAAAGGCTGAACATAAGGGAAACAGGAGATTAAAATCTGGATAGACAGTTTTCTTCACCAGGGGGCCCATGAGGGCCTACAGCACATATGGGGGCCTTGATTACAGGAGGGAGCCCCAGACAACCTGCTCCTACAAACACCTTTTACCTTCATCTGTGCTTCTCAACCCCCAGCAATTCAGCTCTCGCTGGGGACTTTTTTTTTCTTATTTATTTGACTGCATCACAGCAGAGGATGAGATGATTAGATAGCATCACCGACTTGATGGACTTGAATCTGAGCAAACTCCAGGAGATAGTGAAGGACAGGGAAGCCTGGTGTGCTGCAGTCCATGGGGTCGCAAAGAGTCAGACACGACTTAGCAACTGAACAACAAATCAGGTCTTAGTTGCATCATGTGGAATCTTTCACTGCGGCACACGGGCTCTATAGTTGTGTCACTTGGGCTTCAGTGGTGGTGGCACATAGGCTCCAGAGCCCTCAGGCTCCGTAGTTACAGGGTACAGGCTTAGTTGCTATGAGGCGTGTGGAATCTCAGATCCCCAACCAGGGATTAAACCCGCGCCCCTTGCAGTGCAAGGCAGATGCTTAACTCCTGGGCCAGCAGGCAAGTCCCTGTGGGGACTTCTGGGGTTGTCCCACATGCTGCCGGCCTCTGGCGGGTAGAGACCTGGAATGACCTCGATACCCTGCAGTGCGCAGGACAGCCCTGCCCCAGAGAGTGACCGCTCCCCGAGTGTCAGCAGCGCCGAGGCCGAGAACCCTGCACTGGGTTCCACAGACACCTGGGAGGGCAGAGCAGATGGGGGCCCGGGCCCCAGCAGCTGGCCTAGAGCTCAGTCACACACATCCAGACCCTGTGAAGAAGAGAAGGGGGCTCTGTGGCCGCTGTCTGACTCTGGAAAGCACCTCGTCGGGCTAGATTCCACCACCACACAGCCAGGTGAAGACCCCTCCCCTCAAAGTGCCCCCCTACCCTGCAAGTTAGTCTCTCAGTTGTGTCCGACTCTTGGGGACCCTATGGTCTGTAGGCCGCCAGGCTCCTCTGTCCATGGAATTTTCCAGGCAAGAAGACTGGAGTGGGTTGCCATTCCCTCCGTGAGGGGATCTTCCCGATCCAGGGATTGAACCCTGGTCTCCTGAATTGCAGGCAGATTCTTTACTGTCTGAGCCCTGAAGGTACCCCCTGTACAATTGGGCCTGGTTTCCTCCCTGAGACCTCTTCTCCCTCAATCACTCGTCCCCTGCTTGGCAGTCTGGTGGTTGGTTCAGATTCTACAGCAATGCCCAGTTCTGGGGTCTGGAGCCCCAGGGGCATCGGCAGGAAGTCACACATCCCGTGACCTCGTCAGCCGGGAGCATGACCAGTGCATGAGCCCAGTGGGGGCTGCTGCCCTGATCGCAGGCTCCACTGAATGGAGCCGTTTTCTGAGGAAGTGTCTCTGGCCTTCCAGCAGATGCTTTTCTGTGGGGCTTCTGCCTCCAGGCATCGAGTTGGAAGCTCATCAGTGATTGACCTGCATCCATCCTGCCTGCTAAATGAGCGCTTGGAGAAAATCCAAACTCCTCTCGGTGTCTCCCTGAGAGCCTGGTCACCTCTGTCCACCCTGCCCTTGTCCCCCACCTCACCAGACCTGCAGATACACACCCCACCCCACAGCAGACCTTGGCAGTGGCCTTCCCACCTCCTCCGAGCTGTGGCCTCCCTGCCAGGCTCAGCCTCCTCAAACGGGAACAGCGTGAGCCTGACACCTTTTTCGCTATTGCCAAGCTTCCCTTTCCTCGTGCGACACCCCCGCCCCATCCCCTCTCCCTCTCGTCCCTCCTCTGCCCAGCCTCACCACCCTCGCTGCTTTTAGCCTGTCACTCCCTGAAACAGGGACCACCACTCCCCAGGTACTTCTCCTGCCCCAGGCTCCCCCAAGACTCCACCGAGCCTCCCCTTATCTGAGGTACCACGTGGGAAAGAGGTAACCCCAGGAAACCTGAGTGGGGCACAGAGGGTGTTCTCTTGTTTTCATCTGGATGGTGGTCATGTGGTAGACCCCGGGGGGCACTGCCAAGCCGTGGGCTCTGAGCACTGCGCACACTTCCTCTGTGTCTTGGGAATGAAGCCCTGATTCACACCACGACGAGGATGGACCCCAGAAGCATCATGCTGAGTGAAAGAAGCCAGACACGAAAGGCTATCTAGTGTGTGCCCCCACTTAACGTGAAGTGTCCAGACCAGGCAAATAAATCCCGAGAGACAGGAAGCAGATTGGTGGTTACCAGGGCCTGGGGAGTAACTGCTGAGGAGGATGGGTCTCCTGTTGGGGTGATAGAAATGTTCTGGAACTAAACAGAGGTGATGGTTGGACAGCATTGTGAATGTAGTGCACGCCACCGAAGTGTTTACTTTTGAAACTTAGTTTTATGTTATGTCACTTTGACCCTAATTTTTTTTTTTAAATTGCTGTCAACCAGCTTGTCATGCCACGGTATTGCAAGACCCTCCAGGAGGGGACGTGTCCCCACATCTGCTTCCTCACAAGCAGGCTGGCGGCTGGCCTGGAGCTGGTATCAACCCAGCACCCAGCAAACTCCTTCTGGAAAATAAATAGTCTGGATAGTAAATATTTTCTGGATTTGCGGGCCAAATGGTCTCTGTCATAGCTCCCTGCCGTCACAGCACAAAGACAGTGGTAGGTGGTCGGTGAATGAACAGGCCTGGCTGTGTGCCAGGACACTTCATTTGTGGATGCTGAAACTTGAATAGGATTTTTACATGGCAGGAAATATTACTTTTCTTGGGTTTTTTGGGTTGTTTTTTTTTAAACCATTTACAAATGTAAAAACCACTCTTGGCTCACAGGCAGTACAAAAACATACAGTGGACTGGATTTGACCACAAGCCAGAGTTTGCTACGTGAACAGTTACTACTGAAAAAAAAAATCCTATGATTGGTGTTTCCAATGTCCAGGACTTAGAACTTGAGCCCCTCCTTCACGTCAACACAGAGGTAAAGAGCAAGCCCATGAGAGGTGTGGGAAGCCCCTATGGCTCAGTGGTAAAGAATCTGCCTGCCAGTGTGGGAGCCGCAGGAGACACGGGTTTGATCCCTGTGTCGGGCAGATCTCTCAGAGGAGGAAATGACAACCCACTCCAGTGTTCTTGCCTGAAGAATCCCATGGACAGAGGAGCCTGGTGGGTACAGTCCATGGGGACTCAGAGTCGGGCTCAACTGAGCATGCACACACATACTTGGGACACGCTGGGGCTGCCTATCTGTGTGTTTTCCGGGTGTCACCTGGAGTCTGTGAGTGACTTCCAGTGAACCATGGTCTACAACACCCTGAGGGAGCCTCCAGGCTGAGGCCTGTAGGAATTTTATCCTCACAATCTGAAAACCTGCTTTTGTTTTCCTCGCAGGCTTTTGGAAATGCTAAAACAGCCCACAACAACAATTCCAGCCGATTTGGGAAATTCATCCAGGTCAACTACCTGGAGAGCGGCATCGTGCGAGGGTGAGTCAGCTGGTGCCCACGCTGTGCACTCCACCATCAGTCTGGGGTCTTGGGCTTCCCTGCAGCGGGGACCCAGGACTGAGCCAGCAGGGAACTGAATGCTGAAGTCACGATCTTGCAGGCATTTGTGAATCATGCAGGGAAACAAGTATGATTTTCAGTCATTGATATGAAAGTCTGAGAGGTGGCAGGAAGTGTGGGTGGGGGAGGAGGGCGGCACCTTCATAACCAAACCTACCTGCCGCAGGGCATTGCCTAGGACATTGAGGCATCCACTAAGTTAAGTACAATGAGCTAGAGTTCCTAGCATGATGGGATTTGCCAAGAGCAGGCGAGGGCACACCAATTTCCCGATCTTGATGTTTCTAATTCCCTGGGTCTAGGAAGAGTTGATGTGGACTCTGGCATTTGCCAAATGTGCCCCTTTAGCTTTAGCTGGAAGGAGACATGATGCTAGGTAGCAAAGTAAGGCAGTTGTCCAGGGAAGTGCTGAAAGTAGGCAGGTGAGGGGGATGGAGGGAGGGAGGAATGGGACGTGGACTGATGGATGGATTCCAGGGTGGGTCGGTGGATAGAAGGATGGGTAGATTCATAGATGGGTGGATGATGGGTGGGTAGGTTCATGGATGAACAGATAGAAGGATGGAGGGGTGGTTTGATTCATGGATAGATAGATGGGATCATTGGTAGATGGGTGGATTCATAAGTGAGTATATAGACTGATGGGTGGTTTGGATGGCTGGGTGGATGAGGAGATAAATGAGTTCATAGTTGGTAGCTGGATTGTGAAGTTGACTGCCAGGTGGAAGTTAAAACAGATTTACATTTTGTGCCAGAATGTGAGTTCCTTAGGTGAAGGCACAGTTACTTCAACTAAATGTGCAACTTTGAAATTGTGTTCCCCAAAAAAGCAAAAAAGAAATTGTGTTTATTTGTATCCTGTGCAATGTTATGCTAATAGAAATACCTGGAAGCCTTATGCAATGAGTTGATGTTACAAGGAATTATCTATTTGGTCATACTGTGATTTCCGCAGTTAATACTGTAGGATTTTTTTCCTATTAAGATGTACGTTCTGAGTAGTTTCAAGTAGTTAAAAAAATATAATTGTGACTTAATACTGCATAGTGTTTTGGATTTTTGTTTAACACGCAAAGGTCTTATGAGCCATAAAACTATTTCACAGTGGGGGATAAAGAAAGACATTTGGGCACAATGTCCATTGCCTGGTGACTTAAAGGAACCCTTCCCGCTCCACATTGTGGTGTGAGAGTCCACAGTGGTGGTGGGATTTGCAAAGGCTCCAGGTGATGTTCTGAGCGGTAGAATAAGAATCCTTAAATGTTAGATGCGGGGAGATCCAAGCAACAGGCCCATGGAGGCCACAAGAAGGCTCATGTGTTTCGGGGAGGCAGAGGTCCTCCAGGAGAACTGATTTCAAAATACCTGGGTTCTTCTGTCCATCTAAATCTGACTGGGACTTCCCCATTGGTCCAGTGGTTTTAAGACTCCATGCTTCCACTGCAGGGGGACGGGTCCAATCCCCAGTCAGGGAACTAAGATCCTACATGCCTCACAGTGTGGCCAAAAAAATAAGCCTAAACCTGACTGATGATCATCTCGGTTGATGGTCCATGTTCAAGACAAGGACAGAAATGTTTTCTTCCCAGATCCTTCAACCTCTGGCTTCTTTCCTTTTTCCCCTCTGCCCAGGCTCTTAAGTGATGTAGGGAGAGAGACCCTCGATAAAGGCAACATCTCCTCTGGCCCTTCATTCAGCCCTTCAGGGACACTCAAGACTGGGCAGCTCTCCTCATGGCCCCCGCCTTCCATGGGCCATCCAGTAGTCCCTTCCCAACTGCTACTGGGCCCAGCTTGGTCTCTGCGTGGGCAGAACCACTCTCCTTCCCCCACTTGCCCCGCAGGTCTCAGCCCTTTCTCCAGAAAGACCTTCACTCTTTATTTTATTCTATTCTATCCTACTCTTCTGTGCTTCGAGGCTTCTGGGATGTTAATTCCCCAACCAGGGGTTGAACCTGGGCCACAGCAGTGAAATCACAGAGTCCTAACCAGTGGACTGCCAGGGAATTCCCCCTCCCTCCTTATTTTAAATCTGGTTTTCTCCCATGTATTGTATCTGCACATTGCAGAGCCTCTGACTATCAGGGGAAGCCCATGGTATCTTCCTAAGTACAAGATGCATAAACAAATTGTTTTTCGTTCCAGCAGCTCCCTTGGGAGCAGAGACACCAAGAGGCTGCCTCACATCTTCCTGGGTCCCGGACTGGCTCTGCAGGCCAGAAGCCAGGGCCTTTGCTGCCAGTGGGAGCCTCGATGCCCCTGTTCTACCCCAAGATCAGTCCTTCCTGTGCTCTCCATTTCATGTCCCATGGCTGCTGAAACAGAGTATCACAGACCAGTCAGCACACAACAATAAGAGCACAAAACAATTATTCTCTGGTGCTTCTGGAGGCCAGAAGTCCAAGATCAAGGTGTGGGAAGGGCCATGCTCCCTCCAGAGGCTCTAGGCGAGGATCCCTCCTGGCCTCTTCCAGCTTCTGGGGGCCCCAGTGCCCTTGGCTTGTAGCCCCATCACCCCAGTCTTTGCTTCAGTCTCCATGTGGTCTTCTCCCCTGAATTTCTCTATGATCTCCTCTTCTGTCTTCTAGGATACTTGTCCTTGGGTTTAGGGCTCATCTGGACCATGGAGGAGGATCTCATCTCTAGAAAAAAAAGATGAGAGTGTTAGTCGCTCAGTTGTGTCCAACTCTTGCGACCCTGTGGACTGTAGCGTGCCTGGCTCTTCTGTCCCTGGGATTTCCCAGGCAAGAATACTGCAGTGGGTTGCCATTTCCTTCTCCAGAAGATCTTTCCCACCCAAGGATCAAACCTGGGTCTCCCGCACTGCAGGCAGATTCTTTACCAGCTGAGCCCCCGAGGAAACCCCATCTCCAGGTCCTTCACTTAATTCCATCTGCAAAAGTGTTTTTTCAGAATCACAGTCACACGCTCCAGGTGGACGTGTCTTCTGGGGGCCACCGTTTGGCCCAGCACATCAGCAGGACTGGCCCTCAGCTAAGCAGCCAGCCTGCCCTGCCCACCTCGGCTCTTGTCAGGCTCAGGGCAGCTGTGGTCCTGGGTCACTGGATCTCATAGATCAGCTGCAGAGTCCTGTCAATGGCCTTGGATTCAGGAAAGGAGGTCCTGCCTCAGCCCTTGATGGTGGCCTGCCCACGCTGGGTGGAAGGAGGTGCACTTCCTGTCCAGGGAGTGGCTGCCACCAGCTTGCAGGGAGCAGGCCCAGACCTGGTTCTGCTTTTGGGCAGGTGACACTTTTCGATGCCGCTTTCCAACAAGGCCAAGGGTCAAGGGCAGTCCACACCTCCCCCCAGTTCCCCAATTTGCAAGGCCTCGTGTTCCTGTGGGATCACGGGCTCAGTATGGAGGGGATCCCTGGCTGTGTACAAGATCACCCCTGTAGGGGCCCAGCTTCACGAGTAATCACCAAAGGCTGTGGCCCGTTAGATGACACTCGGTGCCCCTGAGGGGACACTGTCCTTGCCCATGTGGCGAGACAGCACAGAGAATTGGCCACAGATAGAGATGGAAACGTGAGTCTAGGACCAGAGGCAGCCTCCCTGCCCAGGAAAACAAAACTGCTGAGAACTACAAGTTACTGCTCAGAGGAGGGAATGGAAGAAAATAGGAGTTTGAAAGCAGAGAGGACGCGCGCATGCTGAGCCTTTGGAAACCCATGTGTGCGGGGTGTGTGCGCATGCATCCATCCATTCAGTGTGTGTGTGCGCTTGCACAAGGCTGCAGCCAGAAGACTGCCGTCGTGGAGGCAGTCTGGAAGCATTCAGCAGGCCTGGGACCAGGGCCCTAATCCCCAGCTCCCTCTTCTGTATTACAGGATGAACTCAGATGAGGGTGACCTGCAGAGCTGTACAGCTCACATACTTGATGATAGCAGATCCCAGGAGAGTCAGGTCCCCACCAGGCCACCCCCCTCCTCTGGGGTCCTGGACAACACGTTAAGACCTCCTCCATCAGTGGGAGCCACAGTGCCCCTCCCGGAGGGCATTTAAATCCAGTGTATTTAATCTCAGCAAAACAGTGCCTAGAACCTCGCAGTAGAGCTCCAAGAAATGTCTTACGTCTCTACTAACATTGCGGGTGTGGCTGTGTGAGTACCCCTTTCCTGCCCCAGGACCAACACAGCCTCAGGGCCCCGGGCCCCGCACATGTCCGTCAAGTGATAAACAGATAAACAAAATGTGTGTCTAGACATGTAGACACGGAGAAGGCAATGGCACCCCACTCCAGTACTCTTGCCTGGAAAATCCCATGGACGGAGGAGCCTGGTGGGCTGCAGTCCATGGGGTCGCTAAGAGTCAGAACAACTGAGCGACTTCACTTTCACTTTTCACTTTCATGCATTGGAGAAGGAAATGGTAACCCACTCCGGTGTTCTTGCCTGGAGAATCCCAGGGCCAGCGGAGCCTGTTGGGCTGCCGTCTATGGGGTCACACAGAGTTGGACACGACTGACGCGACTTAGCAGCAGCAGACATGTAGGCTGTTGTGCCAATTTGCTCAGTCGTGTCTGAGTCTTTGCCACCCCATGGATAATCTACCAGCCTCCTCTGTCCATGGGATTCTTCAGGCAAGAATACTGGAGTGGGGTGCCATTTCCTCCTCCAGGGCATCTTCCTCACCCAGGGATTGAACCCACGCCTCCTGCATTGGCAGGCAGATTCTTTAGTACTGAGCTACCTGGGAAGCCCTTACTTAGCCATAAAGAAGAATGAAGTTCTGATACATGCTCCCAAGTGGCAGAATCTCAGAACCACTGAGTTGAGTGAAAGAAGGCAGATTCAGTATCCAACTGACCCTTGAACAATGCAGGGGTTAGTCAGAAATCTGCAGATAGCTTCAAGTCGGCCCTGTATATCCGAGGTTCCCCCAGTTCCCCAGCTCCTTAATAGCTGTGGTTCCACATTGTGGATTCAACCAACTGCAGATGATATAGGACTACGGCATTTGCTATTGAAAAAAATATCCACCTATAAGTGGACCCACAGTTCAAACTTGTGTTATTCAAGAGTTAACTATACATACTAAATGAGTGTTTTGGTTTTTTGGGTTTTTTTTTTTTTAATTCTAGAAAATCCAAAGTAATCTTTAGAGGGGCTGGTCCATGGCTGCTCGGGGGTGGATGGCAGGGAGGAATGACAGAGGCCCCAAGGAGTCTTCTCGGGATTATGGATGTGTTCGTTGTCTTGGTCACGGTGGTGGGCTCTCAGGGATTCACATGTGTCACAGCTCATGCACTCACACACGTTATATCTGTTGTGCATCAGCTATACCTTCTAAAGCTGGTTTTGAAAATTATGTAGAGATTATGGAAGGACCCAGTGAAAAACTCATCTGGGTGCATGCTTTTGAGGATGTATAGTTGATCATATATCAATCATCAGTAAAGCTGTTTTAAGAAGAATAGAAAAGTGAATCCATTATCTTGTATATCGATTTTCAATTGGAGAAACACTTCATGGCTGGGGAGATGGTGGAAGCAGGGTTCAACCTTCCAGTGTTATTCATGAGTACATGAGTCTAATCATTTCAATTCCTGCCACCCCCAGGGCCATCCCAAGTGATGCCAGGTTGGGCTTCCACCACAACTGTCAGCCCACATCCGGTGTGTAGGGCAGAAGTGGCCAGCCCAGGTCCCTTATTTTTATAGATTCTAGCAGTAGGGTGAGGTGCATTTACGACAACAGTGTTTACCTTAAGAATGAAATAGTATTTACGACATTTAGGTTGCTTGTTTACGACACTCAGAGCTATCACCCTTTCGTCCCTGTGCTTACCTTGGGTCCAAGGTTGTTAATCTGCAGCTGGCTTTACCACAGTCATGAATCATTCTTGTTCTTCAGGGAAACGGCATTAGCGTGTAACACTTGGTTCTTTTTCTGCTTGATGACAGAGCGGTTGTCGAAAAGTACCTGCTTGAAAAGTCTCGCCTGGTCTCTCAGGAGAAGGATGAGAGGTAGGGGGGTATTTCCTTGATGATCCCGGATGTCTGCCTTCTTCCCTATGAAGGAGAAAAGCAGATGTCCTGAGGCGGGGAGTATCTACAGGAGGCCCTGATGGATCTCCTATGAGCATGAGCTTTGCCACCTTCTCCTGCTTATTTTTGTGCCTCCCTGGGGCTTCTCCCTGGAGTGGGTGCTTGGGTGTCTGCTGAAGTGTGGTCAGATTAGCATCATCTCTGGTCCACCAATGAGTGAGAGATGCCCACCCTCTGAGGAATCTATTCACTGGAGAAGCTCGTGGTTTGATTTTTGGAGTTCGTTTTTTTTTTTTTAAAAAAAGATCATAAGAATCGACTTATTGTCTCCAATTTGTACATAATCGAGGTGCTTTTTCCTCCCTGGCCTGGTCTCCAAAGCAATATTAGTAGTGGTTTGACGAGTAGCTATCGCTCAGCCTCCAAAAACAACTTTTTTCTCCTAATTTTGACCTACAGGAACTACCACGTGTTTTATTATTTGTTACTTGGCGTCAGCGAGGAAGAGCGTCGGGAATTTCAGCTCAAGCAGCCTGAAGATTATTTCTACCTCAACCAGGTAAATAGCCTCAAGCCCCAACCACAAACGCGGCCTCTGTTCCCCACGGGCTGTTTACGCTCTGCCAGGGGGTCAGAGGCCGTCCGCCTTGGCCCTCTCCAGCCCCCAAACCAGCTCCAAGGAGGCCCAGAGCGGGGCGGCATAAAGGAGCCCATTCATTCCCTGCCTCCCCAGCCCTGCCCCATCGCTTCCAGCCAAAATCATCCTCACACACCACCCTCCCCAGCCCAGAAGTACCCAGAGCACTGCCGACTTTGTTTTTCAGCATAACTTGAAGATCGAAGATGGAGAGGACCTGAAGCATGACTTCGAAAGACTCAAGCAGGCCATGGAGATGGTGGGCTTCCTTCCTGCCACCAAGAAGCAGTAAGTGGGTGGGCCCAGCCAGGCACCTCCCCCTAACTGAAGTTACCGGTCACTCAGAGACCTGACCTACCCCCGGTGGGAACCTCGCTAAGGAGAGTAGCCCGAGTGACAGAGGACTGTCACCATTAGGCACTGGGAGATGCCAGTTAAAACCGCAGGGCGGGGCTCCCCTGGTGGTCAGGGGCTAAGACTCTGCACGCTCCCATGGCAGGGGGCCCCAGTTCGGTCCCTGGTTGGGGAACTAGATCCCACATGCTGCTACTAAGACCAAGTGCAGCCAAGTAAATAAATAAATATTTAAAAAAACAAAAACAGGGCTTTTCAAAGGTCATTCATCATTTAAAAATCCTTTTCTTTTTTTTCGACCGCACCCTCGCAGCTTGTGAGATCTTAGTTCCCGGACCAGAAATCGAACCTGGGCCCTCAGCAGTCAAAGCGTGGAGTTTTAACCACTGAACCACCAGGGAATTCCTCCATCATTTAAAAATCTTAATTTCTTCATTAGTAGACTAATTAACAGATTTTGTTAATTAGCAGAAAAGCTACACTATCTCAATAGAGGCAGAAAAAAAAAATCTAATAAAAGAAAATTTACTCAGGTATATTTACCCAAAACAAAAAAAACCACAAGGCTTTTGTCCAACAATGTGGGTATACTTCAGATTATGGAGCCATATGCTTAAAAACAGCCAATAAAGTGAATTTTATATGATGTGTTTTTGACCACAATTAAAAATTATTTTAATTCTTCAAAACCACTCAGAGCATTCTCCACGCCTTCCCGGGTGACCGGGACACCCAGAGGGGATGCCTCTGCCCAGCATGCTGCCAGGAGGACACCACGGGGCCAAGCCCTGTGGACAACCATTGGGCAGCTTCTACTGCCGATGCGTGTACACAACCAAACATATACACATGCTTGGCCAGAGGCACGCACAGGAATGCACACAGCAGCCTCGTCTATAACAGCCCCCAACCCCAGGAAACCCTCCCAAATGCCCACCAACCAGAGATAAATAAATCAATGCGTTACAGTATATCCCTGCAGGAGTTGGCACACTTTCTGGAGACAGCAAATGTTTTTCAGCTTCATGGGCCACTCAATCTCTGTGGCATGTTCTTTACATTCTGTTTTCTTAATGACCCTTTAAAAGCTTAAGAACCATCCTCAGCTCAGGGGCTATGCAGAAGAAGGTCCCAGTTGGCCAGGCACCAACCCTGCACAGCAGTGGTTCTTACTGGGGTTCTGATTGTGCTCCCAGGGGACACTTGGCCTTGCCTGATGACTCTTTTGAGTGTCATACTGCAGGTGTGGTCGGAGGGGCCAGGTGGGTAGAAGCCAGGTACCAGCAGTGCCAGGGCTGAGAAGTGGCAGCATTAAGAATAAAGAATGTGGGAGCTTCCCTCGGTGGTCCAGTGGTTAGGACTCCACTGCAAGGGATCCAGTTTCTGTCCCTGATCAGGGAACTGACATCCCACATGCCATGCAGCTTGGCCAGAGCAAAAGAAAAATATATTAGTAAATCTTTTCAAAAAAAAAAAGAATGAACAATGCTCCATGCAGTAACACACATGACTCCCCCACCTTACACCTTTTCTATGACAGGCCCGATGTAAGTACAAGTGATTTCACCAAAGTCACGTTCACGGATGGTGTTAGATGTCAGGACAGCGGTTTCTCTTTGGAAGCTACGGAGGGTCCAGGGCCTGAAATGTTGTTCTGTTTTTTTGGTCTGAGTGCCAGTCACAAGCATCTCTACATTTGGTGATACTTCATCAAACTCAGCACTTGGGGACGGAATTCCCTGCCGGTCCAGTAGTTACGACTCCACACTTCAAATGCAGGGAGTGCAGGTTCGATCCGTGGTCGGGTGACTAAAATCCCATATGCCTCACAGCGTGGCTGAAAAAGAAAACAGCAACTACACTTGGGGAACTGTGTGCATTTTTTTTTTTTGGTGATGCCTCCATAAGAAAATTTTTAAGCTCTCCCAACACCACTACCACCAAAAAAAAATAGAGCTACATGCCTCCAAAGTCCTGTTTGACAGAGAGTGGCCAGCAGAGGAGTGGACATCTTTCGGAGTTCGCGTGTTCTGACTGGAATGGCTGGTTTTACGAATACAGCCCAGGTCGCTGGAAACTTGAGCGCAGTTCACTGGAAGCTTCTGCTGTCTTGGGACTGGGGACGTGCCCCAACCTTGGCTCCTTCTCTCCCCAGGATTTTTTCCATCCTCTCAGCCATCTTGTACCTAGGCAACATCACTTACCGGAAGAGAGCCACGGGCCGAGACGAAGGCCTGGAGGTCGGGCCCCCCGAGGCGCTGGACACGCTGTCGCAGCTCCTGAAGGTACTGTCCCGGGCCTCAGCCACAGGGGCCGCCCACCGAGGCCCAGGCTTCCTGCGCTGGCTGAGCCTCTGTCAGCTGCTTCCTCCCCCGCCGTCTCTGCCGTGTCCCTTCCTCATTTCTTTTCTTTTTTTAATCGAGCGATGATTGGTTTTAGCTTCAGATGGACAGCATGAGTGATTCAGTATCTGTAGTATCTGTTGCCAAATGGCCACCACAAGAAGGCTAGTTAACGCTTGTCACCTCGGTGGCTGTGGGATTTGTTTTCTCTTGGGATGAGAACTTCCAAGATCGAATCTCTCGGCCGCTTGCATTTATGCAGTACGGTCACATTAGCCGCTGTCACCCTGCTGCACACTACCTTCTCATGACATCTTACAACCGAAAGTCTGTGCCTTTGCACCCCCTTCACACACTTCACCCGTCTGCTCTCTGTATCTGTGAGTTTGGGAGGTTTGAGGGGTGTTTTCTTCTTCTTCTTTTTTTTTTTTTATTCTACATATAAGGGAGATCACACAGTATGTCTTTGTCTGACATATCCGTTAACATAATACCCTCAAGGTCCATCCCCTCTTCATTTCCTTTTTTTTTTTTTAATTGAAATATAGTTGATTTACAATGTTGTATTACTTTCAAGTGTACAGCAAAATGATTCAGTTCTACATATAATCTTTTTTAGATCCTTTTTCGTTATAAGATATTGATATAGTTCCCTGTGCTGTATGCTATGCAGTTGATTATTTTATTTATAATAACGTATATATTTTAATCCTAAGCTCCTAATTATGCCTCCCCCTACCCTTGCCCCTTTGGTAACCGTAAGTTTATTTTCTGTGTCTGTGGATCTGTTGTGTTTCTGTTTTGTACATACGTATATTTGTATCATTTTTTAAAGATTCTGCATATAAGCGGTATCATATGGTATTTGTCTTTTTCTGACTTACTTCACTTAACATAATACCCTCAAGGACCATCTCTTCTTCATCTCCTTTTATTTTTTTTTAATTGAAATATAGTCGTTTTACAATGTTGTGTTGCTTTCAGGTGTAGAACAAAATGATTCAGTTCTATATATATTCTTTTATAAGTTACTACAAGATACTGAGTGTAGTTCCCTGTGCTATACGCTGTATAGTTGATTGTCTGTTTTATGTATGTGTGTATACTTTAATCCCAAGCTCCTAATTGATCCTTCTCTCTGCCCCTTCCCCTTTGATAACCATAAGCTTGTTTTCTGTGCCTGTGATTCTATTTCTGATTTGTAAATATGTTCATTTGTATCGTTTTTTTAAAGAATCCGCACGTAAGCAATGTCACGTGGTGTTTGTCTTTCTCTGTCTGACTTACTTCCCTTAGTATGAAAATCTGTGTCTCTCCTTATTGCTGCAAATGGCATTATCTCATTCTTTTTCTGGCAGAGTACTATTCCGTGCATATTCATGCCACATTTCCGTTACCCGTTTTCACCTGTTGATGGACATTTAGGTTGCTCCGTGTCTTGGCTGTTGTAAATAGTGCTGCCGTAACATTGGGGTGCAGGTATCTTTTCGACGCATCTTCCTTCTGGGAAGGGCCATCTCCCATCTCAGCCCCTCCCTGGAATGGCCCATCAAGGTTTTTTATATATTTATATAACTGAATCAGTTTGCTGTATACCTGAAACTAACATAATGTTGTAAATCAACTATGATTAAAAAAAAAAATCATCATTTGATCAGCAAGGTCATTTTGTGGTTGGACCATCCCCTTGTCCACTTGCCCTCAACCCCGGGAGCACTGGACAATGTCTGGAGTCATTTAGGGGGTACTAGTGTCATCTGGTGGGTAGGGGATGCTATTTAACAGAATGCACAGGACAGCCCCCACAGCAAAGAAGCAGCATTAGTCACTCAGTCATGTCCAACTCTTTGCGACCCCATGGACCATAGCCAACCAGCCTCCTCTGTCCATGGAATTCTCCAGGCATGCATACTGGAGTGGGTTGCCATTCCCTTCTCCAGGGGATCTTCCCAACCCAGGGATCGAACCTGGGTCTCCCGTGTTGCAGGCAGATTCTTTACCATCTGAGCCACTGGGGAAGCTCAAAGAAGGACCCAGCCCCAAATGCCTGTGATGCCGAGGCTGTTTTCTGAACGTGTGTTCCATTTGTGGCTCTTTAAAGTACACCTGCCTGCCGGAGCCCCAGCTCCTGTCGTGCTCATGGGAATGAACGAGTACGTCTGCCAGGAGATGGAGACAGCTCCCCCGGCCCAACTCTTGACTCCCCGTGGACAGGGCTTGGCAGTCAGGGAGGAGCAGTCTCCTCGCTTCGCCCTTGCACCCAGACCAGGGACCCACTCCAGCAGCGACAGCTATAAACACAGGCAGCACCTGGGCCGGAGGGCTGCAGTGACACCCAGGCCTGTGTGACCACAGTCTAGGCCATCGAGCAAGCCTGTGGGTGCGAACATTCTGAGGCACACCGGTGTTCCACACACTGTGGGTTGGCAGTCCTGGGGGTGGGCTCTGGGCCCACTTCCTGGCCCAGCTGCCGGGGGGTCCTTCTTCCGCCCTCCTCATGCCTTGCCTCAGTGACACACAGATCTAGTCAACAAGCTCTCCAGCTTTTCTCTCCTCCCTTTTTTTTTTTAAGCTTTTATTTATTTATTTTTAATTGAAGCATACAGTTGGCTTACAATGTTGGGTTTCCGGTATAAAGTGGGTCATGTATGTGTATGTATGAATATTTATCTGCATATGGGCTTCCCTGGTGGCTCAGCTGGTAAAGAATCTGCCTACAATGCAGAAGACCCTGGTTTGATTCCTAGGTCAGGAAGTTCCCCTGGAGAAGGAGTAGGTTAGCCACTACAGTATTTTTGGGTTATCCTGGTGGCTCAGTAGGTAAAGAATCTGCCTGCAATGTGAGAGACCTGGGTTCCATCCCTGGGTTGGGAAGATCCCTTGGAGGAGGGCATGGCAACCCACCCCAGTATTCTTGCCTGGAGAATCCCCATGGACAGAGGAGCCTGGTGGGCTACAGTCCATGGTGTCACAGAAGAGTCAGACACAACTTAGTGACTAAACAACAGCAGCAACAACATATGTGCATATGTTCTTTTTAAAATTCTTTTCCATTATAGGTTATTACAGGATATTAAATATAGTTCTCTGTGCTATACAGTAGGACCTTGCTGTTTATATATGTTATATAGATTAAGTGTATCTGTTAATCCTAAACTCCTAATTTGTCCTTCCCCACCCCTCTTCCTCCTTGACCTTGAAACAGGTGAAGCGAGAAATCTTGGTGGAAGTTCTGACCAAAAGAAAAACAGTGACCTCCAACGACAAACTCATCCTTCCCTATAGTCTCAGCGAGGTGAGTGCTGCCCTGGGTTCTCAGGGGTGCCCAGGCCCAAAAACATGGGTGCTCAGGGTGGGGATAGGGAGAGCCTTCAGAAATAGCTGGCACGGGTGGTCATTTTCCTGCCCCTAATTTGACCTCCCTCGTGGCTCAGATGGTAAAGAATCCACCTGCAATGCAGGAGACACAGGAGGCACTGGCTCTATCCCTGGGTCAGAAAGATCCCCTGGAGAAGGATAGGGTAACCCACTCCAGTATTCTTGCCTGGGAAATTCCATGGACAGAGGAGCCTGTTGGACTACAGTCCTTGAAGTCACAAAAGAGTCGGATACAACTGAGCATTTAACAGCACAGTTTGACAGAGGAGAACCTTGGAAGCTCAAACCAGCTTATACAGCTCAAGGGACAGAGCTAGAGCCACGTGTGATGATCTCTGTGTTGAGCTGTTTAGTGGGCACACTGGTTCTCACCAGCAGAGGACAGCCACCTGCAGCTTGCAAGCCAAACCCAGCCCACTTCCTGCTTCTGTCAATAAAACTTTATTGGCACTTGACCACGACCATTCATGCACATGATGATCTGCTGCAGTGGCAGAGCTGTCCTACAAAGCTGATCATGTTGACTCATGGGCCCTTGCCCAAGAAAGCTTGCTGACCCCTGGGTTAGAGTGTGACCTTTATAACTGTTGCGTGGGTCCCTACATGTTGATAAGACGCCTCTCTCTAGCCTTTGCCCCAGTCTGTGTTTTCTCTGTGGCATATTTTTCTTGCGTTTTTACACCTCTAGACTTGCAGGTTGGGGAGCATCAGGAAAGTACCTAGCCACGGGGGCAGGGGGGTATTTTTAGCTCATGGGAGAAGCTGCTCAAGAATCTAAAATGGATGCCTAGACAATTGGAGCCCCTGTGGGCAAAGGTGCTCAGCCGTGGTATGTGACAGGTGCCACAGGTCACTGGAGTCCACAGCCAGCTGCTCCCCGGGGGCACTGAGCTGAGCAAGGGAGATGAAGGCCAGGCACAGGGCAGCACCCTAGGCAGCTCCATTTCCACAAAACCAGAGGACCTCGTTATCTAGGTCTTGATAGCAGGCTGAGTAAGTCCTGTCGCAGCTTAGATCTGAGAGCATACAAAGAAGGAATTTCTTGTAGGTCAATTAGACCCCAATGAGCCTTTTTAAAAAATTGTAAATATCAATCACCGCTTTTAGGCACACAGTGGCCTGGCCCATGGTGCTCCCAGAACCGCAGGGGTTGAACCCAGCCCAAGCTCCTGGTTATTCTCCCACAGCACCCTCCCTGAGCCCATATGCCCACCCCAGCAGTCCCCAGGGTCCTCTGAGGAGCAGGCCGTCCCACGAGAAAGACTTGGCCAGACCCCAGGCTGCCATGTCAGGGCTTCATGCTCTGGTGTGCAAGGGCGTCGGAGCGGACAGGACGGCATGCAGAGTGAGAAGGGGAGGTATCAGAGGAGCTGAGTGTTTCAAGTCACCATCTTGACCTCCCTGTGCACAGACCTCGGGGGCGCACCTTGCCGAGGTGTGACCCCCACCCCAAACTCCGTGCCCACAGGCCATCACCGCCCGTGACTCCATGGCCAAGTCACTGTACAGCGCGCTGTTCGATTGGATCGTGCTGCGGATCAACCACGCTCTCCTCAACAAGAAGGACATGGAAGAGTCTGTCTCGGTGAGGGCCACACCTCCTCAGCTGGCAGCCTGTGACCCTGGCTGCAGTCGGTCAGGCGTGAGGCCGGTTTCTCCCCTCAGCAGCCCCAGGGAACCAACAGGATGCGGTTCTCAGGGCCCAGTGCAGAGAAAACAGGGGACTCTGGGACTTCCCTGTTGGTCCAGTGGTTAAGACTCTCCACTTCCACTGCAGGGGGCACGGGTTCAATACCTGGTTGGGGAACTAAGATCCTGCAGGCCACGCAGTGCAGCCCCAAACAGAAGTCAAAAACACAGGGCTCTTTGTTTAATATTGCAGGTTGTATCTACTCAGTGTTACGTGCCAGCCTGGATGGGAGGGGGTTGAGGAGAGAAGAATACAAGTGTATGTGAGGCTGAGTCCCTTTGCAGTTCACTTGAAACTATCACAGCATTGTTAATTGGCTATACCCCAATACAAAATACAAACTTTAAAGTTTGAAAAAAAAATATCACAGGTTCTAAGACCCTTAGCATCAGACAGGTTGCTGCCAAGGGAGTACTCACCAGTAATAACCATTCTCGCCATCTCCCCCAGTGCCTGTCTATCGGAGTCCTCGACATCTTTGGCTTTGAAGACTTCGAGAGGAACAGTTTTGAGCAGTTCTGCATCAACTACGCCAATGAGCAGCTCCAGTATTACTTCAACCAGCACATTTTCAAGCTAGAGCAGGTAAGGAAATACCAGCTTATTCACCCATCCAGTCCTAGGAGGAAGGGAATGAGCCAGAACCGGGATCCCCCTGGGGACCTTGGGGGCCTGGTTTGTCATCAAACCCGCCCCAGAATTTTTCTCTGCAAAAAAGGGAGAGTCCGAGAACATTCCCACCCAGCCCCAGATGAGGCAAAAGGCAGGGATATTTGACGCCACAGGCGAGTGTTGTACTTTCTCTCTGCTCAGATGTGAAAGTTGATTCAATGGGAGACAAGCTGAGTTGCCTTGTAAGGATTTGCTTCAGTCAGCAGTGAAGATATCCCATGTAATAGGTGTTTTCACTTCAAAATAACCAGCCTTCTTTACCCAAGTATTGTCCTTCCTATGGTGGATTCTGATGAGGAAAGAAAACTGATGGGTTTACACACATGTATATGTGAAAGTGCAAGTGTTAGTCCTTCAGTCGTGTCTGACTCTTTGGGACCCCATGGACTATAGCCCACCAGGCTCTTCTGTCCATAGAATTCTCCAGGCAAGAATACTAGAGTGGCTTGCCATTCCCTTATCCAGGGGTTCTTCCCAACCCAGGGATCAAACCCAGGTCTCCTGCATTGCAGGTGGATTCTTTACCGTCTGAGCCACCAAAGAAGCCCCTATATTTAGCTAATACTTAGCTAATCTTATTATTATGTCTTTTAGCTGAAACTCACATTTCTCACTTGAAATGTGGCTGGTCCAAATGGAGTTGCGTAGGAAGAGCAAAAGACATAGCAGATTGCAAAGATACAGCGCAGGGGAGAGAGGCCTTTGGGGGACTTCCCTGGCGTCCAGTGGTTAAGACTGCACGCTTCCTGGGCAGCCTGGGTGGGAGGAGTTGGGGAAGAACGGATACACGTATCTGTATGGCTGAGTCTCTGCTGTGCGTCTGTAACTACCACAGCATTGTGAATCTGCTATATTCCAATAAGATAAAAAGTTGTGGGTTTTTTTAATACATAAAGATAATTTCCATAATCATTAAAAAAAGACTCCACATTCCCCTGCACGGAGTTCAGTTGCTCAGTCCAATTCTTTGTGACCCCCACGGACTGCAGCACGCCAGGCTTCCCTGTCCATCACCAACTCCTGAAGCTTGCTCAGACTCATGACCGTTGAGTCAGTGATGCCATCCAACCATCTTATCCTCTGTTGTCCCCTTCTCCTTCTGCCTTCAATCTTTCCCAGCATCAGGGTCTTTTACAGTGAGTCAGTTCTTCACATCAGGTAGCCAAAGTATTGGAGTTTCAGCTTCAGCATCAGTCCTTCCAATGAATATTCAGGACTGATTTTCCTTTAGGTTAGGGTTTTTTCCTAAACCCTAACCCTAACCTTATCCCTAACCCTAACCCTAACCTCCTTGCAGTCCAAGGGACTCTCAAGAGTCTTCTCCAACACCACAGTTCAGAAGCATTAATTCTTTGGCGCTCAGCTTTCTTTATGATCCAACTCTCACATCCATACATGACTACTGGAAAAACCATAGCTTTGACTAGATGGACCTTTGTTGGCAAGGTAGTGTCTCTGCTTTTTAATATGTGGTGTAGGTTGGTCATAGCTTTTCTTCCAAGAAGCAAGCGTCTTTTAATTTCATGGCTGCAGTCACCACTTGCAGTGAATTGGGAGCCCCAAAAAATAAAGTCTGTCACTGTTTTCATTGTTTCCCCATCTGTTTGCCTGAAAGTGATGGGACTGGATCCCGTGATCTTAGTCTTCTGAATGTTGAGTTTTAAGCCAACTTTTTCACTCTCCTCTTTCACTTTCATCAAGAGGCTAATCTTTAGTTCTTCTTCAGTTTCTGCCATAAGGGTGGTGTCATCTGTGTATCTGAGATTATTGGTATTTCTCCCGGCAATCTTGATTCCAGCTTGTGCTTCATCCATCCTGGCTTTTCGCATGATATACTCTGCATATAAGTTAAATAAGCAGGGTGACAATATACAACCTTGACGTACTCCTTTCCTTGTTTGGAATTAGTCCATTGTTCCATGTCCAGTTCTAACTGTTGCTTCTTGACCTGCATACAGATTTTTCAGGAGGCAGGTATAGTGGTCTGATAGTCCCATCTCTTTAAGAATTTTCCACAGTTTATTGTGATCCACCCAGTCAAAGGCTTTGTCGTAGTCAAAAAAGCAAAGCTAGATGTTTTTTCTGGAACTCTTGCTTTTTTGATGCTCCAACAGATGTTGGCAATTTGATTTCTGGCTCCTCTGCCTTTTCTAAATCTAGCCTGAATATCTGGAACTTCACAATTCACATACTGTTGAAGGCTGGCTTAGAGAATTTTGAGCATTACTTTGCTAGTGTGTGTGATGTGTGCAATTGTGTGGTAGTTTGAACATTCTTTGACATTGCCTTTCTTTGGAATGAAATGAAAACACTTTCCAGCCCTGTGGCCACTGCTGAGTTTTCCAAATTTGCTGGCATATTGAGTGCAGCACTTTAACAACATCATCTTTTAGGATTTGAAATAGCTCAACTAGAATTCCATCACCTCCACTGGCTTTGTTTGTAGTGATGCTTCCCAAGGCCCACTTGATTTCTCATTCCAGGATGCCTGGTTGTAGGTGAGTGATCACACCATTGTGGTTGTCTGGGTCGTGAAGATCTTTTTGTACAGTTCTTCTGTGTATTCTTGCCACGTCTTCTTATAATCTTCTGCTGCTTTTAGGTCCATACCATTTCTGTCCTTTATTGTGCCCATCTTTGCATGAAATGTTTCCTTGGTATCACTAATTTTCTTGAAGAGATCTCTAGTCTTTCCCATTCTATTGTTTTCCTCTTATTTATTTGCATTGATCACTGAGGAAGGCTTTATCTCTCTGTGCTATTCTTTGGAACTCTGCATTCAGATGGGTGTATCTTTCCCTTTCCCCTTTGCCTTTCACTTCTCTTCTTTTCTCAGCTATTTGTAAGGCCTCCTCAGACAACCATTTTGCAAATCTTTTTGAATTTCTTTTTCTCGGGGATGGTGTTGATCCCTGCCTCACGTACAATGTCACGAACCTCTGTCCATAGTTCTTCAGGCACTCTCTCAGATCTAATCCCTTGAATCTATTTGTCACTTCCACTGTAAGGGGTTTGATTTAGGTCATACCTGAATGGTCTCGTGGTTCTCCCTACTTTCTTCAATTTAAGTGTTCATCTTCCAATAAGGAGCTCATGGTCTGAGCCACAGTCAGCTCCCCTGTAACGAGCATGAGTTCTAGCCCTGGCCCAGGACCTGAGAGCCTGCATGCCATGCTGCATGGCCAGAAAATAAAAGAAAAGGCATTTTTGTCTCGCTGGTAAAAGGCCACGTTTGTAATTTTTCATGTCAGTTAAATCACATGTCATGATGTTGACATACATCATACACCTTGGGTGTATTGGGTTAAGTTAACTGTATTGTTTAAGTTAACTGCACCTGCTTTCTTTTCACATTTTTAAACATGGCTGTTAGAAAGTTCAAAGTGATATGGGTCTCTCATATTATATGATTGTGAGGACATTCATATAAGAGCAGGGGCTGCCCCAAATTACTGGCACATAGCCACACCCCTTTGTCAACACAGCATCTGTGTCTCCTTTCATGCTACAAGAGCAAAGCTGAGTATCATGCAGACACCATCTAACTTGTAAAGCCTAATATATTTATCATCTGCCTCTTTACAAAGAAAGTTTGCTGACCCCTGGGTGATTTTAAGCGTGATTTTTAAGCACTCTGGTTTTATGCAGTAAGTCCCCTACATCGTGAACGAGTTCTGTTCTGATAGTACAAACAAAGTAAGTCAGAGTTAGCCTAGGCACCTAACTGGGTTTTCCAGGTGGTGCTGTGGTAAAGAATCTTCCTGCCAGTGCCAGAGAGATGCAAGTTCTATCCCTGGGTTGGGATGATCCCCTAGAGGAGGAAATGGTAACCCACTCCAGTTTTCTTGCCTAGAAAATCCCATAGACAAAGGAGCCTGGTGGGGACTATAGTCCATGGGGTCACCAAGAGTCAGATGCAACTGAGCGCACACACACACACACACCCAGCTAAAACATAAACCTGTACTATTACAGGTTTAGAATAATTTTCACACAGATAATACATAAAAAAACAAACGCAAAAAAGGGAGAAAATATCTTTAATCTTCTAGTACTTTGAAAAGTACAGTAGTACAGTACAACAGCTGGCATACGGGGGCTGGCATGGAGTGAGTCGGCAAGAAGAGTTACTGACTGGAGGAGGGAGGGGAGGTGGGAGATGACAGAACTGAAGATTGTCAGCCGCAGAAGGCAGAGGGCGAGCTGCACAGCCACTTACAGAGGGTGTGCGCAGGTGGCAGTGTGCACCAGACACGTGAACTCACTCACATGATTGGACACGTGAGCGCACAGTCACAGCTTTGAAGGTTCACCACCTGAAGGTTCGTATGTAGAGGACTTACTAAAGATCTTTGAGAATGTGCATTCCTGTTCCCTGTTGCTAATTGTTTACTTATCAAATAATTTTATGTATTCATTGATGTATTTCTATTGGTATATTAATACGCATTCTATGTTACTTGCACGTTTATATATAAATATGTATGTGCATATATAAATAAAGTTTTTTTACATAGGACATGTGCCACGTAGATGTTACTGTGTACCTGAAATGCTGAACGTAACAGATGCCCCTTGAACCCCACAGGAGGAGTACCAGAGCGAAGGGATCTCTTGGCACAACATCGACTATACAGACAACGTGGGCTGTATCCACCTGATCAGCAAGAAGCCCACCGGCCTCTTCTATCTGCTGGACGAAGAGAGCAAGTGAGTGTCCATGCATCCGGATCTGCAGCCCCAGGGCCTTACTTGAATTCATTCCATCCCAGGAACTTCTGGGTTGCTCAGATTCATGTGGCTGCAAATCCTGACCCCACGTTAGCCGTTCACCAGAGAACTATCAACACTCACAAAAGCTGTGAACTCAGGAACACACCCTCGCCCTCCTGGGAGTCTTTGGGAAAGACTTGTGGGACCTGAATCTAGAAGCCAGTCACAGGCTTGGTGCAGCCTTACAAAGGGCAGGGAGTGGAATCAGGGCCCTGGATACAAGATGCTCCACCAAGCCTGCCGGCCCTCATCCACAAGACATGATAAGGGCTGGAGAGGGTGTTTTTAAGGTGCTTTGTGCTTGGTCACTCAGCCAGAGTTCCAGAAATCGCAGGACAGCCTAAAACAACAGAAATTTATTCTCTCACAGTTCTGGAGACCAGAAACACAAAATCAGCCTTGATGGGCCAAAACCAAGGTGTGGGAGGGCCACCCTCCCTCCAAGGAGGAGACTTCTTTGCATCTTCCACCTTCCGGGGGCTCCAGGTGTTCTTGGCTCGTGGCCGCGTGACTCCAGTCTCTGCCTCTGTAGTCACATCATCTTCTGTCCTTCTGCTTCATCTCCTCTTCTTATAAAGACTCCAGTCTATTAGATTAGTACCCACTCTAATGACCTCATCTTTCTAGGGGAAAGTGGGGACCGCGTCATACAGCTTGTGAGGTCTTAGTTCCCCAACCATGGGTTGAACATGAGCCCTTGGTTGTGAAAGTCCCGAGTCCTAGCCACTGGAATGCCAGTAGAGCCCCCTCAAGAGCTCGTCTTGACTTGGCTGCATCTAAGGCCACATTAGCAGGTTCAGTGTGTCAGGGCGCAGACCCGTCTTGAGGGTTTGGGTTTCTTTTGACTGTGTCGGGTCCTGGTCGCAGCATGTGAGACCTTTGTCGCATCCTGTGGGGTCTCTTGTTGAGGTGCACAGACTCTCGAGCTGTGGCTCCAGGGCTCAGTAGTTGCGGCACGTAGACTTAGTTGCTCCTTGACACATGAGATCTTAGTTCCCTGTCCAGGGATGGAGCCTGCATCTCCTGCATTGCAAGGTGGGTCCTTATCCACTGGAAAGTCTCTTTATCAGCAGCTTTTATCAGGCCCCTCGTTTGCTGCCGGCGTCCCCTCAGGCCTGGGGTGAATAGGGCTCACCACCTGCCTCAAGCTGAGTCCCATCAAGGACAGACACATCCATTCTAGGCCAGAATCCAGGGAGAAAATGTTCAGATAAGGGAAGGAGCAGGGCACTTGGAAGGGTTCATTGTCCCTCCCAGCAAACTCCCCAGAGCCAAATCTGGGATAGGCATGCAAGGCAGGACCGGGCTGAGCCTGGTCGGATTTGTCTTTGTTTAAAATCTTGCTATTTTAGGGGGCCTCTCTGGCAGTCCAGTGGTTAAGACTCTGTGTTTCCAATGCAGGGGGCACAGGTTCAATCCCTGGTTGGGGAGCTAAGATCCTGCGTGCTTTGGGACATGGCCAAAAAATAAATAAAAATGGATGCCAAAAAAAAAAGTCCATGGTGAGCCAAAAAAAAAAAAAATCAAGATTTAAAAAAATAAAATCTAATTGTTTTAGTTCATCATGATTTTAGAGGGGCTTGGGGGGTATCGAATTGGATTTTCTAAAATAGCGTGTGAAGATGTTATTTGTTTCCACACCAAGTGAACGGGTCTCTTGCTCTCCACACCCTGACCCTGGCAATGATGTACCTCATAGCTACAGGGTCTCCCCCTCTACGCCCTGTTAAGCCATGAAACCCAGGCATCAGGGGTTCGGAGGCATACCTTGCTGCCCGAGTTTGCAGTGAGGCAGGGCTCAGGCTGGATGCCAAAGCCGGCTGCGGCATTTCCTTCCTGGGAGGCCGAAATAGCCAGATACAGCGGCTCCCTTAGTGAGGCCCCGCTCACCTCCCTGTTTCGTCCGTCTCCCAGCCCCTGCCTCTAACGGGAGCGTGGGCAAGACCCAGGTACAGATGCACCCGAGACCGGAAGCCACCCCCATCCCGGGATTATTCCAGGAGCTGCCCATGATGGGCCCCGGGCACAATCTTCCCTAGACCAGACGTTCACATGGGCCGGGGCACTGGGCTGCCCTGCCTGTTTCAAGTTTGCTCCCCAGCCCTGAGGGCATCACTTTGCCCTCAGCCTCGTGCCCAGGCCACTGCAGCCCGAGCACCTGCCTGCCTCCTCCACGGAAGGCCTGCAACCTGCCAATACAGAGCAGGTGACCGGCTGCAGTTCCTGCAGTTAAAGGTCTCCCGTGCTCTTCCCAGCTTTCCGCACGCCACAAGCCAGACTCTGCTGGCCAAGTTCAAACAGCAGCACGAGGACAACAGATACTTCCTCGGCACCCCCGTCATGGAGCCGGCCTTCATCATCCAGCACTTTGCAGGGAAGGTGAAATATCAGATCAAGGTACGTAGCCATCTGTCTCCACTGTCAATCAAGTTGTGCTCCGCTCAGGGGATGGGAATGGGACCCCTGGGTACCCTGGAGATCCTTTCCTTCAGATGCTTGCTCTATGCCCCCTCTTTATTGCTTTTGCTTGGCGAGGTTCCAGGGCGCTCAGACCCAGTGTCAAACCCCTGGCTCTGCTTTCGAGGGCCCCATGGGCAGGAACCCCCTCTCTGTTGTGGAAATGGGTCCCGCTCCCCACCCAGCCTTTCCTGAGCTGACCCCAGGGCCTCAGCCAACACTATCAAGGGACCACCCACCACCCTTCTTACCATCCTCCCCATACCAGGACTTCCGAGAGAAGAACATGGACTACATGCGGCCAGACATCGTGGCCCTCCTGCGGGGCAGTGACAGCTCCTATGTGCGGGAGCTCATCGGCATGGACCCCGTGGCCGTGTTCCGCTGGGCTGTGCTCCGGGCCGCCATCCAGGCCATGGCCGTGCTCCGGGAGGCTGGGCGCCTGAGGGCCGAGAGAGCTGAGAAGGCTGCAGGTAGGAGGCTCCCTGTGTCACTGTCGAGAAGGGGGTGCTCAGAGTCCATTGCGCAGTATAAGGTTTCATCACATTTAGCACATTCCTGAGGTTGTGCAACCAGCACGTCTGTCTTGTTCCCCAAACTTTCTTTTTTCTTTCGCACTAGTGATAAAGAACCTGCCTGCCAGTACAGGAGATGTAAGAGATATGGGTTCAGCCCCTGGGTCGGGTAGGTCCCCCGGAGGAGGGCGTGGCAACCCACTCCAGTATTCTTGCCTGGAGAATCCCATGGACAGGGGAGCCTGGCAGCCTACAGTCCATGGGGTCACAGAGAGTCAGCCACACTGAAGCAACTTGGCACACAATAGTTTATTACAAGATATTGACTGTAGTTCCCACTGCTATATAGGAGGGCTTTGTGGTTTATTTCATATGTAAGAGTTTGTATCTGCTAATCCCAAACTCCTAATTTATCCCTCTCCCCATCCTTTCCCTTCAGTAACCATAGGTTTGTTTTCTATGTCTGTGAGTCTATTTAGTATATAAATTCATCTGTGGTATTTTTTCTGATGCCACATGTAAGTGATACCCATATAAAATTTGTCTTTATTTGACGGCACTGCGTTTGGACGATCATCTTTAGGTCCACCCATGTAGCTGCAAACAGCATTGTTGGATTCTTTTTTATGGCTGAGTCATATTTCATTGTATAGTTATACCATGTCTCCCCTATCCATCCATCTGTTGATAGATATTTAGGTTGCTTTCATGTCTTGGCTATCGTAAATTAGCTCCCAAGCTTTTGATCTTGCAAAACAGAAGATTTGTAGCGGGATATATAATTTAACCTGCCCATCCTCACACAGCAAGAAGGTGTGTTCCTGTTTTTCTGTGAGAACAACCTGACACCCAGAAGGGCTGAGCGACTCCCAGGATCACTCAGCTCCAGATGCCAGCCCCAGGGTTCCATTTTAGGAAGGCTGGGGTGTTGGTTAAAGGAGGATTGAAAGGTTAAAGCCACTACATTGAGACAGTACCATTTGGGCCAGACAGGGTGGGCAGGGTGGCTGGCCGTGGGGGCGGGCAGCATGTGCAAAAGTCCTGGGGCATCTGTTTTAGGAAATAGATGGTGCTGTTTGGGGAGGAAATGGAACATTTCATGGTTCCCCGCTGTGCCCAAATTTGAGTGTCAGCCCCCCTACCCCCTCCTTTTTTTTTAAATCGGGTTGAAGTTAAGAAGCCCTTCAGCTCCAAGCAGCCCTCACCTCAAAACTTCATGTGCTCTGTCTCCCCAGCAGGTCTGGACAGCTCTGGTGCCCAAGGTCACCTGGGAGAACTACAGAGAGGAGCCAGCACCCCGTCAGAAAAACTGTACCGGTGAGCGAGATCTTGATTTGTCCCAGCTGGAGCCTGTAGGCAGCGGCGTTGTTTAAAATGGCGCCAGAAACCCGACACCCTGAACCCAGGTCAGGGTTGACCTGAATAAGGAACCCGGCAACCGCTTGAATCAGAAACACCCAGACGCAGCGGCATCTGGTGGCCGCATTTCTGCACACAGAGAGGCCAACCTTGTGCATCATCTGTTTGGGGGGATGTGGGCGGCTTAGTTTACAAAGGATCCTTTTCAGGGCCGGTTGTGACCGTTGGCGGGCGGGACCAAAAGGCTGCTGGTCTCGCAGAGCAGCAAGCTTGATTTAAGAGCACTTCCTCCCTTAGCCTGACCAGGATGTCCCAAACACCAGTCTGCTAAGTTACTTTACTCTCAGTCAGAAACACAGATGCGTTGTTGCCTCTAAGATGACACAGAGGTGTTCTATGGCCACCTACTGATGGTCAGGGTTCCTCCAGATACCCCAGTTGGTACTGAGTGTAAAAGTGAGCAGGCTTGTGCTTCTAGGAAGGCAGGGTATAAAAGGTCATGCTCTATAGCCATCTGAGGCCATGACAAAGCCAGGGGAGGGACCCTTCAGGCAGCTTGTGAGAGCCAAGCCAGGCAGACTACACTGAGAAGGGACTAGTTGGACCAGACAAGGCAAGCAGTGTGTGCTGACCTGCGGGACAGCTGCTGCGAAGGCCCTGAGGCAGCAAAGTCCCCAGGCTCTTTCTTAAGACTCAGCAAAATTCCCAAGGAGCAAGCCCCTAAATTTTGAAACATGAAAAAGTCATTTTGTTTTTTGAGCACTTTGTAAGAAAACCCCCCTCAAGAGGTTCATGAAAGCTTATGAGTAGAGTTAGAGATAGCTCCTAGGTAAGTGATCCTGTGCCATTTGTCTGAAGGCAGTGTGCCGTTTTTCTCCTTTTAAAAAGATACATTCTGATTTTTTTTCTTCTAATTGAAGGATAATTGCTTTACAGTATTGTGTTGGTTTCTGCCAAACATCAACACGAATCAGCCATAGGTATACCTGTGTCCCCTCCCTCTTGATAAAAAGATGCATTGTTTTGTTTTGTTTTTTTTAAGATGCGCTTTTAAAACAGCTTTTTCACCCCAAAGAAGGCAAGAGAGAAAAAGAAAAACACTGCCCCGTATTTCAGAGTGGCCCCTGACCCACTCGGTCTCCCCAAGGCCTAGCCCTGGGGCTATAGGTCCCACCCGCAAAAGCACATTTAGTTTATACAGATTCTCCCTTTCAGCTGCTCAATGCTAGATTTCTCATTTGACGGCTCTGAGGAGTTCGATATTAACGCTTTTGAAGACATCATTGCTTTCTATGAAAGCAAGAAGTAAGTAGAAGCAAGGGCCTTGGAACCCGAGACCAGGGAGGCACGCCCTGAGAAGCCATCATCCCAAGGCGCTCAGCAAGCACAGTGTTCAGAGCCAGAAGAGAGGGGATCAGCAAGCCAGGGGCGCTCTCGCCAGATTTGGCCTGATCGGGGGGTGTGGGCTGAAGCCAGGGGCTTCATCATCATCGTAGGGAGCGGGCGCTGCACTGGCCGCTCAGGGTGCAGAGGTGACATGCAGCCCCTCTGTTGTCTTTGCTTGGTGCCTCCCTGGAGGGTGAAGGAGCAGAGGTGAGTGCGGCCATCCGGCCCTGGGCATGGTGCATGGCACACAGGCAAGGGGCTGCCGATCGGGGTCTTCCCAGGTCAACTGCTCAGAGCTTAAACATGTATTCAAGTAACTGCAATGAAGAAGTATTATTTTAATCTTTTTATTTACTTAACTATACCAGTTCTTAGTTGAAACATGTGGGATCTAGTTCCTTGACCAGGGATCAAATCTGGACCCCTTGCATTGGGAGCATGGAGTCTTAGTCCCTGGACCACCAGGGAAGTCCCTTGGAATAAGGAAATTTTTTTAAAAAGAGAGACAGACTCCCAGATCATCCTGCAGTCATCGCTCCCTCATTTCTAGACATTCTGCCCTAGACATTTGTGTCAAGACATTGTTCGCGAATGTCCCATTTTCAGAGCATTCGATTTTTGTCCCTAAGGCATTGTCATTCTCACACCTAAAACGTCCACTCAGCCCTAAACCCACAGTGACTGAACAGAACACAGTTAATAAGATTGAATTCTGGGGGTAAATATCTTCAGCTAGAGCTTCTCCCTTGGGCCTCTGCCAGGCCACGCTGTGGTGGGGCCGTCCTGGGTGCTGCAAGGAGTGGGGCAGCCTCCCTGGCCTCCACCTCCAGATGCCAGTCAAGCCCCGACCCCAGTCGGAATAGCCAAGCATCACCCCAGTTATAACACCTGTGTGAGTTCCACTTCATTCCTCCCAAGACATTTCTTGAAGCCGACAAGGAGGCAGACATGTAGCCACAGAACCGTCATGAGAAACCCACCTGCTGCTTCCCACAGAACCCTCCTGGGTCTCCTGTTTTCGGTGGCCCCTGGGTGCTTTTTATAGACCCAACAGGCTCTTAAACACGAGGCCTTTTCCAGTGATCCGAGATGCCATGTTGCAAATTCTGTTCAGCCCCGCGTGTCCCCAGCCCCTCCCCCACCACCGGAGGAGGGCGGAGCCTCCTTGGGGTGGCCGAACCCTGACTTCTCCATGCAGGAGGGAGTGGCAGCAGCCTTCAGACCTTCCCCAGGTTGCATGTTTTGGCTCCAGTGGCCTGGAGACGGTCCCGACCGTGCCAGGGACCCTGAGGTGGCGGGCCCACTGCTCTAACTCTGTCTTCTCTCTGTCACTGCACCCCCTCCCCCCCAGCGATTTGCATGACCAAATCATCCGGAGTATCAAAGGATTGCCCTGGCAGGGTGACGACCCCCGTAAGCTTCTTCAGTCCCTCAATCGGCTCCAGAAACCCCGCACCTTCATCCTGTGAGTCCCCCCCAAGGTTGTGGGCACCCCCTCTCCCCCACAAGTGCAACGAGCGCCTCCCGCCCCAGACCCCACCCCACCCCACCCCCGCCCACAGGGGCTTCCCATGACACTGAATGAGCCGCTGCCCGTGCCGCTGTCTTGTGGTCCTGTCCTCACGCCGCCGTTGCTAAGTGGCCCTCAGCATACTCCCGCCCTAGTGTCTGCACCCTGACCCAAACCCTCGCCAGCCCCCCAGTGTCCAGCACAGCTTCCCAGCAACGCTCCTGCCACGGAGCAGCTGATTTTCTGCCCCCAAACCTGCCGAGCAAGGCTTGCTTCCTCCCGCCCCGGCCTTTGTCACTATGAGCTTATAAAGAAGCCTCAGAGTCAGGGTGTGCAATCCTGAGGACCTCTGCGCATCCCATGACCCTGCTTTGTGGGTGTGATGTGGTAGAAAGGGCCGGAAGCCACACAGATGAGATTTGGACCCCCCCAATCACTGTTTGACCTGAGTGCTGTGAGCATTCACCCTCTGTCTGCAAAGCAGGGGTGACAGTTTTCATACCCTCCTACCCAGCAGGCAGCCGCCTCAACCAGTGGGCACCAGCTGCTCAGGGCTCAGGCCCCCGAGAACAAAGCTTGTGCCTGCAGTGATGCCTGTTTGCAAAGTCATTTTTATGATGCCTCGTTCCACCCACAGGGACAAACGTGAAACGACACAAAGAGCCTCGGAGCCAAGCCTCTGGCAGATCCGCAGGGAGCCATTTCCTCAGCGGGTCTTAGCAACTGCCCAGGCTGCAATTTTTAAAAAAATCTTTGCTTGTCTGCAAGATTCCATAAAGTGTCTAAGGATGTGTGGGCTCCCCCCCTCCCTCGGCCGAAAAGATCAGCTTTCATTTTTTAGCCTTCTGCCAGTTCACGTCCATAAGGCACCCATACACACAGGCCCTGTCTCAGTTCTTCGAGAGACAGACCCCTGACCTGGCCACCAGGGCAAGGGCTCCAGAAGGGTCTTCAGACCGCTTTGATGGTTCCCAACGTCTAGCAAATAGAGCTGGGACACCTGGTAGGCTCAGAGCTGCATGGGGTCCCTCGAAGCCCCTTTGGGACCTCTCACTGTCATTCTGTGAGATCCACCAGCTCCCCCCGACACCCAGGGGCCCCTGCCACCGCGGAGGCAGCCGCTGGCCCGGCGAGGCAGGTATGCACAGTCCCTGGCGAGGCGGTGGCCTCGTTGCACTTGTGCCTCCGGACTCTGTCGCTCTCTCTGTTCTCGCTCCATCTAACCCGCAAGGCGTGGCTTGCTGAACTAACCCAGAGCCAGACACTGTGTTCCTTCTGTTCACAAAACCATTTTTAATATTTTGACAGGAAAAGTAAAGGTATCAAACAAAAGCAGATCATTCCAAAGGTAAACACACACAGCACCACCCAGCACCGCCTCGCGAGCAGCTGACTCGCGTCTTGATTCTAGAAAGTGGGTTGGGGCGGGGGCTTTTACCTTCTCGAGCTTCTCTAATTCCTTCTCTTTCCTTCCCTCTCCCCTTTCCCTTCTGAAAAACTATCTCCTGTTGAAATGACACAGAGGGGTCTTTGTTTGGGTTTTCTAGAAGCAGGCCTGTGATGTGGTCTCTGCACAAGTGGTGTACAGCAGGGAACTCCCAGGAGAAACCTGAGGTGGGGGAGGGCAGGAAGGGGGCTCAGCCAGATCCCGGGGAACCCAGGAGTGGCAGTCGTATCGCAGAGCTTATCTCACCAAGAGGCGATGGGACCCTCCTGTCATATCCCCACATTGGGTGTCGTTAGCTGCAAGCCAACTCCAAGAGGGTGGGACGGGCTTTGTCACCTCCTGGGCATCCAGGGAGACAAGGCCTGTCAGCCAGGGTGGTCATGTTGGGAAGGGGGCAGCTGTGCATCGCTGGCAGCCTAGACCCCAGCAGCCAGCCTTGGGTCAGGTACACCCAAGCGCCCTGTCTAGTCTGCACGTACAGCGTGCTGAGGGATTCTGAAATTAGAGCGAGCGACCGCTTGGTCCACTCGGTCTGGCCAACAGGTGGGACAGCACTGGTGCCCCCAGCTCGTATCGACAGTGAGGGCTGGCCCACAGGAGGACTGGCCGGATGAGCACTCACAGCAACATGGGTGCTTGGAGGGAAGCCAGCACTTGTAGCTCTTGGTTTCTGGGCACTCAGGCCACAGGTGAACGTAATCAGCCCTCTAGGAGGTGGCACCATCCACAGGTCGCAGCTCAGGCTCAGCCCCCGGTCAGGTCACCACCGCTGCCCGCCAGGCCCTCCTGCCCCAACCCCGTCTCTGACAGCACAGCCCCCAGACTGAGCCTAAGAGCTGCCACCCCAGGGGGGCATTATCCTGGCTCTGGGGCAGCACAAGATGCCTCCCAGTGCCCTCTGGGGCTTTGGGAGGGCAGGCCAGACCCTGCGATTCTGTCCTAGAACCTGCTGGACTCCAAATCCCTGAAGCTGATTATCAGTATGACCCTGCATGACCGTACCACCAAGTCCCTGCTACACCTTCACAAGAAGAAGAAGCCGCCCAGCATCAGTGCCCAGTTCCAGGTGGGTGGCCCGGGGGGGTGGAAGGGGTTGCTGAGCTCTGCCTGGCACTCACATGGGTGGGCCAAAACTAACCCAGCACAGGGAGCTTCTCATTATCCCCAGCGTTCTGACCGCAGCACCGTTTGCCATTTGGGGTTAGGTCATTCTCCATGGTGAGGGCCATCCAGTGTGCTGTGGGCCGCTGAGCAGCGTTGCTGGCCTCCACCCACCAGATGCCGGTAGCATTGTCCAGACATGACTACCAAAACGTCTCCAGATAGTGCCAAGGCTCCCTGGGGGAACACAGTCACCCTCGGTGGAGAAGCACCATCTTAAAAGAGTCATGAGTCAGCGTGTGAGTTAATGTGAACACTGAACTGTGTCCTTAGATCACATTTCCCTGTTTTCCCTGGTTGCCAGGAAGCTCAGGGACACTTTTTTCTTTCTTTCAATGGGGACCAATGGCCAGTGAGGGCTTCCCTAGTGGCTCAGTGGTAAAGAATCCACCTGCCAATGCAACAGATGCAGGTTCAATCCCTGAGTCAGGAAGATCCCCTGGAGGAGGAAATGGCAACCCACTCCAGTATTCTTGCCTGGAAAATTCCATGGACAGAGGAGCCCAGTGGGCTACAGTCAATGGGGTTGCATGAGTCGGACATGAGTTAGCAGCTAAACAACAGATGGCCGCAGACTCTCACCATTAACTTTTCTGTTCCTTCGCATTCTGCACAATCTAAGTTTTTTGTTTCCACTTCAGCTTTTATTTATGTATATATATATAATTACATCATTTAGAAACTCCCACAATGCCCTGTTGGAAATAGCAGGCCAGAGACCAAAATCACTGCAACCATGATCCCTTCTGTGGCTGACTTTTTTTTTTTTTAATCAGAGAATTTAACATATGGAACTGGTTAAACAGGTACTAGAGGACTGAAAAGGTAGAAGGGGAACAGAGAGAGACCATTGAGATAGTAACCGTGGGCAGGAGCTTGTACCTCTAAGGCTGAAGGAACAAAAGGAACAGTTTGGGATTCTTAGAATTTAGGCACTTGGAAGTGAGGCCCTGCAGAGCTCAACCTCTGATAAGAGGGTGGCCGCCAGCTGGTGCTGACATGTCCGTGGGGGCAGGAGGAGACGGGTTCTGTTACTAACCAGGGTTCTTGGCCTCCTTTGACATGTGATTTAAATCCCTAAAAGAGTTAATCTGATCCCACCACCTTCCCCGCCCCTTTCACCTGAGACAGAAACATGGCGGCCCTCAGCCCTGGGGACCCACAGCTCCCTTGGGGGCCCTCTGCGTTAGCACAGCCTCCTGCTGAAACTTCCCCTGTTCCCTGTCAGCACAGATGCACCCCCGTTGATTCAGGAAGGTGACCTGGATCGCCTTCCTTTGAGGGATGTGCCCCCGAGGGGGTCCCAGCCCAACACCTTCCCCTCTCTCTCCCCTCAGACTTCCCTGAATAAGCTCCTGGAGACACTAGGGAAGGCAGAGCCCTTCTTCATCCGCTGCATCCGCTCCAACGCCGAGAAGGTAAGGGGTCCCCCCCATCTCCAGGGAGGCGAAAGCCAAGCCCAGGTCTGGAGACTGGCAGGGAGTGTTACTGTGTGTCTAGGGGTGGGGGAGTGCTGGGAGTCAGGAGGGTTGGTCAGGAGAGTATCCACCTGGAGGAAGCAAGTGTCCACACAGGTTCCGAAGACTGGAGGAAGCTGGTTCTGCTACCAGCCAGGGTTCCTGGCCTCGTTGGACATGTATTTTAAAAGTGTGCTCTAGCTAGCAGGGGGTGACAGGGATCAGAAGGAGACAGCCAGGGCCATGTAGTGACCAGCCAGGAATAGAGACAGTCTCTGGAACGTGGGGGATTCCCCAGTGGCTCAGCAGTAAGAGAATCCACCTGCAATGCAAGAGACGCAGGTTCGATCCCTGGATCAGGAAGATTCCCATGGAGGAAGGCACGGCAACCCACTCCAGTATTCTAGCCTGGAGAATTCCATGGACAGAGGAGCCTGGCGGGCTACAGTCCATGGGGTTGCAAAGAGTCAGACACGACTGAAGCAACTGAGTACACATACATGCACTGGAACATGGAGGGGCTCCAGAGAAAGTTGGCTCGAGGACAGACAGGTCAGGGTGCTCTTCAACTATATCCCCAAAGCAGTCAGCGCAGAAAATGTGCCAGATGGGAGAGGTTGAGGTCAGAAAACAGGAGCCCAGAGCCTGTTGCTCATCCTGAACTTCCTGGGAGGACTGAGCACCAGAGCGGGGCACCAGCAGCCAGTTCAGCCCCTGCTGCCAGGCTTTCTTCACCCCGGAGGTCCACTGGTGATTCTGTGCCCTCGAGAACTTTGCTGGAGCCATTCAGGACCTGGGCTCTCTTCCAGGCATGAGTGGATCTCTGAGCAAGGACATCCTGGTGACTGTTCACCCACACTCTCTGTCTCTGCTCTTCTGTTTCTGTTCCTCTTCCTTGCTCCTGGGATGTTCCGCTAACCTCCAAAGCCCAGCTTGGCCCTGCCAGGTGCCAAGGCTTCACCATCACCAGGCGAGGACCTGGACTCAGGCTGTCTCCTCCCCCACCCCATTCCTGGTCCCCCAGCGACGGCATCTCAGAAGTTTCTGTCCCCACCCCCACCTCCCACCAGCTGCAGAATCAGGCCCACTTGCCCCACCTGTTTGGATTTTGCCTCAATGTTGGACTACTCAGAAGACACTCCACCAACTCCTGCTCTGGGCAGGACCCATGCTCACGGCCTATTCCTTGCTGTTGAGCATCTGTTCTGTGCTCTGTAGTGTACTGAGTAGCATTCTCTCCAGTCTTGGAGAGCCCACCAAATACAGAAGCACCTCCTACCCTGTCATGACATCCCTCGCCTCATGCCCTTCTCTTCCCTCCCTCCACTTAAATAATATGCACCAGCATGGAGTCCAGGCCCCTGAGCTCTGGGCTGGAAGCTCACTGAACCCACCTCGTTTCAGCCTCTCCTCCCTCTCACCCCCAGCCCTCCAGCAGCAAGCACCTCCCTGCTGTCCATGGCTTGGGCTCCCCTTTCTCCTCTGGGTTTTCACCTAGCTGCCTCCTGCCCTCCTCCCCTACCTGTCCTCTTCTCAGCTCTCAAGGCGTGGTCTAGGGTCCCCTCTCCTGTAACACCTCCCACGGCCCAGCCATGTGTTCTTTCTGCTAGATCCCCAGTACTCGTTCTAATCCCTGGCACAGGGTATGAGTTCAACATAGGTTTGGGAAGGGGCCTTTAGGAAATAAATCTTTGCACCAAGTTATCTTAAGTTGGGCAGTGAGAAGTATTATCTGTCTCCTGGACAGCAAGGAATAGAGCAGATCAGATGCCATGTTTCCTAGAAGAGATGAATGCCTCAGGTATCACTGCTGAGCAGCCCCACCTCTTTATTTCAAAAAGCATGACTGGGGCAAAGAAAAAAACCAGGTGCCCGCAGCTGCCAGGCTGGGGACAATTCCCAGACCAGCCCCAGCCCATGGGTGTGCGCTGACTGCATCCGTACCTGTAGTCCAGAGGGATGGCAGTCACTTGGGAATCAGCACTTCCTCCCAGGGCTGCCTGTCCCCAGCCACCTGCATACGTCTTCCCTGATCGCTCGATCCCGTTTCAGAAAGAGCTGTGTTTCGATGATGAGCTGGTGCTGCAGCAGCTGCGCTACACAGGCATGCTGGAGACTGTGCGGATTCGGAGGTCAGGCTACAGTGCCAAGTACTCATTCCAGGTAGGACACACTCACGCATGCGTATGGCTATCGGGGACACTGGCCACCTCCAGAGAGAGCACTTCTCCGTAGCCTGAGCCTGGCAGGTTACTTTCCATCAGGGTTTCTCCACCCTGATACTGATCCACGAGTAAGGAAGATCCCCAGGAGAAGGAAATGGCAATCGACTCCAGTATTCTTGCCTGGGAAATCTCATGGACAGATGAGCCTGGCGGGCTGAAGTCCATGGGGGTCTGCAAAAAAGTCGGACACGACTAAGCAACTGACAACAATAGCTATTGGTATTTGTACCAGATCGTTCTTTCTCATAGTAGGGGGGGTGGGCCTAGTTCCTCACAGGAGGCTTGTTAAACCAGACAGGGAAGAGAGAATCACACAAGCAGATCCCTGTGTAACTTGGCCCTTTATTGAGCATTTTCTGTAATAGGCACTTTTTTTTTCTTTCTCCAATCTTTATTTTTTTTTAACATATATATTTTATTGAAGTATAGTTGATTTACAGTGTTTCAGGTATCCAGCAAGGTGATTCAGTTATACATACACATATATATTATTTTTCAGATTATTTTCCATTACAGGTTATTACAAGATATTGACTTGTCTCTATGCTTGTAATAGACACTTTTATACCCAGCTTTTTTATTCTGCCAACCAGCTGCAAGGGGGCCCTGGTTCCAGTTTTCCCAATATGGAAACTGAGACCCAAAGAAATGACTTCAGGGTCCCTGGGCTTTCTAGAAACTAGAGAATCACTAGTAACACCAAACTGGTGAAGACGAAATTTCAACAGATTTTCATCTATGTCACCATTGACGGTTGGGGCTGGGTCATGCTCTGTGGTGAGGGCCACCCTGTGCACCATTGTGTATTGAATAGCATCCCTGGCCTCCACCCACAAGATGCCAGGAACACTATTCCCCTGAGTTCTAACAACCCAAGATGTCTCCATTTAACACCAAACATCCCCAGGGGTTAGCATGGCCCAGGTGGAGAACCCTTGGCGTATACGGGGAGCTGGCAGCAGCTGTGCAGTGCTTGAGTGAGCATTGGGCCTGAACCTAGATATGGAAAGCCCTGGTCCCCATTCCAGGTTAACCTGCATGGCCTCAGGTACATGGCTTCATTGTGGCATGCCTGCCTCTTCTCATCCACAGAAATGGGAATATCATCTTTCTGATCAGCATAAACAGGAAAGGCAAATTGCCCAAAAGGGAGAAAATGCTGATGTGTTTCACTCATGATTGGCTATTAAAAATTCAGCACAACTGTTTACTTAGAAAGGGCATACCAGGACTTCTCTGATGGTCCAGTGGTTAAGACTCCATGCTCCCAATGCAGGGGGCACAGGTTTGATCCCTGACTGGGGACATAGCATCTCACATGCTGCGCAGCATGGCCAAAAAAAGGTCAGGGGGCATACCTTGGGAATTTTCCTTGTGGTCCAGTAGTTAGGATGCTGCTCTTTTACTGCAGGGAATGCAGATTCAGTCCCTGGTCGGGAAACTTAGATCCCACATGCCATGCAGTGAAAAAAAGGCATACCTCCAGCTATGGTTCAGCTGTCTAATGAATCACAGACTGTGAGCCCCCCAGAGTCAACTTCATCTTCTGGCTCTCCCCCGACAACGCCAGCAACCAGCAGGTCCTCGTGATGATGACCACTCTCCCACTGACTGAAAGATCCAGTGCTCTGTGTCTGCGACAGCCTTTCTTAAGCTTCAGACTATTTCACAAAGTCCCAGATCTCAGTTTTGTCAACACTATTCACATCAATCCAAGTTCTGGCTTTGGAAACGACTTGACCGGGGAGTGGCTAGAGCCCTGTTCTTTCTGGTGGCAGAAACCCTCACGTAGATTCTCCTTTCTTACCCAAAATCACCCAGGATTTCACAGAGCAGTTCCAGGTGCTTCTCCCGAAGAATGCCCAGCCCTGCAGGGAGGTCATCTCTGCCCTGCTGGAGAAGATGGACATAGACAAGAGGAGCTACCAGATCGGCAAGACCAAGGTCAGCAATCGCAGCCCTCAGAGGACCCTTGTACCCATACCTTCCACTCCACACGGGGTCCTCGCACAGCCCACGCCACTCCCTGGAAAATAAGGGCTCTGCTGAGGAAGTACATTTCTTTGGGAGCAGCTCGTTATTTCTTCCTGGAAGGCAGAGGGACAGGCCTAAGGTGTGGGGCTCAGGCATCAGTGTCTCATTTGTAGGCTAGGAACCATCGCACCGTAGCACAGGGTGTTCAAGGGACTGGTCAGTAACTCTGTGATGTCTCACAGCACCCCAGCAAGTCAATCATGTAGAGTTACCGGATGACCCAGCAGTTCCTCTCCTAGGTATGAACCCAAAAGAACTGAAAACACGTGCAAACAAATCCTAGTGCGTGTACATTCATAGCGGCACAGTTCTAGTCAGAATTGCCAAAGGGCAAGCCCTGTGTCCATGAGCAGATGATGAATGAATAAAACGTGGGCCTTTCACGTAGCAGAATCTTATTCAGCTCCGATACACACTTGCGTGGTGAGCCTTGAAACTGTTAACTCTGAGTGGAAGAAGCCAGGCACGAAAGGCCCTGTAGTGTATGATCCAGTTTATATGAAACGTCCAGAACAGGTAAATCAATAAAAACGGAAAGCGGGGGCTTCCCTGGTGCTCCAGTGGTTAAGACTCTGCACTTCCAATGCAAGGGATGCAGGTTCAATCCTGGTTCGGGAGCTAAGATTCAACATGCTGTGTGATGTGACCCCCAAAAAATTCTAAAAATAAGACAAAGCAGATTAGGGGTTGCCAGGGGCTGAGGGATGGGGATTAGGAAGTGACTACTAATGGATGCGGAGTTTCCCTTGGGAGTGATGACATGTTTCATAGCTGGATAGAGGTGACAGCTGCACAATATCATGAAAGTACCAAATGCCACCAAATTATTCACTTTAAACAGTTCATTTTATGTTATGGGAATTCTATCTCAACATGTATTTTTTTTTTTAAAAAAAAAAACCCGTCTTGCTCAGGTCAGTAGTCAGTACACCAGCTCGGTCTCGCTCACTACCAAGTGGGCTGAGCAGACCTGAGTCCAGGGGTGCTGGACGCCTCGCCGACGCTTCCTGTGCCCACCCCAGGTCTTCCTGAAGGAGACCGAGCGGCAGGCCCTGCAGGAGACACTGCACCAGGAGGTCGTGCGGAAGATCCTGATGCTACAGAGCTGGTTCCGGATGGTGCTGGAGCGCAGGCACTTCCTGCAGATGCGGCAGGCAGCCATCACGATCCAGGTGCTAAGGGGGCCCACGGGGCGGGTGGCAAGGCTAGCCGGGGCCACGCACACCCAGCCCCTGAACGCCCCCTCCACCCTCAGGCCTGCTGGCGGTCCTACTGCGTCCGCCGGGCACTGGAGAGGACGCAGGCGGCCGTGTTCCTCCAGGCCGCGTGGAGGGGCTACCGGCAGCGGGCAGCCTACCAGCGCCAGAGACAGAGCATCATCCGCCTCCAGAGCCTCTGTCGGGGGCACCTGCAGCGCAAGAGGTGAGCAGAATGGGACCAAGCACCCCCCCACCCAACCCCCCAGAACATTCCACCCACTCAACACTCAAGTGCTACCTGAGATATCACCTGGCCGGTAGAGCTGTCAGGATGTCCCTGTCTGGATGCAGGGAGGCTGAGGAGGGGCTGGCAGGCGTCTAGCCGGTCTGGGCACACTGGGCCCTAGAGAGACACTCCAGGGCTGGTAGGTGGCACCTATGGCAACCCCAGGTCACCATTGGTAGCACTCAGTCTCTGCCAGAGGACCCCCCCACCCGCCTACTGCACCTGCCCACCCCCAGCCACTGAGCAGAACACCTGGACTCAGAGGGTTCAGGCCACCGGGACCAACCCTCAGGGGGGCCCCCTTGTCCCCACTCACAGGGAGTCCACCAGGCCAGGGACCCCAGAGGAATTCAGGGAGTTCTGAACAGATCCCTTCTGCAACAAACCTCATAAAGGTCCCCCTGACCCTGATGGCTCAGATGGTAAAGAATTCGCCTGCAATGCAGGAGACCCAGGTTCAATCCCTGGGTCAGGAAGATACCCTGGAGAAAGAAATGACTACCCACTCCAGTATTCTTGCCTGGAGAATCCCATGGACAGAGGAGCCTGGCGGGCTACAGTCCATGGGGTACAGTTCATAGAGTCGGACCCAACTGAGCAACCAGCACTTTTCACTTTTTTCACTGAAGAAAGTGTCAGTAGACAGTACACCAGCTCGGTCTCGCTCACTACCAAGTGGGCTGAGCAGACCTGAGTACAGGGGTGCTGGACGCCTCGCCAGCCCTTCCTGTGCCCGCCCCCAGGTCTTCCATTAGGCAGCAGTGCCCATGACAACATGAGGCTATTCCCTGGCTCCCCCCTTTCCTGGCTGAGGATGGGTCCACCTTTCCAGAAGCATCTCTAGGGGCCAGGGTCACACCCCTTGGCAGAGGGGGAGCCTGGCCCCCCCCAACCCTGTACCTGCAGGTGGAACAGGGTTCCCCAATGCCCTGGGTGGACTTGCTCCTAAACCCACCTCCTTTCCTCCCCCACCCCACCAGCTTCAGCCGGATGGTGGAGGAGAAGCAGAAAGCTGAAGAGAAGGAGAGGGAAGCCGAGCAAGCCGCGAAGAAGGAAACCGTCGAGGCCGGACTGGCCCAGGCAGCTGGGCCAGAACCCGAGCAGGGCCTAGAACCCTCCACGGAGGGCGAGCCTTTGGACCTGGAGCCCGAGGTGTGGCTCAGCGATGGGGCTCTCCCAGCCGAGAGCTGCCAACCTGAGAAGGAGGTCCCGAGCGTGGAGAAGGCGCCCCCAACCCAGAAACACGCAGCTGAAGGTCGCGAGAAAGTGCCCCGCAGCCGAGAGAAGCGTGAGTCACGGCGACAGCGGGGGCTGGAGCACGTGAAGCTCCAGAACAAGCACATCCAGTCCTGCAAGGATGAGCACACCCTCAGAGAACTTTCTGGAAAGGCTGTCCCAGGGTCAGAGGAGAGCCTCCCGGAAGACAGAAAGGAGGTCAGGGAAGATGAAAGCCCTTCGGATGTCAGGACTGAGATGGAGATGGCGGCCCCCAAGAAGCAGCCTCAGGTGCCCCCACAGGCCGCGCCGAGCAGCCTGGACTCGGGAGAAGCCCAGGCTGGGAGCCCCAGGCCCAGCCACGAGGAACGACCCACCAGCCTGGCCCTGGACAGCAGGGTCACCGTGCTGGGTCCTAGTGCCACCCCGGAGACCCCCAAGGACAAGAGCAAGCCGGGGATCGGCCCCAGGGCCCAGGAGAGGCCTGACAGTCCTGGAGGCTCCACACAGATTCAGCGGTACCGGGATCCTGACACTGAGCGGCTGGCCAACGCCGTAGAGCTGTGGCGGGGCAAAAAGCTGATGACCACGGGCAGCAACACCATGCTGAGTCAGTCCCTGGACCTCAGTGAGCGGCACCGGGCCGTGGGGGCCACCCTCACGCCCACAGAGTAAGCCTGCACCCTCCTTTGTCCGAGCGAGGGCTGGGGATGCCGGGGAAGTGGGGGGTGGCTGCACAGCCGTGCACAACATCATGCATCTCAGAAACACGTGTGGTTCAGGCCCCGAGAGCCGACAGCAGTCGGGCAGCAGCCCCAGAGAAGCAGGGAACTGGAGGAAAGGTTGGGAAAGACAAAGGCCCTGCCCAAATGATCCCTACTCACACACAAAGCCTGCAGCCTGGTGGGGGCGTGGCCCCTCGGCTTGAGGTTCCCCCCTCTGCAGCCTTGTGGGGGGTGGCCCCTCAGCTTGAGGCCCCCCTCTGCAGCCTTGTGGGGGGTGGCCCCTCGGCTTGAGGTCCCCCCTCTGCAGCCCTGTGGGGGGTGGCCCCTCGGCTTGAGGTCCCCACTCTGCAGCCCTGTGTGGGGTGGCCCCTCGGCTTGAGGTCCCCCCTCTGCAGCCTTGTGGGGGGTGGCCCCTCGGCTTGAGGTCCCCCTCTGCAGCCTGCCTGGACCTGCTTCCTCATCAGCAGGGCGGGGTGCTTGCGCACATACACCTACAGGTTGCAGGAGCAGCTGCCGACACACGTGGGCCCCTTCTTCTCCTCGTTCATTGGCTAAGTTGTGGCCAGTTCTTCACAACCCCATGGACTGCACCTCGTCAGGCTTCCCTGTCCTTCACCATCTCCCACAGTTTGCTCAAACTCATGTCCATTGAGTCAATGATGCTATCCAACCATCTCATCCTCTGTCACCCCCTTCTCCTCCTGCCCTTAGTCTTTCCCAGCTTCAGGGTCTTTTCCAATGCTTTGGCTCTTCACATCACGTGGCCAAAGTATTGGAGCCTCAGTATCAGTCCTTCCAGTGAATATCCAACGTTGATTTCCTTTAAGATTGATTGGTTCGATCTCCTTGCAGTCCAAGGGACTCTCAGGAGTCTTCTTGAACACCATAGTTCAAAAGCATCCATTCTTCAGTGCTCAGCCTTCTTTATGGTCCAACTTTCACATCCACATGTGACTACTGGAAAAACTGTAGACCCTGGACCCCTAGTAAGCTAAATATCAGTGACTCCAAGACCCAGCCCCTTGTCGCAGAGGCTGGCTTCTCCAAAGGAAAGAAGAGGCGGAGGAAGACACAGACCTTCCTCTAGGACAGGCTTTCTTGGCCCCGGGGTGACAGGCCTCTGGGGCCGGCTCCATCTCTGTGGTGGGGGCCGTCCTGAACCCCTTGAGGTACAGAGCAGCATCCCCGGTTTCCACCCACCAGATGGCGGTAGCACCACCCCGCCCCCAGTCCTGACAACCCCACATGTCTCCTGCTCACCCTTGTCAGTAAAAGCCACATTTCTGTGATCTCACAGGGAGAGGCGCGTTTCCTTTTCCACGAGTGACATCTCCAAGCTCCTCCTGTCTCCATCCCAGACCAAGACTCAGGTAAAGCTTCAGGCGGCGGTTCCCACCCCTGAGGGTCCGAGCCCACTTCTGTCTCAGCTGCCCTGGCACCACCAGAAGCGAACGGTGGATAGAAGGCACGACGGCACCGGGGGAATCCCTGCTTTCCCTCTAGCGAGGCCGCCTGCCTCTGCTCACCCAGCCCCACTCCCCTACAGCCTTCTGCAGAAACAGATGGGGAGCCCAGCACGAAGAAGCTGGCCATCCAGAAAAAGAAGTCGGCCGACGCAGCCTCAGGGACAGACGCCAGCCTGTCCCCAGGCTCCGCCGAGTCTAAGTAGGTGTAGGGTTTGGGGGTGGGCTTGGGTACACCCAGCATGTCCAGGGCCTTCAGTCTCAGAGCAGTCTAGTCTCCTAAGCCAATCCCGCTCTTGCTGCTGCTGCTTTTTTTGGGCACTCGGTTTGCAGGCTCTTAGTGCACTGACCAGGGATTGACTCTGACCCCTCAGCAGTGAAGGTGCCGAGTCTTCACCACTGGACTGCCAGGGAATTCCCATAAGCCAGTTACACTCAGGAAGCTCAGTTGGGGGGCATTTACTTGGCAGTTCCATGAAGAGAAACCCACGTGGAGATTGTTGCTGCATCGGGGTGAAATGATTCCCACTGAAGCCTGGAGACAGTGTGGGTCACCCCTGAGGCCACAGGCAGTGTCCCTTTGGCCATTTATGGAGTCATTACCGGGCTTCCCAGGTTGCACCAGTGATAAAGAACCCACCTGCTAACGCAGGAGACATAAGAGACTCAGGCTCAATCCCTGGGTCGGGAAGATCCCGTGGAGGGGGGCGTGGCAACCCATTCCAATATTCTTGCCTCGAGAATCCCATGCACAGAGGAACCTGGTGGGCTCCAGTCCATAGGGTCGCAGAGTCCGACACGACCAAAGCGAGTCAGCACGCATGAACAGAATCATCACTAGCTCCCAGCACCCCCATCCCCATGTCAGGGAACCCTCCAGGTCTTTGAATCACAAAATCAGTCACAGCTTTATCCCCAAAAAGTCCCTGCCACAGAGATGTAGGCGGTTCACAGAGCAGAGACGTTGGGCCCTGGGACTGGGGAGCTTTGATCAAACAGTGAATGCGAGCCTGAGGATAATGAGCGGACTGCAGTGGGAAGAGAGCCCCCCACTCTGGGGAGACCCCCACCGCCAAAACAAAGTACCGGAAACAGGGACGCTTCAAACAACAGGAACATACTCTCTCATTTTTCTGGAGGCCAGAAGTGTGAAATCAGGACGTGAGCAGGGCCGTGTGTCCCTCCAAAGAATCTCAAGGAGGGACCCCTCCTTGCCTCTTCCAGCTTCTGGGGGCTGCAGGCACTCCTTGGCTTGTGGCTGCACCCCCTCCCCCAGTCTCAGCCTCCGTCTTCACGTGACACTCTTCTCCTCTCCCGTTTCTTCTCTTTTTTTCTGGCTGCGCTGGGTCTCGGTTGCTATGCGCAGGCTCAGTAGTTGCAGTGCTGGGCTTAGTTGCCGCGAGGCATGTGAGATCTTAGTTCCCCAACCAGGGATCAAACCTGCGTCCCCTGCATTGGAAGGCAGATTCTTTACCACTGAGCCACCCGGGAAGTCACTTTCTGTCTCTTATGAAGATAACTTGTCACTGGCTTTAGAGCCCATATGGGTAATCCAGGATGACTGGGAATCTTAAGATCCTTTGTTCAGTGCCTTAGTCCATGCAGGCCCCTGTAACAAAACACCACAGACTGAGCTGGAGGCTGGAAGTCCAAGGTCAAGGTGCCAGCAGATTTGGTATCTGGTTCATAGAGGCCTTCTCACAGCGTCCTCACACGGAGGAAGTGGCAAGGGAGCTCTTCGAGTCTCTTAAAAGGGCACTAATCCCATTCATGAGGGCGCCACCCTCGTGACCTAATTACCTCCCAAACTATCACAGCATCCCTAACACCATCACACTGGGAGTTAGGCTTCAGTATACAGATTTAGGAGGACACGTTCAGTCCATAGCATGTGGTCATATCTGTAAAGACCCTTTTCCCAGATAAGGTCATGTTCACAGGCCCTGAGGGTTAGCACATGAACAAATCTTTGGCGGGTGGTCATCATTCACCCCATCACACACCCAGCATCCACAGTATATGATTTTGGGTTTATTCTTTGAGTCCCCCCACAGAAACCTTGTGCCTATAAAAATATCTTGGGGGAGGGAAGAGAGCGGGATTTTTCTCTCTCTCTCCTCTGCTGTGGCACATGACCTTCCCTAGTTGTGGCTCAAGGGCTGCAGAGCGTGAGGGCTCAGTAGCTGCGGCGAGTGGGCTCAGCTGCCCTGAGGCATGCAGGATCTTGGTTCCCCAACCAGGGACAGAACCCAGATCCCCTGAACTTAAAGGCAGACTCTTAACCACTGGCCTACCAAGGAAGTCCTCAGTTTTCTTTACATGTGAAAATGGGGTCACACTGTGACATCTGCTCGGTATCTCACTCTTCCACCCGACTCCCCTGTCAGTTCACACAAGCCAACTTTATTTTTAATGGGATCCCCTGCCATTGGTGACCAGTGAAAGGGCTATTTCTCATTAACAGCAGGTTGACCCTTTGGCCTCAAATCTGCCTTCATTTCCTGAGACTTAAGCAGAGCCCCCTATTTTCTCCTATAGATCCACGTTTAAAAGACTTTTCCTTCACAAGAACAAGGATAAGAAATTCAGCCCAGAGGGTGGAGAAGAGACGGAGAGCGCCATACCTGGGCAAGCCATCCTGGAAGCTGCCACCACAAAGAAGAATCTAGAAGGTTGGTGATTCCCAGATTCAGAGATGGAGAGCAGAGCCCCTGGGTCCACTGAGGATCGTCCCAGGCGGGGACCTGAGTCAGCTGTGGGCTGAGCCCTGGTCACACAGTTTCAGGCTGGTCCCCATCCCCAGAGGCACTTTCTGGCCACAGAACTCAGTGTGCGGGGCATGGGGCCCTGGTTCCCCATGCTGGTGACCGCGTCCTCCCCAGAAACCCACCACGCTTACCAGCCTCTCCTGCCCCCTTCCCCACCCCTCCAGTCCCCTCCAGCCACCAGCACCGTCATGCCACAGGTGAGAAGCACCCCAAGGAGCCGGGAGGCAAAGGGAAGAAGAACCGAAACCTCAAGATTGGTAAAATCACGGTGTCGGAGAAGTGGCGAGAGTCCGTGTTCCGCAAGATCACCAACGCCAATGAGCTCAAGTACCTGGATGAATTCCTGCTCAACAAGGTGGGCGGTGGGGCCCTGGGCCAGGAACACTGGGGGCAGGGGTCCCACGCAGAGCGGCCCCAGACCCCCCAGGGCTGCTGCCCCTTGGTAGTTTTCACACCAAAGCCCTTATCGTGTGGGGACAGAAAGGCCGGGTCCGTGGTTCCAACACACAGAAGGTTCTAGAGATCACATGCTTCTGTCTGTGTTTAGCATCTGCTGGTTTTCTACAAAACCCAGCTAGGATTCCCGTGAGATGACTTGTAGCCTGCAGTCGTCCTGTTCTGTACACATACTGACACGCCGGCAAATGTGTGCCTTCCTACAAGGACTGCACAGAGTGTGAGGAGCCGTGTCAACCCGAAGCATCTGATTCTGGGACCCAGCCCCACGCTTCACCCACTGAAATCGTCGCGCGTACACGGGCGTGTGCACACGTGGGCTGGGCGCCTGGCAGATGCGTTTTATCCTGCGGCTCCTGCCAGGACGTTTGCGATCTGCCGACTGAAGACACTTGGTTTGCTGTCTAACAGTGCCCCTTGGGGCAGTTTCCTGCTTCCTCCACGTGAGGAAGCACTGGCCTCCAGAACGACCCTCTAAACAGAACAGCAGACACACAAGTGCCGCCAGGCTGTTCCTCGCCCTACCACGCAACTGCAGTTGATCGTGCACAAATTACTTTATCTAGAACACTTCTGGGGACCTCCCTGGTGGTCCAGCAATTAAGACACTGAGCTCCCGATGCAGGGGACCCAGGTGTGATGCCTGGTCAGGGAGCTAGATCCCACACGCCACAACTAAAACCCAGCTTGCGTGCATGCTCGGTTGTGTCTGACACTCTGCAACCCTGTGGACTAATTTTCCAGGCAAGACTGGGTAGCGATTTCCTTTTCCCGGGGATCTTCCTGACTCAGGGATCCAAGCCAATTCTCTTACATCTCCTCAATTTTAGGCTGATTCTTTACCACTGAGCCACCTAGGAAGCTCCCAAGACCCAGCACAGGCAAATTAATTAATTAAAAAAAATTTTTTTTTACAAAATGCATTCAGTGCAAGGCAATGATTGAGCACTTACTGTGTACTAGAGGGGCTTCCCAGGTGGCACTAATGGTAAAGAACCCACCTGCCAGTGCTGGAGGTGTGAGAGATGAGGGCTGCATCCTTGAGTCAGGAAGATCCCTTGGAAGAGGGCATGGCAACCCACTCCAGTATTCTTGCTTGGAGAATCCCATGGACAGAGGAGCCTGGCGGGCTACAGTCCATGGGGTCGCAACTGACTTGACTTAGTCACATGTGTGCAGTAAAGGTAAAGAAATCAGGTGTATTCACACCTCAGTTTCAGGCAGCCCCACAGCCAACAGAGCAGCATTTGAGAGCTTCAGAGGGCGCCATCAGGCTGATAGGAACAATAAAGGGTTAAGATGATCAGGCTATGTGAGGCAGCCCCAGTCCTGGGCTGTGGCCAGGAGTAAGCGCCTGTGCCGGGCAGCAGGAAGGGCCCTTTTAAACCAGGGTTTCTCGGCCAGGGCTGAGTCTGCCTCTAGGGGACACTTGGCAACATCTGCAGATGGTTTTGGTTCTCACAACTGGGAAGCGTTCCCAGCATCTATTGGGGGAGGCCAGGATTGCTGCTCAACACCCACAGTAAGTGATCCCAGAGAAACCAGGGTTGACAGGAGGGCCCGAATGGTTCCCAGGGGAGCCAAGGAAGGACCTGGGACAGGGCAGAGCGGTGACCACCCAGATGCCTGGCTCCAGGCAACGCGGGGTCAGCGGGTCTCTCCTTCCCTCTCCAGGTGAACGACCTGCGTTCCCAGAAGACTCCCATTGAAAGCTTATTCATCGAAGCCACCGAGAAGTTCCGGAGCAACCTCAAGACCATGTACTCCGTGCCCGTACGTGCAGCCCAGACCCGGGGAGGGGTCCCGAGGCAGCTCCCACCCCTCCCCAGCCTGGGCACCGCCATCCATCCGTCCTACGGGAGGGTCACAGCCTGCGTTCCCACAGAACGGGAAGATCCACGTGGGCTACAAGGACCTCATGGAGAACTACCAGATCGTCGTGAGCAACCTGGCAGCCGAGCGCGGCGAGAAGGACACCAACCTGGTCCTCAACCTCTTCCAGTCGCTGCTGGATGAGTTCACTCGCGGGCACACCAAGAACGACTTCGAGCCTCCCAAGGTGGGTGCGGCCGCTCCGTGTGCGGGAGGGTCCCTGTGCCGGCATGTCGCTGCGGGGGTATCTCCAGGGGGCCCCACACAGACCTGGCCTTTGTGCTCTCTCACAGCAGAGCAAAGCTCAGAAGAAAAAGCGGAAGCAGGAACGCGCTGTGAGTATGCGTGTCCTCGTGTGCGTGGGTGTGTGTGTGCGTGCGCACGCACCCAGGGAAGCATGCGTTTTCCCACCCAGCCCTAAGGGATCCCCATCCTGAGATGCCATGGGAGGCGTCCCCACCAAGTGGTGCCCCTGTGGTGCCCACTCAGCACCCCCCGCCCCCACCACCCCAGGTCCTGCAGCACAATGGGCACGTGTTTGTCAGCTACCAAGTGAGCATCCCCCAGTCCTGTGAGCAGTGCCTCTCCTACATCTGGCTTATGGACAAGGCCCTGCTCTGCAGCGGTGAGTGCCCCTCCCCTGGCCCCCTGCCCCATCGCACCCCCTGACCTACCCCCAGGCCCCCCTGGATGCCCGCCCCACACCCTCTGACCCCCGCCCCGACTGCATCCCCAGCCCCTCACTGTGGGGCTTCAGCCCAGCTACAGGACCAGTCTTTTCAGAACACCGCCCCCAGACTTCCCTGGTGGTCCAATGGTTAAGATTCCACCTTTCCAATGCAGGGGGCACAGGTTTGATTCCTGGTCAGGGAAGTTCCACATACCAAAGGATGCGGCCGAAAATAAATACGCAGAAAAAAAGAACAGTGCCCCTCACCACGGGGCAGTGAGGCCGCGCCTCACCCACTCACACCCCACCGCTACTGTCGTGCTGGTCAGAGGCCGGTCCTCAGCCGACCCCAAGGCCTCCCCCAACTCCGCAGCCACCCCTATGCACATCCACCTGGCCAAGTCCCCCTGGGCCGTATTTGTTCTTGTTGCCCTCACTGCCTGAACTGCCAGCCCCTCCTCATGTGCCAGGCAAGGCCAGTCAGTCCCCACAGGGACCCTGAGAGACAAGTGCAGCCCAGAATGACCCAGCTGGCCCCCAGTCGGGCAGCCAGGAGGTGACCAAGCCTGGGTGGGAACCCAGTCGTCCCCTGGAAGCCCAGGCCGGGCCAGACAGGCCTCTAGCACGTCTGTGTTCCTGCCAGAACCAGTCAGGGCTGGCTTTCCTTCCAGGCCAGGGTAATTTCCTTTCCCCTCGGCCTGTGTGAGGAGCCTGCCACCTCGTGTCCATAATAAATGCCTAGGTGGTTGTCACTGTCCCAAGACCCCGGGACAGGCAGCCGCAGGACCCCGAGTCCCTGTGGCACTGTTGGTGACCACCCTCTCCCACCACCCCCGCCGTGACCTCCTAGTGTGCAAGACCACCTGCCACAAGAAGTGTATGCACAAGATTCAGGCCTGCTCCATCGTGTGCGGGAAGAAGGTGAGCCTGCCGAGGCTGGGAACTTCCCAGAATACCCGAGGGAGGCCGTCCTGAGAGATGTGGGGGAAAGGCTGGTCATCAGGCCAGAGCGCAGAGCTGGCGGCGGGGCGCTGGTCCTGTCAGCACCTGGGCGCCCCCCAAAGCTGGGAGCGGGCTTGTGCGCATCTCAGACCCCGGCCCCACTCCCCCTCCCCCTGCACACAGGGGAGGTGGGGTCCTCAGTGCTGCACTGCGGCACTTTACTTAGAGACCCCTTGCCAGCGGCCGTCAAGGGACCTCCACAGCCCAGCACCTCTGGCGGGTCTGCAAGGGAGAATGAGGGGCAGGGAGGGACGGAGGCCACAGAGGAGGCCCAGGGGATGACGGGGAAGGCAGCCAGCCCAGGCCTGACCCGTCCCACTCCCCATCACAGACTGATCCAGGCGCTGAGTCGGGCCACTTTGGCGTGTGCGTGGACAGCCTGACCAGCGACAAGGTCTCAGTGCCCATCGTGCTGGAGAAGCTTCTGGAACACGTGGAGATGCACGGCTTGTACACCGAGGGCCTCTACCGCAAGTCGGGTGCCGCCAACCGCACAAGGGAGCTCCGGCAGGCGCTGCAGACAGGTAGGTGCTGGGGGAGGTGGGTGGGCTTCCCTGGTGGCTCAGGCAGTAAAGAATCTGCCTCCAGTGCAGGAGACCTGGGTTTCGTCCCTGGGTTAGGAAGATGCCCTGGAGAAGGAAATGACAACCCACTCCAGTATGCTTGCCTGGGAAATCCATGGACAGAGGAGCCTGGTGGGCTACGGTCCATGGTGTCACAAAGAGTCAGACTCGAGGGAACAACTGAGCATGCATGTGGGAGGTGGGTGCTGGGGGAGGCAGGGGACGGAGCCAGGTAAGTGTCAAGGGTGGGAGGGCGCCACCTGGGGCCCCAGGCTCAGCCCGCCCCCCTTCCTCACGCTCACCGGCCCGTGCGCCCACCCTGCAGACCCCACGGCAGTCAAACTGGAGAACTTCCCCATCCACGCCATCACCGGGGTGCTCAAGCAGTGGCTGCGGGAGCTGCCTGAGCCCCTCATGACCTTCGCCCAGTATGGTGATTTCCTCCATGCCGTCGGTGAGTCCCCACCACTGTGGTGAGGGCGGGTGGTTGGTCGAGGGCAGGGGTCAGAGGCTTGAGCCTCGGCTATGGCCAGTCAGGGAGGAGGGACCCCCGTCTCCCCAGCTGAGAAAACGAGGCCTTGGCTGGGCCCAGGACCGCTCTGTGGCCCTGCCTCCTTGCCACACACACTGCCCCAGGCCCTATACGGTGGGAGGCTGCAGGCGCCCTGGGGTCCATCGAGTGGGGGCCACGAGGCGCTGACACCCGGGACCCTCCTAGAGCTCCCAGAGAAGCAGGAGCAGCTGGCTGCCATCTACGCCGTCCTGGAGCACCTGCCAGAAGCCAACCACAACTCCCTGGAGCGGCTCATCTTCCACTTGGTCAAGCAAGTGCCCGTGCCCTAATTGCTGGCTGTCTGGGGAGTGGGGTCCCAGCGAGAGCCCCGCTGTAGTGTTCTCTGGGGGTGGCTCCCTGCCAAGGCATGAGCCTGTGTTGGGGGGTCCAGCTTTTTTGTGGACCTTTCTCTCCACCCCGCAGAAACCAGCATTTCTCACCTCCCACCTGCAGCAGCAGTTTCCCCACAGTGACCCCCCAGCCTCTGGACTCTGGTTTGGGGTCTCCCCGCAGCCACCCCCTAACTGCCGCTTGCCACACAGGGTGGCCCTGCTCGAGGATGTGAACCGCATGTCACCCAGCGCGCTGGCCATCATCTTCGCACCCTGCCTCCTGCGATGCCCCGACAACTCAGACCCCCTGATCAGCATGAAGGATGTCCTCAAAATCACCACGTGAGTGCCAGGACTGGGCAGCCCCCACCCCCAACACACACCCAGAGCAACCCAGCCAGGGACCCCACAACTGAACAGGACAGCCTGCTCCAGAATCCTAGAATGGCCTAGCCTCGGTAACATGTAAATGTGCCCGCAGAGAAAAACTCAGAAGAACATACCCCAGGGGACTTTGCACTCCCAATTCAGGGGGCCCGGGTTCGATCCCTCGTCAGAGAACTAGATCCCATGTACTGCAACTAAGACATAGTGCAACCAAACACACACACAGACACACACACACACCACCCCCACCCCCCCCCAGGAGGACTTCGCTGATTCCTCACTGAATACAGAATCCCCCTGTAATGCAGGAGACACAGGTTCAGTCCCTGGGTGGAGAAGGTCCCCTGGAGAAGGAAATGGCAACCCCCTCCAGTATTCTTGCCTGGGAAATCCCATGGACAGAGGAACCAGGCGGGCTACAGTCCGTGGAGTTGCAAAGAGTCAGACACGACTTAGCAGCTAAACCACCACCACTACCCCAGGAGGTGTCCTGAGCACTGGGGTCCTACATGGACTTCATTTGCTCTCTCTACCCTTCCTTCTTTTCTTCTGAAGTCATGTAGGAAGTCATACTAAACCCAAACTCCTGACAAAGTCCACATGTGCGCTGGCTGCTGTGATGGGCGAACAGTGCTCTTGTGACAGACAAGGGCAGGAAGCAGCCGGGCCCTGTGAGGGCATCCTGAGGCTGACACACGTCCAGACCCAGGAGGAGGCCTGGCAGCATCTCCCCTCCAGCAGCAAGAGCATCACTCCTGAGTTCTTTTGAGGGTGAAAACCCAAAAACCGGGGAGAAATGCCTCATCCCCAGTCCAGGGTGAGGGACAGATGGTGAACCCCACATTCCCAGCCTCTGGGAGCAGTGGGAACCGGCAGCAAAAAGGAGCAATAGTCTCAAGGTTCCTTCTTCCCACCAAATGATCTTCAAAATTCTCAGAAAGTTCTTCAGGAGGGTGGACTTCCCTGACAGTCCAGTGGTTAAGACTCCAAGCTTCCAACACAAGGGGCTCAGGTTCGATCCCTGGTCAGGGAACTAGGATCTCTCATGCTGCACAGTATGGCCATAAAAAATTAAAATGAATGAAAGAAAAAGGACTCAGAAGGGCGCCAGCAGACGTCCATCACTAAGAGGACACTGTTTAGGCGGTGAGTTGTAAAAGGAAGAGCTTGTCACCCAGAGTGGTGTCACGAGGTGAACACAGGCAGGCCTGAGGGCTGTGCCTGACCGTGCACTCCCCCAGGCATAAACAGCAGCTGGCAGGCAGAGGGGAGAGCCCGCTGAGGCCCTGACACTATGCGGGCAGCCAGCCCTGTGGTGTTGACAGATTTTCTTCCAGCACATAACTTGGTACTTTTTTTTTTTTAATCTGTGATTGACAGTAGGAGACCTGTCCTGACTGCCTCTCCATCCAAACTGACCCCATCCCATCCCACCACGCCCTCCCTGCCCTGGTATTGACCATTCCACCGGCCAGCAACCATTCCAGGCTGGCCTGACCACTGAGCAGATGTGTCTTGGGTCACAACTGACTTCTAGAGCCCTTGGGGCCAGCTGCCTACAGCCCATGGGGTAAACGGCCCACATGGTACTCTACTTCCTCCTTCAAAGGAGGAGGCTTATTTAGACGGATTCAGGCTCAGAGAGGTGGGGTGAACTGCACGAGATCACACAGTGAGTGAACCAGGGCCACGATGGGAGCCACAGCCTTGCCTGTAGCCCTGCCTGGTCTCTGGGTCTCTGTCTCAGCCACCATGCCCCAGTCTTTGGCCAGCATCTCTCTAGATGTGGGGCCCTCACGTTGGCCATCCCCCGCCCCCATCCCGGGCCGGTAGCCGAGCAGCCTTCTCCACAGGTGCGTGGAGATGCTGATCAAAGAACAGATGAGGAAGTACAAAGTGAAGATGGAGGAGATCAGCCAGCTAGAGGCTGCTGAGAGCATGGCCTGCCGAAGGCTTTCTCTGCTGCGCCAGAATGCTGTGAGCTATGCTGGGCGGGGCTTTGGTGGGTGGAGCTGGGCGGGGGCGGGGTTCGGGCGGTGGGCGGAGTCTCACTTGTCTGCCCAGCGCACACTTCCAGCACACATCCTTGGCCACAGCCTGACCTGGGGCCTCGTGGCAGCATGGTTAGGGGCCAATTCCTCACCTCGGCCAAAAGACCACCATCCTAGACCAGCCTCAAGGTCGGCTGTTCCTCTCAGCAGTGGGGGAGAAACCTGTCACCTACTTGGTAGGGTTCTTGGTCATTCTCCAGCCACAACCCTAGGCCCCGCCCACAGGGAAACACCCACAGCAGAAGAGGCTTAGGGTGGGGGGCGCGGAAAGGAGGATAAGGGGCCAGTCTCAGGTTCCTGTGGGAGAACCCTGTCCTTGTCCCCACAGTCAGACATGCCTTATGCCCATGACTAACACTTATGCCCTGGTCGTGGCCCTGTGTGGTCACCCTCTCTTCATCTCTCCCCCAGCCATGGCCTCTCAAACTGGGGTTTTCGTCTCCCTATGAGGGGGTCCTGGTATGTACACCTACGGTCCATCCTCCTCACATGTCTCCCGGTGCGGTGCATGCTGGGGTTCCTCTTGGCCCCTAGGGTCCTCGTAGAATAGGCCGAGCGTGTCCTAACCTCCGGAAGTGCATGCTGGGGAAACCTCATTGCCTGCTGATCGCCTGTGCTGAAGACAACTAATCAGCCAAGTACTGGCCATTGGGTCCCCGCATGATCCCCAGAGAAGCCTAAGCCTAGATTTCCACGTCAGAACTAACCTCCCCCAGAGCTGCTCGTACCACCCTGTCCGCATCTGCAAGCACCCAGAGGGGCTGGCCAGACATGCTGCATCTCTTTGCAGATGAAGAACCCCAAGGCCCGGGGGAGCAGCAGCAGTGGCCCGGAGGAGCTGGGGGTGCTGCAGGAGGAGGAAGCAGCTGGTGGCGATGAGGATCGGGAGAAGGAGATCCTAATCGAGCGGATCCAGTCCATCAAAGAGGAGAAGCAAGTGTTGCTCTGATCCCTCACCACCCTCAGCTGCCCTATCTGGTCTCCGTCCACTGGCCCCTCCACTAGAGGGAGTCTGGCTGTTAGGAGGTTGATGGGCTAGGCTCAGCCCTGTGGTCCAGGGTCCAATCTTGGGGCACTGCTGTCCTATAACACAGCCTAGGACTGTTTAAACCCCCCACTTGGCCATCTTGGTGGTCCACAGGGAAAGGAGAGGACACAAGGATGATGCCTGAACCTAAAGTTGGCCTCAGCTAGGGTGATCCACCAATTTATTGTCCAGTCAGGGTGGAAGTATGAACAGAGATGCAGTTGACAAATTATGCCAGGAGGTCGGGTGTAATCCGGGCCACCTGGGCACCCTGTCCTTAGGAGTAGGCTGGGGCACTCCAGACAGAAGGGACAGCATGTGCTAAGGTCCTGAGACAGAAACTCCTCGCTAGCTAAGTCACAGATGCCTGGTTTCCCTCCAATCTGACCCTTTGCTCACATGAACTTCACTGAGCCAGGGGCATCTGGGGTGGGGTGTGGTTTGGGATGCTAGGGAGCAGAGAGTCCCATCAAGGAGCAGAATAACCTACTCTGTCCCCTACTGGCCTGGCACTTTTCCACGGGGCAGTCCTTCACCATGGAGCAGGCTTGGACACTATGCCCCCTTCATCCCCAGGGAGGACATCACGTATCGGCTGCCAGAGCTGGACCCTCGGGGCTCCGATGAGGAGAACCTGGACTCAGAGACGTCGGCCAGCACCGAGAGCCTGTTGGAAGAGCGGGCTGGGCGGGGGGCCTCCGAAGGTCAGTATTAAGGTAGAGTCTGCTTTTTTCCTTCCCGTGTCCACACCCAGCAGGCCCCCGGGCGAGGGTCCATCTGCCGGTCCTGAAGCTGCAGTAACCCTGCCATCTGTCTCTCAAAAGGGCCCCCCGCGCCTGCTCTCCCCTGCCCCGGCGCGCCCACCCCGAGCCCCCTCCCCGAGGCGGCCGCCCCTCCTCGACGAAGGCCGTCGTCCTTCATGACGGTCAGAGTGAAGACCCCCCGGCGGACCCCGATCATGCCCACGGCCAACATCAAGCTTCCGCCTGGCCTGCCCTCCTATCTCCCTGGCCGGGCGCCTGGTACCCAGGAAGCTGCCACCATGGTGAGGCGCCGAGAGCCACCGGCCCGCCGCCCAGACCAGGTACACTCCGTGTATATCACGCCAGGCACTCACCTGCCCATTCAGGGCCCTCAGGAGCCCCTGGACAAGGATGATCGGCCGCCTGGGGCCAAGCGGAGGTATTCGGATCCCCCAACCTACTGCCTGCCCTCTTCCTCGGGCCAGGCCAATGGCTGAGGGCCCTCAGCTGCCAGCATCCGCACATGCAAGGATGGCCCAGTCCCCGAGCTGGGCACCGGAGCTCCAGAGCCAGCATTCAGCAATCTGAGAAGGATCCAGAATGGAAAGCTCCGAGAGTGATGTGAGGTGGGCACTGGCTCCAAGTGAATTCAGGCGGGGAGAGGCTGGCTGAGGCCTGGCCACCCTTGCTGAGCCCCCATGTCACACGGAGGCACCCGATCAGAGCACCGAATCATGGCAGGCAGCCCAGCATCTCCCAGCTCCCCTTTTGTACGTTTTCAAGGTCACTGTTTCTTTGTGTGTGGTTTACATAAGTTTAAACTGTAACAGCCTTAACAGAAGACCAAATTGTTTTTATATGTGTATGTACAAACTTTTATATTAACTCCCTGCATCTTCCTTATAACCTGGATGTGAGTCTTCAGAGCAAGCCCACATAGCCGCCAAGCTTCGGAGGCTCAGACCCACGCTGAGGGACAGCTGAGGGGGCCGAGGGCAAGGACTCTGCATGAGGGGTTTGGACACTTGTGGCCCCTGACTGCCCTGTACTGCGGCCCGGCCAGTGGCTATCTGGCCCATTCAAGGGAACAGTGGAGCCTTCCGTGGTGATCAAGACTGTTGGCTAGAGCCAGGACACACGATGGTAGGCAGCCTCCACTCCAGGCACCACAGACCTCACATTATTCCAGGGATACGCGAATGTGGCCATCACTCCTCGGTCTGTTGTGCCCCGGACAGAGAAGACCACCTTGGCACTGCCAGCCCCATGTGGCAGAACAGGAGCCCGTAACTCAGGACCGTTCACGGGTGGGGAGGGCAAGGCCTGGGCTTGTATGTCTCTGCAAATCTACAGTGACAGTCTGGGCATCTGCAGAGAGGGGCATTCCCCTCTCAGGCTCAGCCCACTCTCTCAGCACCTGGACACACGGTGCCAGGTCTGGGACAAGAGACACCCACAGGCCATGTGAAATAAAGAAAAAGTGCCTAAGAGGTGTCTGTATTCAGTTCCTACTCAGACAGGCTCAAGGGTGGGGGCGGGGGTCAGGCATGCAGCCTCAGCCAAAAATGGCGATGGTGCAGAGCAAGGATTGAGCCCCTTTGTCTGGGAGGACTTCCATCATTCCTCCAGCCAAGTCCTGTTGGAATTTAACACAAGCGAAGTGGGCTTATTTTTTGGCTGTGCCATGCAGCTTATAGGATCCTAGTTCCCTGACAGGGATCAAACCCACACCCCCTGCAGTGGAAGCTTGACCGGACCACCAGGGGAATCCCTGGAAGTGCTTCTTATTGATCCAGAAAGCTGCGGAAGCAGGCAGCTTATGGTAGAGTCACATGAAGTGAGGACAGCCTGCTGTCCTGGGAGCTGCCTCCTGTCACGCCTAGCCCTTCCCCAGCAGGGGCTTAAATGTCAGCTGAAGGGGCCATCTGCCTTGTGGGGTGGGGAGTCAGTCCTGGTGGATCCACTAGAGCCTGAAGCAACAGCACCACCACCATCACCACCAGTAGAGAAGCTCCCAGGTTGCAACCAGATCGGCAGTTGTAATTGGTTGGCAGATGGGGTTTGTAGGTGTGGGGGAGTTAAGAGACTGTGACAGACCTGAGTTTAAGTGGCACATGCTGAAGTTGGTGGTCTAGTCCAAGGCCACACAGCTGGGATGGGGTGGCCTGGGATTCAGACCCTGCCCTGTCTGGTTCATGCATGTCTGGATGTGTGCTCAGTCATGTCCGACTCTTTGCCACCCCATGGACTGTAGCCCACCAGGCTCCTCTGTCCATGGAATTTCCCAGGCAAGCATACTGGAGTGGGTTGCCATTTCCTTCCCCAGGGGATCTTCCTGACACGGGGGTCGAACCCGCGTCTCCTGTGTCTCCTGCACTGACAGGTGGATTCTTTATCACTGAGCCACTTGGGAAGCCCTGTCTGGCTCTAGAGCCGCTCCCCGGCACCACCACCCCCAGCCCGCCACCCCATCAATAACCTGAGTTTGAGTTTAGACTCATCCACGGTACTTACAGGGCACCAAGGCCACTGATGTGACCTGAACACAGGTAACCTGAAGGATGGGGAGATAGTTGAGGGATGTACACCAGACTTCAGCCCCTATGATGTCCCCATCCTCACTCGGAGGGCCCACAGAAGGAGACTCGAACAAGAGGCCTTGACTTCTTGAGGACGCGGGTGGGGTTCTGTCCACGGGGGTCTGGGCGTTGAGGGTGACCCAGCCACACCTCACGCTCCCAGGTTTAGCTCATGTCACTGCCAGACCGTAGGGGGAACAGGTCCAGAAAAAGTTAAGAAACTCGCAAAAGGCTACGACGGGAGGTGGAGTCAGGGTCAGGGCTGGGACCGGAAATAATAGCCCCTAAGTCTTGGGTTCCTAAATCCCAGGTCAGGGCCTCTCCTCGTGAATTCAGAGAAGACTGCCTGGATGCAGAAGGCTCAGAGTGGGAAAAACTCAGGAAGGAGTGGAGAGAAGGGTACGAATTTTGAGGAGGGGGAGTAATGAGCACTTCACGCTTTGCATGTGGGTCTTCTGGCACCGAAGGACTTGATCCTTTCAACCTTTCCGGAAGGATCAAGACGCTCGCAAGAATAAGCAAGCGGTTCATCCCGGAGTAAATGCAGACGGGATGGTGTCTCGCATTGAAAGAAGACATTACTTCCGCCACCCTAAACAAGAATGGGACAGCAAACGAACAGGGCACTTCCGACCGGAAAGAGGCCACGGAGGGCACTTCCGCCATCTCTTAAGATGGCGCCGGCGGAAGGGGCGGAGTACCACTGGGTGGTGATGGCAGCGTCGAGGCTGGAGCTGAACCTGGTGCGGCTGCTGTGCCGCTGCGAGGCGATGGCAGCGGAGAAACGGGACCCGGACGAGTGGCGTCTAGAAAAGGTAGGGAATCTCGTGTTTCCTCGTAAACCCCGAATCCAAGAGAGTGGTCCCCGCAGCTAGAGGCCACCGGGCCCGAGTCCCCCGCCTCGCCAGCCAGCGTGGCCACGCCCCTTCCGGTTGGTTCCGGCCACGTCCACCTGCTGCTCTCCCGCCTTCTCCCTGGGGCTCAGCTGGTCCCTCCCCCTGATAATTGGCTCCTCCTGTTTCAACCCCGCCCCCATCCTGGCCTTGCCCCATGTTGGCTCTGATCTCTCTAAGCAGGATGTCGGGGTAGGGGGGAGGACTGGGCTGACACCCCCCCCCTTTTTGTCCCCAGTACGTGGGAGCTCTCGAGGACATGCTGCAGGCCCTGAAAGCACAGGCGAGGTGAGTGCAAGCGGCCACAAGTGATTCAAAATTGAGTCTCCTACTGGAGACCAAGTTCCCGCTAAGAACCTCCCCTCAACTGGGCACAGTAGGCTTTCCTTTTCCTCTTCTCCCCTTCCAGCAAACCGGCTTCCGAGGTGCTCAATGAATATTCTCGGAAGGTAGATTTTCTGAAGGGAATGCTGCAGGCAGAGAAACTGGTAAGCAGGGGCACTTCTGCCTGGTCAACCGTCATGCTCACCTGGGGCCTGCCCCTCTGGTGACTGCTCCCTTCCCGCTTCTGCAGACCTCCTCCTCAGAGAAGGCACTAGCCAACCAGTTCCTGGCCCCTGGCCGAGTACCAACTACAGCAAGGGAACGGGTACCCGCTACGAAGACAGTGCACCTACAGTCACGGGCTCGGTACACCAGTGAAATGCGGAGTGAGCTGCTAGGCACGGTAGGGCTCCCTCCCTAGTCCCGGGAAAACTTCAGTTGGGGACAGGACTTTGTGCATGGAGGTGGCCAGAACAACAAACACTTCCGGTGCAGGGACTAGGATACCTAACAGACAGGACCTGGACCATCAGACAAGGCTTCCCAACAGACAGGCATCGTGGCCAGGGCTTTACTAGATTAGTAAGAGTTTTGGTACATGGCAAAAATGGCACATCTACACTTAAAAGCCCCAGAGTTGGCCCGGAGCAAGGTTTGGCCCCGCCTCACCACACATAAGTGAGTTTTTTCAGCTGTGAAATAGGATGACAGATACTTCTATGAGCACTTTCTGTGGATCTGAAAAATACCCTTCAAAATATGAACCCTTGTTTTCAGTTTATAGATGAGGAAACTGAGCCTCAAAGGTCATAGGACTTGTCGAGGGTCCTGATTGAGGGTGGGGAGTTTCTGAAAGCAGAAAGGACAGGTCTGGGGGCATGGCATGGTTGGTGATTCTGTGCCTCTCCTTTTTTCCCACAGGACTCTAGTGAAGGTGAGACAGCATGAGCAGAACAGGACTCAAGGCCTGGGACATACATGTATTCTTAGTGCCCCACATCCCTCGTGCCTAACCTGGCTCCCACAGGGTGTGCACAGCCCGGGGAAACTGTGCCCAGGGGCCTTACCATACTTGAAGGGGGTGTCAGGACAGAGGAAGGGGCCCTAGAGGAGACAGAATTGGACACTCCCAGCCCAAGTGACTAAGGCTGGCTAGAGGGGGGACCTGGGGCCTGGGGGAGCCCTGATGAGGAAGACTTCCTGCACCTGCTGTGCGACAGACAGAATGGGAAATGGCCTTGTGAGTAGCAGACACATCCCGGGCAATGGTCAGTAAACTGGAAAACAGCAAACCAATTCTTCCTTTTTGCCTGCTTGGCTTGTTTTGCTTTCAGAGCCTGAACTGGATGTGAGGAAGAGAACGTGAGTATCTTCAGCCCTTGGGCAGCATTGTGGGGAGAGGGGAGTTGGGCAAAGCTTGGACCACTAAAGCACAACCACGAGCATCTAAACACCAATCAGGGGAACCCCAGTGGTCCAGTACTGAGGACTGTGTGCTTTCACTGCCAAGGGCCCGGGTTCAATCCCTGGTTGGAGAAAAAGATCCTGCAGGCTGAGCGGTGCAGCCAGTAATAATAATAATAAAATTAAAAAAAAGAAACACTTAACGAACAGCCACTTCTGAGGATGCTTTTCCCAGAAGCCAAAGCAAAAAAGGAGAAAGAACCCCAAGCAGCGCGGTAGCTGGAACTATAACCTCTAGGTCCCTTGAAAACATGTTGGTCTCTTCCCTCCTTCCCCCATCCCCTGATCTCATACCCACTGGTCTACCCATCTGTGGGGTCAGTGGGGCATCAGGGCCCACACCAAGGGATGAGAAGCAGTCAGCAGCCGAGCTAGACCTTGTCCTGCAGCGACACCAGAACCTCCAGGAGAAGCTGGCAGAGGAGATGCTCGGCCTGGCCCGGAGCCTCAAGACCAACACACTGGCTGCCCAGAGTGTCATCAAGAAGGACAACCAGGTATGAGGACTCTGGGAACCCTAGAGCCTCTGGTTTGGGGCATCAAAGAAGGCTTCCCAGAAGAAGGTCCCTATGGCTGGGACTTAGCTGGATGAATAGGAGTTTGGCAGAAGTCAAAAATGGCATTCCCAGAAGAGGAAATAGCACTAGCAAGGGCCAAGAAGTATAGATTTACCCCACTGCAGTAGAAAGAGGCAACACTTGGACCCAGTCCTGTTGACACCTCCCCCTGCCTCACCCACAGACCCTGTCACACTCACTCAAGATGGCTGACCAGAACCTGGAAAAGCTGAAGACGGAATCCGAGCGGCTGGAGCAGCACACACAGAAGTCGGTCAACTGGCTGCTCTGGGCCATGCTGATAGTCGTCTGCTTCATCTTCATCAGCATGATCCTCTTCATCCGCATCATGCCCAAACTCAAATAAAGACTTGGCCCGGCCTGTGTCACCTGTGCTCTCTCTGCCCTCCACCCTGTCCAGGGGTGATACCTTTTGGGGTTGGCAACATGATGGGAAGGCCCTTGGAGCCCCATGAGAGCTGCAGAGAGTACAGGACCAGGGGAGGAAGGAGGTCAGGCAGCTGGGGGAGGTGAGTCCCAAGCCTGCCTCCCATTTCTGCCCCCCGCCCCCCAGGTACCTACTTCACACTGGACAAGGCAGGGCCCATAGGGGCCCCAAGAACTCCCAATCTGATGGAGTCAGAGCCAAACACATTCCTATGGAGTCAAGGTAAGGTCTGGAGGGTTGAGGAGGAGTGGGCCCATGCCTGGAGGTCAGCCTGTAGGAAGGGTTGAAAAGTTGTCTCTTTTGAGCTATGAACGACGCCGGGATTCTTGGCCTCTGGAGGAGATGAATTTGATCCAGAGCCAGTGACAAGGCTTGACCGCTCAGAAATTTTGTGTAATAAAGTTTTATTAACTTGCTAGTTTTCAGCAAGAAGTTATATACCTATTAGTAAGCTGCTAATTAGAGAAAAGGAAATGTCTGAAAACTCAGAGTGGCACCCGGCCCCTCACCCACAACATGCATTTTGCGATAACACTGGCACAAGGTGAGTCATCCCAGGCCATACAACAGTTGACATGGGGACTTCCCTGGTGGCCCAGTGGTTAAGAGTCTATGCTTCCAATGCAGGGGGCCCAGGTTCAGTCCGTGGTCAGGGAACTAGATTCCACACGCCTCAACGAAGACCTCTTGCGACCAAATAAATTCCTTAAAAAAAATTGACTTGAATCTTGAAGAAAGGCAGATTTCCAAGCAAATACACAGTTGCATTAACATAGCTTAAGAGAACATTTCCGTGAGTAAAACATGCTGGTTTTCTGAGTCTTAGGCAGAACCTACTTGATGAAAGACAGAGTCTAAGGTAAGTACATAGTTCATTAACATAGCTTAAGAAAAAATTTCCATAAGAAAAACGCATTGGTTAGCTCAAGGTTTGAGAAAAGTTAATTTCAGGTGGAACCAGGTGTCATCATGGCAACACAAAATTTTTAAAGAAACCTTTTAATTTTGCATAGAGAAGGGGAAAATGTCTGACACTTGTAGTTTGTTTCCTCCTGCCACTTAAGAGAGAGAAAAAAAAAATGTCTGACACTTGCAACCTATTTCCTCCATCTGGGGACCCCTAGCCTTCCTGCCTATTACCCTCTCAGGGTGTCAGTACTGGGCTTTCCTTGGGATTGAAAGTGGTAATTTAGAGACAAGGCTTAGCCCAGCCACAGCCGAAAGTCTCAGGACACTGCAGATGCTTCACACAGTCACTCAGCAAACACAAGAAAATCAGTGGCGACCCTGCCTGCCCAGGTCATAGTTTGGGTGGGCGTTGGAGTTGGGACCCTGGAAGGGATCATGGAGTATGAGTCCAGAGGAATTATGGGTCCTGGGTTCTGCTTATCCCCACTCCAGATGTCAAGAGCAAAGTCTGTGAGAGGAGTGACTGAAGAAGCTTGGAAAGGAAGGGTGGACAGAAGGTGCCTGTGGAACACGCATGGAGTTGTCCGTGTGGGCCCCACCCCCACTGCATCAGCATAGGTGTAAAACCACCACTAATACCTTTTAAAATTCTGGTGGCAGTTTTTAAAGCTTTATGAAAGCTCTAGTGGCAACTCTTTAAAAGTAGACCATAAGAAGGAGGCTCCTGCTTGTGACTCAGAGATGGTTCAGTATTAGGAAGCATGTTAATAGCCGTATTAATGCATCAGGAAGCAAAATCATAGAGTGAAATGGTACTATTCACAGCATCCATTACACAAAGTCTCAATTAAAAATAACGAGCATTTCCTCATTGAACGGAAAAATCTCAAGCCAAAGGCAGTGTTGAGTTTAATGGGCAAATACTAGAAGTTTTACCGTCAAAGTGAAGAAACTAAACTGAGCTGGAGTGGAGGGATACTCACAGTCCACCCATCTCCTCCAATGATTTAATATTGTCTGGAGGTGCTAGTCAATGCAACTAGACAACAAAAAAAATGAAAGAAGTAAAATTACTCATAGAAGATAAATTTGTCTATATAAAAAGATCCAAGCAAACTAAAACAGCTAGCTATTTCAGTAAGAAAATTTAGTAAACCAACAAGGGGGTTAATGAATATTTAAATTAACTTCCTATATGCAAAAAACAAAGTTGCAAAATATATTGGAAGATCCCATTTATAATAGTAACAGCGAAGATACACTATCTGGTTAAATCAACACCCTTAATATATAAAAAGCTCCTAAAAGCCAACAAGAAAAAAAAAATTTTGCAGGAAATAAACAGGAAAACAAATACAATGGTTTCTGAATTTTTTCACTCACCAGATTAGGCAAGATTTAAAACTTTGAAAGTACATGTACAGGAAACTGTGATGCCATTGAGGTTGCAAAGGTTGTGGGAAAACCAGCTGATTAGAGCATTATTGGCAGAAGCTCACTGAAAAACAACTTAACAATTGATGCTGTTCAGTCGCTAAGTTGTGTTCGGCTCTTTGTGACCCTATGGACTTCAGCACGCCAGGCTCCTCTGTCCTCCACGATCTACCAGAGTTTGTTCAAAGTTATGTCGGTGATGCTATGTAACCATCTCATCCTCGGCCACCCTCTTCTTTTGCCTTCAAACTTTCCCAGCTTCACAGTCTTTTCCAAGTCAGTTCAATCTGTTTGACAATCTCTCTCCAAATTAAAATACACAGGTCTTTCCCCCGTGGATTCTGGGAAGTTTCACTTCTAGGAATTCATCCTACATAAGCCTGCACAATTGGCCAAAGAAATGTGCCCTTGAATCTTTTTTCTATAGTATTGTCCGTAGTAAGGAAGATTTGTCATTGACTTCGAATCTCTCCGAAAGGAGATACAATTAACCGTGGCCTCTGGGAATAAGGGTGGGTAAGAAATTCACTCTGCGCTACGCTTCTTTTCTATGTGAATTCTCTAAACATGCCTCCAGTGCTTATTTAAAGAACTATTTTAAAAATATAACCGCTAAGTAAATAGATGCGATTCCCTGGTGGCTCAGACGGTAAAGCGTCTGCCCGCAATGCGGGAGACACGGGTTCGATCCCCAGGTCGGGAAGATCCGCTGGAGAAGGAAATGGTAACCCACTCCAGTACTCTTGCCTAGAAAATTCCATGGATGGAGGAACCTGGTGGGCTACAGTCCATGGGGTCGCAAAGAGTCGGACACGACTGAGCGACTTCACTCACTCACTCAAGTAAATAGATAAGTCGGTGCTGCTGTTCAGTCGCTAAGTCGTGTCGGTCTCTTTGCGACCCCATGGATTGCACCACGCCAGGCTCCACTGTCTCCCGGAGTTTCCTCAGACTTCTGTCCATTGAGTCGGTGATGCTGTCTAACCATCTCATTCTCTGCCGAAAGTTCTCCAAATAAACTGAGGGTCAGAAAGGGTGAGTTACCGGCCCTAAATACACAGCAGCTAGCTTTCTCCGTCAGTCTCACCGCCAGGGTGTGGGTCCGCTTCCGGGTTCCCCCGGCCCGCCCCCTCACCGCCAGCCCCGCCCTATATACCGAGGCCCCTCCCCTGGCAAGCGGAGCGACCCAGACAGTGGACTCCAGCCTGTAGTTAATGCACCACACGGACTTCGGGAGCGGACCTAGAATCGGAGCCCCAAACACTGGGACAGGTGACCCCAGGCAGGAGTGGTTCGTGCGGGCCGCCACCGGACCGGAGATCCCAACGGTCTTCTCGGGGGTGCTGTCCCTGGACTCCGCCTCGCCCTGCGGGAGAGATTGCGGGCCGCGCCGGGGTTAACGCGAGCCAATCCTGGGCTGCGCGGTACGTAACGGATTATTTGCATAGCGCTCTTCCGGGTTACGCAGCCGGCGGCGGGCCTGGGGCTCCCTGAGGCCAATGGCGTGCGTCTATGCAAATGAGGGCGGAAATTGAGAAAGCGTAACGGGTAAAGTAGTTGGCCGCTCCGGGAGCCGCCTCCCAGTGAGTCCTCCCACCGTCCCACCTCCAATTATGTCCCCCTGCTGTGTCCACAGTCCGCCCGCCGACCATCCCCGCCACACGCTGTTCACGGCTCTCCCCGCAGGACCCGTACACCTGCCCGGGGACGCCGGAGCGGCGCCGTCCCCAAGCCGATGCCCACCCGAGAGCCCCCCCGGACCCATGGCTCCCGGGGGAACCTGCAGACCCGTCCGCCTGGCCCTGGCCCTCCGGTGAGTCTAAAAGGGAGGAGGGTTCCGAGGCCGAGCCCAGGCATAGGATTCATTTCCCCCTCTTTAAGGGATGCCGGCTAACCCTCGTTAACTCCAAACCATGATTCCTGCGCCTTCTGCAGCGGCTGGTGTCTAGAGGCCTCAAACCCAGCGCTCCCCCAACTGTGTACCAGCCCCAGCCCGGAGCCCACAGGACAAAGCCCAAGAAGATTGTATTTGAGGATGAACTCCCCTCCCGGGCCCTCCTGGGCACCAAGAAGTCTACTAGAGCCATCTGCGAGAGACATGTGCCTAGGCCCCACCCCGTGCCTGACTATGAGCTGTGAGTGGTTCCTAATTTCATGGAACAGGGAAGGGGCACTGAGGCTGGGACTTTGACAAGCGAGTAAGAGTTTGGTGGTTTAGTCGCCAAGTTGTGTCTGACTCTTAGGACCCCATGGACTGTAGCCTGCCAGGCTCCTCTGTCCATGGGATTCTCCAGGCAAGAATACTGGAGTGGGCTGCCATTTCCTTCTCCAGGGGATCTTCCTGACCCGGAAATCAAACCTGGGTCTCCTGCAGATTCTTTACCAACTGAGCTACAAGGGAAGAGTAAGAGTTTACCAAATAGTAAAAAGAGAAGAAGGGCATTTGGGGCAGGGAGCCCAACAGAGACAAAGAAAAGCAAATTACAGTGATTGTGGAAAAGATTTCTTTCCACTCATACTTTGACCCCCTTTCAACCTGGTAGTAAGTACCCACCAGTGAGCACTGCAAAGGATCGGAGCCGCTATGCTGCGGTGTTTCAGGACCAGTACCCAGAGTTCTTGGAGCTCCAGCAGGAGGTGGGCTCTGCACAGGCAAAGCTCCAGCAGCTGGAGGCCCTGCTGAACTCACTGCCCAGACCCCGAAGCCAGGTCAGCACCAGGTGGAAACCCTCACCCTACATCCCTTGCAAGTGGCCTAAGCCTGGCCTCTGGAAGCCCAATGGGTTCAGATCTCTGGGCCTCTTCCTCGTCCAGGCTGGGCGGGCACCACATCACATGGGCCAAGGTCAGCCCTTGACAAGGTCCACCTTGTCTGAACCTGTTTCCCCATCCCTCCTTGGGTCCTGTGCTCCCTGAGCACCCGCTTCCTTCTCCTCTGGCAGAAGGAGGCCCATGTTGCTGCCCGTGTCTGGAGGGAATTTGAGAAGAAGCAGATGGTGAGTTGTGCCTCTTGAGTCCTACAGCCTGGCCTTTGCACCACCCCCCGCCCCCCCCTCCACATACTCACACTCCCATGAGGCTGGGCACTTGTGCCCAGTTTCATGGAAAGAAAACTAAGGTTCAGAGAGGAAAAGATGAAAGCTCAAGCAGCTTGAGAGGCATAGGCCAGACTGCCATAAAGACTTCCCTGGATCTCACCCTGCTCAGGACCCCAGCTTCTTGGACAAGCAGGCTCGCTGCCATTACCTGAAGGGCAAACTAAGGCACCTCAAGACACAGATCCAGAAATTTGATGACCAAGGAGACAGCGAGGGCTCTGTGTACTTCTGAGTGTCCTGGCGAATAGAGGGAACCAACGAAGTGGGAGGCCCTACGCTGCCCTTCCTTCTTTTCTTCCCTCCTGATCTTTGCTGTTACTGTTGCCCAGCCTGGGGTAGCCATGCCTGATTTTAAATGCCTTCGCCTTTGAGGTCTAGATCTGATGGCCCCTCTTCCAGCAAGGCTTCCCAGAACCTCCTGCAGGACTTCCATGGAGACCCTACATCCCAGTCCATCCCCTGGAAGTGGGTCCTGCTCTCCATTCCAGTGGAATAAACATTTATTAAGTACCTACTGCCACTTAAAACTCCTGGTTTCACTCGTCACCAAAAAATTGTTCTTCCTGAGCAAGGGAATTGGCCAGGGTCTCTGAGTAGACTGTGAACCCTAGTCTATCCAGGGGGCTCCAAGAGTCTCAAATGGCTTCCAAGAGTCTCCAAGAGTAGGAAGCTGAGGGGTCAACCATTAGTGTCACCCCCTCAGCCAGGAGGGTCCCCTAATGTCCATGCCGTGCCAGGCTCTGGGTAGCATGGATGGAGCACAGGTAGGACCAGGCTCCATGTGAAGCCCAGTGATGGTAGCCCAGGAGCTTTCTTTGAGCCTTGGCCTCCCAGAGCACAGGGGCAGTTAGGCAGGCTGCAGGCAAGGAAGGCAGTGCCAGCCACTGGGTCACAGAGAGGTCTCAGCCCCAGGATCGGTCCTCAAGAACACATGTCCTCAGAAAGAGAGCCCACTGTGATAGAGCAAGGAGAGGGGGCTGGACCCCAACAGGTGTCCTGACAACCAGAGAGGCTCAAGATGTCTTCTTCCAGCAACAGAGGTTTGGGTTTTGTAGAAGCTCAGCAATCAGGCCTGGACAAGCATCCAAGTCTCTGACCAACTGGAAGCAGGACAGACACCATGGTCTTGGTCAGTCCACAGACGTCCTGTGAATCTGAGAAACAGTGCATTGCTGTCCAGCCGGCTGGAGTGGACATTCACTTGTGCACAGGACCTCTCAGAAAACACCCACCCAGGGCAGAAACCAGCCCAGCTGCCAGTGGGAGAGCTTCATCCCATTCCAACCTCAGTCCCCTTCTGGGGACAGGGCACACCCAAGAGACCTTCACTCATTTGTTTCCGTCTTCCCAGATGTCCCGAGATGGACATGGGGGAGATGAGGGTTCCAATGGGGAACATTCTGGAGGGCTGAGGCTGCTTTATGGCTAAGCCCTAGCCCAACCTACAGGGTGAGACCCCGGTTCTTCCCTGTTTTCAAAGGACCATGATTGATAAATTTGTCTTCACTTGACAAGCCTTCAGTCAGGGCCAAAAGGTGCCACCCACACCACCATCTGGGCCCTTTCTACCCATCCCCTAGAGCCACAGTCCTGGCATAAATTCCACAGATGCCTTTCCTACTACAGAACTGGGCCACAACCTTCTGAGGCCAGGCTGGCACGCCCCCTGGTGCCCTGCATCACCCCATATCACCTCAATTAAGTCCACATTTCAAGGTCTGACCTTAGAGGTCTCCATCTTCTAAATGCCAATTTCTAAAAGTTTTTTAATTACGTGTAACAAAAAAAATTTAAACTGGCTCAGGCACAGAAGGGGAAGTCTGGGCTTATGGAACTGAAATGCCCAAGGGTTTCAGATGTGGCTTGATCCAGGGGCTCCAAAAGTATCCTATGAAATTGGTCTCCTTTTTGGCTCTGCTTTATCCTAATTTCCATCCTGCCATTGAATCTCACTGGCCAGCTCTGGGCCACATGCCCTCCCTAAACCAGTCGCTGTGGCCAGCGAAATGGAGGGCTCTATCTGGGCTGAGATCAAGGGACAGAACTCGCCCCAAACATTTCTCCCAAGGACACTGGGGCCCAGACACCATGATTAAGGGTTGACCAAAGAAAACAAAGGGACTTCCCTGCCAGTCCGGTGGGTTAGGCCTTGGCATGGTCGGGGAACTAACATCTCATAAGCCGTGTGGTGCAGCTAAAAAAGGAAGAACAATAAAGTACTTAGTCCAGGGTTTGTGTGAATGTATGAGGCTCACTTTCATAGGCCAGAATCTAAATTCATCTGCTCAGCCCAACTCCTACAAACTCATTGGCTGACCTCTGGCCTCCCCTTCCAGCCTGTTTCCACACAAAACTATCCCACACAAACACATTTTAAAAAACCAGCAAGTAGGGCTGTTAGGTTGTAGGTGTTCCAGCTGGGCTGGGAGTGGGTCCCCATGGTGGGTGCCTTCTGTGTCACCCCTCCCCCGACTAAGATGATGGAGACTGTGCAGGTAGGAAACTTCTTTATTATTGGCCGTGATTCATCCATCATGTAGTGTCCAACATGGATTACGTGTCCAGAGGATCAGTCTGGCACTCATCACCCCTGCCTGGCTGCAGCTGCCCCTCCAGTCCAGACGCCAGGACTTTGCCCATCACACCAGAGAAGCCACACCCCCACGAGTTTATTCTTGGGGTACCAAGGGACAAGGCTGTCCTGGGATTGGACCCTCTGTCTCACCCCTCATTTTCATCAGGGTTTCTGGGGAAGACTTGACTGGAGTCTAGACAAATCAGTCTCTTTTTGGTTTCATGATCATTTAGAAAACAGAAAAGACAAACATTTCACAGTCTTTAAAAAATAGGAGTCTGAGGAGGGAAGCCAGGGTCCTCTGTCCGGGGGAGCACCCTCCCCCGCCCCGGAGGCCTGAGCATCCGTGTCCCTTGAGGTCTGCAGACCTGGCCCTGTCTGGTCACTGGCCTGAGCCGTAGGGCCAGTTGAAGGTACTTCCTGACAGCAGCATGTCTCGGATCAGCGTCTCGATGGGCGTCTTGCCCACCAGGCGCATGAAGAACAGCTGGGAGATGAGGGAGGCCGGGACGGCACGCAAGGCAGGGAGCCGCAGCAGCAGGCGCCCAAAGCGCTGGGGCTGCGATGGGTACTGGGCCCGCACATACTCGGTGAGGGCCACCTGCGCCTTCTCCTGCAGGCTCTCCACATGCGCTGGGTCTGAGAGGCCGCAGGCATCTAAGGGACAAGGGCAAGGTCAGAAGAAGAAGTGGCAGGAGGACACAGGACCCCAGGGCTGACCGGGGCTAGGGGACACCACTCAGGGCTGTTGGTACAGAGGAGGGCACTCAAGGGAGGGGAGACAGGACCCAGCGCACAAATGGGGTGTCTAATATCTAAGGCACTGTTGGTCCCCAAGAGATATTAAGGTGGCCTCATCTGAGGATGATGACACGGAGTGCAGGTCGTGATGTCTCAAGGGTGGAAGGGCCCTGACTAAGGCATTTAACAGGGAGACAGGTTCTAATCAAGCTTGAGGAGGAAGGAATTCCCTGGTGGTCTAGTGGTTAAGACTGCACTTCCACTGCAGGGGCTGCCTTCAGTCTCTGGTTAGGGAAATTCTGCATGCCAGGAGGTGAGGCTGAAAACACCCCAAACAAAAAGCTCAAGGGGAAGAGGGGGCTGGCAAGGGGACTTGGGAAGAAAAGCAAAGCCTAGAGAGGGTATTCAGACATACTAAACAGACCTCCCTTGTGAGTGAAGGTGACAGGTGAGAGCCCTATGAATGTCAGGGCAGAGAAAATGTCCTGGGTAAGTAAAGAGGGGCAAAGCCGTATTATTGGATAAAAGCCACCTCCCAGAGTAGCCTGGGTCTGGCTCCGCATCCTTAGTTCCAGGAGACACCTAGTGGGACCTCCTTGCAAAATGCAGAGTCTGCTATGCCACCACTCCCACCACAATGAAGCAGGGCTTTGGCGGTTACTGAAGACTAGGAAGGAACTAAGATGCCTCCGCCCCTAGGTGGGAGGGGCTTCAAGCCACACACCCTACCCGATCCAGCTCTGCTGTGGGTGGCCCCTGAAGGCCTTCCGGGGGTGGGGGGGCAGGTTGGGAGCCCTGGGTCAGTGGTCTAGGGTCCTAGGAATCAGGGAGCGAAGGGCCCAGGAGACCCCAGAACCAGGTGTCAGAGAACCCCTGCCTTTCGTAAGTGGAAGGCAGTCCTCCATTAAGTGGTCAGTAACAAGAGGAGCATCCTGATTTGGCAGATGAGGGTCACAGAGTTCAGGGAGAACGGAAATCAGTAAGTGACGGACAGAGCCAAGTGGGCAGACCTCCCCTCCCGCGGCCCCCCACCTGTCATTCTGCCGTCAGTGCCCACTGAGCACGTCAGTGCCCACTGAGCACGATGAACACCTTGATGAGGGGGTGAAGGGGGGGGGTCTCAGGGAGCCTGAGAATCAAGGGGGGAGGCTGTGGGGCCTTAAGACATGGAGCCGTGGGGGATCAAAGTTCTTATGAAGGCCTGGGATCAGGGAGTGGGGCCATCACAGACGGTGTCAGACCGCCTGCATCGCTTCCTCCACTGTCCCCCAACAGCGCTAAAGGCGCATGCAGGGACGCAAGTCTGGCTAGCTGTAGATCCGGAAGTGGAGGACTAAGGGGGTCAAGGTCAGGAGCTAGGTCTCTCCCCTCCGCCACCCAGCCCCTCCCCAGGCCAGAGCCCCCCAATTCCAGGGTGTCTCACCAGGTGTGAAGAGCGCGATGGCCTTGAGGCAGCCATACTCCGCGGAGTCAACCTGCAAACGGCCCAGTTTGTCCACCTGTTCCTGGAAGGCGCGCACCTGGTCCATGAAGGCCACGGCACGCTCGGCGGCCATGGGCGCGGCATGCAGGCCGGCGGCGGCCAGCAGCGGCGCCGTGTGCAGGGGCAGCGCTGCCTGCGCCGCGTTCAGCACGAAGAGCTCGCTCCAGCTGAGGCGCAGCAGCGCCACCTGGTCGGCCACCGGCAGCTCGGGGAAGAAGGGCGCGTGGCGCGCCCACTCCACGGTGCTGAAGAGCAGCCGCGCCGCCAGCTCACACACATTGTCGATGCCCAGCACCGCGCCCGCCGCGCCGCTCCCGGCTCCGAAAGCGCCCGCGGCTCCTGCACCGAAGCGCCCGGCCGCCGCGGGATAGGGCTCGGCACGCAGCAGCTGCGCGATCAGCTCCGACACCGGCTGCCCCGGGAAGAGGTCTCCGCCGGCCACGGCCAGCGCAGAGCCAGGAGGGCTGCCCGAGGAGGCTGCCACAGTGCCCGGTAGCGAGTGCGGAATTCGGCCGCGCTGCACCGCTGTGAAGGGGAGATAGAGATGAGGGGGTGGGGAGGAGGAGAAGGGGGAGGGAGATTGCCAGCCCGCAAGAAATGCGGAAGGTACAGGAGAGGGAGGAGGAGAGTGGGGACAGGGAGCGGGGCAAGAATCAGAAGATGGGGAGTGAGGACACGGGAAACCAGAGAGGGGAGCGTGGGGTGTGAGGAAGGCGGGGAGGAAGTAGGGGGAAAGTGGGTACCCCGAGTCATGGGGTGGGGCAAGTAGGGAGGAAGAAAGGTTGGAGATAAAATTATCAGAGGGTTACTCATTCCCTCCCCTCCAAGACCCCAACTCAGCCTTTCCCTGAACCCCCAATCCCTACCTCATGGGCACAATGCTTGTTGGGAGGACAGAGGCCAAGGTCTTGCAGGCCCCACCTTGCTCCACCCTTGTGCCCTGAGGTCATGTCCAGCCACCATCAGGCTACTTCTTTCAGAGAAGGAAGTGCGGGGTTGGGGGGGGGGGGCATCTCAGGTGGAAATAGGACCACTGGGTGAGGGCTAATTCACATACCCGCCTCCCCCTCTTCTGGACTGTGTGAGCTCCCCTCTGCAGCCAGGGAAGCCAGACCTATCAATCATGTCCTCATCTGTCAATCATAGGAGTCTAAGAGCTGATAATGGGTCTAGGGGGGGCAAGCACCTTCCTAGGACATGGGCACATAGCCAGCCTACCCCTCAAACAAGTGATCAGTAGGAGCTGGCACTGATCTCTCCTATGGAAGTAGGATATTTCTCCACCTCCCAGCCCCACCCTCCAGGTCATGGCCCCCTAGAGCAGGTCTCATCTGCCTGGGCCTCTGCAGTGACCTCAATGTTAAGAATGAAATCCTGGTCAGTAGCAAAAAGTCGCTGTTAGCAAAAAGTAGTGTTTGTTGCTCAGTCGTGTCCGACTCCTTGCGATCCCACGGACTATAGGCCGTAAGGCTCCTCTGTCCATGGGATTCTCCATCCAAGAACCCTGGAGCGGGTAGCCATTCCCTTCTTCAGGGGATCCTGACCCAGGGATTGAACCCGGTCAGTAGCAGGTGCTCAGTAAACCTGAGATTCCATCAGTAGCTTTGCCTGTGATGGGGAAGGACCAAGTGCTGGCCTTGGCCAGTGCCCCCAGGGATCACGTAGGTGACAAGAGGAAAGCTGAGGTGCAAGGAGGAAGGGTGGCTGCATGCCAGCCTGGCCCATGCCACAGTGGGCAGGGTGGAGGGGCTGACTGGGCTGGATGCCCAGCAGAGACTAATTAATAAGCTTTAATGAGGTGACATGCCCAAGTCTCATCACCTCCATGAACTTCTGGTCAACCCACCATGGAGCAGAGCGGGAGAGGGACCCAAGTGGGAGCTGAGGGCTAGCAGAGCTGATCAGGGAAGCAGCGTTCAAGCCTTATCCCATGTGATTTGAAGTCCCAGGAGCCTCTGTCTGTCAAATGGGTGTAGCTGGGTTGAGGGCCAACTGCTAAGTTGCTTCAGTCGTGTCCGACTCTGTGTGACTCCATAGACATCATCCCACCAGGCTCCCCCATCCCTGGGATTCTCCAGGCAAGAACATTGGAGTGGGTTGCCATTTCCTTCTCCAATGCATGAAAGTGAAAAGTGAAAGTGAAGTCGCTCAGTCGTGTCAGACTCTTAGCGACCCCATGGACCGCAGCCTACCAGGCTCCTCCGTCCATGGGATTTTCCAGGCAACAGTACTGGAGTGGGGTGCCATTGCCTTCTCCAACAATGAATCCCAATTAACCTCTGGCTCACTTGGTTCTAAAGCCCACTGCCATCATTCATCCATCACCCGGCCACCTCAGGGTCTTTGCATTTGCTGTTCCTGCTTCCTGAGAACCCCTTCCCAGCTCTTCCTCCCCATTAAGCCCAGACTGTGTGGGTTCAAATCCCAACCACAATTAGATTGCTCTCTGTACTCTTTCCCCACCCATAAAAGTATGCAGTTGATAATCATGACGATGATAACACCAATCACTGAATTAAATGAGAATGTATCTAACCGGCTTGGAGTAGCTTTTGGAACATGAAAATGAAAGTCACTCAATCGTGTCCGACTCTTTGGGACCCCATGGACTACACAGTCCATGACTTCTCCAGGCCAGAACACTGGAGTGGGTAGCCTTTCCCTTCTCCAGGGGATCTTCCCAACTCAGGGATTGAACCCAGGTCTCCCACATTGCAGGTGGATTCTCTACCAGCTAAGCCACAAGGGAAGCCTAAGAATACTAGAGTGGGTAGCCTATCCCTTCTCCAGTAGATATTCCCAACCCAGGAATCGAACCAGGGTCTCATAGTAAGAGCTAAATGGATAGTAACTCAAGCCAAGAAACATTAAGCACCTTCTATGTTTTAGAACCTGGTGTAGGCTCTGGGGATGTGTCAGAAAACAAGACAGACAAAAGTTTCTGATCTTGAGGAGCAGACATTCTGATGGAGGAGCAAGCAAATTATAAAGCAAAATAGATGGCCCGAATAAAGGGGTTGCAAAGGGTAATCAGGAGGGCTTCTCGGAGGAGGTGTGTTTCAGCAAATCTTAAAAGAAGGTGAGAGAGGAAGCCATGTAGGTGTCTGGGAGAGGCGTTCCAGACAGAGGGAGCCACCTGTGCAAAGGCCAAGAGAGGGCTGTGTTCGGGTCATGATCTGAGATTTATTATTTCCACCTCGAGACTCTGAAGATCTGAAGCCTGGATTTGATGTGGATTTTAGGTCAAATTCACAAGTGGAGACAAAATCCAGGTTGCGGGGGTGGGGGTATGGACAGTCACCCCCAACTTCACATGACCAAAGAGAGTGATCAGATGATCTTAAGAGAAAGATTCTGGGCAGCTGTTCCCAGCTTCTTTCACAGAGACTCAGCAGAGAAGAAACCAACAATAAAGCAGGAGAGACTCAGCTTTTAGACACAGAGAAGAACTGCCAGCCTGGCTGATAAGAGTCCAGGCAGAGACACGAAGTCCAGCCTTGGAGCCGACATTGAAGTGGGCCGGATTCTGCTCCCTAGCCCAGTGCTTCGTGCAGAAGTCTATAGGTTCCACCTGAATTCTAAGAGTGATCGGTGGAGTTCTAGACCTAGCTGCCCTGCACAGATCCACCCAAGTCCCCAGGGCAAGGACAAGAGGCTGGGCCTCCCTCTGGCTCCCAGCATCCCCGGTCAGGCGGAAGGGTGAGCTGCCCTTTGCCTTAGTCGGGTGAGTTCCTGCCTTGGGCAAACACAAGGCAGAGGGTGGAGGGAAAGCAAATCAAAAAAAAAAGTACATCATTGTTCAGAAAGTGGTGGCCAGGATAGAGGGCAGAGGGTTACCGGGGTTAACTTCAGGTTCCCTGTTCCTTAGGCCGGGTTGGGAGAGGTGGTGGGGAGAAAGGTTCTAACATGGGCCAAAGTCGGGGAGCCCCTTGCAGCCCAGTTCTGCCTCAGCCACCAGGCAGCCACAGATAATTGGATTCCTCCAGCCCAGGGCCAGATCCAGGCCCACGGGATCTCAGGATCGGTGGTAACGAGGTTAGCAGGCGCCAGACCCCACCCTCCATGGCTCCCAGACCCCAAGAGAGGGAGCAAAGGGCAGGCTGCTTGTTCACCCTCTGCCCACCCCACCCCAGCGAGTACTCACCTTCCTTCCTCATGCCCACCCGGAAGCACTTCTTGAGGCGGCAGTATTGGCACTGGTTCCGGTGATGCTGGTCGATCTGGCAGTCACGGTTAGACCTGTGGGCATGCAGAGGTCACCAAGGGAGTCACCATGACACCTACATTCTGGCCTGGGTGCCACTTTGTGAGACGTCTTAGAAGGTTGCACCTGGGAACCATCAGGACCAACCCCCATCCCTACCAACAACCTGGGCTGGGCAGATGACCCCAAAGTGGCACAAAGGTTAAGCCTGCAGGTGTGCAAAGAGGAAAGGACAATCTGGGGGAGTGGAGACAGATGAAGATCAGTCTGTGGCAAAGTGGATTAGCATGCCAGGGAGGGTTATGTTGGAACTGGGTTTTGAAGGATGAATACAAGTTCCCCAGGTGACCAGAGGCAGTTCCTGGCAGAATGACAATGACACCCAAAAGTTTTCCAGTTACATTTTACTTGGTCCTTGTCAGGCCAGGGGACAGGGTCTTTGTCCCAGGGCACTGTGAGAGCAGAGAAGGAACATGGTCACCAAGCAAGACTTTGTGAGTTGACTAAGAGATGAGAACCCAGGCCAGTCCTCTTTGGGGTCACAGCACCATGGGGCCCCAACATTACTGCCTGGCACGAGGCCACCATCAATGTAAGAACAAACGAAGGAATGAATGAATGAACTCCTGTACCCCTCCAAGATGTCAAACCCTTCTCTAGAAAGACCATCCAACACCTAACTGAGCCCAAGAAACTTCCTCCAGGGGGTCCTCGGGGATTCCTGGTGCCTTTTCCAGGGACAGGACACATGGCCCCGCCCTCTGAAGCAACGAGTTCCGTCCAAGGTCAGTCACAAGTTGAAAGGTTCAGGCCTTTGTTCTTCCAATGTCCCCAGCGCCCTTTTTCCCTTGGCCCCTGTTCTATGTTCCCTCCATCTCTCTCTCCTCTGAGCCTTTTGAGGCCTAAACCAAGGGCTGGAGTCCCAGCTGGGCACCAATCGGGTACTCAGAGCTAGTCACAAGGTAAGACAAATACTTAATGAAGTTAAAAAGTCAAACACATCTTAGCTGCGGACACCTAAGGCCTGACCCTTGGGCAGCCACTCCTCCACTGAGCCTTGGTTTCCTCATCTGGAATTGGGAGGCCAGAGGCCAATTCTATATGGGATGCACTCATTCTGGAGAAAATTGGGAGTGCAGGTTGGGGGGGTGTCAAGACTCAGGCCCCACCTGGGAGTCCCAGTGGCCAATTTTGAAGAGGTGAAGCTCCAGAGGGCCTCTGTGTCCTGCAGCACCAGCCTCCGAGCCCCCAGGAAGAGGCCCTACTAGGGCAAAGGGAGCTCAGGCAGAACCAGAACAAAGCCCAGCAGGCAGGCAGTGGGAGGGTCCTGGGCAGCCGGGTGGAAACAGCCAGGCTTGGGGCAGGCAGGCAGGGGCCTGGCTCGGGTCCCGGAGACTTCAGGGGAGGCCCTGAACCTTCTGCCTCAACTTCCCCAGTTGTAGAGTCAGGAGAGATCTTCTGCCCCTCCAGATGGGAAAACAGTAAGTTCTACCTGTTATCCCACCTAAACAGCACATGCTTTGCCAGACCCCACAGTCCAACTCTGCCTTCTCCCTGGGCTTCTGGCTTTCAGTCCCATTTGATCATTGCCCTCTTGCTTACACACCTTCTTCCATGGTTCCCCATTACTTTCACTCCAGAATTTCTGACCCACTTGGCTCTAACTTCTCCCATGCCTGGGTGGTCTCACATTACATCACTGATCCCCAATCCTGCCACTGAGTGTTTGCTGGAGCCACACTCTCTGCAGGAGTGCCCTTCGCTTCTACCTGCTAAACCCCTCATGTTTCAAGGTCCACCTCCTGTGGCCTTCCTCTCTGACCCTCAGGCAGAGCTCCTTGTTCCTCCTGGGACCCCAGACCATCCCTCCCTTTAGCCCAACCCAGACACCACATACTGGGACACCTGTGTCTCACTGTATCTCCCTCAAACTGGGAGAAGGCTGGGCTTGGAACTGGGGTCTTTTCTAGGGTACTGGCATCAAACCACCCACGTCAGGCCCCGAGGGGTCTTTGTTGATTCAACCTGAGGCTCAGAGAGAAGCAGTAACTTCTCCCGGTTACACAACACAGACCTTCTCAAGAACGTGCCAGTGCCGAACCAGGTCCCTCTCCCTGGCCTTGGTGCTCCCACTCTAAGGAAGCCTCTGGGACCCCCAAACCACCTGAGCCCCTCCCCTGCCCTCCCTAAAGACCCGGCCAGAGAGCACACAGTTATTCCAGCAACAAGAATGAGGCCAAAGTCTGGTGGCCCAGTTAGCATTGGAGGAGGGAGTAAGCCAGCTCCGCGCCATACAGAGCCGCCCCCAACAGGCCAGATCTGGGGCCAAATTCCTGCTTCAGGTACCCAGGGCCCCACCCAGTAGCCCTGCCAACAAGCCCTCCAACAGCAGCTCCCCCTGGGGAGGTCCTGACCCAGACTTGCCTGGCTCCCCACCTTCCCAACCCCACAGTTCTCTTGCTAAGCCCCAAGTGGGCAGGTCTCTCCCTGGGTGACCCAGGGCAGGTGCCAAGAGCTTTCTGGGCCTTAGTTTTGCCCATGTGGAAAATGGGACACTCCAAACGGGCTCTCCAGAGACCAAGCATGTTCCTGGAGGATGCAGAGTAGGGGTTTGTCAATGGAGGAAAAGGGGACTCAGCAAAAAGTGATGTGAAAGGCGGGGTCCTGGACCGGACACCCAGTGCCAGCAGCTTCTCCCCTAGACGTAATGCCCCGTCGGGAACCAGAAAAGCTAGCCAGGTCACACCCGGCCAGTGGGGACTCCAACCTAGGACAGCCTAGGGCTGCTTCTTGGAAACATTCATCCCCACCCAGTCTCAGAACCGACAAAAGTTTCAGGGATTTTCCAGGATCCCAATTCTGCACCTACTCCTAGCTGGGGGCGTGTAGAGGGGGTTGCGGGGCTGAAGCAGCCAAGATACGGTCAAATCCAGCCGCCACCTCGGACCTCTCTCGCAGCAGTTTCCGGTGACCCAGGGCCCAGAGAGCGCCCATGGGGGTTCCCCCTGACGGGCAGGCCCAACCCCCACAGCAGAAGTGTCCCTCTCCCCCCGCCCCATGCGAAGGAAGCCGCCCTGTGCCACCTAGTTTCGCTCCAGCCGCCGCCTCAGTAGTCAGGGCGACTTTGGAAGTGATATTTGACCCCAAGGGCGCGCCGTATCGATCCGCGCGGCCGCAGACAATGGCCCCCGGACGCTGTGAGCTCCACAGTCCAAGTTCCACGTTCGATCCCCACCCGGTCCCCGGCGCGCCGAGATTCCCAAGGGAAGGGATGCCCTGGGATTAGGGACCCACCCCTGACAGCACCCCAACCCCTCACAGCGCAGAGCTGACCCCTCTCCGGAGAAAAGGAAGGGAGGAAGGAGGAGCGAGTAACTGGGGCGGAAGCCGCCAGGGACCACCTGATAGGGGGACCTGCACCGATACAGCGCCGACTGTATACACAATCTCAGGAATGTGATGGAGAGGGGGCGAGGGACCTGTGCCCCGATCTCTGACGGGAAGTAGAGAACCAGGGAAGGTCAGCGCCAGGCCCAAGGTGACCGAGCAGGTCAGAGGCCCGGCCCGGGTGCCGGCGGCGGTGCGCTGAGAGGGGGCTCACCGGCAGGTGTAGCTGAGGTTGCGGCGGATGCTCCGCTTGAAGAAGCTCTTGCAGCCCTCGCAGGTGAAGACGCCGTAGTGCTTGCCGCTCGACTTGTCCCCGCACACCACGCAGTCCACCTGCAGCCCCGGCCGCTCCTCGTCGCCTGGCTCAGCGTCGCTGGCGGCACCGGGGGGTGAGGCCGAATCTTCCTCCGCCGCGCGCGGGTAGCCGCCCGCCTTGTCCACGCCATTCGTGTCGCCGCCGCCCCCGGGGCCGCCCCAGCCGCCGGTCACCATGGCCATAGCCCCCAGGCAGCGGGGCCGGGGCGCCCCCTCCGCGTTTCTCCCTCGGGGCACCCCTCTCGGCCCGGGGGACCCTAACCGGCGCGCATCCGGTCCCGGTGCGCGGGGGTCACACGGTTGCACCCCCCAAAAAAGTTTTGCAGCAACTTCCTGCGGCCGGTCCGCGCGCCCGGGCGGAACTGGTCGGGCCGGTTCCAGGTCAACTTTCCCACGCGTGCGCGGGGCCGGGCCCCGGACCGGGGGGGCGCGCTAGAGGTGCTGGCCGGGGGCCCCGGGGACTCGCGCCCCGCCGCCCTGGGGCCCCGGCGGGGGAGCTCGGGCCATGGCCCGGCCCAGGCAGCGCAGGGGGTGCCCTCCGGCCTGGCCGCCGCTCGGCCAAGGGCTGCGGCCAACTTAGCGGGCTGCCATCCGAGCGCGGGAGGCCGGGGGGAAAGTTTGGCCGCAAGTTGCGCGGCCGCCCGCGGCGGGGGGGAGGGGCGGCGAGCGTGCGCCGGGGCCGGTCACCTCACCCCCTGAGTCCCCCAGGGCCCCCGGCGGCCGCTCGGGGCCTGCAGGACCGCGGGCCGGCGCTTCCCGAGCTGCCGCCCCCGCTGCGGCCGCGCCCGCCCGGCCTGGGCCTGTGCCTGAGCCCGAGCCTCGCTCTCGCCGCCGACCCCGCGCGCCGGCCTCGCGCTGCGGCCGGTTTGACACACAACGTTCCATTCGCGGGGCGGGCGGGGGGCGGGGGCGGGGGCAGGGGCGCGCGCCGCGGGCTGGGGGCGGGCGCTCGTTGCCCCGGCGACGGCCGCCCTTATAAGGACATGGGTGGCCGTGCGCGGCGCCCGGCGCCCCGGCCGGCGGGAGGGGCTAGGGCGGAGCGCGGGGCCGCGAGGCCTGACCCTCCTCCCTCCCCTCCCTCGCTCACCCCACTCCCACCCCCGTCCTCGCCCGGCTCCAGCCTTAACCCCTGCCGGGCCGCGGCGGGAGCCTGGGCCATTGCTGCCCTCTGCCCTTCCGCAGCCTCGCCAAGATGTCTCTCTAAGGCCCTCCCCTCCACCTCCGGCCTTGGAAGTTGTGTAGCTCAACCGCCCTCGAGGCGCCCCTCGGCACCACCCCCTTGCATTCCCGGCAGAAGCAATAATGGGGGGCCGGTTGCACCGGGGGGCACGCCCCTACGCAGTACACACACACCACACACACCACACACACCCCTCCTGGGGCATTTCTTTGCACAGTTGCATGATGGATTGTGTTTGCTTCCTCTTCCAGAAAGTCGCGGCGTCCGACCCCCACCCCACCCTTTCTCTGCTTGGGCTAACACCTGGTGTTCGGAATCTCCGGGGGGGAAGGGATGTTGTGGTCTGCGGCCGGCAGGGGCGCGAGGTCAGGGGGCCCCTCTCCAGAATTTCAGGCTTCTGGGGGCAGGGCGCCCACCCGCCCAGCGAGGCTGGAGGCAACAGGAATGCCCACCACCCCTGACGGCGGCCTGCCCCCTTTCCCCTTTAATTTCCTTTTCTTTCTATGCTTCACAGAAAGAGCTTGACCAGGGGCCGACTGGACTACAGATGTCTCTTCCAGGCTCCCCAGAGTTTCCCAGCTGCTGCTCTGCCTCCAAGTCACTGCCTCCAAGACCCCGGGTAGCGGCAGCCAGCATATATTAAACACCTTTTGTATGCTCTCCTGGCCGCCCTGGGCAAAGAAACCTGAGCCTTGCTTCTGAGCCTGTTAACCTTTAACCGGCTGGAAAAGCCCTTCCTGCAGTGACCTTTCACCTTGGAGTCCTGAAGGTCCAGGCCTTATCTCCCGCCCTGCCCTGGGCTAAGCTGGACACTCGGACACGTGGCTGGGCCTCTAAGGGCTGCAGGCAGGAGAGAAAGGTCCTCTGCCCCCACCGGCCCCTACACCCTCCTCTCTCAGGAAGGGTCCTTGAGAAAAGCCATCCCCCTCTCCAGTTGATGTCTGAGGGGCATCCTCCCTGACAAGGGCTGGAGATGTTTGGAGATCTTGCTGCAGTTAACAGGATACCAAGGTTCTGGAGAAGCCAGGCAATGGATGCCCAGCCCTGGGCCTCTGGACCTCCTGGGGAGGGTGTGGCTGGGTATGAGGTGGGGGGCGGGGGGGGGGGGGAACGTTTTAGCAAGTACAGAAAGCAAGAAGCACTAGGGTTAGACATGAGGAAGGACTTTCCAAGGGTCTGACTAGAGTGGAGTTCTCTGCCCCATAACCTGCGTTGGACTTGAATGGTTAAAGAGGATGCTTTAGGTCCTGACAGTCCAGTGGTTAGGGCTCCGTGCTTCCACTGCAGGGGACATGGGGTTGATCCCTGGTCAGGGAATTAAGATCTCAGATGTCCCAAGTAAAGATCACGCATGCAGCAACCATGACCCGGGGCAACCAAATTTTTTTTTTTTTTTAAAGAGAGAGGACACTTTGGTTCGGCGGCCCAGGAATGGGAGGCGCTAGCTGGGTATTTGGGGTGACAATGGGTGTCTTAGGTCCCTGGTCTGAACTGTTTAGTATCCTCGATGGGGGCGGACGTGGAGGTGGGTGTCTCAGAGATGAGAGCCAGAGACTTGTAAGGAAAAGAAGGCTCAAGGAGTCAGAGGGGGCTCGGAGAAGGGAGGGGACAGGGAACTAGAGTTTGAGGGACACAAGCCTAGGGGAGGGGTCCGGGGGCAGATTGGAAGAAGGTATGCCACAGATTGCGGAACCTCGAGGTGATCCAACCTTTCAGGGGGGCTGCCCCGCCTCCGCCCAGGAGCTCTATAGCCCCCGCAGCCCCTGGAGGCCCGGGTCGAGGGATAGTGCTGAGGTCCGGCCCCGCCCACCTGACCCCTGCCCGCGGCCCCGCGGTGACATTTGACCTTGCAGAGGCCGCGACCAGGGACAAAGAGGCCTGGGCCCATCTGCTGCGGGGCACCCGTGGGAACAGCAAGACCCGGCTCCCGGTGGCCTGGGAACCTGCCCCCGCCCCCCAACGGCGACCTCAGCTCCCGCCCCCACCGCCGGGGCGAACTCCTTCCCCACCTTCCAACAGGTGACCTTGCTTCCTCCCGGCCCCACCCCACCCCACCCCCGACCCTCCGCCACGGGCAACCTAGTGAGACTCGGGGAAACGGACAAGAGGGTCGTACAGTCGGGTCCTCTGCCGGGCTACGGGCGACCTTGCCCGCCTGAGTTTCCCTGCTTTCTGCAAAGCCTGCCTCGGTCCGGAGATTGTGCTTATGGTTCGAAGGTCACCAGCCCCCAGCGCTGGCCCGAGGCTCCTGTGGATCCAGGTTGAGGAGGACCAGGTTGAGTCTCGGCGGCTGACTAGCGCCGACCTCAGGTCAGCCTTGCCCTGCCGGGAGAGGCAGCCGCGCCGCGCACACACCTGCACAGGTGCTGCCTGGAACCCCCCCCCCCGCCCCCCCGCCACGAACCTCACCCCCACCAGGCTGGGAATGAAAATCTATCTAATCCGCGTCTTGAATTTCAGCTACCACCCAGGAGGGGGCAGCTGGCCACTAATCCGGGGCGTCTGTGTCGAGCCTAACCCCCTTTCCCAACTCTGCCAGACTCCTCTGGAAGGGCAGGGGGCGTTGCCTATGTAAATAAGATGCTAATCACTTGCCTGCTATTAATCTGACACTGGCACCTCCCAGAGCTCCCATCTCATGCAGGTGAAACTGGCAACTTTTCAGACTGGCCAAGAGCCATCCAGACGCTCTAGGGCAGTGTACTTCTTTGCCCATAGTTAGCAAACCTGAGTTCCTCAACAACAACTGTATAACGCCCCTGAGATCTCTCACTTGCAGAGTTTCTTCCCTTTGCTCACCACCCTAAAGCCCTTTACCTTAGCGCCACATTCTTTGAATGCAAGTTCTAAGGCCACCTCTGATTCCCCCTTCCCCCTCCCTCCACTCAGGGATCAGTGCTCTTCCAGCTAATATTTCACATGCTGAACTGTTCAGGCCTCAGTCTTCCTTCTGGGTTATGGGTATCTTCCTCTCGGGAATATCCTTCAGAACAAACCTAGCATTTCCTTGGGAAGCAGGCGGGCAGGGGAAAGTGTGCCCTGCCCCAGTAGACACGTTGCTTGGCTTCTGGAGACAGATAAGGGTTGGAATTTCAGCTCTGGCTATGTAACCTCACTGAACCCTGAATGCCCCCAGCCAGTCATGGGAATCCTGTCTCCACAGCCCAAGTTGCTTCTGCCATGATCCTTCTGACGTCTTTTCGCATGCCACGTGGGGTCAGACCAAAGATACAGTGTCTTTCTCAAATGCCAGCCCTCTCCCCATCAAACCCCAGACACTCAGGTATATCAGCCCTCATCACGCAGAACATGCCTCAACATGCAAAGTCATGCCACAGGACACAATGTCACTCCAGAACAGTTTATGATGTGACCTAGCACAACTATCTGGCATGTCCAGACACAGCCAGAGTAGGGCCTAGAGAAAGGTCTCCCCAGGCCGCGAAGGCGGGCAGGGAAGTCTGGACCTCTCTAGGGCCCTTGCGGTGGCTTCTAGCACTGCCAGCTCCTCTGCCTGTCGGGCTTCCATTAGTGTCATCTGCTGCTCCAGCTTCCGCCGTTGCTCTTCTTGCTTCCGGTGGGCACCTCGGAAGGCCATGACCAAGGTGCTGAAGGGAGAAGGAGGCTGAGCCAGGAAACAGCCCCCCATTCCACCCAAGACAAGGGCTATGTACTCCCAGCCCCAGACAGGAAGTCTTTGAGATTGGATCTTCCGGGGGTCCCAGCATCACTCAGCAGGGGCTGACACACATCAGGCACCAGAGGAGGTGTGGAATGGATTGAACCTGCCACCCACCTTACGGGGGGAAGCTGTGGCCCAGAGAGAGCCAGGGATGCCTCTGAGGTTACACAGAGAGACCCACCTGTGAGCTTTGCATAAATCACTGTTCAGCTCAGCACTCTGAGCACGTCTGGCTCGTCCCTTCCGAGCCACCTCTTCTAGCTCTTCCCGCAGAGACTGCAGCTGCTCCCGCAGCCCCAGAGCCCTGGTACAAGGGTGGAGAGAGAGGAGCTCACAGACATAGCCACTCCTGTCTGCCTTCCCCACTCCCACCCACCTGCCCAAGATGTTTCCATGTGAATACAACTGTACACCCGGTCCTCCACTGTACACAACACCCCAGTGGGCTCTCACATATTACCCCCACCCAGGCCAAACACACCCCAGCACAGTACCCAGGCCACACACATCCCAGCACAGTACCCAGGCACACACCGAGTCAGTGATGCTGACAGTTCCTGGGTCAATTCTTCGGGGTCCTGCATTTTGCTCACTTGGCCTCCATCAATACCCCTGCTGCCACCAGGGACAGCAGGAGGACCCTGAGGGAGGCAGAAGGGAGGGTAGTGACATTGACCTAGGCTGAGAGTGTGTTCAGCCCAAGCTGGACACTGAAGTCATCACAGACTGTGGTGGCTACAGTCCCTGCTCTTACAGAGCCCCCAGTCTTATGAGATACCCCAATAAGGATACAGTTGTTCCCTAACAAGGGAAATAAATAACAAGAGATCTCATTTTCAGGCAGTTCACAGGGACTTCCTAGAGGAGGTGATGTCCAACCTCAGACCTGTAGGAAGTCAAGGACTTAGATAAAGAGGAAAGTGACTGGTGTTCCTGGCAGGGGCATAGCACTTAGAAAGGCATGGAGGTAGAAGAGATGATTCAAAGGAGGGTTCCAGACGCCTCTAAGGCTTTAAAACAGAGGATAGATATGATTAGACAGTAGGGGCAAGAAGGAAAGCCTCAGGGAGTAAGCTGGAGCCAAAATTTAGGAAAATATGAAGCATGACCTGGAGCTGTTGGAGTGGGAAACGGGGAGTATGAATAGCCTGGGGGTGGGAAGTAGAAGGGACAGGTGTGACTGGAAGACACTAAATCCCTTGGGGCTTATTGGGCTCAATGCTCTCAAAGAAAGAAACTCCGAAGTACAAGCGTGAACTTTCACATGCATTTTTACCATTCAACTCCTTTTTTTGGTGCAGAAATGGAAACTGAGGCTCCAAGGAGGCTAGGATTAACCAGGACCACATATCCAGTAGTATACTGCTATCCCTACCAGGCCAAGGCAGGGTCACTCACCTGGGGCCACTCCTCTTCATCTCCAGTGCTCCCACCTCCACTGCTGTCTCCACCACTGCTGTTGGCCTCGCCAGTCCGAAGCTGTGCCCGCTCCCAGCGCAGCTGCTCCAGCAGGAGCACGTGGGCTGGGCCCTGGGCTCGGAGGGCAGCCTCCCGCAGTTCCAGAGCCCGCTTTTCCCGCCGCACCAGCTGTAGCTGCAGCATCAGGTCCTCTAGAGTCTCCTGAGAGACCAAGGAGAGGGTAGAAAATTTGTGCCTTGAAGGTCAACTGTTGAGAAAACTGAGCCTCTAAGAGGTGCCCACTGAGGGCTGCTCAGGCAAGAATCCTAACCCTTACCTTGATCTTGCATGATAGGAAAAATCCTTCCATAAAAAACTACAGCTGTAGAAATAGCCATTCAGAGACAGCAAGTGTCTTAGACAAAGTCAAGTAGAAACTCAATGGTAGCGTCTGGAGTTTCTCCAAATTCAGAACCTCAGCTCTTTGATGTGTGTGATAGCTGCTCAGTCATGTCTGACTCTTTTGCAACCCCATGAACTGTAGCCCGCCAGGCTCCTCTGTCCATGGAATTCTCCAGGCAAGACTACTGGAGTGGGGTGCCATTCCCTTCTCCAGGGGATCATCCCGACCCAGGGATCAAACTCATGTCTCTTGCATTGGCAGGCGGATTCTTTACCACCTGAGTCACCAGAAAAGCCCCCAGCTCTTTCATGCCAGGTTACAAATTTCAAACAATATCCAGCAAAACTCTTCCTTACTATTTGGTCCCCTAATTGCATCTCACTCAGACTCAGCAAAGGATTTGGTCCCACCAGGAAAGATTGACACAGTGACCACAGCCCATGTGTACCCGTGTGGCCGCCAGGTCCTGCTGGATCTGCATCTTCTCCAACCGGGGTAGGGCTGGGCCAGGCTGGGTCCCCAGAATGGCCTGCACCATGGCTTCTGCATGGGGCACGGTAGATATGGGCACCCAGGTGGAGCCAGGCTCGGAGGGAATCTTCACCAGAGCACGGCGTTCCTGGAGACGCTGAACATAGCCCTGGAGCTGGGAAGCTACCTCCTGTGAGGTGGGCTTATCCACACTGCTGCCTTCGGGACTACGGAAGACAGAAGAGGCCTGTGTGAACTCTGCTCAGCATGGCTACGCTAACTTCATGGCAATCCTGGTGGGCTTTGTCATCTTCCATCTTACTGACCATGACGGTTCCTTCCAAGGCCATCTGTGGTAGGCATGGTCAAACTAACATGGTGGGCACCATAATGTAAACCCAAACAGGCAACATCAGCCCACTGATGATCATTCATCAGTGATGAATGATGAATGAAAGCCACCATGCCAATGGGCACAGTCACTCACACCATCACAGGGAAGCCATCACACCAACTCAATGAGCAACACTGCTCAACCTGCCAACCCTGTTATGCAGCATTATGACAACCCCTATGGGTACCATCATCATGCCAACCCCATTAAGTACCATCATACCACCTAATCAGTGGGCACCACTATCCATATTCATGCCACCCTGGTTGGGTCCTATACCAACCCCAATGGCTGTCACCACCATGTCAACTTTGTTGAGTAGAAAACAGCCAACTCCAGCAGGCCTAATGCCAACCCCCAATATAGGGCCAGTTCTGGGAGCCCCATTCTGCAACCAGAGCCCCACTCACTGGCCCACCCAGTCCCCAGGGTTCCCAAGGGCACCTTGGATATGGATCCTGCAGTGTCACTCCATCCATGGCAGCCTTCTCTTGGACTAGGAGCCTCTGAGCTTCCTTCTCAGCTGCCTCCAAGTCATCCACGAAGGCTTCTTTTCCAGCTCCTGAGTCTGCCTCCCGGAGAGTGAGTAAGGCGCTATATGCCTCCTCACAGTGTTCACTGTGGGACAGCAGTTCTGAGCACTCCAGCATACCCGTCCTGCTACGTAGGTGATATCCCCACTTGGAACTGTCACTCCTCCTCCTAACCCCAACCCTGGGAGTTTGTAAATTCCTTCAGCACTCTGGGACGGAAATTGGCTTAAGTTAATTTCCACGGCAAGGGCAAATACTTTTCAGAGAGGGCTCTGTTTCTCTCTGGGAAGTAGGACTGTCCTTTGAGGATATCCATTTCCTTCCCAGGCAGTGAGTCGTGGGTGGGGTGCACTGACCTATACTGCAAGGCTAGACGCAGCGCGGTGGCCTCAGCCTCCTGCTGGCCCAGCTGCATGCTGAGGCCCTCACACCGGCCCTTGTACTCCTGGAGCACAGCTGACAGCAGACGGTTGAAGCATTTGAGCTTCTCAATGTTCCTGCCTCCGGAGGTGGGGGAAAAGGGAAAAGTGAATGACTTTGAAGGGCAGTTAGGACACCATGGATTTCCACCCTTCCCCACCCCACCCCCACTCCAGCTCCAGACTCTTGGCTTTATATCCCAGCTGGGCGGCACCAGTGCCCTTATGAGCTCAGCATTTGTGACTCTTACCCTCGGAGTTTCTCCATCTGGGCTTCCATGATGTGCATCTCAGGCGCAAGGGGCTGGGTTGGGAGGGACCCAAGCATCTGGGTGCTGGAATCACTCTGCAGGCGCCGGAGCAGGGGGTGAGCCCGGGAGAAGGGATCCTGTCAAAAAGGGGTGACTTGATTCACCCAGAATTTTCATTGAGAGCCCAGCATCATGGGTTTAGGCCTTTTGCAATCCCCGAGGCTATTGGATCACATGACCAGGATTTGAGTCTCATGGCCCCAAATCCTAAGGATCTGAAACAGACCATGGTTTTTAGCTTCACACACTCACCTGTGAGCCCCAGGTCTCTCCATCAGCCCCAGAGCTGCTGGAACCACTACCTGAGCCACCTGCTTGGTCACAGGAAGGAGGTGAAAAGGGCTCCAGCCTCAGCAGGGAATCCTGCAGCTCCTGGACCTGTGGGGAAATGGGGAGTGTAAGACTGGGGTGGCTCCAACCACCTGCTATTCTTCCCTAAGACCTGTTCTTGGAGCAGTGGCAAGAGCACTAGCTGGAAGGTAGGACCCCCCAGATTCTCATCCTGCCAAATAGCTTCTTGTACAACCTTGGGCAAGTCATTCAGCCATGACTTGGTCAGCCATTCAGTCATGCAGTCCCTGAATCAAGACTTCTCTTTCCAGATGTCCAACGGGTACATGAAAAGATGCTCATCATCACTAATCTTTGCATGCGTGCATGCTCAGTCACTTCAGTCGTGTCTGACTCTTTGCGACCCTATGGACTGTAGCCTGCCAGGATCCTCTGGCATGAGAGTCCATGGGATTCTCCAGGCAAAAAAAAAAGAAAATATATTGGAGTGGGTTGCCATGCTCTCCTCCAGGGGATCTTCCAGACCCAGAGATTGAACCCATGTCTCCTGTGGCTCCTGCATTGCAGGCTGATTCTTTACTGCTGAGCCACTGGGGAAACCTCACTAATCCTTAGGAAAATGCAAATCAAAACCACAATGAGATACCACCTTACATCAGTTAGAATGGAAAGCATCAAAAAGCCAAGAAAGGGACTTCTCTGGAAGTCCAGTGGTTAGGACTCCGTGCTTCCACTGCAGGAAGCAAGGGTTTGATCACTGGTCGGGGGAACTAAGATCTTGCATGCCTTACTGAGTGGCATGACCAAAACAAAAAAAGAACGCAAAAGATAAGTGTAGGCGAAGATGTGGAGAAAAGGGAACCTTCATGCACTGTTGTTGAGAATGTAAATGGGTACAATCACTATGGAAAAAAGTATGGCAGTTCCTCAAAAAAGTAAAAATAGAACAACTATATGATACAGCAATTCCATTTCTGGGTATTTCTCTGAAGGAAACCGAAATGCTAACTCGAAAAGACATCTGTACCCGCACATTCATTGCAGCATTATTTACAAGAGCCAAGACACAGAAGCAACCTAAGTGTCCACTGATGGATAAATGGATAAGATGTAGTAAGTATACTTTTAGAATTAAATATTATTCATCTGTAAAATAGGAATCTTGCCATTTGGGACAATATAGAAGGACCTTAGTGTAGGAGCCGCAGGAGACGTGGGTTCGATCCCTGGGTCGGGAAGATCCCCTGGAGGAGGAAATGGCAACTCACTCCAGTATTCTTGCTTGGAGAATTCCATGGACAGAGGAACCTGGTGGGCTACAGTCCATGGGGTCACAAAGAGTTGGACACGACTGAAGTGACTTAGCACGCACACAGAAGGACCTTAAAGGCACCATGCTAAGTGAACTAAGTCAGCCAGACAAAGACAAGTAGTACATGATCTCACTTATAAGTGGAGTCTAAAATAAAACAAGGGAGTTCCCTGGTGACCCAGTGGTTAGGACTTGGTGCTTTTACTGCTGTGGCCTGGGGTTCAACCCCTGGTCAGGAACCGAGATCCCACAAGCCATGCAGCAGGGCACAGATAGATGATAGGTTCAAATTTTAAAAAACTGAACTCACAGATACAGGGAACATGTTGGTGGTTGCCAGAGTTTGGGGGGAGGGGTCAGGGAAGTAAAATTTTTTTAAAAAAGACTTCTCTTTCCCAGCTGAAAAATGGGCTCCACTCCTTGCGCTGGGCTTCCGCAGCCCAGGTCTCACCATCTGTGTCCCTCCTGCCCTGACATCACCTGGGCTCTGGACTCAGACGTAAAACTGTCCCTTTAATGACCCCATGTGGGTGGCTCATGGCATCTTGAGCTGATTAAGGCCTAAGAGCTCTGGTCTCCCTTCCTCCAAACCTGCCCCTCCCACAGGCTCCCTACGTCTCACTTCCAGTCTCTAAGGCGCCCAGTCCAGGTCTCGTCCTCAGCCCCTCTCTAGCTTTAACATCCCACCTGCCAGCTCCATCTTCAGCATTCCCCTCAATCTGCCCAGTTCTCACAGTCTCCACAACGTTGCCGCCTCCTGGATGGCCAAGATTCCACCTTTTCCCCCCACAAGCTGTTCCTCCCAAAGTCGCCAGAGGGCGCCTGTGAGCACCTGCATTAGGTCTCCACCTTTGTTTGCTCAGAGCTCTCCGTGCCTCCCACCTCACTCAGAGCAAAGGTTCAAATCCTCCTTGAGGCCCACAAGGCCCTCCGGGATCCGCTCCCAACACCTCGGTACACTTGTCTCCGCCTGCTCAGCCCTATACTGGCCTCCTCACTGTTTCTTGAACACACTAATCACACTCCAACCTCCAGCCTTTGCATATACTGTTCCTTTTGCCTAAAATGCTCTTCCCCAGTTCCTTACATGGTTCCTTCCTTGCCTCCTTGTGGTCTTTATTCAAGTGTCATTTCTTCGGTGGGCCTCTCTGATCCTCTTAACTAAAGTTGCAAGGGATCTTTGTCTCTTTGGGGTTGTGGACAAAGGTCCATATAGTCAAGCTATGGTTTTTCCAGTAGTCAATTATGGATATGAGAGTTGGACCATAAGGAAAGCTGAGCGCCAAAGAATTGATGCTTTTGAACTGTGGTGTTGGAAAAGACTCTTGAGAATTCCTTGGACAGCAAGGAGATCAAACCAGTCAATCCTAAAAGAAATCAGCCCTGAATACTCATTGGAAGGACTAATGCTGAAGTTGAATACTTTGGCCATCTGATACAAAGAGCCGACTCATTGGAAACGACCCTGATGCTGGGAAAGATTGAAGGCAGGAGGAGAAGAGGGTGACAGAGGATGAGATGGTTAGATAGCATCACCGACTCAATGGACATAAGTTTGAGCAAACTCTGGGAGATGCTGAAAGACAGAGAAGCCTGGAATGCTGCAGTCCATGGGATTGCAAAGAGTTGGACACGACTAAGCGACTGAACAACAGCAAGGCAAGTCAAAGCTCAAAAAAAATCTTCACAAATGAACAAATGATTCAATGTGTCTTCTGCCAGGCCTGCCTCCCTCCCACCAGGGATCCCTGGGAGGCAGCCCTGCCCTACTCACCTCTCTCTGCAGCATCTCCTTCTCAGCCTGGAAGGCCTGCAGGAACTTCTGTGTGCGGATCAGCTCATCCTCCCGGCTGCCCAAGGCCAAACGCAGCCAGGCGTTCCTTTCAGCCAATCGGGCTGCCTCCCGCTGGCAACTCCCAGCCCCCTCTTGCTCCAAGCAGGGCTTTGGTGCCCCCTCGCTTCCATCCTTTGCCTCCACTGGCCCAGGACAGTTTGGGGGCCGGTGGCGCCAGGCAGCAGCGGCTGCTTCCAGAGAGCTCAGCGCTTGCTGGAGAGTCTGAAATATATCAGGTCCAGAGGGGACGCCCTCCCCATCCTGTGGGGCTGCCTCTGGGGCCTGGTGGGTTTCCTCACAGGGCCGCCCCTCAGGGGCTGGGGCTGGTCCCCTGCTAGAGTCCCCATCAACTTCTTTGTCAGTCCTGTGAAGAGGTGAGAGATGGAAATTTCTGGAAATGGGGTCATCTGGGGTAGCTAACACACAGAGGGTTCGTAACAAGGCTAGGGCTGCAGGGCCTTGAAAGTCAGGCCAAGGGCAATGGGAGACATGGCATGTGTGTGTCAGGGAGGGACATAAAAAACATCTGTGGGTCGGAAAGATGTGCCAGGCCTGCAGTGGGGGACACAGACCAAGTGGGCCTTACCTGCTCTCCAAGCCCTGCCCTTTGACCTCCACCTCAGGGCCCAACAGTTCCAGCTTGGTGCTATCTTGAGATGCCACAGGGCCCGGCTCAGAGCTCCCACTGGCTGCCTCAGCCTCCTCTGAACTCTCTGCCACAGGGTCCAGCTCACCCTACAAATGATCCCCAGGGCTGAGCTCTGAGCCAAGCAGATCTGGGTGCTGGAGTCTTGCAGGGTTGGGTGTGGCAGGAAGGGGGAACACTTACGGGCAAAGCGTGTCTCCCTCGCCGGCTTCGGGGCCGTGTGGCCCTGGCACTCATTGTTATCCAGAAATCAGTGTCTTCTGAATCCTCCTTTATCCTCACCCGCTAAAACCACAACCTGACTTCAGATCAAAGCAAATGACAACCTCAATTTCCTCTTCTGGGAAATGGGCACTGATTTCACTTCTCCAAAGGGATCTTGAGTTATCAATGTGGATTTGGCACATTTGAATGCCTCCCCTGATGGTCAGCTCACTACCTCTCAAGGTTGCCCTAATCTCTTCTTTTCTGTCTCCTTTATTTTCCTCTCTCTCTTTGCTGCCCTCCCTCCCCTATCCGGGTTTGGGAGGAATTCAACAGTCCTCTCTCCTCCCCAGGGCTCTCCTGAACCATAGATTCTAATCCTGGGATTTGGTGCCCTCAGCCCGCTCTACTCCCCTATCCTCCTGGGGGGTACCTTGGTCAGAAAACCAAGTCCTGCGACATTCTTGGGGTCACTCTGGCCACTGCCCGCTCAAGCTCGGGCTGGCCAAGGCCAGCATGGGAGGGGCCGGGAAACAGGAAGCCCCATCCCCAGCCATGTGACTTGCTATTGTGTAGTTTCCTCGTCAAGGGCAGAGGCTTCCTCCAGCCCCAGCAACAGGACACAAGGCCAGCTCCCGAGATGTCAGTCCCTCCTCGCCTCTGCTCCCAAGGCCATGGCTCCTCCAACTCTGACCCTTAGATTTTATTTCTTGGAAGCTAGAGTACCGCTCTGGGCTGATGCTCTTCACCTGGCCTCCCTGGGAACTTCTTTGCTCTGACTGTCCCTTCAGTGTCAGCGTTCTCGTTCCACTCCAAGTCACAGACAGACCTGGGGTTGGGACCCCTGAGCAATCGACGGTCCCTTCTGAGCCTCAGTTTCTTTGTCTGCCTTCAGTGTCATGGGAGGTTTTTGTTTTGTTTCAAAGCAAAAAAAAAAATTTCTGAAATATAGCTGAGTTACAATGTTGTATTAGTTTCAGGTATGCAGCAAAGTTTTTTATTTTTATTCTTTTCTTTTAGAACATTACAAATTCTTTTTTATTCTTTCTCAGGTTCTTTCCATTATAGGATTACAAGATACTGAATATAATTCCCTGTGCATTATGTAGGTCCTCGTTGTTTATTGTATATGGTGTGTACCTGATAATCTCCAACTCCTAATTTTTCTCTCCCCCGCTTCCCCTTTGGTAACTATAAATTTGCTTTCTTATGTCTGTGAGTCTATTTCTGTTTTGTAAATAAGATCATTTGTATCATTTTTCCCCCAAATTTAACTGCACACCTTGTATTTTATTTTTAAATTAAAAAAATTTTATTTATTTATTTATGGCTATGCTGGGTCTTCACTGCTGCGTCAACTTTTTCCTCTATTTGAGGTGAGTGGGCTTCTCATTGCCATGGCTTCTCTTGTTGCGGAGCAGTTTTGAGGCACACAGGCTTCTGTAGTTGCAGCTCATGAGCTCAGTAGTTGTGGCTCCTGGGCTCCAGAGCACAGGCTCAGTGGAGCATGGGCTCAGCTGTGGAGCATGGGCTCAGTTGCTCTATGGCATGTCGATCTTCCTGGACCAGAGATCGCACCAATCTCTCCTGCATTGACAGGCAGATTCTTTACCACTGAGCCACCAGGGAAGCCTTGTATCATTTTTTAAGATTCCACATATAAGTGATATCCCTGGAGGAGGACATGGCAACCCACTCCAGTATTCTTGTCTGGAAAATCCCAGGGACAGAGGAGCCTGGTGGGCTACAATCCATGGGGTCACAAAGAGTCAGACACAACTGAGCGACTAAACAGCATTATAAGTGATATCATATATTTGTCTTTGTCTGACTCGCTTCATGTAGAATGATAATCTCCAGGTCCATCTATGTTGCTGCAAATGTCATTCTGTTTCGTGGCTCAGTAATATTCCAGTATATATATACATATACACATTGTATACATGTACATGTGTGTGTGTATATATATATATATACATATATGTGCTTAGTCACTCAGTCGTGTCTGACTCTTTGTGAGCCCTTGGACTGTAGCCCAGCAGGCTCCTCTGTCCATGGGGATTCTCCAGGCAAGAATACTGGAGTGGGTTGCCATGCCCTCCTCATACACATACATATACACACATATATACACACATGTACATATATATACACACCAGAGTTATGGACATTTTAACAACCAATTTGCATATGGGCAGGCACCATCAGAGAACTGAATCATAAGGCACCCTCCTTGTTCCCTACTGCCTCTCTGACCACCCCATCTCTGCTTCCTATGTTTCTCCTCCATAAATGCTGAATTCCTCAGATCCCAGATGATTCCTACATCCTGCTCATTTTTCCTGCATCCACCTCTAAAGGGCCTCTTCCTCATCTCCATCCATAGTCAGAGCTCAAGCCTCTCCTCCCCAGCGTGGATGCGAGCCCAGCTCCCTCCCAGGGCTCCCACACCTCCACTCCCTTCCCCACCCATGACTCAGAGACAGACATCTCACTGTTCACCTCCCTGGTTCATACACCCTCCATGGCTCCCCCATTGCCCTTGGGAAACATTTCACGCTCTTCAGCTTGGCATTCAAGGTCTTTAACAAAATTATGCCTGCGGGTGGCACCAATGTGTACTCCCGTCTCTAGCCACGACAACCTCTTCCATGAACAGCTGAAGCTTTTTAATTCCCTCACACCCTGGTGCCTTTGGCCATGCCTTAACCATTGCCTGAAACACCCCTTCCTTTCTCGTGCTTTTTATGTATACTGTGCATAGCCTGGGGTAGTCTGAACCTTTCTGGTTCTACTGACAGACTCTACGAGGCTGAATCTTCCTGCCTCCGTGCCCTCAAAAGTCGTAGCGAGAGAAGTTGGCAATTTTCTGACGTGAGGGTGAACATTAAGATTCTCACTCTTGGTTCCGGCCATATCAGCCTGAAGGCGCCTGATCTCGTCTGATCGCCGAAGCTAAGCAGGGTCGGGCCTGCTTAAAAAAAAAAAAAAAAAAGATTCTCACTCTTAGCCTCTGCTCCAGCTACATTAGCTGATGAGAGACTTTCACAGCTCCAAAGCTCCTCAAAACCTACAGACCGTTGCCCAGGCAGTTCCTTCTGCCTGGAATGACCTTACCCCTCTTGTTTTTTCAGCAAATTCTCCATCCTTCAAGGTTCATTTTACACAGCCCCTCCGGGCTCTCTTTGAACCGGAGCTTAGCTGATGTGGGCAGGCTTAACAGATTTTACCAAGAAACTGAGGCTCAGTTTTTAGGTGGTTATGGAGCTGAGGGGAGAAGTGTGCATGAAGAAAAGAAGGATGGCTTGAAATAGTTCTGGCTTGGTAATTTTTGCAAATATCTGTAAAATAAGGAGCTGATTTAAATAATCGGGAGGGGCCTTGGGTTCTGGACCACGCCCACCTCTGCCGCAAAATTCCCCTCACTGAGTTTCGGTCAAGTTCATCAATCACTAATCAGCCCCTCCTCTTCTAAATCCCGCCCAATTCAGCTCCACTTTGTTTAATCACACGGTAAACTAGGTCTTCTCCATTTTTCTGAGCCTTTCCCATTGTAAATCCTACTCCACTCTGCCTCGATTCAGCCTATCACGTTAGAAGGGCTGACCACCGAATCTGAATCGGCCAGAAACATAAAAGCTCCTCCTTGTCTCACGTTAGCCAATCGCATCCCAGATCCCGCCCCCCTCGACTCCCACTCCAGCCTATCACAATCCAAACCCCGCCTCCTAGCACAATCTCAGCCTATCAGCTTTCAAGGCTCTCGTCCCATTCATCTCTTCGCTCGGCTTTCGGCCGCTGAACTACAGTTCCCAGTAGGTGTGACCGCGCCGCGCCGCACTACTTCCGGCTGCTAAAGATGGCGGCTTCCTAGCGGGTCGGCGGATGAGTAGGAAGGAGGCTCAGGCAACGGTGAGCAGAAGCTGGGTGGTGAAAGCGTGCGGGATCCGTCCTTAAAGGCCCAACTTCCTTAGCCCCAGAAATTCAGCCCCTCACTTGCTCTGAGGCTTCCGCCTTCAGCTCTAGTTTCTCCTGCAGTCTAACCTCCATCTCTCTTGCTGCAGCTATGCTTTCCTTAGAGATTATGGGGGCTGCAAGGCGCTCAGATATCATCCCCGGCACCCCTCACCCATTGCCCAGACAGGCAAACTGTTCCACTGGCGCCCCGTTTTTCCGCAAAGGAATTGTAACACCCAGATCTCCTCTGCAGTGTGCAGACACCGCCTAAGCAGTCACTACGGAGGGGAGAACCCTGGAAGTTTGTATCCTTATTTCACCAAGACATTTTCAGTTTCAGGTGACAGAACCCCCAACTCAGTCTGGCTTAAGCAAGAAAGGAAATTTAGGCATAGCTGGATCCGGGCGCTGAGAAGTTTTTCATTTTCTGGGTGAGCATCACTTCAGGCAAGCTCTCTTTCCCCTCTTGGAAGCAAGAGAGGCTCCTAGCAGCTTTGGACTTGTAACCTCCCAGTCCTGCAATTCGGAACTGCCCCTCTCTGGCGTGTTCTGGGTCATGTCCTCATCTCTGAGCCATTCATGGTGGCCAGATGAGCACCCTAGCCAAAACGGGGAGAGAAGGGGTTAGCTCTACGAAAAAAAGGTGGAGGCTCTTATCTCAAATCAGAGTGGATGCTGGGTTGATAAGTGTAAAAGGCACCCATCCTACAGATGAGAAAACTGAGTCCCTGAGCGGAATGACTTATTGTCAGTAAGCGGCTTATGACCTGTTCTGCCCAGTAACCAAATGCTTTTAAAAGCCCTAGGGAAAGGATCCTGGCTTCCCTCATCCCTGCTGCATCCAGCCACTCCGGAGCCATGGAGGTGGCGGAGCCCAGCTGTCCCACGGAAGAGGAGGAAGAAGAGGAGGAGGAAGAGGAGCAGTCAGCTGAGCCCAGGCCCCGCACTCGCTCCAACCCTGAGGGGGCTGAGGACCGGGCGCTGGGGGCTCAGACCAGTGTGGGCAGCCGCAGTGAGGGTGAGGGCGAGGCGGCCAGTGCTGATGATGGGACCGCCAACCCTCCAGGAGCCGGTCCCAAGCCGTGGCAGGTGCCTCCACCAGCCCCAGAGGTCCAGGTGCGGACCCCAAGGGTCAACTGTCCAGAGAAAGTGGTAAGTGAGAGGCTTGGCCTGTGGCTTTGAGATGTTAGGGAATCTTGGGTTAAATGTCAGTCTTTAGGATTCACTCTGGAAAACAGTCCCTTTTTATTAGTGTCCTAGGGCAGCTGGGCTTCCCAAGTGGTTCAGTGGTAAAGAATCCACCTACCAGTGCAGGAGACGCTGGTTCAATCCATGGGTCAGGAAGATCCCTGGGAGAAGGGCATGGTAACTCACTCCAGTGTTCTTACATGGAGAATACGATGGACAGAGGAGCCTGGAGGGCTACAGTCCGTGGGGTCGTAAAGAGCTGGACACAACTGAAGTGGATTCAGTAGCCCTGTGGCATGTGGGATCTGAGTTCCTTGACCAGGGGTCAAACCTTTGTCCGCTGCATTGGAAGGCGGATTCTTAACCACTGGACCCCCAGGGAAGTCCCTCAGCTGCCTCCTTCTAGAGTGGATGGATTGGCTGGGAACTGGGAGTCATCATATAGCCTTCTCCCATAGAGAGGGAGAGGGCCAGCAGAGTGGCATGGGGGCCTGCAATGACATCCAGTTGCCAGGTACTGCTGGTCACAGCTCTCACTAGCCTCCAAATTTGTTGCAGATCATCTGCCTGGACCTGTCAGAGGAAATGGCGCTGCCAAAGCTTGAGTCATTCAATGGGTAAGAGGGGTTATTTGGGGGCTGGAGTTTGCCACCATGGCTGGGAGGAGCCCAGCCCCCAAAATGCAGGGTTGTCTCTCTGAGACTAACTCCTGGGTCCTGGAGGGATTGGAGAGTAACCGTGATAACTGGTAATGTTACCGCTGCAGCCCACTGGGGTTCTGTTCTCAGCACTTGACAGCTGTCACACTCCACCCATGTCACAGCCATGACTTGGAAACTCCGAGAAGCAAGGTTAATTGCCCAAGGCCTCCTGGCAAATGGGCAGAGCCAGATTCAGAGTGAGACCTGGCTGACTCCAAAGTCCTGGCCTGTGAGCAGCCAAGTCTCATTGGGATCAGGCAGCAGGGCCTGAGCACAAGCCTACCTCCCCTTCCCTGGCATTCCTGATGACCCATGATTGAGCCAAGGTGGGGTGCCTCCTCTGGATCAGATGTGAGGCCCCGGCTGGCCAGAGGGACCCATTCAGTGAGGGCAAGAGCTGGAGAGAGTCAGCTGGGCTGGGTTTGCGGCTGGGCTCTACCACCTGCCCGGCTGCATGACCTGGGCCTTAACCACCGCCTCGCTCTCACACCCCAGCTCCAAAACCAACGCCCTCAACGTCTCCCAGAAAATGATCGAGATGTTCGTGCGGACAAAACACAAAATTGACAAGAGCCATGAATTTGCACTGGTGGTGGTGAACGACGACACTGCTTGGGTGAGGCTGGGGGGCAAGACTGGTTCCGCTGGGGTCCCCCAGGGGTGAGAGAGCACCGCACTGAGTTTCAGTCTTCCCTGCAGCTGTCTGGCCTGACCTCGGACCCCCGTGAACTCTGCAGCTGCCTCTATGACCTGGAAACAGCTTCCTGTTCCACTTTCAGTATCCTTTCCATGCAGGGAGGAGAATGGCCCCAGTCCCGAGGGAAAGGGGGGCTTTGAGTCACTAAGGGCTTTCAGGTCATCTGATTCCAGCCCCCTAGTTTATGATCTGTGCTGAGGGAAAACAAGCTCAGAGAGGGCAAGCGACTGGAACAGAGTCACATAGCGTGTCTCCTGGCAACAGGCTCAGAGGCACGTGTACTCTCCCAGGCTCTGGAGGAGGGAAACCACCCACTTCTGTCTACCCACACTGCACTGCTCTCCTTAGCATTCCCACCAGATCTGGAAGGTCTCTTCAGCCTCATGTAAGTCCCCCAAGGGGAAATTATTACTCACCTTTGAAGAGAAGAACCCCTTCTGGGTAAAAGCTCCAAACAACCCAGAAATAGTCCTTTCGGGAGGCCAAAAGGCTTCCTTTCTCATCCTTTCCCCCTGGAACAGTTGCTCACTTACCTGTCTGAAAGCATTTTTGCAAAAGAGGTTCTTTTTCAATCCTGCCCTCTGTGTTACTTTCTTTTTTTTCCCTTCAAATTTGTTTATTTATGTATTTCTTTTTGACTGTGCTGGGTCGGTCTCGGCTTTCTCTAGTTGCAGTGAGCGGGCTTCTCACTGCAGCGGCGTCTCTTGTTCCAGAGCTCGGGCTCTAGGTGACAGGCTTTAGTAGATGCAGCACGTGGGCACAGTAGTTACAACTTTTGGGCTCTGGAACACGGGCTCTGTAGTTGTGGCACGTGGGTATAGTTGCTCTGTGGCATGTGGGATCTTCCCAGACCAGGGATCCAGCCAGTGTCCCTTGTAATGCAAGGCAGATTCTTAACATCTGGACCACCAAGGAACTTCCTCTGGCTTATGTTCTGACAGCCCAGTGGTCTGCCACTACTTTGTTTTAACTGCAGGGCAGCAAACTTTTTCTTTAAAGGGCCAGATAGGAAACATTTTTGGCTTTGTGGGCCATATGGTCACTGTCGTGGTGACCAGACTCTGCAGTTGTAATCCGAGCAAGCTCTGGCTCTGGGGGTCAGCAAAATCTCTGATGGAGCAGGCAAGGTCAGGCAGAAAGGTGAGGCTGGGGGGGTGCCAGGGCAGAGGGAACAGCATGGGGAAAGGCTCAGAGGCAACAGTGAGCTTGGGAGGGGTCAGGTGCGACCTCACACAGCCGGTGAGGAGCTGGGCTCTCCTGGGGGGACGAGAAGGGTGGGCCACCAGGGTGCACTCTGACCCTCCCCCCTTCCTGCTGCACAGCCAGCAGAAGACTGAGCTGCCAGTCACGGAGAACGTGCAGACGATCCCGCCGCCCTATGTGGTCCGAACCATCCTGGTCTATAGCCGTCCACCCTGCCAGCCCCAGTTCTCCCTGACAGAGCCCATGAAGGTGAGTGAGACCCGGGAGAAGGAAGGATGCCTGCAGCCAGCACGAAGGTGGTTAGATACTAGGAGGGACTTCCTGACCACAGGTGCTGGGGTACCTAGAATCAGGTTCCCGGAATCTAGAGATTTGTGGTCATGGGGCCATGGGGTGACCCTAGTCCCGAAGGCTACCTTTCTTCCCCTGCAGAAAATGTTCCAGTGCCCGTATTTCTTCTTTGATGTTGTTTACATCCACAACGGCGCTGACGAGAAGGAGGAGGAAATGAGCTGGAAGGTGAGAGGCCATCGCGAGTGTGGGCGGCAGGTGGATGTATGTGGGAGGGCTCCGAACCCACCTGCCCCAGCCCTAAGGGAAAGGAGGCCCTTTTCAGTAAGGGCCTTCAGGGCATCTGATGCCAACCCCCTAGATTATGATCTGTGCTGAGGAAGAGCAGGCTCAGAGAGGGCAAGAAACCAGGCCAGGGTCACACAGCATGTCTCAGGCACAGTGGTGCCTGGCAACAGGCTCAGAGGTGCCTGTACGCTTATGGGGTCAGGAGGAGGGAAGCCACCTGCCCCTGCCCACTCATGGACTACTCTGCCATTAGCCTTCTCCTGACCATCCCTGGCCCCTCTAGATCATGGTCAGTCAGATTCCAAGATTTCCCACTTGTCTGCAGTGAACTAATGGGGCTGTTGAGACAGTGGCCCAGGAGCATGTAGGGTCCTGTCCACCTCATCCCCAACATCCCCTGCTGCTCTCTCTTCCTGCTTTTTCTGTCTCTGTGCCCTCTGCCTGGAGCACACTTCCCTCCCTGCCTTGCCAGGCTCTGCTGGTCCTTTACATTCCAGCCCTGAACTAGTTATGGCTTCCCCAGTCGGGCGCTTATCTCTCTGAGCCTCACTTGACCCAGCTGTGAGCAGAGAGGGTTGAGCCCAGCTCCTACTTATATGTCAGTACCCAAACTGGAAGTCCCTACTCTGAGAAGCCTTCCCTGCTCCTCTGGGTAGATCAGTGTCAGGGGGCTGGGGGTCATGTGCTTCTCCAGACTAGGGGCTCCAGCTCTGAGACCTCTTGGGGTGGGTGGGTGGCAGGAAATGTTTGCTGAATGTGGGAATAGTTTCTGCCTGGCAGACTCCTCTTTACCCTTCAGAACTCATCCCTGCTGCCCCTCCTGGGAGGCCCTCCAAGACAGGGAGGGCTTGTCAGCAGAACATCTGCATGAACAGCCCTTCCTTGGCCCCACAGGACATGTTTGCCTTCATGGGAAGCCTGGATACCAAGGGTACCAGTTATAAGTACGAAGTGGCGCTGGCTGGGCCAGCCCTTGAGCTTCACAACTGTATGGCCAAGCTGCTGGCTCATCCACTGCAGCGGCCTTGCCAAAGCCATGCCTCCTACAGCCTGCTGGAGGAGGACGATGAAGCCACTGAGGTTGAGGCCACTGTCTGAACCATCTCTGTACATCCAACCTTCTTGTACAATGAAACCCTTGGCATTGAACGCTGGTTCTCAGACTGGGCTCCTTGGGACCCCCAGAGGGGGTTCTAGGAAGTATCTGAGGCACCTGGGCAGCCCTGAAGGAACCCTAAGATTCCAGGAAGCATCCCAGGGACTCTAGACACCCAGTCCCCGTTTCCCAGCCCACCTCCCACTCCCAAGTTTTTCAGCTGTAATTTTTGTTGTGCTTTGTGTGTTTTTGTCATCAGAATAAAAATCTGAGACTCCCTAACCCAAGTCCACTGTTCATTGAAATCTTCTGGGTTGCAAGTAACAGAAAACCCACCCGCTGAACTGAAAGGAGAATGGCTAGGTTCTTGTAGATAAGAAGCTGAGATGCAGCTTTAGGCTTGGCTGTATCCAGGTGCTCTGACATTGCTTTGGGGAGAGCTGAAACACCCTGCATGGTTGGTTTTCAGTGTGCCTTGCTTTCCTCCCAACCTGTGGAAAGGGGGAATATGGCTGAGCACTCTGCAAATCCCAGCCCAGGTGACGTGAGGGCTCTCACAGCAGCCCCTATGACAGGCCTTGGCTTGGGTCAGTCATGGACCAGAACTGTGGAATGCTCTCATCGGCCAGGCCTCGCTCAAGCCTTTCTGGGAAGAGATGTTTATAGTTCCATCAGGAAATAGTGTGGGTGCTCCCCAGAGAAAGGGAAACAGAGATAACACGTCCATCACTCAACTTGATCTTCCTGGATAATGAGCAGTTGTGGAAAAAAAAAAAAAAAAATCTTACCAGCTAGATTTTCTCAGTTTCATATAAAACGAAAATAGCTTTATCAAGAAACAGCGTTACCTTCCCAGGAGCATTTACTGGGCACCTGTGTGCCAGGCCCCTCTTTCAACTTAACACCAGCCTGGAAGGGATTATTCTCCCATTCTGCATATAGGGAAACTAACACCCTAAGAGGCCCAGGGCTCCAAAATAATGGACTTCAGACTCCGCAGGGCTGAAAACGGGCGACGCAGAGCCTCCGCAGGCAGTAGCTATTAATTGAAACCTTACATACTGTCAGGGCTGTGTGCCCCTCGGCAGACAGTTCCGGAAGACTCAGTACCCTGTGGGCACCACCGGGTCCCGGGGATCGTAGCTCCACCCCCTCCAACAGGGTGTGTTCTTGTTTACACCGTTTTGAGAGATAGGGCACACATGGCGACCTCCACCCTCCCGGGCCCTTATCGGAGGCCCCAAACATTATTTGGCCCTGAGCAAACATCACTTGGCCCTGGGCACTACTCGGTGTCGCGGGCTCGGACCAGCACTAAAGCTCCCGACCCTCGATGTGGGCGACAATGCGGCGCCGGTCAGCCTGGCTGGGGTCGCTGCACTGCACCAAGGCGCGGAGAAGGGAGCCGAGGGGCGGAGCGGCGCGTGCGCACAAGGGCGCCGCGGGAAGTTGGAAACCGGCAGGCGGCGTGACCAGGTGGCTGCCCCAAGGGGACAGCCGGGGCATGGGCCCAGCTGTAGGTTTGGCGCGGCGGCTGCGGACGGCGCTGCAGGAGGAGGAGTTGCGGTGAGGGCAGGGCCTGGGTGGGCGGGCCAGGGGTGGGGGTAGGGGGCGAGCGTCAAGGTCCACTCTGACCTTCTATCCCTAGATCTGTGGAGGAGTTGCTGCGCCGCGGTGCCGACCCCAATCTGGTACTCGAGGATGGCGCGGCGGCCATGCACCTGGCGGCCAGAGCCCAGCACCTACGGAGTCTGTGTTGCCTCGAGGCCCTGCTGCGCCGAGGCGGGGACCCCAACGCTCGGTGAGGCCGGGTGTGGGCTCAGGATGGGTCTTCCGTGAACGAGAGCTGTCTCCCGAGTACGAGGACCAGACCTGGCAGTCCTGAAGAGGGCGTCCAAGGATGCGGACTCAATCCCCGGGGGAGCGAAGCTTAGGGGATCTGGGGAGGGATCTTGAGGGTCCAAGGGCAGAGGCAGGGTACCAGACCCAGGGTAGGGTATGAGATTGCGCCGGGGTCAAAATGGGAATCAGTTTCAGATCCGGCGGTAGAAGCTCTAGAGTCAGAGAGCAGAGGTTTGGGTCCCAGCTCGAGGGCGCAGGTTCGAAGGGTGGCATCTCAGGCTGGAGGGCAGAGATGGAGGGCTGAGAGCCAGGGCTCCCGGACCCGGAGATGGAGATACTTCACTGACCCCTTCCTCCGCTCATGCCCTAGATCGGCCGAGGCACTGACACCGCTGCATGTGGCCGCTGCCTGGGGCTGTCGCCGGGGCCTGGAACTGCTGCTGAGCCAGGGAGCGGACCCCGCGCTCCGCGACCAGGTAGGGGGCCCCATCGCAGTCTGTAGCAAGGCAAACCCGGAGGGAAAGAGGAAGGAAAGGAGGAAGAGAGGGAGGGAAGGGGGCGCCCCCTACTGACCGCACCCCTGCAGGACGGATTCCTGCCTCTGGACCTGGCGGAGCAGCAGGGGCACCAGAACTGTGCCCGTCTGCTTCGGGAGCTGGAGGCTCGGACCAGGACCCCAACCCGGACCTGGAAAGGCTCCCGGAAGCCAGAACCCGAGCCAGAGCCTGGAGGTGAGTGGTATCTGGGCGGCTGGGAGTGGTTAGCCTCTGATATAACTTTGCAGATCTCTGCGTCTAATGCCCAGGGTTTCACCACCAGGGGCTCTGGTCAGTCTCTGCCTCTGCCTCGCTCCTTCCTCTTTGTGATCGCACCCTCCTGTTTCTGTCCGATCTGACGTTGATCTTTGTCTCTCACTTCCTCTTCCCCTCCTTTCTGACTTCCCTCTTACCCCCTGCTCCAGGCCCAGGCCCTTGTGAAAAGAGGCTGGATACCAGCCCCTCCGGTCCTCCTCATGTGATGCTGAACTCTACAACACTGGGCACAGGTGACGGCAAGGACGTGAGCCTGGAGGCTGGCCCTGGACCCCCCGGCCTGCTTGCCCACCCTGAGACTGCTGACACAGATGGTGGATTGGAGTCCCCCCTGGGGCGCTGGGACTGCAGCTCGGTGACCTCCTTTGTCACCGCTGTTGAGGCCTCAGGAGCTGAGGACCTAACTGGCCACACCTCCCCCTGGGCTGGTGTCCGACTCTCCCAGAGGGTGCCAAGGTCTTTGGGTACCCTACAGCTGGCGCATCAACCCCTCATGGAGGACAGGGAGGCAGAACTAAATGCCCATCTGCAGGCCCTGACTCTGACCTTGCCAGATGATTCCCCCTCCCCCAAGTTCTTCCCAGACAGGAGCCCAACCCATAGTCCCCCTAGGGAACTGCTGCCTGGACCTTCTGACACCCACATCACAAGAGAGGACCAGCTATCCCCCGACGGTGATTTGGCTGCCCTCTGGCTGACAGAGGATGAGGCGAGCGCCACAGTGGGCAGGGACCCCAGCCCCTCTGATCAGTGTCCACCGGACCCTACCATGTCTGACCTGGAGCTGCTGCAAGGGCTCCGGGCGCTTGGCAAGAGCCCGGGTCCCATCACATCCTTCACCCGGCCACGCTACCTCCGACGGCTGAAAGAAGCCCAGGCTGCTCCTAGTGAGTATCCAGAGTTCAAGGAGTCTCCGGGAATCTTCCAAGATCCCTTGGCTCTGAGTGCAACCTACTTCTCCCTTCATCTCTGGGAACCACTCTTTCCTTTGTCTTTCTTGACCCAGTTTCCCTTCCCAGGCCCAGACTTTTCAGGGCACAGCCCAGAGCTGGCCGAAGCCCTGCGGACAGGCCGTATCCCAGATGCCCAAGCCGATGAAGATGCACTTGCCCAGCAGTTCGAGCGGCCAGACCCCACCAGACGGTGGCGGGAGGGAGTCGTGAAGTCCAGCTTCACATATCTGCTGCTGGACCCCAGGTACTTGGAGCAGAAATGACTCAGAAGTGGGAGCTGGAACATTCTGAGATTGGTTCTTACCTGCTCTGTGTCTTTTCTTTTTTTTTAATTTATTTTTGGCTACACTGGGTCTTCTTTGCTGCAGGCGGGCTCTCTCTAGTTGTGGCAAGCCAGGGCTACTCTCCATTGCGGCGCGCAGGCTTCTCGTGGCAGTGGGTGCTCTTCTTGTAGAGCACAGGCTCTAGGCACAAGGGCTTCAGTAGTTGGAGCATGCGGGCTCAACAGTTGGGGCCGTGTGGGCTCTAGGGCATGCGACTTCAGTAGTTGGGGCACACAAGCTCAGTAATTGTGGCCCACAGGCCCTAGAGCTTGTAGGCTTCAGTAGCTGTGGTCCCCAGGATTAGTTGCTCCGCAGCATGTGGAATCTTCCCAGACCAGGAATCAAACCTGTGTCCATGTCCCCTGCACCGGCAGGTAGATGCTTATCCGCTGTATTACCAGGGAAGTCCTGCTGTGTGTCTTTAGGAAGGGAACTGGCCCTCTCTGGTCATCAGCTTCTTATCAGTAAAAGGCAATTGGATCCACGTCAAGCTGCTGAGTGTCCTTGGGGATCAGCTACCCACCCTGCCTTTTATAAAAGGGGTCACTGGACATGGGTTCAGTTTGCTCTGTGTCATTAAGGACTATCTCTGGGGCAACTCTCGTCACTTTTCCCTCTCTGAGCCATCTACTTCATCTAGGAAGACTCAGGACCTGCCAGCCCGAGCCTTCTCAATGACTCTGGCTGAATGCCTTCGGATTTTTGTCCAGGCCATCTTCTACGTGGGCAAGGGAACACGGGCCCGGCCAGATGTTCACCTCTGGGAGGCCCTTAGCCACCGAAGACGGCCAGGAAAACAGGTATGAGGATGAGTAGCAGGTTTGTGGCAGGGGTGGGCCAGCTAAGGGCAGGTAGAGGGAATTGTGGGGCAAACCTCTGACCCTGCCCTGGCTGCCTCCAGGCCTGTCCCAAGGTACGCCGGATCTTGGACATCTGGGCCACTGGTCGTGGCATTGTTTCCCTGCATTGCTTCCAGCATGTGGTCCCTGCAGAGGCTTACACTCGAGAAGCGTGTCTTGTGGATGCTCTAGGTAGGTGCCTGGCTTGTGGGGTAGGGGTGGGGTCACAGGAAGGGCACTTGATCTACTGATTCCCTGACCCCTTCCCCATCACAGCTGTCCATTCAGCTAATGAGCAATTATTGAGCACCAACTATGTACCAGCATGTGCACATATTTTACTCCATTGGTTTATCCCTGCTTGAGGGCAGTACCCAGTGGGTTCCCTGGCACAAACTTCTGCCAGCAGTTCCAGGAGGCTGCCTTCATGACCTTATTCCTAATCTCCCCAGGAATCCAGATGCTGACTAACCAGAAGCAAGGACACTGCTATGGAGTGGTGGCTGACTGGTCCCCGACCCGGCGCCGCCGCCTGGGGGTACATCTGCTGCATCGTGCCCTCCTTGTCTTTCTGGCTGAGGGTGAGCGAGAGCTACGGCCCCAGGACATCTAGGCTTGTGCCTGAGCACTAGGGAATTGGCCATGTAACCTAAGTAGAGATCAAGGTGTTTGAATGTTTCAGCTGCCCCTGCATTGAGAGCAGCCCCCCATCCCCACCCCCCATCTCCAGCTCCAGAAGGCTGGTAAGGGAGCAGCAAGACAGATCTCCTCCTTGGGGTAAGGGAGGACTTTATTACAGATGGAACTGCTGGATAGATAGTGAGCTCCCTGTCATGGGAGGAGAATAAGGGGATGTGGGAAAAGAACAAGTAGACCAGAAGGTTCTTTGGAACATGGTGCTTTGAAACATGTCAGTGCTTTGGCAGTTTAGTCCTATCTGGGCAAACAAGTGACCATTTTTATCTCCCTGATATAGAGGACCCACGGTGTAGGTTGTGCTAGGGGTTCCTGAGCTATATGCAGGAAATCTGCCCAGCTCAAGAGTCAAGTGTTGCTGCTTCCCAGTTGTGGGACCTCGGACCAGTAATTTCTCTGTCTGAGCCTCAATTTCCTAAGTTGTACACAATGAAGAAAGTGCAAAATTCTACCTCAGGGGGTCATTGAGGGAATCAGATTAAACCGTCATGGGGTAAAGTGTTTGGCTCTGAGTCCTACTGACCCAGAGATGACCTTGCAGCCCAGGTGGAAAGTTTCTGCTGGAACGGGGTTGCGGGGGCATGCAGGATGTTCCTGAGGGGTGTGTTGTGTGTTGAGGGGTGGGTAGAGCTGGAGATTCATTGGAAGGACTGATGCTGAAGCTGAAACTCCAATACTTTGGCCACCTGATGCGAAGAACTGACTCATTGGAAAAGACCCTGATAATGGGAAAGATTGAAGGCAGGAGAAGGGAACGACAGAGGATGAGATGGTTGGATGGCATCACCGACTCTATGGACGTGAGTTTGAGCAAGATCCGGGAGTTGGTGATGGACAGGGAAGCCTGGCATGCTGCAGTCCATGGGGTCACAAAGAGTCGGACACGACTGAGTGACTGAACTGAACTGAACTGAGAGCTGGAGAAGTCGTCACAGTGTTGGTGTGAGACACCAGCCCTCCTTGGGATCGCTGTGTGACTGGAACCTCTGTGTTGCTTCTCTGAATCTGTGTCTTCAGCTATAAAATGAGATTAACCTCGACTTTACACAAAGAGCTTCAGTAAATGCCAAGCTACTATCCTAGGGAGGTATTGGCCGGGTCATTTAAATTTTTCAGAAGTGATCCACTGCCTCATTGGGTTCATCACCTGCCTGTCATTGTGGCTCTGCCAACCAGGCCCTGCAGGGGGGCGGGGTAAGCGTCCATCTGCCTCCTGGCCTCCACTGCTGAGCCCATGGCTACTCTGGCTGTTGTAATAATTAAGACTACCTGCCTCTGGCTTGAGCCTGGGCTCTACTCTTTCAACTGAGCTGATGACATCTCTCTCTCTGAGTGCCCCTTTAAAACAGCATGTCATGTCCCAAGAATACACAGAAAGAATCCAAAGACATCCCTCCCCACCATCCCCCCAAAAAAGTTCCAAAAGAGATGGAATTTGTCTAACACAGTGTATCCCGACCTTGGCCCTACTGATTTTGAGGCCAAGTTGCTCCTTGCACTGGGGGATGTCCTGTGTTCTGTAGGGTGTCAGGCAGCATTTCTGGGATTAACACACAAGATGCCAGGAACATCTCCCCCCAAGTTGTGGTCATCAAAAATGTCTCCAGAATTTACCAACTGACAACAGTGTCCCTGTGAAGACCCCCAGTTTAAGCTAAAGGTGGGCTTGCAAACCAGGGGGGAAAGGATCAAAGGTGCAGCAACTGAGGTGACAAATCTCTCCTCCCACCACCCACACAAATGACATGGTAAGCCTAGATATACATACATTATTAGAATAAAATATAGGGACTTCCCTGGTGGTCCAGTGGCTAAGACTGCACCCTCCCAATGCAGGGGGCCTGGGTTCCATCCCTGGTCAAGGAACTAGATTCCCACATGCCTCAACTAAGACCCAGTGCAGCCAAATAAATAAATAAATAAATATATATATATATTTTTTTTTTAAGAATAAAATATAGATGGCCATGGAGCAGAGAAATCCAGAGAAATCTGGATTCAAAAAATAGATTCAAAATAAAAATCGTCTTTGTGACAAAAGGAACCCAAAACCAAGTTATAAGATGAAATGGGACAGTAAAGAGGTACTAACTTGCTGTATGGTGTGAGGTAAAGAGGATTCAATGAATCCATGGGTATCAGGCACTCAGTATAGGGCTTTGCATACAGCTGACACTCCATTATGGCTACACTATTCAGATGCAATGGCCACTGAGCCTTATCTCAACTTTAGCATCAACCTCAGTTGGTTCTCCTCCTCTCCAGGGACTGTCTTCTGCTCCGGGAATGCTGCCCAAGCAGGCCCTGTGTTTTGAGAAGGGAGGTGAACTCGGAAAGCAAGCCTGGACCACCTACACCCTCAAGTCTTTGTGGGTCAGCCCTGAAGGGGAGGTACTTGAGTCAATTCAGTCTACACTTGGGGAAACTGAGGCTCAGGGTGGCCCTATGCTGTGGTCACCCAACACAAGTCTGGAGGCTCAGATTGTCACTTCTTTTTATTGAGTTACAATAAGAGATGTGCAGGTTCGGTGGCTCCAGCCCCCTCCCAAGCCCTCCCTACTTGGGCAACAATAGCTCCCAGCGCCAAGGAATGGGGGATCAGGGGTCTCGGGCATTGTGGCGGGGGTCCCGAGAGTCCCCGTGGGGCTCGTGGGTCCTAGGATCAAGCACGGCGGACACGGAAGACAGCGGGGTGGCGGCCTGCCTCGGCCCTGGCATTGTGGGGGAGGGGGCTTCTGTACAAGGTCACCCTCCGCGGGGGTCACTGCTGCGGCCCCGAAACACCGATGGGCCCCACAGGACTAGCAGAATCCAAGTGTGTCCACTTGGCTCCCACGAATGCCGCATCGTCCGGCCCAGCCGGCCAGGGGGCGTCTCCCTGACCTGACCCCGCCCACTGGAGCGAATGGCCCGCCCACCTGGTCCGTGCTGCAGGACCCAAGCCGGTTCAGGACTCTTCCTCCCGTTCTTCGGCTCACTAAGAGATACCCGGCCAGCTCAGTGGCTACTTCTTTTCCTCTGGGGGCGCAGGCAGGGGCTCGGGCAGGGCCTTGGGCGAGGGCTCGGGCTCCCAGAGCAGGAATTCGTGGAGCAGCGTGTTGACGGTCTCCGGACACTCCAGCATCACCATGTGACTGCCTTCATCGATGAGCTTCAGGAAGGCCAGGAGCAGGATCTGCAGAGGAGGCGGGCTCAGAGTGGCTAGAGCCAGGACCCGGGAGCTCAGGGCCGCTCAACCCCTATCTATGTATGGCCTGCAGCATCAGGAAGTCCTTCTTGCAATCTACCCTATATTCCTTCTTTTCCATATAAGGGGGAGCTAGAGGATGGCCTGTCACCCTCCATGCGTTTTAAGTCGCTTCAGTCCTATCTGACTCTCTGCTACTCTATGGGCTATAGCCCACCAGGCTCCTCTGTTCATGGGATTCTCCAAGCAAGAATACTGGAACAGGTTGCCATACCGTCCTCCAGGGGATCTTCCTGACCCAGGGATCGAACTGGTGTCTCTTAAGTCTCCTGGCAGGCAAGTTCTTTACCACAAGCGCCGCCTATGAACCTTGGCCTGTCACCCTGCTGGGGCCTAATTCAGTATTCATTCATTTTGCCTTTCTTAAGTGCCTACAATATGTCCAGAGCAGGATTTTTCAACTTGGGCACTCATGGCATTTGGGGCGGGATCATTCTCTGAGATGGGGACTATAGGATGTTGAACAGCATCCCTAGCTTCAATCCACTAGATGCCAGCTGTAGCATCCCACTCCCCCACCAGTGTGACAAAAATCTCTCCAGGGAATTCCCTGGTGGTCCAGTGGGTAGGACTCTGCATTCTCACTACTGAGGGCTCAGGTTCAATCCCTGGTTGGGGAACTAATATCCCACAAGTTGCATGGCATGGTCAAAAATAAAATAATAATAAAATTAAAATAAAACCAGACATTGCCAAATATCTCTAGGGAGCAAAGTCATCTCAGTGGGAACTCACTGAGAGTGACAGACGGACAGTCTCTCATGCTAAGGTCAGGTTTCTCAATCTCCACAGGATAGACACTTGGCATTGGGTCATTTTCTGCAGTGGGGCTGTCTTGCTCCCTATAGGTAACTGAAGAGCATCCCTGGCCTCCACCCACCAGGTTCCAGAAGCACCTCCCTTGCCCACGGTCATGACATGTCTGCAGACATTTTCAAGTGTCCCCTGTGGGGCAGAATCTTCCCTGGTTAAGAACCGATGGTACAGAGCTATTCTAAGCACTAAGGATCCTAAGACCCTTTCTGGGGAATCTGATCTAAAGACTCCCACTCACTCTCTTGCAGGATTATGTTGCCCATCACAAATCCCAGCTATGAAGAGTGCCTTTTTTTTCTTTTGGGCCACACCACATGGCATGTGGGATTCTAGTTCCCCAACGAAGGATCGAACCCATGCCCCCTGCAGTGGAAGTGTGAAGTGCTAACCACTGGACCGCCAGGGAGGTCTGGTGAAGGGTGCCTTTTAGCAGGCAGAGGGGACAGCACATAATCCAAACTCCTGTCCCAGGCAGCCCCACTTTCTGGACTCCACCTTTGACCCTCAATCTAAGCTCTGATGGCCCTGGGGCTGGAGCACAGAGCAGAGTCCCCCTGCGCTGTGCAGGGGGGATTTGAGGGGTGTGGTGACTGGGGTGCCATACCTCAGCCATGCGCTGGTCTTCCTCCACTGGCACAAACTTGTCGTGCATGCCATGGACAAGCAAAACCGGCACGGTGAGCTCAGCGTGGTAGACCTCGTCGCCCTCGGGCCAGTACTGGCCGCTCATCATGGCCCGAAGCACAAAGGAAGACACGTTGAACGCGTTGCCCTCCTTCAGCAGCTGCTTTTCTTTGGCCCCTTGGCGGGCAAAGCCAGCCCTGGGGGTGGGGGGTGGGTGGGGAGCACCGCTGGAGCCCTCAGGCCATCTCAGCCACCAGCGGTGCTCCGCATGCCAGCCCCAGCCATGTAGCCTCCCCTCCCATCCAGCTTGGGGAGATGTTGGGGCAGGGCCGGGTCACTCACTTGAGGAAGCTCCAGGCCAGGCAGGGCGACAAACAGTGCAGGACGCACGTGGGCATGTTGAAGACAGAGCAGAGGCTGGGCTCCAGGGCCGTGGGCCCGCCGCCGTTGATCATGATCACCTTGTGCACCAGGTCTGGGTACTCGTGCGCCAGGAACGTGCAGAAGGAGACGCTGCCCCACAGGCAGATGGGGGGGAGGGTCGAAAGGCAGCGGTCAGCAGGATACAAGCAGCGAGAGGGTGAATGCCCTCCCCTCACCCAGAGGCAGGTCCTTGATGGCCAAGATTCTTCCCGTGGGGTGCATGAGCACCAAATGGGGGTGAGGGAAGGGAGGGGCAACCCAAATGCCCTGAAATTGTGCGACTGTGTGTGTGTGTGTGTGTGTTGAAGGTGGATTTTTTTTTCTTTTGGAGAAAGGATCCAAATACAGAACTTTTATCAGATCCTCAAAGTCATCATAACCCCCAAAGAGGTGAGAATTACTTATTGTCAAGTGTTGGGAAAGCTATTTGATTAAACAAAACCTTTGGCTTCTCAGAGAATGTCACTGTTTCCAGTGTATCCCTTCCCTTTAAATCTGCCTGCAATGCAGGAGACCCCGGTTTAATTCCTGGGTTGGAAAGATCTGCTGGAGAAGGATAGGCTACCCACTCCAGTACTCTTGGGCTTCCCTTGTGGCTCAGCTGGTAAAGAATCCTCCTGCAATGCGGGAGACCTGGGTTCGATCCCTGAGTTGGGAAGATCCCCTGGAGAAGGGAAAGGCTACCCACTCCAGTATTCTGGCCTGGAGAATTCCATGGACTATATAGTCCATGGGGTCACTAAGTGTCGGACACAGTTGAACAACTTTCATTTTCACTTCACCTTCCCTTTAAGGATCTTCTCTTATTGGCCTCTGGGTTTGTCTCATCTGCCTGCTTTATGCAAGGTGGAAGGGTGCAGGTACCTCTCATTACCCTGAAAGCAGGGTTTAGGCAAATGACGGCCTGAGGGCTAGCTGCTTGTTTCTGTTGTTAAACTTCACTTTAAAATTCTGTAAATGTGTACAATAGCTTATAAATAAAGATTTACTGGAACAAAGCCACACCCAAACAATTGTAAATTTGTTTACAATTATGTCTGCTTTCCTCCTTCTAGAGTGGTAGGCTTGTGAAGTTTCAACAAAGACCAACCATAAGGCCTGCAAACCTATTTACTCTTTGGCCCTTTGAGAAAAAGTTCGCCGACTCCTGCTAAAAAGAGGAACAGGATACAAGCAGAAGTCAAAATGGACTTGACTGTGCCAGTGACTCACTGTGTGTCCTCGGGCAAACTCCTTAACCCCTCTGACATATCATCTCCACATCTGTGACACAGAAACTGTGCTGACCTCATAGGATTGTTATGGGGTCACAGGGGTTTCCACACATGGGTGCGCATTTAATGGAGGAGTCATTATTGTAAGCATCTGCTTTGGGGTATGTTTTCATATGAACAAATAGGAGCTATGCTACTGGCCTTCCTTTCTTTTATGTAACATTTCTTTTTCTTGTCTAATTGCATGCACTACAACCGCGAAAACAATGGCTCTCAACCTGGCTGGCTGATCAGACCCTGCCTTTCATCCTAGGTGAAGGACAGAATGGTACCACTTGGCAGTGATCAGACACCAAGACCCAGAGCCTTCCATGGTGTGGGCTCTCATCTAAATGCCCAGGTGGTATTATCTATCACCCCTTTAAGGGAGAGTACATGCATATTAAGTCACTTCAGTCATGTCCGATTCGATTCTTTGCACCTCTATGGACTGTAGCCCTCCAGGCTACTCTGTCTGGGAGGATTCTCCAGGCAAGAATACTGGAGTGGGTTGCCATGCCCTCATCCAGGGGATCTTCCCAAGCCAGGGATTGAACCTGAGTCTCTCCTGCATTGGCAGCCAGGGTTCTTTACCACTAATGCCACCTGGGAAGCCCTTAAGGGAGAGTGAATTAAAGTAAACTGTACCCTTGTAAACAAAAGTTATGAGATTCCAATTAGTCTTTGCTTAGAGCCCTTTGGGTCTCCAGAGCAATTCTTGAATTTAATAGAAGACAGTGGTTTTCAGCTAGGGGTGATTCTGCCCAGCAGAGGACCTTGGCACTATCTACAGGCATTTTTGATTGCCACAGTCATCACTAGACCATCGTGCTAGTTCAGGGATGGAGACACTGCTTTAAAACAACGTGAAACAACAGTATTTGTGGCAGGAGTCCATGTGTTGTAGATGTTAGTGGGATTTTTCAAAAAGGGAAATCAATATTTTGCGAGTGGGTGTGGTTCCTACCAGTCCCCACCCCTCACCCTCATCCCCACCGCAGCATTGGCTCACCCATAGGAATGCCCAATGAGCACGTTGCGCTTCTTGGCATAGCGCTTGAAGATTGCACGCATGTCCTCCGCCAGTGCATAGAAGGTGTAGGCGGCGGCCACTTGGGGCGCTGAGCTGGCCCCGTGGCCGGCCAGGTCAGGCGCCACCACCTCGTAGCCCAGACGCACAAAGAAGTCCAGCTGTTCCTTCCAGATGGCCAGGGAACCGCCGACACCGTGGATGAAAAAGAGCACCACGTCAGCCTGGGCGCCCTTACAGCTGGTGATGCGCTTCTCACAGTCAATGTGGATGGTCCGCTTGGGGCGTCGGGCTCGCCGCCGCCGGCCACCACTGCCGCTCCCAGCACTGCCTGGGACCGAGCGGCCATCGCTGCCCGCTGGGTCCGCCAGCTCTACCTCAAGGGCGGCTGGTGGCTCCCCGGAGCCATTCTGCCCGTGCAGGAGGTCAGCTCGTGGTGCCCGGCCCAGGTTCTCCACCAGTAACCGCCCATTGCGGTACACGGTGATTCTGCGCTGGCAGCGGACCAAGCCGGACTGGTCCCCCTGGGCGGCGTCCGACAGTGGCGGAGGTGGGGTCGGGGCCGGAGCGGGTCCCGCATGCTTTACCCGCAGCACACGGCCAGGTTTGACCTCCACAAATGTGTAGCCATCGCTGGACTCCACGCTCTCCAGTGGCCCTACTGCATTGGGTGGCGCGCCCAGCAGGCAGCAAAAGATCCCATCGGTCACGCCGGTCAGCATGGTGTGTCCTGTGAGTGGGGGTGACAGCCAGGTCAGAGGCTGTCTGAATAGGAAGCCCTTCATGCCCACACTACCCACTCTCTATACCTGGGGTGGGTGAGCTGCACTGGGAGGCCCTGTCTAGGCCCCAGTTTAGGGGTGGTCAGAACCAGGCACGGACTGAGATGTTTTGTCTGTTCAGTGCCTGTGTGGTGGTCAGCCAGCCCCGTGGGTCAGCCTAGTCTACCTCAAAGAGAAGGCTGTGGCTATGGCTGACAACAAGAGGCATCCATGGGGAAGGTGGTAGAATTGGGGGTTGGGGGGCTTCCTGGAGAAAGGGATATTGTGGCAAATGTGACCCATCCCTGAGGACCCTCCAGCTCAGGTTTATAACTTATGCCTTCCTAAATCCGTTCATTCATTTGTCCATTCATTCACTCATGCACTCTTTTGTTAACTCACTTTCACTAAACCAGCATAACTTGAAGGCTCCAAAGATACCTTAAAAATATGCAGATCCCAACAATGAGCCCCCATCCCAGACCTCTAAACGTGGTTTCTTAAAGTTAAGTCCCTGGGAGAGGAGTTTCAGGACTGAGCTCCAGAAGGCCTTACCCAGCTCCCTAAGATCATGGGTGCAATGGGTCTGTTTCACAGACCAACAAGCTGAGGCCCAGACACTCTGGAAAGAAGCTGCTATGTCCCCACTGGTCAGTACCCTGGATTCTAGGGAATGTGATACACAGCCTCCAGTGGTGGAGGTGAGGATGGAGCCCTGGCTGGGGGCCTCCAGGCCTCCATTCCCGCTCCCTGGGCCACCCCCCGCCCCGCCGTGGCCATGGCAACTGCAGGCAGTTACATAACTCGAGGGGGATACCCGTGCAGCGCACCCCCATTGTTTAGGCCCTGATGATGGGACCAACCCTTCCCCGTCCCCATCCTGGGCTCCGCGGGGATAATGAACGCCGAAATTCCAGCCTGCGGTAGCCCATACTTGCTGGTGGAGGGGGAACAGGCCGCACCCCCCGCCTCCGGCGGGGTTCCAACCCGGAATTGCGAAGGGGGGCGCAAATGCGCCATGCCAGCCCCCTTCCACAGAGCCAGGCCCTCATCTCCTGGGTGCCCGTCAGCCCTGTGGCGGGATCGAGGCCACTGGGGCACCGCGGCTTTCTAAGAGCCCGAGGGCGGGCTTTGTGGACACCCCCTCCAAAGTGAAAGATCTAGGGGCCTCAATGTCCCTTTCCCACGGTCCTCTCCCTGCTCACCTCATCGAGGGCCCTGGGACCCGGGGCAGGGCAGAGGGGTCCCGGGCAGAGAAGCCAGCGTCCGCCTGCAGGCGCCGTTTACATGGTGGCGCGGGGTCTGCCCGGGCACGTCTAAGCGGGCTGGCACGGGCCCGGGGCGGTCAGCACGGGGACATCCCGCTACCTCCGAGCAAGCCGGCCCTTTAAGTGTCTCCCCGGGCGGGACCGTGAGCCGACTGACTGGCGTCTCGGCCAATCGCAGCTGCGTAGTGACCTGGCCTAGTTAGACTGCCAATCAGACTCGGAAGCTCCGGGATTAGGGCGGGCTCTTGGGGCAACGGCCCCGCCCAGCTCAGGGGTTTACGGAGGTGGAAGGAGAGATTGGGCCTGGTCCAAAGCCGAGAAGGGGTCGGAAACTGAGGACTTCCGGGCCCCTGGGAGGTAGCAACCGGAGCCCTCCTCGCTGCAAAGAGGATTTCCTCGGCTAGCCTCAGCCTCCGTACTGGCCTGTCTCCTCTACACGTCGCCCCAATGCCCCTTTCTCTAAGCTCACCTTTTCTTTCTACAATATCGCAGATCTTTGCCATTTGCAAAGGAAATTGCAAAAGGCGAGGAAACAGGCTCATAAAGGGCACAAGGTCACAAAGTAAGCTGGAGGAGCACAGATGGGACTTGGGACTATGTGACTCCAAGTCCTGCAAATAGTTGTTCTTTAAACCATTAAACAGGTATCTTGGAGCTATTAGGAATTAGTTTCACAGATAGGCCATTTTAACTGTTAGTCAATTTAACTGGTGACTCTGGTCCCAGCTGGAGCCAGAGAGCCCACAATTCAAATTCAGCTTCTGCCGTTTGCTGATATATGACCTTGGGCAAGTCCCTTCCCTGAGACTCCATTTATTTCTTTATGAAATTAATTCCCTCTCCCGCATGTGTTAAAACTCTTAGCGAGGAAAGTGCTCCATATGTTATTGACATTATTATTGTACTGCTGTCGTATTGTAGTGGTTTGCTAAATGATGGTGGAGGTAGGATGGGCTTCAGATGACAAGGGGTTAACCATCCCTTGCCCACTCCTATCCCCTGGAATTTGCTGCCGGAGCTGGATTAGGTCCAGCCACCCACTCTTGCCCACTCAGGGTGCTCCTGGGAGACTACAGTTTTATTCATGCAGAAAAAAAATTCCCCGCCCCCTCCCCAAGGTGGGTGATGCTGCGGGGCGGGGGCGGGTTGGACCAGAGGGAGGGACTGGAGTCGGGGAAAGGAGAGTATCTGAAGAGGATTTTTAAAAGATGAACAGGAGAGCACCAAGCAAAGGAGGGAGGGTGTGTGTGTATGTCGAAGGCAGGCTTCAAATGCCTGTCAAATATTTTCCCTGGGGCAATAAGGCGCCATAGAGGGTACGTAAGAAGGGAAAGAGCTCAGGTACGAGTATTAGAAAAATAGAGACTGAACGGGGACACCACCAAGGGCAAGCCTGCAATCCTTGAGTTCTGCAGATTGAGAAACTGAATGACCACCCCAAGGACATCCAGCCAACTCCATCTCAGACCTCCTGGGCTCCCCGCCAAGGGGCGGAGACTTGGCTGAGGCGAAAGGAAAGCTGCCAGCCAGCTGTGCGCCATCTGCCTTGCTCCCTCTGGGGGTGGGAGATTGAACCAGCCGTTTCCTGAGGCTGCCACCAGCTGCGCCACCGTCGCCCCCGGGCACCCTCTGCAGGTCTACCAGAGAAGAAACTACAACTCCCAGCAGACCCAGGGAAATAATGTTTTGTAGGCAAGCGCATGCGGAGAAGGCGCCGTTCGCCTGCCGCCTGCTGGTCCAGAAGAAGAACTACACTCTCCTGAGGGCAAGGACGCTCACGCCAGAGGTGCGTTGCGTCTACGTAGAACTACAACAATGCCCAGGGAAATGTGGGCTCCGCTGTAGAAGAAACTACATTTCCCAGAAGCCCTCGTTCCGCAGCTGCGGAGCCTATAGGCTGCGGAATAGCTGGAAACTGACGGCGTGCTGCGGCTGAACATGGCTTTCTCGGTCGGATCGGTCGGTTGCCTGTTGGGCCCCGTCAGTAGGTCAGCGGGGCTGCTGGGTGGCAGGTGAGTCTTCATGGGGACAGCTTCTCAAATCTGGGAGTAAGAGCGGCGTCGAGGGCTGCCTCCAGGTATTTACCAGTCGCATGACCTTCCAGTGCCCTGCGAACTCCTCGAGTACCTTTTCCTTTCAGGCTCCCTCCCGGCTTTGAGCTCCACGCGGAAGTCACACAGCGCCCCCTCTGACCTTTCTCTCCGTCTCTCTGCTCCCGCAGGTGGCTCCAGGGTTCCCGGGCCTGGCTGGGGCTCCCCGACACCCGGAGACTCCCCGTCATTCAGCAGACCAGGGGCAGGACGCGCGGGAACGAGTATCAGCCAAGCAACATCAAACGCAAGAATAAGCATGGTTGGATCCGGCGCTTGAGCACGCCAAACGGCGTCCAGGTCATTCTTCGCCGCATGCACAAGGGTCGAAAATCATTGAGCCATTGAGGAGTGCGACGTGGCGGCTGGATCTCCCCATTAAAGCATTTCCCTCGCTTAGTCTGCGGCTGTTTTTGTGGAGAGTTGGGGAGCAAAGAGTCGGACACGACTAAGCGACTGAACTGAACTGGGGAGCAGGGACTACTGGGACGGACATGAATCCTTCTCTAGGTTTCTCGAAGAGGGAATGGGAAGTCAGACCTTGCCAGAGTGCCTTTTTACGCTCTTGAATTAGGAAGACTTTGGAGCAATAGTCCACAGATGGTACAGCGAACACTTTTGTAACCCCGTACATAGCTGTATTCACAATTCGTCCTGCCCTCTCCTGTGAGGCAGATCTAAATATTTCAGAATGCACCTCTCCAAAATAAGGTTCCATTAACACATATTAACAAAACTTTTCTCAGCTTAAAAAAGTCAACAATTCCTTTATGTTGTTAAAAGTCTAATAAATGTTCAAATTTTCACTTGTCTTATAAAATGTCATAATTCCCACAAGTTCTAGGAAGGCTTGTGAGCGGTGGAAGGGGTTTGAACTCTCCACATGCCCCTTGGGTATGGGCACTTTGATCTGGAGCAAGACCTTAGCCCTCTGAGGTTCTTTTGGTTCCTGTAAAAAGGGACTTCTCCGGTAGTCCAAGTGGTTAAGATTCTTAACTTTCCCAACTGCACGGGGGCAGGTTCAATCCTGTATGCTGGGTGGCGTGGCCAAAAATAAAGTAGATTCATCCTTAAAATGAGATGCTCATTTCTTCTTTGCTATGTTGTTGTTGGTGGTTTAGTTGTTAAGTCGAGTCAGACTCTTTGCAACCCCATGGACTATAGCCTGCCAGGCTTCTCTGTCCATGGGATTTTCCAGGCAAGTATACTGGAGTGGGTTGTCATTTCCTTCTCCGTGTTGTTGGGGTAATAATATTCTGTAACTTACTGAGTATTTCCTCAAAAAGTCCTTGTATCCAGGCTGTAGGCTGGGGGTGGGGTTTGTGGGGCTTCTTCATACCCAGGCAATTTGGACTCAGTTCACCATGGAGTCAGGGCTGGGAGGATGATCGTGAGGATTGTAGAAGCCCAGAGGAGGCACTGGACCTTGCCTTGGGAAGAAGGCAGTAAGACAAGGCTTCTTCGAGAAGGTGGTCCAAAAGGAGAGATTGGACGAGTCAGGATAAAAGGTGGACGAAGGAGGCCGAAGAGTCCCAGAATTTTGGGGCAAGGAGGCGGGACTGGATCTTTGGGCTACTGGGGAGCCATGGGAAGTGTTTCAGAGATAGTCTATTCCGTCAGTTCAAAGATAGTCAAACGACTAGTGGGGAAGTTTCAGTTCAGTTCAGTTCAGTCACTCAGTCGTGTCCGACTCCTTGCGACCCCATGAATCGCAGCACACCAGGCCTCCCTGTCCATCACCAACTCCCGGAGTTCACCCAGACTCACATCCATCGAGTCAGTGATGCCATCCAGCCATCTCATCCTCTGTCGTCCCCTTCTCCTCCTGCCCCCAATCCCTCCCAGCATCAGAGTCTTTTCCAATGAGTCAACTCTTCGCATGAGGTGGCCAAAGTACTGGAGTTTCAGCTTTAGCATCATTCCTTCCAAAGAAATCCCAGGGCTGATCTCTTTCAGAATGGACTGGTTGGATCTCCTTGCAGTCCAAGGGACTCTCAAGAGTCTTCTCCAACACCACAGTTCAAAGGCATCAATTCTTGAGTGCTCAGCCTTCTTCACAGTCCACTCTCACATCCATACATGACCACAAGAAAAACCATAGCCTTGACTAGACGAACCTTTGTTGGCAAAGTAATGTCTCTGCTTTTGAATATGCTATCTAGGTTGGTCGTAACTTTCCTTCCAAGGAGTAAGTGTCTTTTAATTTCATGGCTGCAGTCACCATCTGCAGTGATTTTCGAGCCCCCAAAAATAAAGTCTGACACTGTTTCCCCATCTATTTCCCATGAAGTGATGGGACTGGATGCCATGATCTTCGTTTTCTGAATGTTGAGCTTTAAGCCAACTTTTTCACTCTCCACTTTCACTTTCATCAAGAGGCTTTTTAGTTCCTCTTCACTTTCTGCCATAAGGGTGGTGTCATCTGCATATCTGAGATTGTTGATATTTCTCCCGGCAATCTTGATTCCAGCTTGTGTTTCTTTCAGTCCAGTGTTTCTCATGATGTACTCTGCATAGAAGTTAAATAAGCAGGGTAACAATATACAGCCTTGACATCCTCCTTTTCCTATTTGGAACCGGTCTATTGTTCCATGTCCAGTTCTGACTGTTGCTTCCTGACCTGCATACAAATTTCTCAAGAGGCAGATCAGGTGGTCTGGTATTCCCATCTCTTTCAGAATTCTCCACAGTTTATTGTGATCCACACAGTCAAAGGCTTTGGCATAGTCAATAAAGCAGAAATAGATGTTTTTCTGGAACTCTCTTGCTTTTTCCATGATCCAGCGGATGTTGGCAACTTGATCTCTGGTTCCTCTGCCTTTTCTAAAACCAGCTTGAACATCAGGAAGTTCACAGTTCATATTGCTGAAGCCTGGCTTGGAGAATTTTGAGCATTACTTTACTAGCGTGTGAGATGAGTGCAATTGTGCGGTAGTTTGAGCATTCTTTGGCATTGCCTTTCTTTGGGATTGGAATGAAAACTGACCTTTTCCAGTCCTGTGGCCACTGCTGAGTTTTCCAAATTTGCTGGCATATTGAGTGCAGCACTTTCACAGCATCATCTTTCAGGATTTGGAATAGCTCAACTGGAATTCTATCACCTCCACTAGCTTTGTTCATAGTGATGCTTTCTAAGGCCCACTTGACTTCACATTCCAGTTTAGATATGCTGAAACCTAAAAGGTTGGAACCCTGGGGAAGAGGCTGGGAGTGTTAAGGCGGGTGCCCATCCTTCCAGGGCTGCTGTAAGAACCCCATGAACCACCATATGAAAAAGCGTAGCAAATGTTAGAGAGCGGCGGGACCTCCAGGTATTGCGGACTACAAATCCCAAGGGGCTTTGGGGACCCGGCCTCCACCCATTTCCGATTTCACCGCTCTCAGCTTGCGAGTCTCGGGCGGGGTTTTGCTCTCTCAACGTAACTTGACCACGAAGGAGGAGGCGTGACGACCAATGGGCGAGTGGTATGGCCGGATCTGGCCAATGGGGGGGGCGCAAAGGCCGCGTAACTTGGAGGCGGAGCCAGAGGGCAGACCAATGATGGAAGGGCGGTCGCACCATCAGCTTAGGCTGCGCAGTGGCTGGAAGTTACTGTGCGGCGGCGGCTAAGAAGGCGGCTGTGGTGGCGGTGGCGGCGGCTGAGGCGGTGGCTGAGGCGGTGACGGAGGAAACAGAAGATGGTGAGAGTGGCCGGCAGGGCCGTATTCCCCCTCCGCTCGACAAAATGGCGCCGCGGGCCCACCCATTTCCAGTAATCCCTGAGGCCCCTCACCGCCCTACCCGGCCCCCTCGGGCCCGGCCCCGCCCCTCCATCTGACCTGTGACCTTCGATCCCCCCGGACCCTGCTGTGAGCTTCCTGCTTACCCCACCCTGGCTCCATCTTCGACCCCTGACCTTTTTTAGGCTTCCAGGCCCTGACAACTCATTCATTTCCGGGTCGCGGGTCCCCCCGGAAATCGCCTGGTGGATGGGGATGGGGTCCCCCAGACCCCGGAACTCAGGCCTAGTACTCCGCGCCCCGGGCCTGGGCCTTTTCAGTTCGGGAGGGTTTGGGAGGCCGGCCTGAGCCTCGAGGCGGGGAGGGGGCTTGACATAGTGACAAGCGGGGCTTTGTCGCGGAAGGAAGTGCGACATCGCGAACTGCCCTGGTCCCTCAGAGCCCTAACCCCACCCCCGACATTCCGGCCCCGACCAGCTGGAAGAGGGAGCAACTTTATCTCTCCAATCACCAGGCCCTTTCCCTGCTAAATGGGGGTAGCAATAGTCCAGACCTCATCGGGTTGTGATAATTTAGGGAACTGACGTCTTAAAGGGCTTGGGACAGTAAACGCTCAGCAGATAAGCTGGGTGACTCGGGGATGGTGACTTTCTCTCCCAGCTGTCTCCTCATCTTGAAGTGGGGATGATGCCAGCGTGTAGTTGGGAGGTTAAAATCCCCCTTGGGCCACTCAGTCATCCTGGGGTTTGTGTCTGGTGGTTCTCTGGGGTTCAGTCTTTTCACCTGTGAAGTGGGACCCAGCCTTAGAGTTGGGCTGAAGTCCCCTCCATTCCCCCCACTATTTGGCATCCCCAGGGCTGACAGAGGTGGTTGAAGCTTTTGTCAGGGCAAATCAAATAGCACTATCCCTGGACTCAAAGGTGTAGTCCTTAGGATGTCATGACTTCTTGTCAGGAAGAGTATGGGAAAGTGGTAAGTTGGTTCCTAGCAGGTAGGTCCCCAGGCCTGGGAGTTATCTTCGATTGCTCGCTGCAACCTTATTGCCTGCGTTCAGTCCCTAAAGAGGGTTCTGTTGGCTCAGCCACCAGAACAAATTCTGAATCTATCCATGGCTCCCCACCCTGGTCCAGGCACTGCCACCTCCCGCCTGAACGCCTGCCAGCCTCCTACCTGATCTCCTTGCCTCCATCCTGCCCCACTGGCAGTCTGTAATGCACCAAGAACCAGAGGGCGCTTTTAAATATGTCAATCAGATAATACCACCATCTCGCTTACAAAACATTCCGGGAGCTTCCTGCTGTCACCCCAATGAAACCCACCTCCCCGCTCAGCCTCCAAAGTCCCCCTGCTTACCTCTGTGGCCTCATCTGTACCCACTTCACCCCTCTCCCCATGAGCTCCAGCCACTGTGGGCTTGTTTTCACATCTTCACATTCCAAGTCCCTGCCACTCCAGGGGCTTTGCGCCTGTTACTCCTTCTGCCTGGAATTCTCATCCTCCCAGGAATATCATCCGCCAGAGGGCCCCTTTCTGACTGCAGGAGACCCCCGTGTCTCTGTTTTCTGCACACCATTTCTTTTCCTCATCTTGCTTTGGTTGGGTCACTGGCAGGCTGCCTGCACAGGGACTGGCGCACCGATACTCAGTGAGTGTTTGCTGAAGCAGTGGACAGCTTCTGGGCCCAGCTGTAGCTGGGATTTGTCTTGCTGAGGTGAGGATTTCTCCCTGTGTCTGAGGCTTCATTTTCCTGCTCAGCTAACAGGAAGTACAGGTCATCCCATCTGCATTAATTTATTCAGCACAGACGCACTGCTGCTAATAATGCTCAGTTGATGCTACCACCTCAGGGCTGCTCTGGATAAAGCTATTTCTCCATGTTGTCTTACTGGAGCTCAGAACAACCCTGGTTCACAGCAGGAACAGCCAGACTGGGAGTTCACCCGCCCCAGGTCACACAGCCAGGGAGAGGCCCGTCCAGCATTCAGTGCAAGCCTGGGGCTCCGGAGCCTCTCACCACTCTGCCACCCGGCCGAATGTGATCCCTGTCAGGGGCCCAGGGTTGAGCCAGCCCTGCCCTCTGCCTCAGGGAGGGGACAGTCCATGAAGGAGCTGGGCGTGTAAACAGATGGCCTCGTTGGGGTGGGTGTGAGCATGGCTCCCAAGGTGTGGGGAGAGGTAAGGGGGAGGCGGGGTTTGAGCTGGCTGGAGAGGTTGGTGGGTGTTCCCCCATGGAAAACGGAGGGGCATTGGTGGAGGGTGGCTGAGGCTGGGGAGGAGTGTGGCAGCAGGCTGGCATGGGCTAAGCCCCGCCAGGGCTGTGGAGGGGGACCCCGTCCTCTCCTTTCAGGTCTGAGGCCTGCATCACTGCGTCTGGGCCTCCTCCCCACCCCCTCCGCTGCTGTCATGGGCCTCACGTGGCACCTCGTGGTGCCCTGTCCTTGTGGCCACTCGGCTTTCACCACACGCTCTTTGATCCACACCCGTGTCCCCATGCGCTGGCTGTTCCCAGGGGCCGGGGGTGGGACTGCTGTGGCTCCCTGCAGTGCCCTCGTGCCTGGCGTGGGGCCCGCCACATGGCTGGGTCCTGAGAAAAGCCTGCCAGATGGATGAAGCAGATCCCATGGTCTGGAACTGAGCTGAGGCAGGGGTCCTGGGACAGGGAAGGCACGTGTGAGGGGCTCTGGGCTGACTTCGGGGCAGTAGGTCACTCAGATATGAGGGCCGCCTCCTCGGTGGGAGCAGGAGGCTCATCCCGCTGCCGTCTTGCTTAGGCCCAGCAGAGGGAGAGGTTGGTCCCACGAGGTGAAAAACCCTGTTCCTGCCTGCCCCAGAGGGGGATGGGGGATCCCCTAATGGCGGCTTCCCCGAGGGCGCAACCCGCAGGAGACAGGCACGGCAGCGGAACACCCGAGGGAAGGTTCACATGGCCTGCAGGCTCTGAGCCTCGGCTTTTAGGCGGGGAAGTGGGGGCACTGGCGTCACGGGAACAGGAGCTTACCTCCAAGACTGGGCAGACCTGGATTCAGCCAGCTTCTTGTTTCCCTTTGGGGCTGGGGGACCTCTGACGAGTGTCATGTGAGCTTTCTGCCTCAGTTTCCTCGACTGTATGAGGGGGTGCCTCCAGCTTGGGGGGGCCCTGGTCCTCCCGCTCTGTACCCCTCCAGGCCTGAAGGCAGTGTTGCTGTCCTGCTCTGCTGGACGTCAGTCATTGCCCCAGGCTCTCAGCTGTCGTTTCTCCCCAAGGCTCTTGTGCCTCGGTTTTCTGAGGCGGACACAGCTTCTGTTGGCCTTTGTTCCTCACATCTTGTGGCCAGAGACCTGACCCCCACCCAGAGTCAGGGTCTTCCCCTTCCGGAGCACACAGCTGGTGCCAGCATGCCAGGGAAAAAGGACTTTCCACGAGTCAGGGCCATGGGTGAATGCCGTTGCTGGCTCCCTGGCACCTTGCAGACCTAAAGCTTCTGGCGCCTGAGCCCCTGCCCCAGGCAGTGGGGTGTGAGGGGGCAGGGGTGGCCAACCTGCTCCCTTTAGGCTTCTGCCCACCCTCTCCCCAGGCATTCTTCCCTCACAAAGCAGCCTTTGGATGTGGGGACCCCAGGAGCAGCTCCCGAACTGACCGTCGTCCCCACAGTGTTTGACGAAGAGCTCAGATCAGATCAGATCAGTCACTCAGTCGTGTCCGACTCTTTGCGGCCCCATGAATTGCAGCACACCAGGCCTCCCTGTCCATCACCAACTCCCGGAGTTCACCCAGACTCACGTCCATCGAATCGGTGATGCTATCCACCCATCTCATCCTGTGTCGTCCCCTTCTCCTCTTGCCCCCAATCCCTCCCAGCATCAGAGTCTTTTCCAATGAGTCAACTCTTCGCATGAGGTGGCCAAAGTACTGGAGTTTCAGCTTTAGCATCATTCCTTCCAAAGAAATCCCAGGGCTGATCTTCAGAATGGACTGGTTGGATCTCCTTGCAGTCCAAGGGACTCTCAAGAGTCTTCTCCAACACCACAGTTCAAAAGCATCAATTCTTCGGCGCTCAGCCTTCTTCACAGTCCAACTCTCACATCCATACATGACCACAGGAAAAACCATAGCCTTGACTAGACGGACCTTTGTTGGCAAAGTAATGTCTCTGCTTTTGAATATGCTATCTAAGTTGGTCATAACTTTCCTTCCAAGGAGTAAGCATCTTTTAATCTCATGGCTGCAGTCACCATCTGCAGTGATTTTTGAGCCCCCCAAAATAAAGTCTGACACTGTTTCCACTGTTTCCCCATCTATTTCCCGTGAAGTGATGAGACCAGATGCCATGATCTTCGTTTTCTGAGTGTTGAGCTTTAAGCCAACTTTTTCGCTCTCCTCTTTCACTTTCATCAAGAGGCTTTTGAGTTCCTCTTCACTTTCTGCCATAAGGGTGGTGTCATCTGCATATCTGAGGTTATTGATATTTCTCCCGGCAATCTTGATTCCAGCTTGTGTTTCTTTCAGTCCAGCGTTTCTCATGATGTACTCTGCATATAGGTTAAATAAACAGGATGACAATATACAGCCTTGATGTACTCCTTTTCCTATTTGGAACCAGTCTATTGTTCCATGTCCAGTTCTGACTGTTGCTTCCTGACCTGCATACAAATTTCTCAAGAGGCAGATCAGGTGGTCTGGTATTCCCATCTCTTTCAGAATTCTCCACAGTTTATTGTGATCCACACAGTCAAAGGCTTTGGCATAGTCAATAAAGCAGAAATAGATGTTTTTCTGGAACTCTCTTGCTTTTTCCATGATCCAGCGGATGTTGGCAACTTGATCTCTGGTTCCTCTGCCTTTTCTAAAACCAGCTTGAGCATCAGGAAGTTCACGGTTCACATATTGCTGAAGCCTGGCTTGGAGAATTTTGAGCATTACTTTACTAGCATGTGAGATGAGTGCAATTGTGCGGTAGTTTGAGCATTCTTTGGCATTGCCTTTCTTTGGGATTGGAATGAAAACTGACCTTTTCCAGTTCTGTGGCCACTGCTGAGTTTTCCAAATTTGCTGGCATATTGAGTGCAGCACTTTGACAGCATCATCTTTCAGGATTTGGAATAGCTCAACTGGAATTCTATCACCTCCATTAGCTTTGTTCATAGTGATGCTTTCTAAGGCCCACTTGACTTCACATTCCAGGATGTCTGGCTCTAGGTCAGTGATCACACCATCATGATTATCGGGGTCGTGAAGATCTTTTTTCTACAGTTCTTCTGTGTATTCTTGCCCCCTCTTCTTAATATCTTCTGCTTCTGTTAGGTCCATACCATTTCTGTCCTTTATCGAGCCCACCTTTGCATGAAATGTTCCCTTGGTATCTCTAATTTTCTTGAAGAGGTCTCTAGTCTTTCCCATTCTGTTGTTTTCCTCTATTTCTTTGCATGGATCACTGAAGAAGGCTTTCTTATCTCTTCTTGCTATTCTTTGAAACTCTGCATTCAGATGCTTGTATCTTTCCTTTGCTCCTTGGCTTTTCGCTTCTCTTCTTTTCACAGCTATTTGTAAGGCCTGCCCAGACAGCCATTTTGCTTTTTTGCATTTCTTTTCCATGGGGATGGTCTTGATCCCTGTCTCCTGTACAATGTCACGAACCTCCATCCATAGTTCATCAGGCACTCTATCTATCAGATCTAGGCCCTTAAATCTATTTCTCACTTCCACTGTATAATCATAAGGGATTTGATTTAGGTCATACCTGAATGGTCTAGTGGTTTTCCCTACTTTCTTCAATTTAAGTCGAATTTGGCAATAAGAAGTTCATGGTCTGAGCCACAGTCAGCTCCTGGTCTTGTTTTTGCTGACTGTATAGAGCTTCTCCATCTTTGGCTGCAAAGAACATAATCAATCTGATTTCGGTGTTGACCATCTGTTGATGTCCACGTATAGCGTCTTCTCTTGTGTTGTTGGAAGAGGGTGTTTGTTATGACCAGTGCATTTTCTTGAGAAATGCACTGGTCATAACAAAGAAAAGAGTTCAACCAGGTTTAAAAAGCTAGCACTGACAGACTGAAACTTAGGTTTCTGAGTTTTCACAAGACTTGGAAGCTGGGTTGACCCTGGGCTCTGTCTGGGTCCTGTGTGCATGCAGCCTCTGAGTCCCAGCTGCCCTTTCCCCTTCGCCCAGGCTCCTGCTCCGCCAGCTCCATGCATTGTCACAGGGTGTCTTAGGGCAGACAAGTCTCTCTCCATCCCAGGACTCTATCAGAGATGCCTAAATGGAGATGAGACCAGGAGTTTTATCTCCAACAAGCACAGAAGGCAGGTCTGCAGTTGGATGGCCTGGGACCAGTTCCCCACCCCGCTGCTCACTCCTGACTTGACATAAGTGTCTGTTCCTTTTTGAGCCTCAATTTCCCCACACCTCTTGGACTTCCCTGATAGCTCAGTTGGTAAAGAATCCGCCTTCAGTGCAGGAGACCCTGGTTCGATTCCTGGGTCGGGAAGATCTGCTGGAGAAGGGATAAGCTACCCACTCCAGTATTCTTGGGCTCCCCTTGTAGATCAGATGGTAAAGAATCCACCTGCAATGCGAGAAACCTGGGTTTGATCCCTGAGTTGGGAAGATTCCCTGGAGAAGGGAAGGGCTACCCACTCCAGTATTCTGGCCTGGAGAATTCTGTGGACTGTATAGTCCATGGGGTCGCACAGTGATGGGGCTGGTGTGAGGACTGGGCATTCCTAGTTAACTCAGATGGTAAAGAATCTGCCTGCAGTGCGAGAGACCTGGGTTCAACCCCTGGGCTGGTGGTCCCCCAGAGAAGGAAATGGCTACCCACTCCAATATTCTTGTCTGGAGAATTCCATGGACAGAGGAGCCTGGCAGGCTACAGTCCATGCGGTCGCAAAAGAGTCAGCCACGACTGAACAGCTAACACTTTCACTTTCATGGGAGAACGAGCCCTAACCCCGGGGTTGTTTGCTCCTAAGAGTAGACACATCAGGTGGCCAGCCCAAGGGCGAGTTCTAGAAAACGTGACCAATGGGACAGAAAGAAGGAAGCGGAAGCTGTCTGGTAGCCCGCCCTGCCCCGGGTGCTCTGGGGGCAGCCCAGCCTGCCACCCGGTTTCTCACTCACCATCTTCCTGTCTTCCAGGCAGATTTTCTGAAAGGACTGCCTGTCTACAACAAAAGCAATTTTAGTAGATTTCATGCCGACTCTGTGTGCAAAGCCTCGGTGAGTACGTAGGCCATAAGCTGCCTCGAGGGAAAGGGTCGGGATGACGTGCAGCCCGAGGGTCAGAGTCTTGTCTGGAACAGAGACCAAGCTTCAAGCCCAGCCCCACTCGAAATCGTTGCATGTCTTTTAATCTGCCTGGGAGTGAGGGTGCCAAGTTGAGGTGTGTGGAGACCGAAGACCCGCCCACTCTCCTAACCCATGCCTTCCCACCCCTCTTGCAGAACCGACGTCCCTCAGTCTACCTGCCCACTAGGGAGTACCCGTCTGAACAGAGTAAGTGGCTGCTGTCCTGTGCCATACCGGCTGGTGAGGGGAAAGGCCATGGGGTGGTACAAGAGGGGACTGTAGGAAGCTGGGCCACTCCCAGCCCTTGGGAGCAGCCGGAAGCCTGCCTTGCCCTGGGACCCTCCTGATCTCCCCACCGGCATCTACAGTCTGACCCCATTGAGTCAGATGGGCCCCACCTGGCTCCCTCCAGGTGGGCAGCCTGGGGAGTGAGTGTCTGGAAGAGGGACCTGCAGGGAGAGGCTTGGAGCCCGCAGAACAGGGGGATCTCATGGTTATTTGTTGTGGTCCTGGTGTGTTCTTTTAACTGTGAAAAAGAACCCCGGACCTTTCTCCGCTCACTCTGCAGTCACTGGGGCTCGGTCACGTGGATCTGTGCTCCTGGTCTGTCTGGGCAAATAGGAGATGGCAGGCCGGGGCTCGTTCCCTGCCCGAGGGTGGAATCTGAGCTCGCTTCAGACTCCACCTGGGAAGCCGGGACCCCGTCGCGGCAGCTGGCTCGGGCTGCTGCTAGTGGCAGTGCTCAGGTTGGGGGCTTTTTGGCTTCTGGGAATCTGCTCCTGGGTTGGGCATGTGACTTGAGTCCCAGAGAGTCCACCCAGACAGTCCAGAGGCCATGTAAGGGAAGGCGGTGCCAGCTGGGGTGGCCAGCTTCTCCCTACAGCTTTGTCTTTCCTCCTCAGTCATCGTGACAGAGAAAACAAACATTCTTTTGCGCTACCTACATCAGCAATGGGACAAAAAGGTAAAGCGCGTGGGGGTGGGTGCTGGGCCTCGGGGAGGGACGCAGTGCCCAGCGGGGGCTGAGTTGGGGAAGAGCGCTGGTGACTAGGGGACTGAGTGTTCAGGTTGGGCCGCGTGGGCTGGGTAGGAGTTTGCCAGATGATCCAGGAGAGGGAAGAATGCTCTAGAGGAGAGAAGGGCTGTGCCGAGGCCATGGGGCTCTGGTGCCTGGGGACAGGCAGGGGCTTGGTAAGCTGTGCTGAGAGGCCTGGCTCCCCAGAGGGTGTGGGGAGCACGGCCCCGGTGGCAGGTGGACGTGGGTGCTGTTACTTAATCTTCATTCAATGATGAAAGGCTCACATGATTAAGAAATTCAGGCCCCACTGGGGTGTGTAGCTGAGGTGAAAAGTCATCTTCCCCACAAAGGCCCATCTTTCGGACAGGATTTTTTTTGCTGTCTTGAAAATCTGCCTGTGTAGTTTTGCCACATGGTCAGGTGGTCTTATTTCCTCTAATGCTGACCACTGGACAGTGACCTGCTCTGGGCTAGGTTGACGGGGACTCCATGATGCAGTGACTGCTCGGAACACCCCAGCCCCCGGGCTCCACAAGCCTTGCTCCCCACCAGCGAGGGAAGGAACTTTTCCCAAGTCAGCACACTTTCCTTTTCTATGGCAATTCGGGGGCCTCCCCAGGCGGCTCTTGAGTGCCCTTCACCCTCCAGCACAGCGGGTGGCATCTCTGTCTGAGAAATGGGCCACGTGGGGGTTCACTGAGACGTCGTGGTGACTCCATGATGCGCCTGTCATAGGCTGGGGTCCCCAGTGGCTCGGCAGGGCAGGTTCAGGGGACAGAAGGGTCTGCCCGGCCAGGGGCCCTGGATCAGCCCAGGCCCAGCTCAGGGAGGCACTGGAGCCCTGGAGCTGCAGAAGCAGCCTCAGACTTTAGGCGCTCCCCCATGGGGAAGCTCATGGCCGCTCTGCTCCCCTGCCCCCCAGAATGCCGCCAAGAAGAGAGACCAGGAGCAAGTGGAGCTAGAGGGCGAGAGCTCGGCGCCGCCCCGCAAGGTTGCGCGGACCGACAGCCCGGACATGCACGAGGACACTTAAGACTCACGCCCCCCTCAGGCGCCTCCCATCTTGTCTGCTCCTTGCCCACCTGCCTTGTGTAAGCGACCCCGCCCCACCCCTTCGCCGGCCCGCCCATACCCCTTCCACACCACTTCCAACCTCATAGGAGCCAATGTATTTATTTTCCTTGAGTTTTTATTTATGCTGTAAAACGCACCAAGCGATGGTTACAGGGGACGCCAGACCCAGTAGTGTGATGTTGGTAGACGCTTTAAAACAAAAACAAAAACGTTGTTACTCACCTCCCCCTGTCCCCTCCCCTTCCTCCTCTTGCCCCCCAGTTCTCCTCTGGAAAACTGGAGCGTGTCTACAAGGGTCCAGAGCCGGGACCCCGCTGCGGCCGGCCGGCAAGGGTGGGGGCCCTTCTCCCAGCGCCCACCTCCCGGTCCGGGCCTTAAAGACTTTGCCTTGTCTCGAGTTCCACCGGGACCTATTCTGTGCCCAGACCTTGCTCTGAGCTCGAGTAAGGGGGAGAAGTCAGCCCTTCTGGATCTTTCTCTTAAGTCATTTTATCATGGACTAGTGCGTGCTCCGTGTCCACCCCAATAAAAGGATCTTTCCTACCCGACCTTGCGTCTTTGCTCCGCGTGCCTCGGCACCAGAGGACAGAGCCCCTGAGAGTCATCCCATCGTCACCAAGAGGAGCCAAGAGGGGCCTCCAGACACTGGGGCCCCAGAACCAGCTGGATCCTCTGTTGGGCCTGCGTGGCCATCTTGCTCAGAGTCAAGACCTGCCTGGACCCTCCCCTCGGCCTCACCCGCATCACAGTGTCCCCAAGGACCAGGACACCCTCCCCCATCCCCGCCGGAGGAACGGTCCATGCTGCCAAGGATGGAGCTGTGGTGGGCTCCATGCCCAGGACATCAGCGAGCAGGGCAACATGCCCACCCACCATCGTGGAAACAGGTGGCCTGGCCTCCCGCCCTGGCTCAGAAGGCGGCGTGCGGAGCGCCAAGGAAAGCCCAACCCCAGTGCCCTCAGGCAGCAGATTCCTTGGCCAGTCCTGGCCACCAGCTGGGCTGGGTTTGGGGCTGACCCCAGGGAGGTAGGGGGCATTCGGGCTCCAGGCAGAAGGTTCAAGGCCCTGAGCACCAGGGCACAGGGCCAGGGGGATGCCACTTCTAGCCCCCTCCCTTGAACGGGAGCCAGAGTGTTGGAGCTGATCGCTGCAGTGGTGGTGAGGGGTCGGGCTGTGGAGTGAGGGAGACAGCAGGCTGCAGGGGTTGCCTGTCCCAGGGTATCACCATGGAGATGGCAGCCTGAGTCAGACTGCTTGGTCCTGGGCTACCAGGGGTCTGCTGGGTGGAAGGTTCTAGGCTCAGCTGCCCAGTGGTGGGGCCCAGCTCTGGGTGTCTCTGCAGCAGTGTTCAGTTCTTCAGCAGTGGTCATAAAGCAGGTGCTTAGGAAAGGCAGGTTTGACCATGGTCATGCCAGGGAGGGCCAAGTCCCTGGAGGCTCTCAGACCAGCTTGGAATCGCTAGTCTCAGGGGTTGGCCTGGCCCTGGGGAGGCGCGTGGTGTCACCAGCTGTTGGTGACTGAGTAGATGGCAGGAGTTCAGCTTCAAAGGCCACGGGGCCTGGGCAGGTCTTGTCCTTCAGCCTGTCCTTCCCCAAGGCTCACCCACACCTCCCTGGCCCCAGGGGGCTGTGTGCCATCTCCTGCCTGCGCTGTCCATGGTGTGGGTGGGGTCCCATGGCCTCTCCATGGTCTCCCCAGCTTAGGCCCCTCAGCTAGCCTCCACCCACTCCTCCTGCCTTTGGGGCCCTCCTTAACTCTGCTCCCCGCAAACACCACACTCTGCCTTCCCACACCTCGTGCCTTTGCACAGGCTGCTCTCCTGCCTCTAGTGAACCCTGATGTCTTTTCTATGGCCTCCCAAAGTGCCCCTGCCTCACGCTGGCTCCACCAGCCCTGGGGCAGGGACTTTCTGACTCTGAGCCTCTGGATGTGGACCCCCTGAGGCTGGGAGAGGCCACGCCCATCCCTGATCACTCAGTGAAGGGTCCTGGCCACTGTGACAGCGGTGTGACAGCGGTCACACAGCAGGGCCGTGCCAGCCCTTCCACGATGCTGCCCCCGAACACACCGTCCCCATAACATGGAGACTCAGGCACCAGGTGCCTTCAGACGCCCACACCCCGAGTGCCCCCTGTGGCCCTTGACTTCTCAGATGTCAGCCTGGGAGGCAGATCTGCCAGAAAGGGTGGCCTTGTACGACCGACCGAGGCTGGCTCAGGACCCACACCTACGGCCTGACCTGCTGATTCCTGTCAGCACTTTTTGAGATTTCTTCCTTTGTCTAGGAGGCTGAAGATGGGGCCTGAGGCTCTGCAGCTTCTCCCAGGGGGACCCCTAGGCCTGGATTTCTGGAGTTTTCCATACGTTTGGCCTGGAGACCCAGTTCTTAGGCATTCCCCAAGGGTCTCAGGACAGAAGGGGAACCCACTCTGGGCCTACCAGTCCCCCAAAGAGCTGGCCCCAACCTTGTCATAAGGCCCCGGAAGTCCCCTTTCAGCAGCTCCGCCTTTGGGCACTGTTGAAATATACTTTTTATTGCATTTCTGCCGTTTTACAAAAATATGACAAAATAAATTAAAAACAAATAAATAATCGCCTATTCTGGATGTGTTTTCTGTTGTTTTGGGGGGGTTTCTTTTTGTTTCCCCCTATCCTGGTCGAAAAGAAAACGGCAGATAGAGGGGCCCCAGGCCCCCGGCCCTGCCCCAGGAGGGGGCAGCCAATACTGGGGTACATCGGGCCCGGCCCAAGTGTTTTCTGGGTGGCGGCCGCCGCCCCGTCTGTGATTGATATTGCATATGAAAACAGGAAGGCAGGCGGGCGGAGCTAATGCCAGCCGCTGGGCCAGCACACGGCCTGAGGACTGGGACTGGAGCTGGGGCTGGGCGAGGGCGCGGGGGGCTGGGGGGGCACGGAGGTGGGAGGCGGCAGCGGCGGCGGCGGGAGGCTGTAGAAGCTGGCATCCCCCGGCAGGGGCTGGGGGACAGGCGGGGGCCCGGCGAGAGCGCAGGGCGGGCAGTCAGTGGCAGCAGGGGCCTGGCGGGGAGCGGCGCCCTCGCCCCCGCAGCCCCACGGCCCATCCCACTGCCAGCAGCCCGCGGGGGGCGTCGGGGGCCGAGGCATTGGTGTTGGCGGCGGTGGCGGCGGCGCAGGGCTCCGGCTGCGGCGGGTGCGGAGGGCCGGGGCGCCCACGGGGGCCAGCGCTGTCCCTGCGGAGGCGAGAGGGGCCGTTCCGGGGAGATGCCGTCCCCGCCGCTGGGGACCCTGCCCGCGCTCCCTCTGGGCTTTCAGGCACATGGAGGGCCTTATTGCTTCTGATCAGTGACAAGGGGTGGGCTTCTTCGGGTGCATCCCCGGCCTCTGGGCACTGGGCCCCTCCCCTTCACGGAGAGAGGGAAGTCTGAGGAAGTCCCGCTGACTTCCGACCTAAGTCCCTGGTGCTACAGCTGCCACCTCTTGGGCTCCCTGGGATGGGTCGCTGGACCCCGGGCATGAATGAGGTGGAAGGGGGGGCAGTGAGGCCTGTGACTCTGCTCCGCGGACACAGGGCTGCAGCCCTGAACTCCCCTAGTGGGCAGCCTGAGCCCCACCTCCAAGGAAGGCCTCCAGGAACAGCTTGGGCTGCAGGACGGGGGCTTGCATAGAGGCCTGGGGGTTCCGGTCCCCCAGAGTGAGCTGGGTGTGGGGTCTCATGGGGGCAGGAAAGGCTAGGCCAGGTGGTGAAGGGGGCTCCCTCATCTCTCCTGGCACCAGAGCATGGCAGGCGGGCACCCTGGGAAGGGATCTGGGGGACAAGGGACTTTGGCATCCCTCCCCCGGGGATGAGGAGGGTCAGGCACAGGGCTCCAGGCTCTCAAGGACCCGGAAAGACTGAGTAGGCTTTGATCAACAGGCTCCATGTACCACACACCCAGGTCCCCAACTGGTACTAGGAGACCGAGCCTCCCCTGTCCGCTTCAGCCCCTCTGCCCACGCCTGGACACCCCACCCCTACCCCCAAAGCCCAGCCCAGAGTCCCCACCCCCGAGTTAAAGCTTGTGACCTGAGCTTTCCTCTTCGGGCCGGGGTGTGTCCGGCTCCTCAGCTGCAGCCTCGTCCGCCAGCCCACTCCGCTGGGCTCGGCAACCGCCACCGCCGAGGGTCCCATCCTGCCGGGCCTGCCCGCCCGCCCCGTTGGACCCGGCCTCCGCCCGGGCCCCACCGAAGGGGAAAAGTTTGCCGGCGTGGAAGGCCTTGGGTGGAGAGTGGCTACGCTCTGGGTCCCGCCGGGTCTCAGGTGACTTGAGGAATTTGAAGCTAAGGAAGGCTGGCAGGCGGGTGTCGCTGCCAGTGGGCGACTGGGCAGGGGTTGGCCGGGTGGTGAGGTTGGCCCCTGTGCCGGCCGGCGAGGAGGACGAGGCCCCAGACGACAGGAACTTGCCCTGCAGCGGGATGATCTGCTTCAGCTTCATGACGTTGTTAGGTGCCAGCAGGGACCCCGGGCGCTTGGGTCGCTCCGGCCCGTGGCCACCTGCCCCACTGCCCTTGGCCTTGGCCGAGGTTTTCTCCGGGGCAGCAGGGTCCAACCCAGAGCCCTCAGCTCGCGCCTCCTCTCTGCCACTGGCGTCGCGCTCCCTCCGGGCATGGTGCTCGGCGTGGCGCTGCCGTTCCTCCTCCTCCCGCCTACGCCGCTGCTGCTGCTGGTAGCGGTGCTGGGCCTGGCGCTCGTGTCTCTGAGGGCAGAATGGAGCCATTACGGGCACTGGGAGGAGTGAGTGTGTGAGCAGCTGCCCACCCAGGCCCAGGCCCACGCTAGGGCTCTCCTGCAGAAGTGGGGAGAGATCCACACACTTCTTGGGTTCCAGCTGCATCCCTGGACCCACCCCAGGGCTCTCAGAGAACTGAGAAGAGAGCAAGCATTTACTGGCCACCAATTCTGTCCCCGGTCTCATGCCAGACACTGTCTTAGAAATTGGGAGAGTTAAAACAAATATTGGGCCTCAGCAGTTCCCTGCTTTCTGGAGAACTGGGGAGAGACAGAGCTGTGACTGTCCAGTGGCCAGTAGCCACACACGGCATTGTTAATTAAAAAAAAAAAAATTATTATTTTTGGGCCCCGCCACATGACTTGCAGGTATCTCAGTTCTCAGACCAGAGACTGAACCTGGGCCATGGCAGTGAATCCTAATCGCTAGACCAGCAGGGGACTCCCATGGTTTTGTCACTTTAAATAACTGAAATAAGGTAATTCCCTGGCAGTCCAGTGGTTAGGATTCTGTGCTCTCACCGCAGAGGGCCCGGCTTTGATGCCTGGTTGGGGAACTAAGATCCCATAAGCCACGAAGCATAGCCAATAAACAAACAACCAGGTAACTGAAGTAAAAGCTCGGTTTCTCAGTAGCACCAGGTCCCATTGCAAGCGCTCATTGGTCATCTATAGTAACCGGCTACATGGGCAACCCAGAAGAGAACATTTCCATCACTATTTTTGGGGCTTTCCAGGTGGCGCAGCAGTAAACAATCTGCCTGTCAATGCAGGAGACTTCTCATAAGAGACTTGGGTTCGATCCCTGGGTTGGGAAGATCCCCTGGAGAAGGGAATGGCTACCCACTCTAGTATTCTTGCCTGGAGAATTCAATGAACAGAGGAGCTTTGTGGGCCCCAGCCCATGGTGTCACAAAAAGTTGGACACTGAGCAGCTGAGCACACACACATGGGGGGCTCCACTGGCTGGTGGCGATGAGCTCCCTGGCCCGCTCTGCAGCTTTCTGGGGAACGTGGCACAGGCTGGGCTTCTAGAAAGCATCGGCTGTGTCCCTGACCCCACACAGAACAATGCCCGGCACGCTGGCAGATGACAGTTCCTAAGTGCTGGCCTGGTGCGGGATGCCACCAGGACCCCAGAAGGGACAAGGTCCTTTTGAAATGCTAATTATTACCCTAGGCTTCCCTGGTGACTCAGATGGTGAAGAATCCGCCTGCAATGTAGGAGACCTGGGTTTGATCCCTGGGTCGGGAAGATCCCCTGGAGGAGGGCATGGCAACCCACTCCAGTATTCTTGCCTGGAGAATCTCATGGACAGAGGAGCCTGGTGGGCTACAGTCCATGGGGTCACCAAGAATCGGATACGACTAAGCAACAAACACTAACTGCACATCTACCCTCCTAAGGATGTGACTGCCCAGCCAGGTGACGCGTAGAGGCGACGCGGGGAGAAGCCCCTCGGAGCAGAGATGTAAAGCATGCCGGGCCCTGGCCCACGTACCTTGAAGGCCTCCCGGCGCTGGTACTCCAGCTTGGCCATCTCCTCGGCCACCCAGCCCGGGATGTCGGGGATGGCCACATGGATGAGGTACTTGAGGAGCAGAGCGAAGTGCTGAGGCGACAGAGGAGGAGGCTGCAGGCACGGGGACACCCCCCAACCACCGCCTGGGTCCCCCACCCGGCCACCGGTCCCACCTCGAGCACCACCACGGACACGATGGCTGCCTCGGGACTGAGCCAAGGGAAGAGGCGCTGCAGCTGCCCACACTGGCCAATTAGATAGCAATTGACCACGATTGCCAGGACGCCCATGACCTCCATCACCTTCTGCGGGGGTAGGGGGGACAAGGGGCTCAGGTGGGGTCTGGCCAGCCCCCCCAGCACCCGCTCCACCTCTGGGCATCCTGGCTCAGAGCCCTTGGCCCTTCCCCACCTGCCACTGGCCAATGCTTTCCACCCGCTGCCCAAAGGGCCGCTGCAGCCCCGTGCACAGCTTGAGGGCGTCACTGCGGATCTCGATGAGGTTGTTGATGAGGGCACAGAGGGCAGCCAGGGGGAAGGCAGACGAGAAAAGCACGACATAGCCAAACTGCACGAACATCTCCTGGTAGTCCTGGAATGTGTCCTGTGGGCAGGCACGCAGTGGGTGGGCCTAGGCTCTCCCCCAACTCAGGACACCTCTTCCCTCAGCCCACCTTCCTCTCATCAAGCCCGCCTCCCTCAGATTATCCTTCATGGACCCAAGCTCAGCAAGGTTAGCAAGTTTCTGACCACATAAGGGTGAGCGGCTCAGTTGTGTCCAACTCTTTGCAGTCCCATGGACTGTAGCCATGGGATTCCCTAGGCAAGAAGACTGGAGTGGGTTGCCATGCCCTCTTCCAGGGGATCTTCCTGATCCAGGGATTGAACCCGTCTCCTGCATCGCAGGCAGATTTTTTACCGTCTGAGCCACCAGGAAGGCCCTGATCACATAAAGGGGCCCATCATTCCTTCCTGTCGCTCCCACCCCACCTCCACCGTCAGACCGTGTGCCCAGCCCGGCCGACGGCCCTGCCCCCACCCTCAGGTGCCCTCCTCACCTCGTATTTCTTCATGCAGCTCTCGAGCTCCGCCTGGGTGAGCTGAGACGAGTGTTCCTCCTCGGGTGGGTCGATCCAAGACGACCGGTTCTGCCGCCGCTGCTTCCGGGCTGAGTCGCCTGAGCCCGGCTCTGGATCCGGGCCCCCATCCGGCCCCTGGTCTCGGCCCTCGCCTCCAGCCCGGCGGAGCAGGACAGCCGGGGGAGTCTCCCGTTCGGGGCTGCTGGGAGCCCCCTCAGCCTCATCGTCCTCCTCGGCCAGTGTGAACACGCCCGGTTCCAGCCCCTTCTCCACCATGGTGGGGCTCCCCTCCTCCAGGAGGGCCTCCTGGCTTGGGCCCGGCCGACGCCGCCCAGCCCCCCGCTCGGCAAAGCTGACCTTCTTCAGTCGGAGCCCGCAGTCCAGGAGGCCGCCCTCCTCGCCTTCCTCGTCCTCATCCTCCTCCTCTTCGTCCTCCTCCTCCTCCTCTTCATCCTCCTCCTCTCTGCCCCCCCGGGGCCCGTCACCCACCTCTCCCCCTTCCCCCGCCGGCCGCCGCTCCACCGCGGCCTCCTCTTCCTCCTCAGGTGCCCCGCAGCCCCCGCTGAGACACCTGCGGCCCCCACCACTGCTGCTGCCACCACCACCCTCTTCAGCCGGGGGTTCGAGGTGGCGGCGTGCGGGGCGCCAGAGGCTCAGAAGGCCAAGCAGGGCACGGGCCAGCTCCCAGGCCGCCCGCAGGCCAAGCTCTCCTCGGCCCAGCCGCCGATACAGGTGGGGCTGCAGAACCTCTCGAACATTCTGGAGGAACTGGCGGGTGATCAGCAGTGTGGCCAGCATCTGGGGGTAGGAAGGGGGTGGAGAGCGGCCTCGTGGGGGGCGGGCGGGGCCCTGGGCACTGGGACAGGCTGTGGGCACCCACCATCCCAAAGCACACATCCAGCCACAGCCTGAGCCCAGTCTGGATGTCCCCGGGCACAGAGGCAACCCCAAGCCACAGCTGGGCGGGCCACAGCGCTTCTAGCTGATCACCTGGGAAGGCCATGGCCTCCCATCATGCCACACCTCCCGGATCTCGGCTGGTGCCCAGGGCCTCCAGGGGCTCTTGACACCTGCACGCAGTCAGTGGAGCCCCATCCCTTCAGAGCATGCACCCTCGGCTAGGCGTGAGGCCCCCGGCACAGCCACACTGCCCACCCTGGCAAGGCCCCGAGGGCTCGCCACCACCTGCCCGTACTTTGGCCCGGGCCTCAAGAAGGAGGCCCTGGAGGGAGAGGAGGAGCAGGCGGAACCGCAGGGCCACGAGCGGGACCAGCACCGCCCAAAGCTGCCGCTCGAGGCTCTGGGACAGGGACAGGACGATCAGGAGCTGTGGAGGGACCGACGGACAGGTGGACAGACAGATGGGGGGGGGCATGACAGGCAGAGAGAGAACACACAGACAAATGGACAGAGAGGAGAGAAGGATGGAGGAGGAAGGGAGGGGCTGGAGAGCCCTTGGACCCCTTGGGCCGGTCTGGCCCCACAGCCAGCTGCCGTGGGGGCACTGCTTTAGGCCAGGCTCTCACCTCTTTCAGGCGTTCCATGTCCTTGAGGTAGAAGCCGATGTAGAAGAGGCTCAGGTATGAGTTGACGAACTGGAACTGTGCGAAGCAGGCAGGGGGGTGGTCACCCTGCCATGTCTGTCCCAAGGAACCCCCATGTGTCCCCTGTAGAACCCCTGCCTGGGGACTTCCCTGGTGGTCCAGTAGCTAGGACTTTGTGCTCCCAACGCAGGGGGCCTCAGTTCGATCCCTGGTCAGGGAACTAGATCACATGTGCCACAACTAAGACCTGGTGCAGCCAAATAAATAAATATTTAAAAAAATAAAAGAAGCCCTGCCAGCTTGCTGGCCACCACTCACCAGGACGACCTTGATGATGAGGTGCTTCTCATAGGCACTCTCCAGCCGATAGTTCTCTGGGGGCCAAGGAGACGAGTGAGAGTGTAGCCCAGGCCGTCATGGGCAGCAGGGACCCCAGAAGGCAGTGGGGCCCATCCTGCTGGGGGCTGAGCAATGGGACCTCCGCTCACAGGGCATACCCATGTCGTTGAGCCAGACAGCCAGCTTCTTATAGCCCTCGGCACTTGCGCTGACCAGCAGGGCCAGCATGACTTTCGGCAGGAAGCGGGCAAGACGGGGCAGCCCCTTCACGCTCAGCACCAGCTCCTGCAGGAACAAAGGGGTTCAGAGGTTACCCCGGTCGCTGGGCTCGGCTCGGGGCCCACCTGAACAGGTTGGGGCCGAGGCCAGGGCTAGGAACTGGAGGTCACCTGGAGCTGGAAGCAGCCGAGCATGAGCAGGAACACGCAGGCTAGGCAGGTGAGGCACAAGGGAAGACTCACGAGCATCTGGAAGAGCAGCCGCTTCCAGGGCGGGTAGTAGAACTCCTCGGCCTGAGTCACGGGGCTGATGCGCCGCACGCCCTGGCAGAGGGTGGGGGCATGGCCCAACACAAGATCAGAGGGGCTGCCTCTGTCCCACACCCTTCCCAACCCTTCAAACTCCATGTCTATGATGCTTTGCTATCATGGTTTGTTGTAGTTCAGTTGCTAAGCCGTGTCTGACTTTGTGACCCCATGGACTGCGGCACGCCAGGCTTCTCAGTCCTTCACCTTCTCCTGGAGTTTGCTCAAACTCATGTCCATCGAGTAGGTGATGCCATCCAGCCATCTCATCCTTGCTATCAGGGTGTGTCCACTTAATGCACCCTCCCTAGTCTCTCAAATCCAACTTTCCACACCTCTCCCTTCGGGCATGCAGATCCCTTCACTTGGCAAACCTTCTCAGAAGCTGCAGCCCTACTTCACCTCCCACTTTGTTCTTGTAATGCACTTGCTCAGTATGTTTTCTCTTTTTTACCCCATTCTTGAAGTCCCTGAACTCAGACTGCCCCAACTGACCCTGAACTGGGGTCGTGGCTCCTCCACAGCTTCCCCGGGTGAGTCCAGTGTTCCCCACTTGTAGGCCAGCTCAGCCCCCCTCCGTTTCCACTCCTCCAAGAACAGCGTTGACCAGACCACGTTGAAGAGGGCAAAGACCACGCAGGATACATCCCGGCTTGTCTGAGGGTGACAGAGGAGGGCTGCAGTGTTGGCTGGCCCAGTCCAGGGAGGAAGTTGTCTGAGGTGTTCCACCCCCTGTCCAGTCCACACCCGGCACCTGATCAGCCTCTGTGAATGTGTACAGGACTGAGCCGAAGACCGCTGGGTACACCATTGCCGATGTGTAGAAACCCAGCCAGGCAAAGTACATGGCAATCTTCACACCAAAGTAGTCACAGATCTCATCTGCCGGGGATGAGGAGGGGGCGGTGCCAGTCAGCCCTGCCTGCCTCCTCGGACCCCCACCAACCCCCCACTCCAGCCAGGACCACACCTAGAGGCTGGTTTTCACACACAGCCTGCACCCATGACTTCATGAGACGGTTCAGGATGCGCTGCTCGTGGACTGGGAACACCTGCTGGATGATCCCGCGGGCCGCCAGTTCAGGGACTGTTGGGGAACAAGAATGGGTGACCCCACCCGTCTGCCTGTTCAGTCCTCCTCGGATGAAACCCAACTTATAACTTTTTGCCTGCTCTTAAACTAGCAAACGCTTTTCCCAGGAGAAGAGTTCTGGGTGAAAGGAACATCATTCCTCAAAATCTGGGAGGTGCAGGGGCAGGTGGGGAAGGGTGCTCGAAACCTGGGAGGTGCGATCCCAGTGGGGAAACCCGTTTTTAAACAGAGCTGCTTGGTTTCAGCTCATTCCTCCAAACGTCTGAAGAATGGTGCAAAGCTGGCATTAGAAGGTTAACTTGCAGCGGCTGGTTTCCTGGGGGATACTGAGGCCCAGAGCTCACCACACAATGTGTGGAGAGCTGTCCATGGTCCTGCCCCAACCTTATCGCAGACCCAGAAAAGGGTTTCTCCTGGACCTGCCTCCAAGGAGACAAGCCCCACCCCTTGCTAAGGCCACACCCTTCAGCTTATTGATTGATCTCCAGGCCCCGCCCAACTCTTCGGGAGACTCTGATTGGTTTCATCTAGGCCCCGCCTTCCTAACCCTCCTACGTTGACAGCAGTCCTCTAAGAGCCCCAGCCAACTCCCCACATATGATTGGAAGCTTGGGACCACCTCACTCACTGATTGGCTGGTCCTCCAGAAAGCGCACATTGTGTAGTGCCTCGCCCTGCTTGGCACGAAGGTTCTGCAGCCAGAAGCGGATGATGCTCTGGCGCTCCTGCAGGGGACAGGGCGTGAGCACAGGGAGCAGCCGCCCACGGGCTAGGAATGTGCGCTGGGGGCCAGAGCCGGCCGCACCTGGGAGGTGAAGAAGCGCAGCTCACTCTCCACATTCTCGTAGATGAAGTCCTCCTCGCAGGAGAAGCCGCGGGTGCCCCCGCCAAACTCGGCCTTCACTGCTTTGCGCAGACCCAGCTCGTCGGCCCCTCTGAGTAGGCTGCGGGAAGGGCAGGGGAGGTGGGATCACGGGGAGACCCTGGCTCACCATCCTGGAACTAGGGATGGTGTACCTGGTGGACGTCTGGGACAAATGCAGGGTGGCTGGACCTCGCAGTTGGCGCTTGGAAGGGCGGGGAGCTGAGTAGCAGGGTCAGCGAGAGGCCAGGGACAGGGACTCGCCTCTCATATGTGGCAGTGACGAAGAAGGCGTACGCGCGTGTGTGGCGGTGGTGGCGGACTTGCACGATGAGCTCGGGGATGCCCACGCGGATGTGGTTCAGCAGCCATAGCAGCGTGTGGTCATCGGTCGTATCTGCCAAGGGGCACAGGGACCAATGGCTCTTGCCAGGAGTGACAGGGGAGCCCGGCTCGGGGGAATTCAGTGTAGGCCCTGGGCGGGTGAGCACAGACAAGTACCTGGGAAGGTCATCAACACGTCACAGTTTTCCGTGGGCACCGTCTTCATCCACGCTTTGTGGGACACCAGATACCGACCTACCTGCAGGAGCCGCTTCCCAAAAAGCTTATCTGGGGAGCAGGCAGCGCAGGCTGGGGTCAGGTCATTCTCAGATGGCCTAGCCTCCATCCAGTCTTAGTCCCTCCAACCCTTGCCTCTGATCACACATTCGCCAGGGCTCCTTGGCACTCAGCTTGGCATTCAAGGCCCTGTGAGCTCTGGCCTTGGCTTGTTTCCTTCCCTCCACGTCCTTGTACCAACCAGGCCCTTCTCCAGGAATGCCCTTCCCCCAGGTCCTCCCTTACAAATCTTACTCATTCTTGAGGCCCAGCTCCGCCTCCGAAACCACAATCGATGGGGTGCTCACTAACAGCTCTGAGCACCTCACTACATTATGTCAGCGTCTCCTCATAGCTGGGTGCGGCTCTTACCCCCATTTCACAGGCGAGGAAACTGAGACCCAGAGCATTTAAGTTACCCAAGGTCACAGAGCCCAGCAGGGATTTGAACCCAGGACCGTATGATTCTGTATCCTCTGTGGAGAGGCGCTCTTAAGCGTATCACTGCTCAGCAGCGATCGAGTAGCCCAAGGGGTGACTGGGCTCAGTCCCGCACCGGGGCTCTAGGAGGGGCGTGTCCATATCTTTGCGCTGGGACCCCACACCCGCTGCACCGTTCCAGCCGCGCTCGCCCGGCCGCAGCCGCAGTGCCAGGAAGAGCCGGTGCCTCGACTGGACTCCAGGCCCGGGACGGCTGACTCCAATATCCCTCCCCGTAGACCTGCCGCGAACACCCCAAGCACCTGCAACCCTGTCAGATCCAGGCGCTGCACACGTACCCAGAACTCCGGACGCCGGGGCTGCAGGCTCGCCCTCCGGCGGGGGCCTCTTGCCACGCTCGCCCTCCAGGGACGTGCCCCCAGCGCCGGAGGTGGCTTCCGCCATTGCGAGGGCAGGTCAGGTCAGGGGCTGCGGGCGGCCCAGGCGCCTTGGGGCCGCGGTCTCATGGGGCCGGTGCTGCCACCGAGCGCGCCTGAGGAGGAGACAAAGGCCGCGCCCGCCCGCGCCGGCCGCCGTCCCCGCGTGCCCGAGCGCTGCTTCTCGTCCCCGCCCGCGCGGAACCTCGATTCTCCTTCCCGGCCCCGCGCGCGTCGTTCTCTGGTTCTCGACTCCGCCCGTGATGTTTTCCGAGTTTCGTTCTCGCCCGCCCACCTCGTTCTCTGGTGTTCGTCCCCGCCCGCACCGAATTTTCATTCTCCTCCCTTTCCCCGCCCGAGTTGGTGTCCGGTCTCGACACCGCCCGCCCTGGGCCTGGATTCTCTGCCTTAAAGCCTTAGTTTCCCCGTCGGTTTGGAATCTGAGATGGTCTTGCGGGTAGGTGGTGTGGGTGGGGTTGGGGGGAGCGGGTGGTGAGCCTGGTCGCGGGAGATTCTCGGTAGCAATAACTCCAACCACCACAGGGAGAGTGAGAATAAGTGTATCATGTCTTAGTACATGCTGGATGTGTAACACCATCTTTGTTACCTAGGACACTCTTCAAGCCCTCTTTGTCCAGTGAACTGCTGCACCCTTCAGGATGTAACGTCCTCAGAGAGGACCCGATAGAGTTCCCAAATTTCAGTTCAGTTCAGTCGTGCCGGCTCTGCGACCCCACGGACGCCAGGCCTCTCTGTCAATCACCAACTCCCGGAGTTTATTCAAACTCGCGTCCATTGAGTCGGTGATGCCATCCAACCATTTCATCCTCTGTCATCCCCTTCTCCTCCCACCTTCGATCTTTCCCAGCCTCAGGGTCTTTTCAAATGAGTCAGCTCTTCGAATCAAGTGGCCAAAGTATCAGAGTTTCAGCTTCAACGAATATTCAGGACTGATTTCCTTTAGGATGGACTGGTTGGATCTCCTTGCAGTCCAAGGGACTCTCAAGAGTCTTCAACACCACAGTTCAGAAGCATCAATTCTTTGGCGTTCAGCTTTCTTTATAGTCCAATTCTCACATCCATACATGACTACTGCAAAAAACCATAGCCTTGACTAGATGGACCTTTGTTGACAAAGTAATGTCTCTGTTTTTTAATATGCTGTCTAGGTTGGTCATAACTTTCCTTCCAAGGAGTAAGTGTCTTTTAATTTCATGGCTGCAGTCAACCATCTGCAGTGATTTTGGAGCCCCCAAAAATAAAGTGTGACACTGTTTCCACTGTTTCTCCATCTATTTGCCATGAATTGATGGGACTGGATGCCATGATCTTTGTTTTCTGAATGTTGAGCTTTAAGTCAACTTTTTCACTCTTCTCTTTCACTTTCATCAAGAGGCTCTTTAGTTCTTCACTTTCTGCCATAAGGCTGGTGTCATCTGCATATCTGAGGTTATTCATATTCCTCCTGGCAATCTTGATTCCAGCTTGTGCTTTATCCAGCCTAGCATCTCTCATGATGTACTTTGCATATAAGTTAAATAAGCAGGTGACAATATACAGCCTAGATGTACTCCTTTTCCTATTTGGAACAAGTCTGTGGTTCCATGTCCAGTTCTAACTGTTACTTCCCGACCTGCATATAGATTTCTCAAGAGGCAGGTCAGGTAGTCTGGTATTCCCATCTCTTTCAGAATTTTCCACAGTTTATTGTGATCTACACAGTCAAAGGCTTTGGCATAGTCAACAAAGCAGAAATAGATGTTTTTCTGGAACTCTCTTGCTTTTTCGATGATCCAGCGGATGTTGGCAATTTGATCTCTGGTTCCTCTGCCTTTTCCAAGTTTAGCAAATAAAAATACAGTTCTCCTAGTTAAATATGAATTTCAGATAAATGAATAAATTTTTAGTATATCCCCAATATTACATGCTTCCCGGGTCGCTCAGTCAGTAAAGAATCTGCCTGCAGTGCAGGAGACCCAGGTTCAATCCCTGGGTCTTGAAGATCCCCTGGAGAAGGGCATAGCAACGCACTCCAGTATTCTTGCCTGGAGAATCCCCATGGACAGAGGAGTCTGGAGGGCTACAGTCCATGGAGTTGCAAAGAATCGGACATGACTGAGCAGCTAACACACATACACACACACACAAATATTGCATGGGTCCTAATTATACTGACAGAATAATCCTTGTTCATCTGAAATTTACATTTAATTGGGGGCCCTGTATTTTCTCTGTTGTCTGACCCCCTGACCATCCTCTGTAGCCTCTTCCATTGGACTGATAGATCAGCGAGGGCAGGGGCCCAGACTGATTCTTCGTGGTTACACGGTAGTCATTTGATGTATACTTTTGACGGATGGAACAGCTTGGAGACAGCGAACGTCATCATTCACTCCTCTTCTACAAATGAAAAGAAAGTGTTTTTTTAACTTTTTATTTTGTAGTGGGGTATAATCAGTTAACAATGTTGTGATAGTTTCAGGTGAACACCCAAGGGACTCCGCCAAACATATACATGTATCCTTTCGCCCCCAAACCCCCTCCCATCCAGGGTGCCACACAACATTAAGCAGAGTTCCATGTACTATAGAGTAGGTCCTAGGTGGTTATCCATATTAAATACAGCAATGTGAACATGTCCATCCCAAACTCCCTAACTGACAAATGAAAAAACTGAACAGAGCGAGGCGTGGAGCTAACCATTAGAACTGTACTCTGTTCCAGTCTTCCCTAAGGGTAGTCGCGCCACCCGCCCGCTCGTCCAAGAACCAGAGAATTCGCCGCGTGACAGTACCCCCGGAGACCCCGCCTATCCAGTGCCTGGAATTCCACCATCAGCGCTTTATTTCGCCGGCCGGAGCTGTCCCGGGTTAACCTGAAAATAATCTCCCCTTTCTGGCTTTCGGGGAGCCAGAGACAGACGGGACACACAACTCCGCACGAGGAGACCGGGGCCAGAGTAGCCCAGAGAGGAGAGAGGACTGTGCTGGGGATCCTAGGGAGGCTTCCTAGCGGAGGGGACCTTGGAGCTAGGCACTGAGGCTCTTTGTCAAGGGAAGGGTGTCTGAGGCAGAAGGACGGCGGGAGGGACAGCTGGGGAGGGGCGAGAAACTGTAGACTTCTGAGAAAAGGAGAAGTCTTCCCAGAAATTTGGAATAGATTTCCCCAGGGCCAGGGCGTAGGTTCCCCGGAACTCATCCCTCCAGGCCACCGAGATGCTCTTGAAAATGAAAGGCACTCAGTCCTGTCCGACTCTTTGCGACCCCCTGAACTGCAGCCCACCAGGCTCCTCTGTCCTTGGGATTCTCCAGGCAAGAATACTAGAGTGGATGGCCACTTCCTTCTCCATGGGATCTTCCCGACCCAGGGATCGAACATGGGTCTCCTGCATTTCAGGTAGATTCTTTACTGTCTGAGCTATCAGGGAAGCCCCCGAGATGCTCTTGCTTCAACTCAAACCCTCGCCTTCCTATAATTTCCATTGCCCTGTACCACTCCTCATTTCCGGTGTCTAGGAACCTGGTCCCTCTAGGATCCTAAAAATTCTGTCTAATGTTGCTGGAGGAACACCATTTCACTGCACCGCAGCGTGCGAGCCCTCGGCTTCTTTCCCTGTCATTAGCCAGTAGAAGCGAAGATCTTCAGTGGATGGGCGGTACGTTTTCTACGGGGCCCAATGATAATCGAGAATTGTTGAGCACTTTACCAGTCACGCCGCGGAGTGGGCGGAACCTCCTGCGAGGACTTGCAGACCCCCGCGGCAGAGTGGGCAGGCGGGGAGCTGATTGTGAATCCATGTGGCGGGGGCTGTGGACCCTGGTATCCCGGGCTGCACGTGGGCCTCACAGGTGGGGTGATCTGGGCAAGGGCTGTGACAGCGTAGGGTGTTGCTCGGGCCCCAAACCCTCTCCCTGGGATCTGGGGGCTCGGTTCCCTGCGGCAGGACCACCTTTCGCTTCCGTCCAAGCCCCACCCCCTGCCGCAGAGCCCACCACAATCCAGTCTTCTTCTGGCCTCAGAACTTCCGATCAGTCCATCCCCTAGCCACAAAACTTCCACTTGGGGGATCACGCGACCATCGAGCCATCTATCCACCTGCCACTCTGGCGTCAGAGCTTCTCAGATGCACTGACTCTCCTCCTCTCCAGTCCCAGACTGTGCACGCGCCAGGGCAGTGGTTACCGGGCCCCCGGTTCCGGAGCCACTATCTTCGCTCTGAGCTCTGGCCAAGGCCGCTGCGGCATCGCGGTGATCCGAACCAGCGGCCCTGCCAGCGGCCACGCCCTCCAGAGCCTCACGGCGCCGCGGGACTTACCCCTGGCCCGCAAAGCCTGCCTGCGCCTGCTCAGCGACCCCCGTTCTGGGGAGCCTTTGGACCGCGCGCTGGTGCTTTGGTTTCCAGGTACGGGACTTTCAGATCCGGAACCTCAAGTAGCTCCTGTGACCCAACTTCCTCCTTCCAGGCGGTCGCCCAGGCTGTATCCTGCTGACACCCATCTCTTCAACATACTAGGTCCCCAAAGTTTTACCGGTGAGGATTGCGCGGAGTTCCACGTGCATGGAGGGCCAGCCGTGGTGAGTGGTGTCCTGCAGGCCCTGGGTAAGTCTGCAGCCTTGGCTTTGAGGTATTGCTACGCCGGTGACCTGGGTACGGGCCAGGGGCCTCAGGATCTTGAACCTTCCCGCAGGCAGTGTGCCAGGGCTGAGGCCAGCGGAAGCAGGCGAGTTCACCAGGAGGGCGTTTGCCCACGGGAAGCTGAGCCTGACAGAGGTGGAGGGGCTGGCAGACCTGATCCATGCAGAAACCGAGGCGCAGCGGCGACAGGCCCTGAGGCAGCTCGATGGGGAGCTAGGTGACCTCTGTCGCGGCTGGGCCGAGACCCTCACTAAAGCAAGTACACTCATACCTTGCCGCAGAGACACTACCTAACCTTTTCCTGTGTTAGAGTTTCCTGTCTATGAGCCTCCAATCTGGTCCCTTAAGGTCAGGCTGGACCCGGGCACCCACTCGGGGTGAGTTTCTGTATGACCACACTACCCACCTCTCCCTCCCTCAGGCTCTGGCCCATGTAGAGGCCTATATCGATTTTAGTGAGGATGACAACCTGGAGGAAGGCGTCCTGGATCAAGGTGGGTCCCCCTGGGGGTGGGAGGCGGAGACATCTGGCATCCAGCCCCCCCAGGTCCTCTTACTCTCTCTCTCCTTTCCTCCATCCACAGCTGATAGTGAGGTGCGGAAGCTGGAGGTGGCGCTGGGCGTACATCTTCGAGATGCCAGGCGTGGGCAGAGGCTCCGCTCAGGGGCGCACGTGGTGGTTGCGGGACCTCCCAACGCCGGCAAAAGCAGCCTGGTGAACCTGCTCAGTGCGTGGGCAGGGGGCGGGGCTCAGGGCAGGGGGCGGGGCTGGGAGCTAAGCTGCTGAGCTTTCTGGGGTAGGGAAGGGGCCTGGGAGGTTGAAAACTGTCCGTCCCGGGGGTGGAGCCTAAGGGAGGGACCCTCTCATCTCCACCACACCCGCTTCCTCTGAGCCCACCCCCACCCCCAGGCCGGAAGCCTGTGTCCATCGTGTCCCCGGAGCCGGGGACCACCCGAGATGTTCTGGAGACCCCCGTGGACCTGGCCGGATTCCCAGCGCTGCTGAGCGACACTGCGGGGTTGCGGGAAGGCGTGGGGCCTGTGGAGCAGGAGGGCGTGCGGCGTGCCCAAAAAAGGTGGGCAGGAGGGAGGTAGGAGGGGGAAACGCGGGCCCTTTGCTGTTTCTACCAGTTGCATTTCTCTTTCATTAGTCCTTAATGAGGAGAGATTACTAAACCCCGTTAGGTGGGGCCTCAGTTCTTTGGGGAGGGCAGCTTTTGGGTTTGGCCTTTACTCCGTCCCTGCTGAATGCTCTTCATTGCGCAGCTCTGGGGTCCATGCTCCATTTTCCCGCCTCCCAGGCTGGAGCAGGCTGACCTCATTCTGGCCGTGTTGGATGCTTCTGACCTGGCCTCTCCGGCCAGCTGCAACTTCCTGGACACCGTTGTCATCCCGGCAGGAGCCAGGAACCCCAATGGGAGCCGCCAGCGCCTTCTGCTTGTGCTGAATAAATCAGACCTGCTGCCCGCTGGGCGCTCAGACCTCCATCCTGACCTCCCCTCCCACCTGTTGCTGTCTTGCCTGACGGGTGAGGGGCTGGACGGCCTCCTAGAAGCACTGAAGAAGGAGCTGGCTGCACTGTGAGCCCCCTTGCCCACTGGGCAACCTCGCTCTGTCCAAGTTTGGGGGCTAAGCCACTGGCTTTGGGCAGAGCTGGCCCTGCCAGCTCAGTTTCTGTATCTAAAAACGGGGTACGATTGTTCCCCTTCCCCCCACTTTGAATGCTGAGAGAGACCTTATCCTTTGTCCCTTCCAGGTGTGGGGACCCGTCCACAGGCCCACTTCTGACACGGTCGAGGCACCAACACCACCTCCGGGGCTGCCTGGATGCCCTTGGTCAGTACAAGCAGGCAAAAGACTTAGCCCTGGCAGCCGAGGCACTTCGGGTAGCCCGAGGGCATCTGAGTCATCTCACTGGTGGAGGGGGCACTGAGGAAATTCTGGATATCATCTTCCGGGACTTCTGCGTGGGCAAGTGAGGGGACAGTGGAAGCTCAGACCCAGGCTGGAGGAGCACCCGGAAGCCTTGGGGTATCTGGGAACAGCTTAGGCCAAGGGGGGAACTTGACCACAAACCACAAAGCCTCTGTTGCTGGTAGTGACTGAGCGGCAGCCGGCCAGATTTCGGGGGTTTGGCGCTGAGTGGGGCTGAAGGGAGGTCCTTTTGGGCCCATGATGCTGGGGGAGGAGGAGTAGAGGATCAAGACGGAGGTTGAAAGGTCTCAGAGGTTTTTGTTTTATAGTTTTTAATTTATTTTGCAAATACCAAAGGAAGGTAAAAAACAGGTGATCCAGAAATATTTGAACACCCTCTCCTTGGTGGTTGTATCCTACCAGAACTTTCTGTATATGTTTGCATATTTGTGCCTATAAAATATATTTTGTCTTGTATTTTGTACACAAATTGGTGTTTATTGCTCTGCAAACTGTCCTTCCCCAACACTCACCACCACCACCACCACCCTGCACCACAGAGCGTGCAGGATCTTAATTCCCCAACCAGGGATTGAACCAGTGCCCCCCTGCAGTGGAAGCTGGGAATCTTAACCACTGGACTGCCAGGAAAGTCCCAAGCTGTCATTCCTTTTGTGGTATTAATCTTGAAACTTTGCTGCTTTTCTGCTCAAATTGACTTGCAAAATCCCTTCTTCCTTTCCAAGCTTAGTCATCCACTCAGTGGATATTTATCAAGTCCCTACGATGTGTTAGAATCACACCCATCATTTGAGTGCATCTTCGTAACAGCACAATGCAGCGGTTATGTCGTCATAGTTTTACAGATGAGGAAGCTGAGGTTCAGAGAAGTATTTAGTTGCTGAAGCCCCCAGGGGATTTGCACATAAGGTTAGATTTCAGTTTGAGTTCACTGGGGGCCTTCTGGGTAACAGACTGAGTGCAGGGGGCTGGAAACAGAGGGGAGTAAGTAGGCATTGCTCCTGCTCCTGTTTTTTTTTTTTTAATTTTCAGTTGTTCTTAGTCTTCATTGCGATGCATGGGCTTTCTCTAGTTGCGGAGCATGGGCTCCAGAGTGTGCTGGCTTCAGTAGCTGTGGTGGGCGGGCTTAGTTGTCCCCGGGATGTGGGATCTTGGTGCCTGGACCAGGGATCGAACCTTCATCCCCTGCGTTGGAAGGGGGATTCTTAACCACTGGAATGCCAGGGAAGTCCGCACTCCTGCCCTTATTAAAGAAGAGACACAGCTCCTTTTGGTGAGGTCGGATGCTTGCTTGCTCAGTCCCTTAGTCGTGTCCAACACTTTGCAACCAATGGACTGTAGCCCTCCAGGCTCCTCTGTCCATGGGATGATCCCAGCAAGAAAACTGGAGTGGGTTTCCATTGCCTCCGTCAGGGGATCTTCCCAACCTAGGGATCAAACCCACGTCTCCTCCAACTCTTGCATCAGCAGGCAGATTCTTTATCACCGAGTCACCTGGGAAACCTGAGTTCTGAAGGCTGCTGTGCAAACGTATGTTAAGGAGACCTGACCTGGTCAGGGATGGATGTGAGGGTAGATATGGAATTTACTCTGACATCTGAAAGGTGAGAAGAAGACGGAAGAGGCCAGCAAGAACATCCCAGGCAGAGGGCAGGGCATGTGCAAAGGCCCTGAGGTGGGAACATCACAGTGTGTTTGAGGGGCAGCGAGGTGGCCAGTGAGGCTGGAAGTAGAATGAGTGAGTGCTAGAAGGGAGAAAGAAATCCCGGAGAGGAGAGCCTGATAGTGAAGCCTTTGATTATGGGGACTTATGGGGGATCTGAGCTTCCCTGATAGATCAGTTGATAAAGAATCCACCTACAGTGCAGGAGACCTGGGTTCAATCCCTGGGTTGGGAAGATCCCCTGGAGAAGGGAACAGCTACCCACTCCAGTATTCTGGCCTGTAGAATTCCATAGACTATATAGTCCATGGTTGGGGGACTATAGTCCAAGGACGAGGCGGTTTGTGGTCACAAAGAGTTGGATACGACTGAGTGACTTTCACTTATGGGGGATCTGCTGTTGAGGCAGTGGCAGCCCACTCCAGTACTCTTGCCTGGAAAATCCCATGGATGGAGGAGCCTAGTAGGCTGCAGTCCATGGGGTTGCTAAGAGTCAGACACAACTGAGCGACTTCACTTTCATTTTTCACTTTCATGCATTGGAGAAGGAAATGGCAACCCACTCCAGTGTTCTTGCCTGGAGAATCCCAGGGATGGGGGAGCCTGGTGGGCTGCCGACTATGAAGCGACTTAGCAGCTTAGCAGCAGCTGTTGAGGTGATGAAGCAGCAGAGGGCGCTTTGCCCTAACAAAAAAAGTGCCTGACACTCCAGTGACGTTCCGGCCCCCTAAGGTCTCAGGGATCCAGGCTTCCACGACCCACCTGATGGAATATGAATAGTTAACTCCCCTTTTGCCAGAGGTGGAAATGGAGTCTCAAATAGGGTCAAGCTCTTTTCCAGAATCAGAAAAAAATCTCCACCTCCAGTAGTTGAAGATACAAACTCTCAGATTTCAAGGGACACAGGAGCAGAGGCTGGGAAGTTTCCAGGGCCCATCACGCAACTATAGGGACTCTCTGACTCCATTTCATCATGGCTTCATTGCAATATGTCACTTTCTGTTGATTTGTTTGTTTGACAGCTGGGGTCCCCCCTGAATGGGGGGCTCCTGGAAGGGAAGGGTCACGCCAGTTCAGTCCGTGGATATTACTATTAGGTCCATTTTGCAGAAAGACAAGAAGCAGCAATGTAGGTGTAGAGAGGGTGGGTGCCCAGATGTCCTTTGCTTGGGGAGGGTCTGGAGGGCTCCCAGCAGGGAGGAGTGGGGTCTGGGTGGGGAGAAAGATGCTCTTGGGAAAGGATGCCTCGGCCCCGCCCACTTACCCTGTCCCTGGCACATCACGGACTGAGGTCCTTGGCTACAGTCCCTTTTTTCCAAGAAGGGGGAGGTGGTTTGTGGGAAGCAGGCATGGGGGTTATTTATAGAGGTCACAGGAAATCCCCAAAGAGTCAGAACCTCACCCAGTGGCTGGACCACAGGATCAAGGAGGGGGGTCTGCCAATTGCTCCCTGACTAGGACTCAACCCCCACCTGGTTCTCCGGGCAGGGCGGGGCCCGCATAGGGCCTCGGCCTGGAGAAGTCAGAGCTCCAGGATCAGGACTGGAAAGAGGGAGGGATGGTGTAGGGGAAGTACCCCAAAGGAACCAGAACTCTGGGGCATCCAGAGGGGCTGCCAGGGGGAGCGATCTCTAGGGTGGGGCCTTGGGGAATTGGCAGGCGAGAACAAAGCCTTCTAGTCTGAGGGCACAATACAGATTAAAAGTCACTGAGTCTTCGGTCAAAGAGTCAAATGTCTGGAACAGCTGCACTGGCTGTGGGGAGGAAGGCACAAGAGAGCTGAGGATTAGGCCTTATTCCCAGGGCACTAAGGAGCCAGGGAGGGTGTGAGTGGGAGAGACACACGGTCAGATCCTGGGATGAATGGATCCCTCTGGATCAGCACGGAGGCTACAAAGGAGGCAGAGGCTGAGGCCCAGGTGTTGGAGGACTGACCTGGTACCGTGCTGTGCTGTGCTTAGTCCCTCAGTCGTGTCCGACACTTGGCGACCCCATGAACTATAGCCCACCGAGCTGGTTGGAAGATTGATATCCTGGGATGCTCTGAATGGGAGAGACCAACCAAGAGTCAAAGACCTGCATCCATGGGTCCAGAGAGTTTAGAATGATGATTTTTTTTTTAATTTATTTATTTAATTGGAGGATAATTACTTTACAATATTGTGATGTTTTTTGCCATGCATCAACATGAATCGGCCACAGGTATACATGTGTCCCCCTCATCCTGAATCCCCCTCCCTCATGTTATTATTATTATATTCATTTCTAGGTGAGTAAATGGAGGCTGAGATCAACTGAGCCAAAATTTGAATGCAGGAATGTCGGGGTTTGGAACCCAAACTCAGAACTGGCTGCTGTCAGCGTCCTCCCCAGGACTCCTTACTCCTGGCTGCTCAGGCAGTAGGCTCAGGGTCAGGGACGTCCCGGCTTCCTTGGGGCCTCCAGACTGGCCCGTCTGGGCGGCTGGGCCTGGCTGACCCTCCTGCCCTTGCTTGGCGGGGCCCCAGCCGAGTGTTTCCTGCAGCGGCCTGTCTCTCGCCCGGGTTTCCGTATTCAGGAAATATCGCTCCTTTGTCCCTCCTGACTAGCTTGCCCTAAGCGTGGCATTGCCAGCTCTGGCTCCTCGTGATTCATCTCCTCCCTGTCAAGGTCCCAGGGGATGGGCTGGGCTGGGGGGACAGACAAGCTGAGACTCTAGATGACAATTTTTAGGCTGTTCTCCGCCCGATGACCATTTGCTTTGTTTCCTGGAGTTTTTGCTTCTCAGGGACAAAGTGCTAGGAATGGGGTTGCAGAATCAAAGGATTTGTTTGTCTTCACTTTCCACGCCCCCTCGCCCCCCACCGTGCTCCACAGTTTGTGGGATCTTAGTTCCCCGATTAGGAATTGAACCTGGACTCTTGGCAGTGAAACCAAGGAGTCCTAACCACTGGACTGCCTGGGAATTCCCTGTCTTCACTTTTATTAAATATCATTAAACTTATTTCCAAAAGGGCCCGGATGAGATGGGCATTTCTACCAGTCCTGTAGGAAAATGCCCTTTTTTCTACATCTTCACAAGCAGTAGGGATTATGGCTTTTTATCCTTTTCCTTCCCCCACCCCAGTCTAATTGGTATGATATGATTTCCCTGGGTCCCTCTAATGTGCAAAATTTCCCTGGCTTCCTACTTATTTAGTGATCAGTGAGTTGAAGTGCTCCCAAACTGGACACTGATGCCCTTTCTAACATCTACCTTCCCATCAAAAATCCCCTCAAAAAACAAATGCCTGGGACTTTTGTGAAATTGTTCTGCAATAAGGAGTTTCTGCAAAACAGGCTACAGTTCCTCAGTAATTATCTGTACCTGGGGAAATCTTTGCAAACCTACCAAAAACAAAAGCTACAGGTAGACAATCTGCTTTTTCAGAAACCGATTTGTATTATTTAAGAAACTGCCTTAAAAATGTGTTTATTTACTTCTGACTGCACCGGGTCTTTGTCGCTACGCATGGCTTTCTCGAGTTAGGCAAGCGGGGGCTGCTCTGTAGTTGCAGTGACTTCTCTTGTGGCGGAGCACGGGTTCTTCAGCACTCGGGCTCAGTAGCGGTGGCACAGAGGCTTAGTTGCTCCACAGCATGTGGGATCTTCCCAGACCAGGGATCGAACCTGTGTCCCTTGCCTTGGCAGGAAGATTCTTAACCACTGGGCCACCAAAGAAGTCCAAGAAACTGCTTTTTAAATATAGTTATGTATGTGTATAGCTGAAATCACTGTGCTGTACACCTGAAACTTTCACATTATAAATCAACTGTGTGTGTTTTGTGTTCAGTTGCTCAATCATGTCCAGCTCTTTGCGACCCCATGGATGCAAGGGCTTCTCTGTCCATAGGATTCTGCTGGCAAGAATACCAGAGTGGGTTGCCATTTCCTCCTCCAGAGAATCTTCCCTACCCAGGGATCAAATCCACGTCTTCTGCATTGCAGGCGATTCTTTACTGCTGAGCCACCAGGAGAAGCCCCAGTCAACTATACTACAATAAAAAATGAAAAAGAAACTGCTTTTTCAATTTCTGTTTAAAAAAAAAATTTTTTTTAATCTGCTATTTTAAAAAAGCACTAAATTCATATTATTGCTGTCATAATGGGGGGCTTTGTAGGCATTTCATATAACCCTTATTGATTACATGATTTTGCCATTTCTCTTCACATATAGAGATGCCTCAAGCTTCCCCGTTGGCTCCGTGGTAAAGAATCTGCCTGCAACGCAAGAGCTGCAGGAGATGCGGGTTTGATCCCTGGGTCAGGAAGATCCCCTGGAGGAGGGCCTGGCAACCCTCTCCAGTATTCTTGCCTGGAGAATCCCAAGGACAGAGGAGCCTGGTGTGGGCTACAGTCCATGGGGTCGCAAAGAGTCGGACACCACTGAAGTGACTTAGCATGCACACGCACATGGAGATGCCCGCGTCTTGAGGGAAGCTGGCGTCTACCCATGTTTGTTCCAAGTTGAAGGGTCTTCTGTTCTGGGGATGCTGGGGATGGGGTTTTGCGACTTTCATCGTATTCCTAGTTCTTTGGCCACTCAGAGCCTGTTGGTGGCTTTTCAAAGCAGAAATCACGACTCAGGAGACTTTGAAGGGTTTCGATAACATTTATTTAGTGCTACTAACATTTATACAGGCCACAGGCAGGACTGCGTGTAGGGGAAGAAAGGGTGAAGGGGCAGCCCCCTCTCGGGCTCTGAGGGGGCCCCAGGATCAGAGACATTCCCTCTCTAGGGCAGGCCTAGAAACTCTCAGGGGAGGATGAAGGTGAATGTCTTCCTGTTCTCACTTCCTCAGACCTGGAGCACTACAATGCTCTAAACAAGTGGGATACGGTGGGTGCCTTGGCCTGGGTGCACGAAGGGGTGTGACTTTGGGCAAGGGCTAGGCAGAAAGTGCACGTGTGATGCCGCCGTGTATCTCTGTGATGTCATCGCCTTGTCTCTGTGTGATGTCACCAAGCTGTCCATGTGATGTCAGTGCATCTGTGACGTCATCACGGTGTCTAGGCGTGAGGGATTGTGTGGTGTGGGTGTGAGTCTGTGTGAGAGTATCAGGGCGTGCAGGGAGGGTGTGGGTAAGGGTGAGCAGAGGACGCCGGCCCGGGGCGCCCACTTTGGTGTGTGTGTGTGGGAGGTCATCTGACGCCACCCTGGCTGTGTCCCACGCTGCGGGCGTCTCGCTGCACCTTGTCTCCAGACAGGTGAGTCGGGCCACCCTCAGTCAGCGGGCCTGGAGCCTCCTCAGCCACTGGAGCAGGAAGGAGATGAGAATACAGTAGTCGGTCAGGCAGAGAACAGGACAAACCTTGCCTGGGCCTGCCTCTTACTCTGGGCCCCTTCTTGCTCCCAAGAACCCTAGGGGTCTTCCTGGTGTCAACCACAAATTGGCACTTGCCATGGGCACTGCCATCTACCTCTGCAAGGATTAAATCATGTGCTACTGCAGCTGCTGACCTCCAACACCCCCTGAGGGAGCTCGGAGGAGAAAGCAGAAATGAGGCACTCTGTGCTCCAGGAAGCTGGCAGGAGGGGCCTTTAATAGTTATATATTCTCAGGAGCTAATTTTATGAGCCCGATTCTTATATCTCCTCATATCTAGAAAAGCACTAAAATCCTTCATGGTGGCAACTGTTTCTCATGACGAGCAGAAGCTTTCTGCAAAAAGTATATGTGCTTGATCTCATGTACTCCCCTTTTGCCAAAATCACATATACACCGTCTTCTCCCTATCTCTTTGGAGCCCTTGCTCAGAGTTATCTGAGCTTCTGTCTCCTGGGCTGCAGCCCTCACATGGCTCCAAATAAAACTTAATTTGCATTTCACATTGTACATTTTTTTTTAGTTGACACCAGTATCAACCTCCCCTTAGATTTCGTTTTGTTGAACTTCTGTGGGACTGAGGTATGTGCCTGTCCATTATACAGCTGAAGAGACTGAGGTTCAGAGTGGCCACCTCCAGGTTTCTGCTGCAGTCTGTCTGGCTCTCCCCTTTGCTCCCTAAGGCCCTGGGATCCTGGAAGTTTGTCCAAAGCCCCTGCCGCCCCAGTCCGCCCTCCACCCCCCACCCCCGACTCCCCAGGCAGGGCCTTAGTTTCCCTCTTTTGTCCATACAGAACTGACCTAGAGCCAGCCCCTCACCCATTCCCAGGAAGGTTCTTCTAATGAGCTTGCCCCTTTACACAGGATTCCCTGGCTCCTCTGCACCCTCAGGACAAAGACAGCTCTTTTTAAAGCCAAATCTTCTATATCTGGGATTCAAGGCCCCACCCACTCCACCCCCCACTTCCAGACCTCCCCACTGGGGAATCAAAACCTGTCCAAGCATCGCCCAAATTCTCAGAGCCATCCCTTCAACTCTGCCCCTCCGCCTTGCCTCTGCAGGAGCCGTCCCACTGTCTGGAATGCCCTTCCCCCATCTTGGCCTGGCAAAGGTTCTCGTGAGGGGTCAGAGGTTGACGCGGAGGCTGTTTCCTGATGGGGGAGGTGGGGGCCTCAGCCAAGTCCTGCTTCCGCTGGCCCTCTCCCTTCCTTCCCCGGCTCTTCCCTGGGGCCCCCACAGCCTCACGTTCGTAGATTCCGCACCCCCCGCCCCCGCCACCCCCACCCCTGTCCCACAACCAGCTCCAGCCTCTGTCCTTCACCAGGATCCACTGGCTTCGAGCCAACCCCGACAGAGATCAGACATCTTTAACCATTCCTGCCCGCCAGCCTGCAAGGGAGGGTTGTCCCTGGCCAATTTCCAAGCCCCACTGCTCACCTGGACTGGGGCTGTCGCCCTCATACCTGGTCCCAGGTCCTTGCCTTCACCCCGCAGAACAGCAATCAGAAAGAGCCTGTGCACACCTGAGCCAGGTCATGCCCTCTGCTGTTCACAGCCCCTCGCAGGGCTCCCAAAGTCCTCACCACTGCCCCAAGGCCCTGCCTGATCTGTCCTGCCAGCTCCCTGACCTCACCTCCTCCCACTCCCCTCTCCTCACTCCACTCCAGCCACACCTAACTCCTCACTCACTCACCAGGCATGGATGGTCCTTCCTCAGGACCTTTGCACAGGCTGCCCCACTGCCTGGGGCACCCTGCAGGGAATCCCCTCCTGGCTCCGCCCTCACTTTCAGTTCTCTGCTCCAGTATCACTCCTCAGTGAAGCCTGCCCTGGCCCCTGGTGGAAAATCCCAACCTCGTCAAGCTCCCTCATCCCTTTTCTGTCTCACTCATTACCAAGGGGCCCTGTCATAGCTCATTCATTTGGTTTGTTATCCGTCTCCCCGACTAGACTGGCAGTCATACAGGGAGTGGGAATTTGAATATCTATGCCTTTTTCTTCCCTGTGTCCTTGGCACCCAATAGCTGCTCAAGAAACATGGGTTGAACAATAAAATGAATCATCATAGTGATGGTAGTGAACTTGAATTGACACTTGCTGTCTGCCTGGCTCACTGTCAAGGCTGAAGTTCCATCTTCAACCCTCCACTCTGTGACTTTCTCCATCTTCAACCACAGAGCCTCTAAACCAACATTTACTTAATATTTGTCTTCATGTCCATTGTGGGTTTTTTTAATTATATAAATTGATCTCCAAAGGAAGCTCAGTCTTACTAAGTAGAGGAAAGCTGGAACATTTGGCTTCTCTGGTGGCTCAGATGGTAAAGAATCTGCTTGCAATTTAGGAGACCCAGGTTCGAGCCCTGGGTCAGGAAGATCCCCTGGAGAAGGGAATGGCAACCCACTCCAGTATTCTTACCTGGAGAATTCCATGGACAGAGGAGCCTGGTGGGCTACAGTCTATGCGGTCGCAAAAGCCGTCAGACACAACTGAGCAACTAACACTTTCAGTACTCTTTGCCACTATTAGAAAACCACATAACAATGTTCACTTAAGAAGCATGACCTAGTTGTCAAGCCCAGCCATGGCAGAGGCCTGGATGTTCCCTCCCTCTCTAGCACAGGCAAGCTGCAAGGATCTGGGATGCATGGGGGTGATTTAGCAACAGCAGACTTTCTGGAGCCCCAGAAGGAAAAAGAGTGGGAAAGCAATCAACAGTCTCCACCATGGGATGGGTGATTTGAAGCCTGCCTCGAATCTACCTCCCTATTGGGTGCCTGTAAAATTCAGATGTTACAACTCAGTCATTCACAGCTTGTCCAGTGAGCAACTGGACGAACTGGGACTCAAACCCAGAGCTGAAGACCCCAGCCTGCCCGTCCCTGGCCCCTCTCTCAGAGGGAGGCAAATCAAGCCGGAGCCCATAGGCCAGAGGCTCTTCCTGCGATCCTGCAGAGAGAAGCAGGAGGGGCCAGGCTTAAGCACACATTGTTTCCTCGGAGGGGAGGGGGTGGGGTGCGTCACTTGGGGTAAACAATGTCAAGAGCTTCCCCATTCTCAGCTGGGACCCAGACACGCTTGGACAGTGAGCCTGGCTCCAACCCTGAGTTGCTGACGCATGACCCCAGGCTGATCACTTCCCTGGGGCCTCAGTTCCCTCCTCTGAGAAATGGGGATAATAATAGAACCTCCTTCCTTGCCATGATGGCTTCAGGCCAAGATGCAGAAAGGAAAGCTCTGTTTGTTCAAAAAGCAGGCTCAAACTCTAGTCAAAGAGTGAGGGGACCTGTTCCGCAAGGGGGATGAGCTCCCCGTCAGGGGCAGTATGTAAGAAGACACAGTGAAGATGGAGCTGGGTGCAGAGAACTCTGGAGAGTCAGTGACAGACTTTTGGAAGCCCTTTGGATCCTATGGGCTTTGTTTAGCACCCTGGGGCTGAAACAGATCTAGTTTGACGATAGCCGCATGGCAAAACCTTGGACAGCACAGGCTGTGGGGTCAGAGGGATCTGAAAAAAATCCCACACACTCCTCTAAACCTCAGGTCATAAACTGCAAATGGAAAGCCAATCCTTGACTCCTAGGTCAGCAGTGTGGTCCTGAAAGGGGGGTGTAGCAGCAACCTTGGTGGGACCACAGGGTGTTCTAGGGGCCACGGCCTGAGTCACCTTCCCCATGACGCACAGGCTGTTGTCCAAAGGATGACTGGGCTCTGGGAGGAGGTGACGGGGTCAAAGGCATGGAGCTATGACCTGATCACGTGCCAGCAACCTTGATGCTCCCCACGGAGGCTCTGGGTCCCTTGTTCTAGCCAGTAGTGGACAGCACTTTATAGCTGGCAAAGCATTTTCATGCCCTTAATCTCAGTGTGCATGCTCAGTTGCTCAGTCATGTCCGACTCTTTTGTGACCCCACGAACTATAGTCAGCCAGGCTCCTCTGTCCATGGAATTTTCCAGACAAGAATACTGGACTGGGTTACCATTTCCTACTCCAGGGGATCTTCCTGACCCAGAGACAAAACCCCTATCTCTTGCATCTCTTGGCAGGCGGGTTCTTTACCACTGCAACACCTGGGAAGATGACTTCAGAGACCCTCACCCCCCAACATTTTTGTAGAGTGAGAAAGTGTGGCTCAGAAGGGTAGAGTGAGAGGGCCAGGGTCACCCTCAGACACTGGTCTCCCTCATACCCTTCCTGGGCTACGTTCACTTCTGCTACCCTCATCTGGCCACAGGGCCTTTGCCGCAGCAGTTCTTGCCACCTGTAGGGACTGTTCCCCCTTGGCGTCACCCAGGTTGCCTCCTGTCCGCCTTCCAGCTCAAAGATCCCTTCCTCACAGAGGCTCTCCCTTGCCTGTCTGGAGTCTGATCACCTAGGTTCACGTCCCAGCTCTGGCTGTGTTACCTGGGGCATGACACACACCCCCTCCATGCCTCATTTGCTTCCTCCAGAATGTGGGGGTAACTGTAGCTCACCCACAGGTTAGGATTCTAAAGCTTAAATGAGTTAAATGGGCAGAGTGCTTAGGACTACGCCAAGATTACAGTAAGCACCCAATCACGGCGGGTTTTTGTTCACTCTTCTTATCCTGCCTCCTTCATTGTCTCTCTGGCCCAATATTCAGAGACTTTCATGAATGAATGTGTCTTGGTCACAGCTCTGACCCTGGGCCCAGCATGAAGTGTTAGTCACTCAGTCGTGTCCAACTCTTTGCAACCCCATGGACTGTAGCCGCCCAGGCTCCTCTGTCCATGGGATTCTCCAGGCAAGAATACTGGAGTGGGTTGCCATTCCCTTCTCCAAGGGATCTTCCCGACCCAGGAACTGAACCTGAGTCTCCCGCATTGCAGGCAGATTCTTTACCGTCTGAGCCACCAGGGAAGCCAAATGTGCCAGCATAGGGCCTGGTATACAGCAAGTGCTCAATTAAGGAAACAAAAAGTGCGATATGAGCTCCCCTCCCCCCCCACCCCAGTCCTGTACCCAGCCTTGCTCATACCCTGAGACTGCACCATCAGCCTGAGACAGCCCAGAGCCTCACCTGGCTGAGACCAAGACGTTGCTGGCAGGGGCCCGCTGGGAATCCAGGATCCTTCTCTTGAATTCCTCCAGGCTAGCTGGGTCTGCCGAAAGAGGGAAGGGTCAGGCCTAACTGGGTGCCTTAGTAGCCCTGCCTCCAGGGCCAGGGATGGGCTGGCAACCCGGGATACAAGGTGGAATCCGCCCCCCATCTTGGCCCTGCCCTGTCACTCACCGATAGGTGGAGGGTTGGGGACGGGGACTGCAGGTCTTGGCCCAGGAATCGTCAACTGCGACTATGGGAAGAAGAGTGAAGGGAGGCTGGTGGAGGCCAGTGCCCCCAAACACGAGTCCTAGGGAGTTTCCTGCCTTTCTACACCCTTAGTGACCTGAGGTCCTTCCAGGGCAGAGAAACCGACAGATACCCACGGAAGAAGGACACGCAGGATGATGGATACATAATCACCTGCAGCCATCTGCCCTGAAATGACTGGGAGCTCCCCAGAGACCCCATTCTGCAGGGGTCCTGCCTCGGTCTCCACTACAGCCTCAGTGCCGCCCTGACTCTGACCCGTGGCCCCAGCTGAGCCTACCCGGCCAATCCCATCCCAGACCGAAGCTGACCCGCTCTGCAGACCACCGGGACTTCCGCCCTCAAGGCCATCAAACAGCCCTAAAGGAGCTCCTCCAAACCTGAGATCCAACCAGTCCTGAACTCAGTAACCTAAAGTTGGGTCCTAACTTGAAAACAGGACCTCCCTTAGAATCAAATCCAATCTCAATGACAGATCTGATATATCACTTTACGTCTACCTCTGACCATAACCCATCCCCTAGACCCAGCTGCTATGAAAAATCTACTCCACAACTTCATTCCCTGAGCCCCAGCCCTGTATTCCCCTATGACCACCCATAAATACTTTCCCAATACCACACTCAACCCCAACTCAACCTTTGACCTCAGCCTCTACCTGAGTTAGAATTCTAACCAACCTCAGCCCAAGATCAATAGTCACCCAGCTTCTACACTAGACCCAACACTGACCCTCACTGGAACCCTGGTATATCCCTGCTCTAACTCAGGATCACCTAATCCTTCCCTTCAAATCTATCCCAACGCCAACCCAACTTGGCCCCAACCAACCACCCTAAACTCAACTTAGTCTCAACTCCTAACCCATGGTCAATTCCAACCCCAATCTTAATGCCCACAAAGTGCTGAATCTACCCTTGGCCCCAAACTTCTAATCATCCCTAGCCCCACCAACCACCTATAGCAACCTAAACCTCAACTCCAGCCTTAACTCAATGCAATCCCAAAACCACTGAAATTTACTTGACCTAGATACAATGACCACTCTGCATGCAACCTCTGACCCAACTTTTAACCTTTCCTCACAATCCACCTTCCAAACTCAATCTAATTCTAAGACTAATGAAATTCTACTTGAAACCCTTACCTTAACGGAAATCAACTCTAGACACAGGAGTCACCAATAATTCACCTTGATCCAAGTTTTGGATGCTACACATGTTTAGCATCCACATCAAGCCTTTCCTGTGACCTGCCTTAACCCTCATGCTAACCCCAGTGTCACTCCCAATCCTTAATCCAGCACCCTCTGATCCTTCAACTCAACTCAAATCCATCCCGACCCTGACCCCAACACTGAATGAGTCCCTAATTCTAACCCTAAGCCAATTTTGAGGCCCACCGCCTTCCTAAACTCCCCAATCTTTATCTCTTTCTTAATATCATTTCCAATCCAAACTGCACCACAGTCCTAATGCCAATAAAATCCTGTGTCAATACATGATCATAATCCTAAAGCCATTCTAGACTCATGGGCACCCATGTTTGATCCCAGCCTCAAGTCTAAATCCACCCTCAATGTCTCAACTCACCCCAGTCCCAAAGTAATCACAGTTTTAGATTCATCCCTCACTCAACCCTGGACCTGATGGACACCCTACCTCCGACTCCAGTCTTAACCCATCCCCTTTCTCAGTGCTGATACACTTTCTAAGCTCTGCCTCAATCCTAACATCAGTGAAACTCTGAAGCGAGTCCTAACAAACTCAATCTACACTGGGAAGCCAACCTCTAAAAGAAGTTAAAAAAAAAGCCAAGTTCAAACCCAAGTTCAACATCACCATCAACTTGGCCTCCAGACCCATCCCTCCAATGCAACCAGAATCTAGGGCCCCCTACCCACCTTCGCCTTGATACAGGTGTCCAGGGCTGAGTTGCTGACTGCCAACTGCAACTTGAGGTGCTCAGCCTCACGCTTCTTCTCCTCCAGCTCCTTGACCAGCCTGTCCCGTTCCTTCTGCAGTGCCACCTTCTCCTCCAGGGCCAGCTGGGTCTGGCGGGCACATTCTGCTTGGAGCTTGACAGCCTGGGCCTGCGCCTCCTTCTCCACCTTCTCCTTGGCCTCCTGACTGGCGCGTAGGCTCTGCTCGACCTCCAGTTTCTGGCGCTGGAGTTTCTCGTTCTCGAGGGTCACGCTGTCGATGCCAGCCCGCAAACTCCGGGCCAGCTCTTCCACCTTGGAGGTCATGATGGAGGGCAGGCTGTCGCAGGCTCTCTGGATGGAAGGCAGTTCCGAGCCGAGGGGATGGTACAAGTTGAAGCTCAGGGTACTGAGGGTGCGCGGGATGATGGAGTCCCTCCAGAGGTTTCGCAGATCCGTCTCAAACTTGTTCCTGTCCAGGGGGATGCAGAAGGCCTGCACCTTCCGCAGCCGGTCCTCAGCCAGCTGCCGTTCCTGCTGCTGCTGGTCTCGGGTTTTGCCGCACTCGGCCAGCTGTTCCTCTGCCACTCGCTTGCCCACCGTTAGACCGTCCTTGTCTTTGGTACATACCAACTTCTCCTTTGCCAGCTCCACCTCCAGTGTCTTGGCTTTCTGGGTCAGCGTGAGGGCCAAAGCTAGGAGTATAGGACCAGAAGACTCAGGAAGGTTGGGAGCTGCCAAGAGACTGGCCGGGGAATCTTGCCACCTTGCTCTCCACGGCCCATAACCCCGACTCCAGCCCTCACCCACTCACCATCGCAGCTCTTGTTAGCTTCCTTGAGGTGTTCTTGGCACTGCTTCTCACTCAGGATGATGGCGGCCATGTATCGCTGGTTGTTCATGTAAATCACCTGCCAGAATGGGACGCAAGACAGAGCTCAGTGTCCAGCACGTGGGGCCCCTGCCCCCAGGTCCGCCCAGACCGCTGGGACGGGGCACCCAGGTCTGTCAACAAGGTGGTCTGTGTTGGCACAGTTCACAAGGGCAATAGCTTCTTCACAGGGGATGCTGGTCTGATCTTCAAAAGTTGTTACAAGTATAGACAGTGGAATACTACTCAGTCATAAAAAAGAATGACATTTTGCCATAAGTTCCAACACAGATGGACTCGAAGGGCATCTGTGACAAAGATCAACACTGTATGGTATCACCGATAGGCAGAATCTAAAAAATACGACAAACTAGTGAATATAACAGAACAAAAGCAGACTCACAGATGCAGAGAGCAGACTAGTGGTTACCAGTGGGAAGAAGGAAGAGGGAAGGGCCAATATCAGAGTTGGAAATTTTTTTTTAAAATGGGTTATTATGGGATTATATGAAATCATGTGTGTGAAACTTTTGAAAATTGTAAAACATTATAGAATTTAAAGAACCTCTCATTCAAAAAAAAAAAAAGGTTACAAAAACAAATCCCACCCTTTCCCCTAGGCATTCTAGTCAACTAGGAAAAAAAAAAAGTTTTGTGATTAATACTATTTGGCAGTTAAAAGTTTTATATACTGATGCATTTTACAACCTGGAGCAATCTTGAAAACATTTACAGCCAATCAAAAATAGACGTTTAAGGGCTTCCCTGGTGGCTCAGTGGTAAAGAATTCGGCTGCCAGTGCAGGGGAGATGGGTTCAATCCCTGGAAGACCCCAAATGCCAAGGGGTCTGATCTTGGCCTGCATGCCACAACCACTGAAGCCTGCATGCCCAGAGCCTGCGCTCTGCAACAAGGGAAGGCACTGCAGTGAGAAGCCCATGCACTGCACCCAGAGACCGCCTGCATGCAGCACCAAAACCCAGCACAGCCATAAAGTGAATAAATAAATATCTTAAAAAAAAAAAAAGATGTTCAACATGGATGCTAGTATGGGCTGGATTGTGTCCCCTACCCCAGATTTCCATGTCAAAGTCGTAATCCTCAGGACCTCAGAATGTAAATTTTTTTGCAGACAGGATCTTGAAAGAGGTGCTTAAATTAAGATGAGGTCATTAGGGTGGGCCTTTATCCACAATGACTGTAGTTCCTACAAGAGGAAATCTGGACGCCCAGACATGCACGGACGTGACATGAAGACACAGGGAGAAGGCAGCCGTCTGCAAGCCGGGGAGAGAGGCACGCAACGGCTCCTTCAACAGCTCCTTCCCTGACGGTCCTGTGTGTTAGTCACTTTAGTCGTGTCCGACTCTTTGTGACCCTATGACCTGTAGCCCACCAGGCTCCTCTGTGCATGGAATTCTCCAGGCAAGAATTCTCCAGGAGCGGGTTGCCATGCCCTTCTCCAGGGGATCTTCCCAATCCAGGGATTGAACCTAGGTCTCCCTCATTGCAGGCAGATTCTTTACCTTTTGAGCTACTTGGGAAGTCTTCAGATCAGATCAGATCAGTCGCTCAGTCGTGTCCGACTCTTTGTGACCCCATGAATCGCAGCACGACAGGCTTCCCTGTCCATCACCAACTCCTGGAGTTCACCCAGACTCACATCCATCGAGTCAGTGATGCCATCCAGCCATCTCATCCTCTGTCGTCCCCTTCTCCTCCTGCCCCCAATTCCCCCCAGCATCAGAGTCTTTTCCAATGAGTCAACTCCGCATGAGGTGGCCAAAGTACTGGAGTTTCAGCTTTAGCATCATTCCTTCCAAAGAAATCCCAGGGCTGATCTCCTTCAGAATGGACTGGTTGGATCTCCTTGCAGTCCCAGGGACTCTCAAGAGTTTTCTCCAACACCACAGTTCAAAGGCATCAATTCTTGAGTGCTCAGCCTTCTTCACAGTCCAACTCTCACATCCATACATGACCACAGGAAAAACCATAGCCTTGACTAGACGAACCTTTCTTGGCAAAGTAATGTCTCTGCTTTTGAATATGCTATCTAGGTTGGTCAAAACTTTCCTTCCAAGGAGTAAGCATCTTTTAATCTCATGGCTGCAGTCACCATCTGTAGTGATCTTGGAGCCCAGAAAAATAAAGTCTGACACTGTTTCCACTGTTTCCCCATCTATTTCCCATGAAGTGATGGGACCAGATGCCATGATCATCGTTTTCTGAATGTTGAGCTTTAAGCCAACTTTTTCACTCTCCACTTTCACTTTCATTAAGAGGCTTTTTAGTTCCTCTTCACTTTCTGCCATAAGGGTGGTGTCATCTGCATATCTGAGGTTATTGATATTTCTCCCGGCAATCTTGATTCCAGCTTGTGTTTCTTCTAGGCCAGCGTTTTTCATAACGTACTCTGCATATAAGTTAAATAAACAGGGTGACAATATACAGCCTTGACGAACTCCTTTTCCTATTTGGAACCAGTCTGTTGTTCCATGGCCAGTTCTAACCGTTGCTTCCTGACCTGCATACAATTTCTCAAGAGGCAGATCAGGTGCTCTGGTATTCCCATCTCTTTCAGAATTTCCCACAGTTTATTGTGATCCACACAGTCAAAGGCTTTGACATAGTCAATAAAGCAGAAATAGATGTTTTTCTGGAACTCTCTTGCTTTTTCCATGATCCAGCGGATGTTCATGTTTCCATGATCTCTGGTTCCTCTGCCTTTTCTAAAACCAGCTTGAACATCAGGAAGTTCACGGTTCACATATTGCTGAAGCCTGGCTTGGAGAATTTTGAGCATTACTTTACTAGCGTGTGAGATGAGTGCAATTGGGCGGTGGCCGGGAGGACCAACCCCACGTCCAGGAAGCCGTGGCTGCGCGGGCGCAGAAGGGCCTGGAGGAGCTATCCCACGTTGAAGGTCAGGAGGGGCGGCGGTGAGGAGATACCCCTCGTCCAAGGTAGGGAGCAATGGCTGCGCTTTGCTGGAGCAGCCGTGAAGAGATACCCCACGACCAAGGCAGGAGAAACCCAAGTAAGACGGTAGGTGTTCCAAGAGGGCATCAGAGGGCAGACACACTGAAAACATACTCACAGAAAACTAGTCAATCCAATCACACTAGGACCACAGCCTTGTCTAACTCAATGAAACTAAGCCATGCCCGTGGGGCAACCCAAGATGGGCGGGTCATGGTGGAGAGATCTGACAGAATGGGAAGTCCTAGAAGGAAACAATTCTGCCTACATCTTGATCCTCCGCTTTGTGAAAATAAATTTCTGTTATTTAAGCCACCTCATTTGTGGTTCTTCGTTAGGATGGTCCTAGCAAACTAATACAGGAGACAAGATTATTTCATGGGAAAGATGATTCTTTTCAATAAATGGTGCTGGCACAACTGGACGGTCACATACTAAGAAATAAATTTGGACCCTAACTCACACCATATACAAAAATTAGCTCAAAACACGTCGAAGACCTAAATGTAAGGGCATAAACTAAAAAATTCCATAGAAGAAAACTTAGGTGTTAACTCTGCACGAGTTTGAATTTGGCAGTGCTTTCTTTCCTTTTCTTTTTAAAAAATATTTATTCATTTGGCTGTGCCGGGTCTTAGTTGCATCATGTGGGATCATGTGGGTTTTTTCAGTAGCAGCATGTGGGATCTAGTTCCCCTACTAGGGATTGAACCCAGGCCCCCTGCACTGGGAGCTTGGAGTCTTAGCCACTGGACCACGAGGGAAGTCCCAGCATGTTTTCTTAGGTATGATACTAAAAGCACAAACAGCCAAAGACAAAACAGCTAAATAGGACTTCACCAAGATTAAAAACTTTCATGCCTCAGGGGACAACATCAAGAAAGGGGGAAAAAACTCATAGATGGGAAAAATACTTGCAAATCATGTGTCTGATGATGAGACTAGTAACCAGAATATATAAAAGCAAACTGTTTAGAAATTAATAATAAAGAGCAAACCAATTGCAAAACAGACCAAGCATCTGAATAGACATTGTTCAGGAGAAGACATAAACAAAATGTCAACCAACACATCAACAAATATTCATCATCTTTAGACAGCAGGAAATGCAAATAAAAACCATGATAAGATATCACCTCAGAATGATATAGAGTGGCCATAAATAAAACAAAAAAGAAGGGACAAGTGTTAGTGTGGATGTGGAGAAACAGAATTCTCAGTCAGTACTGGTGGAACTGTACAAATAATGGAGCCACAGTGGAAAAGAGTCTGGCAGTTTTCCAAAAAGCTAAACATAGAATTACACTGCCGTTGTTCAGTCACTTAGTTCTGTCTGACTTTTTGCAACCCCATGGACTGTAGCATGCCAGGCTTTCCTGTCCTTCACCATCTCCCGGAGTTTGCTCAAACTCATGTCCATTGAGTCAGTGACGCCATCCGACCATCTTGTCCTCTATTGTTCCCTTCTCCTCCTGCCTTCAGCCTTTCTCAGCATCAGGGTCTTTTCCAACGAATTGGCTCTTTGCATCAGGTGGTCAAAGTATTGAGGCTTCAGCTTCAGCACCAGTTCATCTAACGAATAATCAGGGTTGATTTCCTTTAGGATGGACTGGTTGGCTCTCCTTGCAGTCCAAGGGACTCTCAAGAGTCTTCTCCAACACCACAGTTCAAAATCATCAGTTCTTCAGTGCTCAGCCTTCGTTATGGTCCAATGCTCACATCCATACATGACTACTGGAAAAACCATAGCTTTGACTATACAGATCTTTGTTGGCAAAGTGATATCTCTGCCTTTTAATACTTACTCTAGGTTTGTCACAGCTTTTTCTCCAAAAAACAAGCGTCTTTTAACTTCATGGCTGCAGTTACCATCTGCAGTGATTCTGGAGCCCAAGAAAATAAAGTCTGTCACTGTTTCCATTGTTTCCCCATCTATTTTCCATAGAATTACACTGCTGCTACTGCTGCTAAGTCGCTTCAGTCGTGTCCAACTCTGTGCAACCCCATAGACGGCAGCCCACCAGGCTCCCCCGTCCCTGGGATTCTCCAGGCAAGAACACTGGAGTGGGTTGCCATTTCCTTCTCCAATGATGAAAGTGAAAAGTGAAAGGAAAGTCGCTCAGTCGTGTCTGACTCTTAGCGACCCCATGGACTGCAGCCCACCAGGCTCCTCTGTCCATGGGATTTTCCAGGCAAAAGTACTGGAGTGGGGTGACCCAACAATTGTAGGTCTAGATATATACACCTGAGAGCAATGGAAGTCTATGTTCAGACAGAAACTTGTACACAAATATTCACAGCAGCAGTAGACACAGTATCCGTAAGGTAGAAAGAACTCAAGTGTTTCATCAACAGATGAATGGATAAAACGCGACCCAGCCACCCAGTGGAATGTTATTCTGCCACAAAAAAGGAACGAAACGCTGACACACGTGGTAACGTGGATGAACGTTGAAAACATCACGCTGAGTGTGAGAAGTCGGACACAAAAGGTTATATAGTGCCAGACTCTATTTGAATGAAATATCCGGAATAAGTAAATCCATAGAAACAGAAAGCAGATTTGCAGCTGCTGGGGGTGGGGGAGGGAAGTGACTGCTGATACACTTTCTTTTGGGGGTAATGAAATGTTCTAAATCAAACTGTACCGATGGTTACCCAACTCCGTGAGTGTACTAAAAATCATTGTTATGTACATTTTTTTCTTTCATCTACATTTTTTTTGGTTATGTACATTTTAAATGGGTCAACTGTATGGCTTGTGCATTACATTTTAAGTTTACAACGTTTTATAAATAACTTTTCTTTATAAACAAAGGGCGTGCCTTTCAAACTTTGAAACAGAAGCCTCTGTAGAAATATAACAAGAAAAGGTAGGAGAGGGGTGAAGAAGGTTTGCTTTTCTCTCACTTTTTGTCCTTCCTCCTTTCGGAAGCTGACCCTGTGCTAATGACCTGGGGATGGGGGAGAACAAAAGTAGCTCTGGGGGTACTGCCCTCGTGGGCCAGTGGCTAAGATTCCCCCCTCCCAGTGCAGGGGGCCAAGGCTTGTTCCCTGGTCAGGCAACTAGATCCCACATGCCACAGCTAAAGATCATGCAGGCCACAATGAAGACAGAAGATGCCGTGTGCCACAGCTAAGACTCCACGCAGCCAAATGAATTAATTAATTTAAAAAAGAAAAAAGGGCTCTGGAAGTGCTGTTTTCAAAAGCTTTAACTACAGAAAGGGAAGATCTAAGGGTGTAAGTTGGATCCAAAGATGAAGTAAGAAAGGGGTCTTCTTCCAGCTGAAGGAAGTGGCTCCCCAAAATACAAAAGTTCTGTTTCTGTACAGGTTCCCAGATGCCAAGATGATGAGAAGAAAAACATGTACTTAGAAATAATGCAATCTGATGGAGAAGGAAATGACAACCCACTCCAGTATCTTGCCTGGGAAACCTCATGGACAGAGGGGTCTGGAGGGCTACAGTCCATGGGGTTGCAAAGAGTCAGGCTCGACTTTGTGACTAAAAAACAATGGCAAACACAGTCTGAAAATACAAAAAAGCGCCTTCTCTTGTTAGGGAGTGTTGAGGTACATCTTTCTGAAGCAAGTCAGGAGTCCCTCCCTCACTTTCTAGCAGCTGCCCTGAACTAAGAGGAAAAGAACTCACCGATTAGTAAACAAGTATAAACAATCTGAAGCATTTTCTAGAATATTTGTTAGGACATAAAGCCGGGAAAGCGCTTAAAGACACAGGAGCCAGAATGCAGGATACCTAGTGACCTATTTCAGAATAATTTGACCATCAAAAAGATTATCACATACTGTATAGCACTGGGAGCTATATTTAATATCCTATAATAAACTACAATGGAAAAAAATAGGGAAAAGAATATGTTACTATATACATATGTGTAACTGAATCACTTTGCTGTACAATAGATATTAACACAACATGTAAATGAACCGTACTTCAATAAAATAAGATTTTTTAAAAATATTATTACAAATTCCAAATACAGAAAATTCTGGGAACTTCTCTGGTTGTCCAGTGGCTAAGACCCGCTACCATCAGACACATGGGGCTGCCGTGGCGAGGGTGGAGGCTCTTCCCCAGCATTAGCCCTGACTTTCTGGGGATCCTTGGAGAAAATCCTGAGGGGTTCCAGGCCAGAAGAATTTGTCAATTTAAAGGGGAAAAAAGCTATGATTTTCAAATTTCAAAGTTGTAAAGATCCAGATTCTTAGATTTCTAATATTCTACGATGGGGGCATCTGGGATTCAAAGATGTGTAAGTCTATAACTTTATGATAAAAAAATAAACCAACAAAAAAAAGGAACTTCCCTGGTGGCCCAGAGGCTAAGACGCCACACTTCCACTGCAAGGGGTACAGATTCAGTCCCTGGTTAGGGAACTAAGACCCCTGGGCTCGTGCTCAGTCGGGTCCGACTCTGTGACCCTGTGGACTGTAGCCACCCAGGCTCCTCTGTCCATGGGATTCTCCAGACAAGAATACCGAAGTGGGTTGCCATGCCCTCCTCCAGGGGATCTCCTCCACCCGGGGATCAAACCTGCATTTCTTGCATTGCGGGTGGATTCTTCACCACTGAGCCACCTGGGAAGCCCCAAGATCCCTGTGCAGTGGGACCAAAACAGAACAAAAAAGGAAAGCAGAAAAAGAAAAAAACAAAACTATAAAACTTTACGATCCTGCGATCCCTAACAGTTCCTGGACCGGAAGGCCATCTGTGTCCTGAAAGATCCAAACGAGCCAATTGCCCTGGAACGAAGAAGATGGAGGGGCTGCCCTGGCCTGGGGGGCTCTTGGGCGGGTACATGGTCCTGCCCTGAGGTCTGAGGAGGGCCTAGCCTCATGAAGGGTTCTGAGGGGGGACTCACCCCATTCTGGGGGTCTGAAGGGGACCTTCCCTGCCCTGGGGCATGAGAGGGTGGAGACACCGTCTTGACTGGGCAGTTTCATGGGAGTGGGGCACGCACATCCTTCCTGCCCAGGGGCAGGGACTGGGTAGTTTGAAGTCCCAGAAAAGACGTTTTCTTCCCATTTGGGGCTGTCCCCTGCCCCATACAGCCCAGAGACCTCCTGTGGGGGAAAGCGAGGCTGTCCCCTCACCCCCCACCAAATGTCCCTTCCCCTGCTCACCCCAGCTCTCACCCCGTTCCAGCCAAAGCCTGAGGAGGCGTCCTTATACCCAGCTGGACCTCCCCAGAGGAGCTGCGTGTGAGAGAGACCCCAGGGGATCTTGTTGAGTGAATTTGACAGGAGCTGAGGGTGTGAAATGGGTGACAGTCTCCACAAGACCCAGGGGTAACTGTTTCTGCTCCCCTGCCTTTCCCTTCACCAGGGGATTGTCCCAACCCAGGGATTGAACCCAAGTCTCCCTCATTGCAGGCAGATTCTTTACCGGCTGAGCCACAAGGGAAGTGCTGTTTCTGCTCCCCTGCCTCCCAAAAACCACTTCCTCTCTTCAGTTCAGTTCAGTCCAGTCGCTCAGACTCTTTGCAACCCCATAGACTGCAGCATGTCAGGCCTCCCTGTCCATCACCACCTCCCCGAGCTTAATCAAACTCATGTCCACTGAGTGGGTGATGCCATCCCACCATCTCATCCTCTGTCGTCCCCTTCTCCTCCTGCCTTCAATCTTTCCCAGCATCAGGGTCTTTTCCAGTGAGTCAGTTCTTCACATCAGGTGGCCATTTCCCCTCTGCAAAAGGGTTTTAAAGCTTCTCCCTACCTCCCGGCCTTCAGTGACAAAATAACATTTCCAAAGGAGACATCCAGCCTCAGGCAGACCTGGGCCATTCATACTAATTATGAAGAACTCAACTCTCTGTGTGGTTTATTAAGTCAGCTCTTATTTGCAGCTAGTGTGTGCTGGCACCTTCTGGGTGCTGTATACATATTAAGTATGTATTTAGCATCTATGTCTGGTAACAGACCGGATGCCCAGTTCAACTTGAATTCCAGACAGACCACAAATCATTTTTTTTCAGTCTAAGTATGTCCCAAATACTCTGCAAAAAGATCACACCAGTCAATCCTAAAGGAAATCAGCTCTGAGTATTCATGGGAAAGGTTGATGCTGAAGCTCCTCCAGTATTTTGGCCACCTGATGCCAAGAGCCAACTCATTGGAAAAGACCCCTATGAGGGAGTCTTGGGTTTGATCCCTGGGTTGGGACGATCCCCTGGTGAAGGGAAAGGCAGGTGAGCAGAAACAGTTACCCCTGGGTCTTGTGGAGACTGTCACCCATTTCACACCCTCAGCTCCTGTCAAACTCACTGGGAAAGATTGACAGGGAAAAGGAGAAGGGGGCCGCAGAGGATGAGATGGTTAGATAACGTAGCCGACTGAAGGGACATGAGTTTGAGGAAACTCCGGGAGATAGTGAAGGACAGAGGAACCTGGTGTGCTGCAGTCTATGGGGTTGCAGTCAGACACGACTTAGTGACAGAACAACAGCAGCAAAGTCCCAAATATTGCATGAGATACAGGAACAATACGCATCACTTCTCTACATGGGCTTGTCCTCCAAAATGTCCCTGTCTTCACGGATGAGGAAAGCGAAGCTCAGAGAGGTGAGGTGACCAGCCCGGGGTCCCCAGGGTGAGCGTCTAGCTTGCGGTCTTACCCGATCGGCCTGGCACTGGCGGAAGCTGGCGTTGATTCGGTCCAAGTCTCGGCGGGCGCTGAGCATCATCTGGTTGATCGCCTCCTTGGCGCGGGCAGTGAGGTTGAGCTCCTTGGTCAGGTTGGCCTGGGAAGCCGTGAGCCCCACCACCTGGCCGTACAGGCCGTCGGCCCGGCGCTCGGTGGCCTGCAGGTTGGACTCGGTACTCACGTGCACGTTGCCGTAGACCATGAAGAGGACGAGGCCAAGGATGATGAGGAATTGGATGAGCGAGACGAAGAGGAAAAAGTAGCGCAGATAGTACCAGCAGCCCCTGGAGCTGCTCCCGGCCCGTGAGTAGGGGCTCCCGTGCTCCATCGCCAAGCCCATCTCCTCCCAGCGTCTGCCCCGTGTACTAGCAGTGCTCGGCTGGCTGGCCTGCTCAGGGTGGTGGCCGCTGCCCCTTCTAGACCTCACCACGGCGGGGGGGAGGGGGAAGTGTTTATATTACTCCTCTTAATACTTCCTCTGCCTGGCTCCTTCCTGGCCAGGAGGAAACGGGGGCTGTGGGTTATCACAACACTCCCACCCCGGGCTGTGAAGGGAAGGGGGGAGGGCACCAAGGCACGTCTGGCCTCTCTGATTAACTACGGGTGGGGCACCGGCTGGAGTGGCCAGGCATCCTTGGTCTTACTGAACCTCAGTTTCCCCTTCTGCCCTTGCTCTGTACCCAGAGCTGTTCTCAGCTGTGTATGACGTCTTTTCAACATCCCCCTTGTGTGGAAGACACAGACATGCAGGGAGGAGAAAGGACTGTTTTGGGGGGTGGGCGTCGGGTCTCCCTCTGGTCATTCACAGAGCTGGCCTTAACTCCCCTTGGAGAGGGCTGGCTACAGATGTATGCCCACCTCAAGGGACAGTGCTGTTACAGGAGCTAAATTGTGCAGAGCGCGTTGCCAGGGGCCAGGCATACACAGCACTCAGTAATTGGTGCACATCACCAAGGGCTGATCCGTGGACGGCGGTGGCGGGGGCTCCCCAGGCTGTCATCCCGCCATCCTACATGCCTGGCTCATGTAGGCACTTAGTAAGTGCAAGCAGCAGTGAACTTGGGGCCAGTGTGCGTGCCCATGATGGGCTTCTCACGTCTGAGTCTCAGTTTTCCCTTCTGCATGGTGCCAGGCCCCAGGGTGGGGGAGGGGGCTGGGAGAAAAGATTTGCCAGTTGCTATTACCACTACCACTTTCTGTTTGAAACCTCATTTTCGAGCTCTGTGAGATGGTGAATGGGAAGCACAAGATAGTGGGGGTCAAACTTCACTGTGGGAAGGGATTCAGGGACCAAGGAGCAAAGGATTCTGGGTATGCCCTCCTGCCCACTCCCCCTCCCCCACCAAACAGGCACTCTAGGTAAGCCTCCTCTGTAGGTGACACCAGAACCCTTCCCCAAGAGGAGCGTTGAGAAGTCTTCAGTCTTGGGAAAACAGAGTGGGACACAGACCCTAGCCCCATGGGGTCAAGGCTGATAGCAGGGAGGGGCAGGGGCCAAAGGGAATGAGGCAAGGAGATAGAAAGGGGGCTGGAACACGGGCGGGCAACGATAACGCAGTTGCTGTCTGCTGCCTGTGTGGGGGCATAGCAGGGCGAGAGTGGTGGCATGGGGAAACATCCCGCTATCAGCCAGGGGAACGGGGTGGCAGAGTTGTTGAGGGGGAGGGATCCTCCAGGGTGATGTTCATCAAGGAGGCAGGAGTTGGGTGGGGAAGGAAGAAGTCCCAGCGGTGGGCAGGAAACCCCTGTCTGACCTCTGGCCTTTGCAGCTACCCATTGATTCCTGATTCCGGACCCTCCTCAGCCACTACTGGGAGGAAAGAGAGTTGGGGGCTGCAAGTGATGCCCAACCAGCTCTTTCTCTAGGTTGGACAGGCCCACCCAGAATCCCCTGGAGCTGGTGGGAGGAGGAGATCGCCCCTCTTCATTAACGAGGGCCATGCGGGCACAGGGACTCCATGGTCTTGCTGTAGGCCTCCGGAGTTACGTTCCGGCTGTGCCACCTACTGCTGTGTGACCTGGGACAAGTGACTTCTCCCCCTGCGAGCCTCAGCTTTCTCCTGACAGTCAGCAGTGAAACACTGGTCTCAGTGCCTGGCACACAGTCAGCCTTAATAAACAGCTGTGTTTTTCAAAGGTGGGGCTGGATCATGGGTAGCCTCTGATGTTGGGCTGAGGAACTGAGATGCAATGGTGGGCATTGCTCCAGGTGCTGTTGCCCTGGTCCTATGGGATCACCGGGGGCAAGGGGGCATGACAGGGGGAGAGCCTGAGTGACAAGGGTCCAGTTGAGAGCTCAGGCATGGCGACAGTGCCCGGAGATGTTACAGTCTTGGTGTGAACTTAAGATCCTGGCTATTCTTCATCTTATGTGGAAGATGTTGCACGTAAGCATGTATGAATACTGTATCTGTTGTCAAGAGAAAAAGATAAGCAACCATAAACTCCCAGAAAACTGAAAAGCCACTCTAGAACTGACAGTACCGATGTGCTACAGTTTTGAGCAATTGTCACAGTCTAAGAACAAAAGTTTGAAATCTACACACAAATGTCTTTTGGGTCAAGCTCAAAAATAACACTCTTTCTGGCAATTTGGTCTCACAACTTAGATTTGTAATGTTTCTTTTTCAGTAAGTTTTTTTTTTCCTACAATAACTTTTTTTTTTAAGTTGGATTTTTTTTTTAATGGAAACGGTAATGATGAAACTTCTTTTTGCTCAACATTATGACTTTTGAGACTGAGGATTCCTTTGACCACTGTTTAGGTTTTCAGCACATATATTTTACTATCATAATAATTATCAAGGGGAACTTAGAATATTTCTAAATTTTTTTGTTTCAATGAACAGAATAAGATTTGAAGTCAAATCTCCACAAGTGAAATTGCTGGGTGCTGAAGCAATAACATCTTATATTTTGACAGCTGTTATCAATTTGTCCTCCAAAAAGGCTGTTTCCATTGACACCCTTGCCAGCAGTGTCTAAAATTTCTAAAAACAGACTCTTTTGAACACTTTCTGCCTGCATTCCTGACCAGAAAATTCCAGAGGGCGGAGGTGAGTAACTGGTCCTTGAATTCACATGAGGTCAAATACATCAAATGATGGGAGAATTTGGTTTTTTCCTGAAAACCATTTGTCATAGTCACAGGAAATTTTGTGTATGAATCTCTCTGAATTCCCTTGAGGGGTCATCATAAAACCCAACACCAATTAAAAAAATTTTTTTTCTAAATCAAAAACAATCCATTTGGTTTCATTTGATTGTTTGGTCAGAGATGGGAAAACTGTCATGAGGAAGTCAATTCCATGTCACTCTGAAGACTGAACACTGATGTTCTCAAGGAGACACAAGGTTTTTTAAAAACTCTCATGGAGCTTCAAGAGGCTTCAGGAGGAAATGATACTTCTGGTGAAGAAAAATTTCGGCAAAGTTCAGAAAACCCTCCACATTTTTGCCAACGTCTTCGGGTTTTGTTTAACTGCAAAGGAAATGAAGTTTGCGACTTTGGGTGTTGACAGAGGAGGCAAAGAGAGCCCTTTGGAGGGGAAGAGCCTGTCCTCTTTGGGCCTTCTGGTTGAACAACTGGGACTGTTGTTACAAGATCAAGTTGCTGCTGTCCTCCAGTGCCCTCCACCCAGGTTTTCCCTTTTCATCCTCACCCCCGGCCCTCACCCCACCCCACTGACTCCTGTTGCTGCAGCCAGAGAGGGATCCCAGGGTCACCATTAACAGGGAGGCCAGGACAGGGACCTGAGAGACGGGACAAGGTGGAGACACAGAGAAAAGACTCAGAGACAGAGAGATGGAGACTTTGAGTGGTAATTAGACAGGTGGAGACAGGGAAACAGAACGGAGCAAGGGCAGGCGGTGGGGCACCGGCCCTGTGGAGTGGGAGGGATATGAGGTCTGGGAGGCAGGGCAGCTTGGGGATTCTTAGTCCTGGTCTGGGACTGGGGTCTGTTCTCTCCCAGCTGCCCCCAGTCCTCATCCACTCCCTGTCCTTTGGCCTCCCCAGGGGATCCACAGCTTCCAGCCTCCCACCTCCCTCTTTTCTCCCAGACACCAGATCTGATGGGTCCCTTTCTGCTCACACACATCCCATGGCTCTCCGTTTCCCTGGAGCTGATTTTCAGTGATCTGACAGTTATGACCAAGGTGAAGTTAGCAGAATAAGTGAATAATAATGATAATATTTTAGGTTTCGGATACAGCGCTGAGTCCAACCCTTTGTGTAGATCAGCCCTGGACCCCACAGCTGCACAGTGAAGGGTCTTAAATCCCTGGGGCCGCAGACAAGGCGAGGCCAGTGTCAAGACCTAGCTGACTCCAGAAGGAGAAGCTGTTTCCTGCTCATTTCTGGATTTACGCCAGAGTTGGAGGGGAGGGCAGGGGGCAGAGGCGGAGGGTGGGGTGAGGGGGAGCGCGTCTCAGACCCATCCTTCCAGCCTCACAAGGTCTGGGCCCTCAGCCAGCAACTAGGTCTGAAGACTGGGGCGACCCCTGGTGGTCGGTAGCGGAACAAAACTGTTAAGACTCATTCCTCTCCTCAACCTCACCTCCTCCTTTGGCGCGAGAGATGGGGTCCAATTCTCCCTCTAGGTGGATCCTTTCCCAGTAAAGGCCCTTAAAGCCACCTCCAAGGTGGGTGGGAGTGGGAGATTATGAGCAGAACTGCCTGAGGTGGAGATCAGAGTTTCAAGGGCTTCTAACACCAGCCTCTTAGATTTTTCAAGACGAATTTTAATTATTTTTAAAGGCAACACATGCATATGAGTTTTAAAACGCAAACTTTACAAAAAGAAGGGGACAACAGAGGATGAGACGGTTGGATGGCATCACCGACTCGATGGACTTGAGTTTGAGCAAGCTCCGGGATTGGTGATGGACAGGGAAGCCTGGTGTGCTGCAGCCCATAGGGTCACAGAGAGTCAGACACGACTGAGCGACTGAACTGAACTAATACAAAGGAACATGAGGCTTCCTCCCCGCACTGATCCCTAGATCCCTGATTCCTTTTCCAGGGGCCACTGCTGTATCTAGGGTTTCCTTTAGAGATATCTGGACAAGTTTCCCCCAGTTCCAATTTTTCAAAGATGTACACAGACTATAACGCTTCTGCTTCTTACATTACTGTGTCTCAACGAAGGTCAGTTTTGGCCTTTTTAACAGTTGCACAGTGGGAATTCCCTGCAGGTCCAGTGATTAGAGCTCTGTGCTTTCCCTGCTGAGGGCTCGCGTTCAATTCCTGATGGGGGAACTAAGATCTGTAAGTAGGGCAACTTGCTGCTAAGTCGTTTCAGTCGTGTCCGACTCTGTGTGACCCCATGGACTGCAGCCTACCAGGTTCCTCCGTCCATGGGATTTTCCAGGCAAGAGTACTGGAGTGGGCTGCCACTGCCCCAAACAAAACAATCCCCACCCCCCGCTGCCCCAGTCCATACGAACCAGTTGAACAGCATTCCGTGGTGTGGATGTATGCACACTCATTTAAACAGACTCCAGTTGGTGGACACTGAGGTTGTTTCCAATTTTTTGCAATTACCAAGCATGTGGTAATAATGTCTTCATTTCTCCTCTCCTCCACCCTTACTTTAAAAAAGTAAACTGTTTATTTGGAATGTTTTGTTTTGTTTTTTGGAATGTTTTAAATTTACAGAAAATTTGCAGAGATAATACCGTCTCTGAATAGCCCTCACACAGCTTCTATCATTAACATCTTATATACCATAGTTCATTCGTCAAAATTAAGAAATTAATCTTAGTATATATTACAATGAACTGAACTCTAGACTTTATTTGATTTCTTTACTAAATGTTTTTCTGTTCCAATATCCAAAGCCAGGACTCTCCACTGCATGCAGTCCATTATTTTGCATGCGTTTAAATATAGTTGTTGGGAATTTCCTGGCAGTCCAGTGGTTTGGACTCCAAACTTTTACTTCTGAGGGTTACTTCCCTAACCCTGGTCAGGGAAATAGGATTCTTCAGGCTGTGTGGCCAAAAAAAGTGAAAAGTGAATAAAGTACTCTGTTGGGTTCTTAGTATCCAAGACTATAATTAAAAAATGACTGTAGATTAAATTTTTCTTAATAAAAAATATGGCTGCAGGGAAACTGCTTGAAGAAGAACTAATGGGTCAAACACTCTTTTAATTTTGAGAGATTCTAGAAAATGGCCCTCCCAAGTAGTCATACCAACAAGCTGTTTCACCAGTACTGTGTATATTCACAAACTTTTGCTTTTATTTTTATCCTTGCCAAACCAGTGGGCAGAAAGTGGTACCGTGTCATCGTTTCAGTTGGCATTTCTTCTCTAGCAGTGAGACTGGGCACCTTTTTCTGCATGCTTCTTTGAACTGGTTGCCCATATTCTTTGCTTGTTTTCTATCGAGTTATTTTTAAAATTGTATTTATTTGGCTGCGCCAGGTCTCAGTTGCAGCATGCAGGATCTTCACTGTGGCACAGGAACTCTTAGTTGATGTTTGTGGGATCTAGTTCCCCAGCCAGGGTCAAATCCAGGCTCCCTCCATTGGGAGCCCCGAGTCTTAGCCATTGGATCACCAGGGAAGTCCCTCTACTGAATTATTTTTTGAAAATTTAATTTAGAAGAGATTCTTACATAATAAGCAAAGTAGTTTATTCCTGGATATGAAAAACTATGTCAATGGATCTTTCTTTTCTTCCAAACGATTTTCTACCTCGTTGTTTTGGATATAGGAAAGTTTCCGTTAATTCTCTTGGGTTTTCTATATATAGTCATACCACCAGAAGATAATATTAAGTTGAATTGTTTTTGAGGCATTCCTGCCAAAAATGTCAACCTCAAATTAATCATGAGGAAACCACAAAAACCCAAACTCAGACACCACAGAATGACTGGCCTGGGGCTTTAAAAAAAATGCCAACCAATGTCATGAAAGGCAAAGACAGATTGAGAAATGTTCCAGATTAACACGATGTGTAAATCAGGATAATCTTTTGTTACAGAGGACATTATCAAAATAGTTGGCAAAATCTGATTACAGTCTGGAGATTAGAACCTAAGTGTCCACTGACAGATGAATAGATAAAGAAGATATAATATATATATATATATACACACACACACACAATTTATATATACACACAATGGAATATTAATTATAATAGTCTCATAAAAAAGAAATCTTGCCATTTGCAACAACATGGATGGATCTAGAGGGTGTTATGTTAACTGCAGTAAATCAGATAAAGACAAACACTGTATAATCTCACATGAAATTGTTGCTATTTTGATGACCTTTTCAGAATGCTTTTCATTTGATCCGTTAGCATGGCAAATTTTATTAACAGAGTTCCTTCCCAATACTGATTTATCTTTGCATCTCAGGCCTATGTTCCTTTGCTATGGTGTATCTTTCAAATGATTACTTGGTTCTCTTCTAAAACTTCATTTGGGAGCTTTGTACCCTCACAGGGAGAGGGGTGCGGAGTTTTCCTATCGTGCCATTTTTGCTAGGTTTTGGTGTCAAGGATATGCTGGCTCTCACCATTCCAATCACTCATTTTACAGACACGGTAAACTGAGGACCAGAGAGGAGAAGCGACCCCTTCAGGTCACTTCCAGATCAGGGCTGGACCCTGAGTCCTCATGTCCGAGGGATGAGGGCAACACTGGCCTTGTCCTTAGAGGGGACCTAAGTCCCGGCTCTGCACTATCTCACCTTGAGACCCAATGGACCTCAGTATTCCCGTCTGTAGATAGGCACTAGATGGTCAGAAAGACAAGGTCGTGTCTTCTTTCAGCAGTTTCAGGGTTGCTTCTGGGTCAAAAGCTGAGCGTGGATGGGTGTCGACTGAGCATCTCATCCAGCTTGGGCACCTCTCTGAGTGTCCCTGCAGGGCTCCCAGGGTCTGTCCTCCTGGTCTCGAGCCCCCATTCAGCTGGGGGCCGACTCACCCTCGTGCGCGCCGCGTAGGTCGCCTGCAGCCCCCGGAAGTTCCTGGGCGAGAGCGCGAGCGGGGGCTGGGCCGTGGTCGGGACCCGGCGCGGGTCCGGGGGTGTGAAACTCTGCGCTGGGCGCTCGTCTGGGCTTCCAGGGCTTTACTGCCGGGAAGAGGGTAGAGGGGCCGTCGGCACCAGGACACCTATCCCCAGAGACCCTCCGGGATTCATCTATTCTTCCTGGTATTCCAATCCCCAAAGATTCCAGGCTTCAGGATCCCCCATCCCTTCTCCCCTGGTCTTTTCCAGGACGGGTCCTCCGGGACTCCCAGTCTTTTCCACGGAAGCTCCGCCTCCAGGCCCCCGATCCCTCCCTTGATACTTTTCATTGCAACGTTCACCTTCACTCCCCGCTCCCCTCGGAGCCCCCATATACGCCCGACCCCAGGGACCCATGCCTCAAGAGTGCCAACCCCAATGTGGGCATTCTCGCCCCATAGAGCCCGCCGCTAGGTTCTCACACTCAGACCTTCATCTAGATCCTCTCCCAAGGCCCCGCCCACACGACCAGCCCCGCCCCTCCCCGAGCCCTGGACCCTTCCCTCCCACCCTTCACTCACATGTGATCGCGCAGCGCCGCCTCCCGGGCTGCGCAGGCTTCGCCCTCCGCCTCGGCCGTACGTGCGCGCCGCTGCGCCTCGTCCAGTTGCTGCGCAGATTTAGCGGCCGCGGCCTCCCAGCGCGCCAGGGCTTCTGCGGACGCAAGGCGCGAGATCAGGATGGAGCCCGGGCTCCTACTCCGCACACATCAACTCCGAGTTTATAGTCTGCATACTGTCTATGTGGTTTGTTGTATTGGAATTAAATTTGTGTGCTGTTTGCATGACCTTTACATGTTATTTGCATAGCTTTTCAGAGGTTTACATGTCTTTGGGGAGTCTCTACATAGCGTGTGCATATTTTGTTGCGTTTGCATTGTTCTGTGACATTTGCCTGACCTTTGCATATTATGTGCATTTCTTTCACAAGTTTTCACGTTGCTTTGCTTTACGTTTACACCCGTCTGTGTCTTTTGCCTAGCTAGGAACCGTCTAGGCTCCTCCCATCTCTAGCATGCCCACCCCTTTGCATCCCAACACACCTGTGAGCGCCCCGTTCTCAGCCCCCATCTGGGTACCCTGTGCCTTGGCTTCTTCCATCTCAGTTTTCAGTGTCATCAGTTGGGTCTGAAGCCGACTCTGTGGAGTAGAAATGACGGGGGAAGGGAGAGAAAGTGAATGGGCTCTGCCCTTTCTAGGGGAGACGAGAACACCCTGTTGTTCCTTGAGCTTTATTTGGAATGAGAACACCCTGGTGTTCCTTGAGCTTTATTTGGAATGTCGTTTGGAGTCCTGTAGTTGTAAAACACAGAAGTGGCCTCTGAAGTCTGGGGTGAAAGGTGCCTGCCTGCAAGGAGATCTTTGCCCAGGTCCACTGACCCCTGGGGCATCCCAGGTGGCTCAATGATAAAAGAATCTGCCTGCAGTGTAGGAGACAGAACACGCAAGTTCGATCCCTGGGTGGGGAAGATCCCCTGGAGGAGGAAATGGCAAGCCACGCCAGTGTTCTTGCCTGAAAAATCCGTAGAGGAGCCTGGTGGGCTACAGTCCATGGGGTCGCAGAGTCGGACATGACTGAGGGACTGAGCACACTGACCCCACTCCAGGCCAACTGGATATAGAAAGGTTTAGTTCTGCTGACCAGCTCGGGTTCCAATCCTAGCTATATCTAGATTCTTGGGACTGGGGTTTCAGACCAGCACAAGCCAATATGGTGGTTGATGATTGAGTTTCTAGGGTATCGGTCACCTCTGTAGGACATTCTGCAAAGCAACTGGCTTGGTCTCCTCTGAGACTCTTTCATGGGGGCTGGGGGAGAACCATAATTTGAATCCAGGGCAGGCTGCTCTTAATTTCAGCTGCCCCAGGCCCTTCCCTTAGGCAGGCTGGAAAGGCATAGGGATTAATTTTCAAAAGGCATGAATTTTCCAGAATTCGTATGCTGCCCAACCTCTGCTGGGCCCAGTACACAGGGGTACACAGTAGTTACTCAGTAAATGTGAGTGGTTGGGACTTTGAGGATGGTTCTTCTGCGAGGCCCAGGGTTGAGAAAGAGTTAAGAAAGGGTTAAGAAAGAGTTCGAAGGGGGTAGCAAGAGGAGAAGGGAGGACCTGGCTGGTACCTCCTCCGAGAGGCCAACTTTAGCTTCCTAATTACAGGTGACACGAATGTCCCTCTCTCAAAATAGGGCTGCTGGACACTGACTGGGGGGTGGTTGTTGAGTGGGTACTTAGGGGGAGGGTTAGCACAGGGCCTCCCCAGCGGGGCTCAGGGGTCTGGGGTAGCCTCCACCAGCAAATAGCAGAGGACAGTGGAGCCTTCTTTTTATTTTTTTAAAGTTCATTTATGTCGTATTTTTTTTCAACTGGACTATAATTGCCTTACAGCGTTGTTAGTTTCTGGTGTACAACGAAGTGAATGAGCTGTGTTAGTGGAACCTTCTTGGGCAGAAGGTAGACACAAGGGGGAATTGGCCCTGTAGGAGTTGGAAGGAATGGTGCTGTTCTCATTTTCCTCCCTCAGTTGAAGAACGGGGGAAACCAAGGCACCGAGGGAGAAGGTTGGGGGTGTGTGCGCACCCTCTCCCCCTCGTTTTTGGGGTTCCCCAGCCCTCCAGCCTGTCCACCTACCTGGCGGCCCTCACAGGCCCTTAGGGCCTCCTCCAGCTCCCGGCGGACACGCTCGGCCTGCTTCAGCCGCTTCGTCAGGGCCTCCTCGAGTCGGGCAGCCTCTGCCAGTCGGCGCCGAAGTTCCTCGACTTCGGGTCCGGGGTCTCCAGGCGGCGCCGTGGTGTTGGCGGCCGGCTCTGGGCAGCGGGGCCTCCGGGAGGCCGAGGAGGCCAGATTCCAGGCCAGAAGGGCTGCTCCGGCAGCAACCGCTGCCAGGAAGACTGCGGCCCCGCACAGGGCGAACACCCGCCAGGCGCGCCCCGGCTCGGGCTCCGGCCCGGGCTCGGCCATGCCGCTGTCCATAGCTCTGGCCCCAGACGGCCACGAGCATTTAATTGGCACCTTGGGCAGCCAGGGACACCCACGGTTCCGCCCCTCCTGGCGGTGGTTTCGAGTTTATTGGGAGGGGCTGGACCCACGCCAAGGGCCAGCCCAAGCTACCGGAGCCGAGGACAAGGCTGGGGATCCCGGGTTCCAGTCTTGTTTCTGCATCCCATGTGACCCTCTAAGCCTCAGTTTCCTCCTCTGTAAACTGGGGATGACAGTAGCTCCTGCCTTGTAGGGCTCTGTAGGAATCACCTGAGCATATCTGCGCAAAGCCCCCCTTTGCACCAGGGGCCCTTGGCAAGGGTCTGGGGGTATACTATCCCCCATTCTGTTCATGGAGAGACCAAGCCTAGAAGATGGGAGGCTGTTCGAAACAACTGAGGTCGGCCTGGCTCGGGCGGCCGCACTTTTTTGTGACTGGATGTGCGGGCCAGAGTGCAGACCCAAGGGTAGATGCGTCCCATCTCCCTGCCCGTTCTCCACTAAGCCACCAGGGGGCGACCTTACAACGTGCATCAGAGCCAGGCGCGTCTACACCGTTGCCCTGACTTGCCGGAGTCAAATCCTCCTCTTCCCTCTCTACCCTCTTTCATTTCCATTTCCCCTTCCTCCACCCTACTCCCCGCTTTTCCTCCTCCTCCATCCTTCCCCACTCCCCATCCTCCCCCTCTCCTTTCTCCTTCCCCGGCGAGGCCCCCAGCAGGTCTTCAGTGTCATCCCCGCCCCCTCTAGCCCTGCTGGGTGCTGTTCCGGCCAGCGCATTCCTATCCCGGGGTTGCCGGCCGGACTTTCCTCCCTCTTTGCTCAGCTAACTTCCTTACCAGTTACTTCCCTGTCCACCAGTGTGTCTCTTCTTCTCCCTTCCCCACTAACTCTGACCCCTTTTGATCTCTCAGCTCTGCTGTCATTTTACTGTGTTTGATTCCTGAATGCCTCTCCCATCAGACTGGGGTATGTGTGTGTATGTGTGTGTCTGACTCTGCGACTCCCATGGACTGTAGCCCACCAGGCTCCTCTGTCCATGGGATTCGCCAGGCAAGAATCCTGGAGTGGGTTGCCACTCCTCCAGGGAATCTTCCCAACCCAGGGATCAAACCCGCATCTCATGTCTCATGTATGGCAGGTGGATTCTCTACCGCTGAGCCACTGGGGCATCAGACTGGGCAAGCCCTGAAAAAGTAAAGCCTTCGCCTGCCTTGTTCCCACTGCCACCGCGTGGGCTTGGCACACAGTAGCTGTGCAGTAAATGTGAGCTGAGTGAACACTAAGAACAAGAATCCGTGTTCCTCCTGACAGCCCTCCCCCTCCACGGCGCCCCCGCCCATTCCACAGGAAGAAAACAGAGCCCAAAGAGGCCAAGTCTCAGGCCAGGGACACAGAGCAGCTACAAGTCGCTCCCACATTCCTGCTGTAGCTGGAATCCCTCCCCATCCTGCAGGCCCTGCAGCACCCCTCAGGCCTGGTTTCCAACTCCTGGCTGGGTCACAGTCAGACAGGGAAGAGGGACATTTTCAGGAAGGAGAGAAGTTTATACCCCGGCCACTGGGTAGGAGTTTGGGGGAAGAAATTGAGCAGGTCAAACCCATGACATCAGGCAAAACTGCCTTCTCATCTGTGAAACAGTACACATAGAGTAGGGGGAGGGGCAGTGCTGTTTTGGGACTTTCCAGTAGCCCAAGCTGGGAGCGGGGGTGGCGGATGTTGGGTGGAAGTGGCAAAGACTGAAGTCATGTTTTAAGGGCTTCCTGGCAATCAAGAGAACCTGCTAGAAGCAGAGGGCCCTGATGCTGCGAAAGATTGAGGGCAGGAGGAGAAGGGGGTGACAGAGGATGAGATGGTGGGATGGCATCACCGACTCAACGGACATGAGTTTGAGCAAACTCCGAGAGATGGTGAAGGACCGGGAAGGCTGGCGTGCTGCAGTCCATGGGGTTGCAAAGAGTCGGACACGACTGAACGACTGAACACCACTGCCTGAGCAGCTGAGAAACCCTGAGCAAGTCCAGTTACTTCTCTGGACATCAGTTTCCTCATCTGTTAGATGGGGCTGCTGATGGAGGGTAAAATGCCTCAGTCATTGGCAAGGGACTCCACAGGAGCGCCTACTGAGCCCTCCTGTGAGCTGGGGGCACAGAAATGATGGAGACCTGAGCCTCACCTTCTAGAGCTGAGATTCTCACTGGAATTGAATCTGTGCCCCCAGGGGAGATTTGGTAATGTCTAGAGGCCTTCTGTTGTTGTCACAACCTGGCAGTAAGGTGCTACGGGCATCTGGTAGCAAAGGATGGTACTCAGCATCCCACAGTGCACGGGGCAGCCCCACCACAGAGAACGGTCCAGCCCAGATGCTGAGAGTTGAGAGGCCGAGAAACCCTGCTCTAGAACTTCAGAGTGAGGAGCAGGAGCTCCGAGCAGAGGGCAGAGACTGGCCGAGGCTGTGAGGCAGGAAGGAACTTGATGAATCAATATATAGAGAAATGGTCGGGGTGGGTGGAACAGGAGGAAGTCAGGGGACGGGGGTGTTGTCAGGGGGGTCTGTGGTAGGGATGGGGTTTGGGGACACTGGGAAGACAGTAGGAGCCGTGGAAGGGGAGTCTAAGACCATCTGGGTTGGGGCCCATGGGACCAGAGGGCAGTGCAGAATCCTGGGCAAACACAAGCAGCCTGCCCCTAGTGCTACGCACAAAAAGTTGCCTGGACAATAGTTGGAATTCCAGGAAAACTTGGAGGAAGGAAGATAACTGGGGAGGAAGGAAATAGGGGCCATGGGAGGGTCAAGGAAGTGGGTTAAATGGTCTATGAGACAGAACCCCTCAACTTTGAGCCCCTCCCAAGTTTTTTTTTTTTTTTTTCTTTCTTTCTTTCTTTCTCTTTTGGTAGTGCCATGTGGCTTGCAGGATCTCAGTTCTCCAATCAGGGATTGAATCTGGGCCATGGCAGTGAAATCCTGGAATCCTAACTACTAAGCTACCAGGGAACTCCCCATACCTAATCTTCAATTTTGAGAAGCAGAGAGGCTCTCTGGGGGAGGGGTTCCCGGAGCTGGGTACTACAGGATGAATAAGACTTTGGGGACGGAGGTGGCGGGGCAATGTGACACAGGTCTGTCCCGTGTCTGCACATCGAGGTTTAAGTCCCAGCCCTGTACTTTCTACTGGAAGGGACTGGGAATCAGGACAAAGTGCTCCTCATCACAGCCACAGTTTCCTCATGGAACCACTGGATCAGAAGATCCAGCCAGGAGATGAGAGCAGAAACCTGCAGGCAGGGAGCATTGATGAGGGTGTAGGTCCCTGGTAGCTCAGTTGGTAAAGAATCCGCCTGCAATGCAGGAGACCCTGGTTCAATTCCTGGGTCGGGAAGATCCCCTGGAGAAGAGATAGGCTACCCACTCCAGTATTCTTGGGCTTCCCTTGTGGCTCAGGTGGTAAAGAATCTGCCCGCAATGCGGGAGACCTGCTTTGGAAGCCTGGGTTTGGAAGATCTGGAGAAGGGAAACACTACCCACTCCAGTATTCTGGCCTGGAGAATTCCATGGACTATAGGGGTCACAAAGAGTTGGACATGACTGAGCGACTTTCTCTCTCACTTTCAGAGGAGAAGAGGGCTGGGGGAGGGGCAGTGGGGTGATGCCTGCCAGCACCCCAGAAATCCCAAGGAACATTCTAGAGCACAGAGGCTGAGTTTGGATGTCAATAGGTGTCCACCCTTGCTCACAGGGCAGGTCCCAGGTGCTTGGGGGTGACACGATAACACTCCAAAAACTTGAGAGTACAATTTTCCCCCCAAAGGGGTGTTTACTTTTTGGAGCCAAATGACGCCAGAAGAAAGTGACTTTCTAGATGTCAGCAGAAGCTGTCAGCAAGAAGCAGGTGCCCTACGCCTCACCCCTGAGCCCTCCCCAACTCTAGGGCAGACTGGGGCAACCCCCTACTTCTCCACGAAAGACATCCCTCCAGAGCCGACCCATTTGGACCCCTTAGGTTACCCCATCCCCCCACCCCCACAACCGTGTTGCCATGTGGTCCCCTCAGAACTGGCCGAGTCAGGAAGCCTCACACAGGGAAGCAGACAGGGAGCCAGACCAGTCCAGGTTATGGCCTAAAAAACATCAAAATAGGGACTCAGGTACTTCCCTGGCTGGTAAAGCCTTTGCACTTCCAATGCTGGGGTTGCGCGTTCGATCCCTGGTCTGGGAATTAAGATCCCGCATGTCATGCAGAGCGACCAAAAACCAAAAATTAAAATAAATTTAAAAAATTTTTTAAAAGAAAAAACAAAATACGGGCTCAGAGGCGGACAGAACACAGGCCCCGCCCCAAGCCCCGCCCCCCACAGGACCTCCCTACTCACTGAGTGCTCCCTCCCTCTCCAAGATCCTTCTCCGTGTCCAGCCCTCCGCCCCACAGACAGGCCACCTCCCCAGACCCTGACCCAGACCAGCTCCCGGCCCCTCCGAGCTTTCTTCTCCCAGGAGCTGCCCAATCCTTACCGGCCGGCTTTCTGGGATCTCAGGTCAGCAGAGCGTTGAGGACCAAGACCGCGATCACAACGAATAGGAAGCTCGAGCAGCTGGACGCGTTGTTTTTGGAGCAGGTCTCACTCTGTCTTCTGGAGTAGAGATCAGGGCCACTCAGGCAGCTGCCGGGCCCGCTCGGGCCGCTCAAAGCTTCTCCCCTAAGAACCTGCACTCCTTCCCGACAAATCGCTGGGGAGAAGAGTGAGCAGCGCCCCCCGCCCCCAGTGGCTGTGTGACAGATGGGACGAGGCTGGGACTTAAACTTGGTCGCCTGAGCATCGAGGTTTTTTGCCCCGTGCCCAGGGGGTCGGGAGTTGGGTGAAAGGGGCGTGCCCCGGGGTGGGGGTGGGGGGCTCCTCTCAGACCTTAGTCGCTCCACCTCGGCCAACGCGTCCTTCAGATTTTGGTTCAGTATCTTCAACTTTCCTGGTTGAGGGGTGGGGTACAGAATCAGGGGCAGGTCGACACGGTGACCACACCCACTCACCTGACCCCCACCCAGGACATGACTCTTCAGGCCCTCATCCAGTCCCTGCTGGGAAATCTGGAGCCCCCCCCCACCTCCCCAACTCCACCCCTCCCTGTCTCTGGACCCCAGCCCTGGGACCCTCCCTCCCTACTTCTTTTCAACACCTGATCCCCACCGCTCCCCACCGTGGAACCCTGGCTGTGTTTTTCTCACCCTGAAACTCTGCCACCTGGGCCTGCTCCTTCTTCAGAGACTCCCTCAGGGTCACCTGGGTCAGAGGGGAGGGTCAGAACATGGACTCCTGTCCCTGGGCGCTGGACCCCTCCCTAGGCCCTCGGATCAGAGGAGCTCAAATCCACACCCCCTTCATTTCCCCGCCAACTCTCTCCCTGCACCTCGGTCTCCCACCGTGAAGAAACGGCACAACCTCCCACCCTCCTCGGGCCACCCATAAGAGCGTGATCCTCAAAGTGTGAGTTTTGAGGCCCCCCGCCCCCGCAAGAGAATTTGGAGGTTTCCTATGCCCTAGAAGAAGTTTCCAGATCCACTGGGGTATTGCACAAAAAAAAATTTTTTAATATTTATTTGAAAAAAATTTTTATTTGGTTGGGCTGAGTATTAGTTGCAACATGCTAGATCTTTAATTGCTGCAAGGGATCTAGTTCCATGACCAGGGATCAAACCCATGTCCCCTGTATTGGGGGTACAAAGTCTTAGTCACTGGATCACCAGGGAAGTCGCTAAAGAACATTAAGAGGTCCTTCTAAAACCAGAAAATGGGGCAGGGTGCAGGTAGGGGAAGATTTCAGAGACCAACTTAGATGTCCCTGAGAGTTTCAAGGTCCTCCATGTTAGAACAGAAGTGAAAATTTCAAAGGCTCTCAGGATGCAGTGGAAGGAGCTGGGGAGGTCCTCTTCCCAGTCCCTAAAGAAGATTTCTGCTGCCCAAGATTGGCCCAAGGGGAGTTTCTAGGTCCCCCCATCCAAGCGCCAGAGTTTAGAGAGCCTTGATACCCTACAGGGATACTGACACCCATAATGGGAGTTTTAAGGCTCCCCACACCAGCAACTCAGGGAGAGTCAGAGGTCCCCAAAGCCTGGTGGAGACATCCAGGGGGCAGTCTCAAAGTCCCTCTGGATCTCCACAAAGACCCTGGGAGAGCCTCTCAAGGACCTGGGCCTGTCTAGGGGCTGCAGTGGCTTACCATAGTATGGTTGCAGGTGGCAGCTTCGGCTTCCTTCTTATGTGAGAATTCCTGGGCCTGGGTTAGCTGGCGCTGCACGTGTTGGTTGACCTCCTGACACTCCTTCTGTGCTTGGAGGCCATCCACGCAGGCCTTGCTGTTGGCAGTGACAGTGAAGTAGATCATGGGCACAAGCAGCCCCACCGCCAGCAGGAGCAGCAGGACCCCCACCCCCAGCGGCAGCTTGCGGTCACACAGCGTTTTTTTGTCTATGGGCATCACGAGCTCACTTATGTCCTCCTCGGTGTTCGTGGGCACTGGTCTGTAGTGCATAGAAGTAGTAGCATCCTGAACTGCTGGAACCCCTATGGGCTAGGACTGCCCCCTGATTAGCATAATAGTGGTGCCGACCAATGAGAAGCTCCAGGAGGATCCTCTGAGTTGGCGGTACTCGAAAGGAGCCTGTGCAGGCAGGGGGCAGTCAGGCTTGCAGTTTAGGTTTCAGTTTCCTATTTCCTTTCCCCGGGGAAAAACGTTGGGTTGGTTTTGCCAAATTCTGGCCTTGGAGCTTTCTGGGTTGGATGCTGGCCAGTGAGATCCTGTGAGAGGGGAGTGGGGCTCCCGGGGAGACCCCAAGTCAAGTCCTAGCCCTTCTCCTACATGTTTCTGAGGGTGACCATTGCAGTTATTGAGCGGCCGGTGCACGCCAGCTCTGTGTTCTGTACCACAAAACGGAAGAGGCAGAGGGCTTTTTGGGGGGGCCATGTCCCCAACTGGGAGAAATGAAGGCTGAGACGTGAGTGGTGACTGGGGCGGTGTTGTGTGTGACTGAGGAGACAGGGTTGTGAATTGAGGAATCTCCTGGTGACCTTGAGGGGTTCACTTAGTGACTCTGTCCCCTGCCGAGCGGACCATCAGGAGCCATGGAAGGTGTCAGAGGACCGACCAGAGCCTGCAGGGAGAGGAGAGAAGCGCTGGACCTCAACTACTACTCAGACTGCAGTTGTCCTACATGGCCACCAGGGGACGCACCAGGCAACAAACAACCACCAGGCCCTTGTCCTGGCTCCAGGCAGGAACTTGCTGTTTCTGCCAGCATCTGCCTCTACCACCCCGGGACTCCACAAAAAACCCTCTGAACTGTAACCGAACATTACCCTAAGTGGCCCTTCCCAGGGCAGACTCCTCCCCCATATCTTCTGTTTTAGCTCCTTTATGAAGTATGGAGATAATAGTATCTAATACCCGTTCCTGAGTTGTTTTCACAGGTGGGAAAATGCCACCCCCCTTCCTGCCACCCAATCCACACACACCAAACGGAAGATGTTAACCACATGAGGATCAGGACATGTAGCCCCCAGACCTACTGGTGGAAAAGGATTGATAATGTTAACCCCTGTGACCTCACCATCAGTCACTCAGAGAATCGTCCCATACCCTGGGCCCACTGGCCCCTCCCCTGGGCCTTGAAAATGCTTTTCAGAGACCTCTGGAGGGGTCAGGATTCACTGGGGGTATAAGCGACCGGCCTCCTTGCGGGGCCCTGCAATGAAGCTTCCTCTGCTGCAAACCCCACAATTTCTGTGTGTCTGTCCTCACTGTGTGCCAGGGTCACGGACTTCAGTTCACGGAAGCTCAGTTTCCTCGTCTGTAACGTGGGGCCATCACAGGAGCGGCCTTGTCAGGAGGGGCCAATGAGGACTTCTGAGTGAAGCGCTCTGCATCCAGTGGGCACTCAGTGCCCGTGTGGCTGGGCGTGTGACTCAGGGCAGACAGACTGGGGGGAAATGTGGAAATCAGGCCCAGGAGTGAGGAGTACATTTGAGGAAAGCAGATCAGATCCATTTGGGACACTCAGAACCCAAAGGACCTGGGCGGGAGGTGTCTAGGGAGAGCCCTCCAAAGGGGGTGGGACGCTGGAGTGGCATTCCAGGGAACTCAGGCTGCACTGATCTCCCTTCCAAATGATCAATGGCCTGATTACACACTTCCTGTTGCAGGGAGTGACTTCTGGAGGCAGCTGTGCACTTGTCCACTGGCTTCTTTCACCACAGCCCGACCACTACCCAGGTTCTGTAGGCTCAGCCATTTGCAGGGTTTGCAGTCAGCTGGATCAGATGGTACGTGGGGCCAAAGCCAGGGATCCTGGTGTTCAGGATGACACCCCTCTGCCTAGTTACGCGGCTCACAGCAAAGACCCGCTTCCAACAACTCAAGAGATGACTCTACACGTGGACATCACCAGATAGTCTATCTGAAATCAGATTATGTTCTTTGCCCCTAGAGATGGAGAAGCTCTATACAGTGAGCAAAAATAAGACCTGGAGCTGACTGTGGCTCAGATCATGACTCCTTCTTGCCAAATTCAGGCTTAAATTAAAGGAAGGCCATTCAGGTATGACCTAAATCCAAAGCCTTACAGTGGAGGCGACAAATAGACTCACAGGGTTAGATCTGGTAGACAGAGCGCCTGAAGAACTATGGAGGGAGGTTTATAACACCATACAGGGGTCAGGGACCAAAGCCGTTCCGAAGCCAAACACATACCTGAAGGCAAAGTGGCTGTCTGTGCTTAGTGACTCAGGCGTGTCCGACTCTTTGCCACCCCATGGACTCTAGCCCACCAGGCAGCTCTGTCCATGGGGATTCTCCGGGCAAGAATACCGGAGTGGGTTGCCATGCCCTCCTCCAGGGGATCTTTACAACCCAGGGATTGAACCCAGGTCTCCTGCATTGCAGGCGGATTTTTACTGTCTGAGCCACCAGGGTTGTCTGAGGAAGCCTCACAAACAGTTGAGGAAAGAAGAAAAGTGAAAGGCAAGGGAGAAGGGAGAGAAACCCGACTCAAGGCAGAGTTTCAGAGAACAGCAAGGAGACATAAGAAGGCCTTTTTCAAGGAACAATGCAAAGGAATAGAGAAAAACAGTAGAGTGGGAAAGACTAGAGAGTTCTTCTAAAAAATTGGAGGTATCATGGGAACATTTCATGAGAAGACGAGCACAATAAGGACAGATACAGTAAGGAGCTAAGAGAAACAGAAATAACTAAGAAAAGGTGGCAAGAATACACAGAACAACTATAGAGGAAAGGTCTTTGTGACCTAGATAACCATAATGCTACGGTCACTCACCTAGAGCTGAACATCCTGGAGTGTAAAGTTAAGTGGGCCTTAGGAAGCATTGCTATAAACAAAGCTAGTGGAGGTGATGGAGTTCCAGCTGAGCTGTTTCAAATCCTAAAAGATGATGCTGTTAAAGTGCTGCTCTCAATATGTCAGCAGATTTGTAAAACTCAGATCCAGAAGAGGTCAGTTTTCATTCCAATCTCAAGGAATGCAATGCCAAAGAATGTTCCAACTACCATACAATTGTGCTCATTTCACAAGCTAGCAAGGTTTGCTCAAAGTCCTTCAGGCTAGGCTTTAGCAGTACAGGAACCAAGAACATCCATTGTCTGAGGTGGGTTTCAAAAAGGCAGAGGAACCAGAGGTCAAATTGCCAACATTCTTTGGATTGTGGAGAAAGCAACGGAGTTCCAGAAAAAAATTTACTTTTGCTTCATTGACTGTGCTAAAGGCTTTGACTGTGTGGATCACAACAAACTGTGGAAAATTCTGAAAGAGATGAGAGTGCCCGACCATGTTATCTGTCTCCTGAGAAACCCATATACGGGTCACAAAGCAAACTTAGAATTGGACCTGGAACCCTGACTGGCTCAAAATTGAGAAAGGAGTGAGACATGGCTTTATATTGTCACGCTGCGTGTTTAACTTTATGCAGAGTACAACATGTGAAAGGCTGGCCTGGATGAATGACAAGCAGGAATCAAGACTTCCAGGAGAAATATCAACAGCTTCAGACATGCAGAGGACACCACTCTAATGCAGAAAGGGGAGATGAACTAAAGAGCCTCTTGATGAAGTGAAAGAGGAGAATGAAAAACCTGGCTTGAAATACAACAAGCAACAAACTACGGTCAAGGCATCTGGTCCCATCACTTCATGGAAAATAAAATCAGAAAAAGCAGAAACTGTGACAGATTTTATTTTCTTGGTTTCCAAAATCACTGAGCATGGGTACTACAGCCATGAAATTAAAAGACATTTGCTCCTTGGAAGAAAAGCTCTGACAAACCTAGACAGGATATTAAAAAGCAGACACATCACGTTTCCAACAGAATTCCGTGTATTTACAGTTATGGTCTTTTCAGTAGTCATGTATGGATGGGAGAGTTGAACCACAAGAAAGGATGAGCGCTGAAGAATCGATGCTTTCGAACTGAGGTGCTGGAGAAGACTCTTGAGAGATCCTTGGACAGCAAGCAGATCAAACCAGTCAATCCTAGAGGAAACCAACCCTGAATATTCATTGGAGGGACTGAAGCTGAAGCTCCAATACTTTGGCCACCTGATTGGAAGAGCCAACTCATTGGAAAAGACCCTGATGCTGAGAAAGATTGAAGGCAAGCGGAGAAGGCGGCAGCAGAGGATGAGTTGGTTCGATAGCATCACTGACTCAGTGGACATGAATGTGAGCAAACTCTGGGAGACAGTGGAAGACAGAGGAGCCTGGCAAGCTGCAGTCCATCGGGTTGCAAATCGAGGGACACCACCGAGTGACTGAACAATGACAATTTCCTCACCCCACCCCCCCAACTCCATTAAAGGCCACTCAGCAGCCAAATAACCCAGGAATCAGGGATGGACTTGCTGTGGAGACTGACGTGGAGCCTGTGTGTCCCCTGAGTAGGGCCTCCCTCCCAGGCTAGTACTCCAGGTGCAAAGACAGGGCCCTTGGCAAAGCTGATAGATGTCAGAAGCCGCGTTAGGCATTACTGACAAAATGGAGGCACGGCCCCAGACCCCTCTTCTCATTCCGCAGGCATGGACCCGTGATGAAGGAGTTAGGCCTTGTAACTCTCACTTGTTTTTTTCCTCTCCTGGGCTGAGTTGACCAAAAAAGAATATTAAGGTGCTTATTGTTCTTGAGAGGAGCTTGCGAAGGTACAAAGCCTTCTGCAGCAGTGCTCAGAGAATAATTCATAAAGTTAATCATGGACATTTGTTCAAGGACTTTTACAAAAGAGTGTTCCAGGATGAGCACATAGGCCGCAGCTTGAGGCCATGGGAGGGATTGCTATCTGAAGCCTATTTGTGAGGAGAATGTTTATGGCAAAGGAGTTTACTGAATTTAAGGCTTAGAAATAATTAAAATAGTTAGAAGTTGAAGATTTAAAGAATGTTGTAATGTTAGCATATTTTACTGTAGCTTATAGAGGTTAGGAATTTTAGAGATACTATAGCTAGAAGCCTTTTTAAGAGATAGTGAGCTTAGGATGTTAGGGGCAAACGGGATTTAGAAAGATAAATAAACTGAGGAATGTAGCATGAGTTATAATGTAATCACAAATTAACTATAGGACACAGAAGAGGAAGTGGATAATAGACGTAAAGCTGATTCCGAGAGAATCGCTGAAGCAGGAACTCTGTTTGAAGGGCAACAATGATTTATGGAGATAATAAATGTGGCTGAGGGGGAACTGAAAATGTCAAACCTCTGACCTAATGTTTTTGTAAAAGTATAGAGAATCTTAAACTTGAAATAAATAGGCAGTCCAAGAAAACTGAGAGGCTGTCTCATCGCCGACACCGTTCATCTCTTCAGGTTGAATCCCTGGCTGCTGGAGCTGGATACCGGCAGATATCGGGGCTCCAGTGGGCTGAAATTTGAACTTTAGGGTCAGCTTAGGACCATGATTTGAGATAGGGGTCAAGGTTGCATGTGTTCAGCCCTGCCTTCCTGCCAGCCCTGGGCAAGTGATTTCATCCTAGCCTTAGTTTCCATAGCTGTAAAATGGGGATGAACATAATAGAACTTTTGTGCTCCTCCCCCCCCACCACGTTTTGAAACCAAAGCCAGTGCTGTACTAACCTCATTCTAGTCTCAGCCCTGGAAAAAGGAAGTTTGTGAGTTTTCCCTCTAAGATTTCAATTGGAAAAAGTAATGCATATTCTTCTGAATTTATGCTTTAAAAAATATAGGTGTATATATAGTGTCTGTGCCAGGTCTTATTCGTGGCAGGCTGAATCTTTGTTGCGACACATGGAATCTTATTTGTTGCCAGGCTAGGACTCCAGGTGCAAAGACTGTGAGATCTAGTTTCCTGATCAGGGCCAAATCAGGCCCCCCTGCATTGGGAGAGTGGAGTCTCACCCACCGGATCACTAGGAAAGTCCTAATCTATCTTTTTTTCCTTCTGTTTTTTGGCTGTGACTTGCAGAATATGGGATCTTAGTTCCCTGACAACAGATCTCACCCATGTCCCCTGCAGTTTAAGTGAGGTGCCTTAACCACCAGACCACCAGGGAAGTCCCAAGCTTTGTTATTTTTTCAAGACTCACTTTATTTTGGTTTGCACAAATCCAGCAAAGACAGTCCAGAAACATTCCATAGACTCCGTTTCCATTTCCACCACCTTGGTCACCTTTCATCTCTAAGGTGCACGTGTTGCAATGTAGGAACCTGTGCTGACCAGTAACAGGATTAACTGAAATCCACGCATTATTCCCATCTCCTCAGTTTCCCCTAATGTCCTTTTTCTGCCCCCAGATCCTCACAGGACACTGAGTCCTGATGCTTCTGTAGGCTCCCTTGGGTCAGGCAGAGTCTCAGGCTTTCCTGGTCGTGATGACCTTGAGAGTGGAGAGTCAGGTGTTCTGTAGGGTGGTCCTCAGGTAGGATTGGTCTGGAGTTGTTCTCATGGTTGGACTGGCCTTTGGTGAGAAGGACTGGAGAGGGCACGTGCCGTTCTCATGACACTCATGCGTCCAAGACACCGGCTATCAGCCTGACTTACCCTGTGATGTTGATCGTGGTGCCCTGGCTGAGGTGGTGTCCGTCAGGCGTCTCCACCAGAAAGCTACCTCCTTCCTCTCTTCCACCTGTGCCTTCTGGAAAGAGGTGACGATTTATAGCCCACACCAAAGCCATGGGACCCACACATCATCCTCTTGAGGGTGAGATATTTGTGTATGTTATTTGATATTCTTCGGCCTGGGAGATTTTTCTCCTCTCTTTCATTTATTGTTTTAGTCAGTCATGTATTTATATTCCTGCGAATTCATGGATATTTATTTTACACGTGATGATATTTATTTTGTCACTCAAACAGTTTCCACTTTGGCTCTTTGTTATTTTTCACAAGCTTCATTCCACTAAAGCATTCGGGAACATTCTTTGTAGTCATGTAGAAACCATACGCTTATAAGGGGCTCATTTAACGAAAGCCACCATCAAACACCATTTTAGGAGCAGGGGGCACACACAGGGAGAGCGTTCTTTCCTTTTTACTGGTCATGTCTCCCAGCTTATGGGATATTAGTTCCTAGACCAGGGACTGAACCCAGGCCACGGGAGCCTGGAATCCTAACCACCAAGTCATCAGAGAACTCTTTGAGGACTTCATTTTGAGAAGCAGAGAAGTCTCTGGGGAGGGGCTCCCAGAGCTGAGTACTGTGGGATGAATAGGAGCTTGGGGGATGGAGGTGGCAGGACAAGGTGACACAGATCTGTCCCAAGTCTGCTCATCCAAGTGTGAGTCCCAGCCCTGCACTTTCTGCCGGAAGGGATTGGGAGCCAGGACAAAGTGTCCCTCGTCTCAGCGTCGGTTTCCTCGTGGAACCGTTGTCATCAGAAGATGCAATGGTAATGAGATGAGAGCAGCCAGGAGATGAGAGAAGAAAGCTGCAGGCAGGGAGCTCTGACCAGGGTCCTTTAGAGGCTGCCAGCAGAGAAGAGGGCTGGGGATGCAGGGGGATGGTGCCTGCTGGAACCCCCGAGATCTTGAGGAACATTCTAGAGCACGGAAGGCTGGTTGTGGACGTCAGTGGATGTCCACCTTTGTCTGCAGGGCAGGCCACAGATGCTTTGGGAGGTCACCCAGTAACGCTCCAAACACTCGAGAGTCCAGTTTTCCCCCCAAAAGGGATGTTTCCATTTCGAGTCCAAAGACCCAAGAGGAAAGTGACTTTCTGAGAGCAGTGTCAGCAAGATGGAGGTGCCACAACCCGACTCGCGTGCCATCCCTAGCTCTAGGCGGCCCTGGGCCAGCTCTGCTACTTTCCCACTCTCAAGGCATCCTTTCAGGACTGCCCTGTCTTGGGCCCCTTAGGCTACCCCATCCTCCCTACAACGTGTTGCCATGTGGTCGTGTCGGGACTGGCCAGGTCCGGAAGCCTCAAACCGGGAATCCGAGCTGGAGTCGGCCCAGTCCTGGTTGTGGCCTAAAAGACATCAGAATAGGGAGTCAGAGGCAGACGGATCAGGCTCCGTCCCCAGCCCCACCAGACTCTAGGGCCCCTCCCAACTCACTGAGCCCTCCCTCGGTCTCCAGATTCCACTCCCCGGTGCCCAGCCCCCTGCCCCGCAGGCAGGCCACCACCCAAGACCCTGACCCAGGCCCAGCTCCCCGCCCCTCCGAGCTTTCTTCTCCCTCGAGACACCCCCTTCGTACCGACCGGCTTTCTGGGACCTCATTTCTTCAGACACTTGCAGATGATGAAGGTACACATAAGCAACATGAAAAACCACACTGAACCGTTGTCCTCCGCTGAGGCCTCACTCTTTCTTCTGGAATAGAAATCGGGGAACTCAGGCTGCGGCCCCCTGGGCTCCAGGGGATCTGCGCTCTGCCCTTAAGAATCTATACTCCTCCCCCACCAAGCCGCTGGGCAGGAGAGTGAGCAGCGGCCACCCCAGGATTGTGTGGCAGATGGGACGCGGTTGGGACTTAAACTTAGTTCCCTGAGCGTCGGGGTTTTTCCGGAGCCGAAGGGACTCGGGAGTCTGGGGGGTGGAGTGAAAGGGGCGTGGCCGGGGCGTGGTCTCGCACCTTTCCTTCGTCAGAGCGTCTTGCAGTTGTTGGTTCAAACTCGCCAATTCTCCTGTTTGAGGGATGGGGTACAGATTCAGGGGCCTCGTGGACACAGTGATCTCGCTAAGCCACCTGACACCCAGCCGGGACATCACGTGACTTAGCGCGGTGTTCATTCATCCCCAGCTGGGAAACCCGGCTCCGGGCTCCCCCACCCGAAATGGAATCTGGCCCCCCTTCCTCTTGCCTGATCACAACCCTGGGACCCTCCCTCCGGACTCCCTTTCAACACCTGACCTGTCGCTACCCCCCTAGCCCACTGTGAGGAACCCTGGTCATTTGCTTTTCTCACCCTGAAGCTCCTCCACTCGTGCCTGCTCCTTCTTCAGAGAGTCCCTCAGGGTCACCTGGGTCAGAGGGGAGAGTCAGAACCTGGACTCCTGTGCCTGGGTTCTCGCCCCTCCCTGAGCCCTGGGATCAGAGGCGCTCAGATGCACACACCCTTCATTTCCCATTCCCCACCCCACCCCCCGGCCCCTCAGTCTTCTACCTTGAAGAATGGGCACAACCTCCCACCTTCCCCGGGACACCCGTAAGAGTGTGATCCTCAAAATGGGAGTTTGAAGGCCCCCCAGAAGAGAATGTGGAGGTTCCCCATGCCCAGACTCTAGGAGAATTTTCTAGATGCCCTGGGCTATAGCCCAATAAGATTAAGAGTTCCTTCTATAACCAGAAACAAGGGGCTGGGGGTGGGAAGTGGGAATGATTATTTCAAAGCCCAAGTTAGAGGTCCACAGAGTTTCAAGGTCCTCCATGTTAGAACAGAAGTGAAAATTTCAAAGGCTCTCAGGATGCAGTGGTAAGAGCTGGCTAGGTCCTGTGCCCAGCCCCTAGAGGGGATTTCTGCTCCCCAAGATTGGCCCAAGGGGCGTTTCTAGATCCCCCCATTCAAGCGCCAGAGTTTAGAGATCCTTCATATCCTAAAGGGATACTGACGCACATAATTGGGAGTTTTAAGGCTTCCCCCCAACATACCCCAGCATCCCAGAGAGAGTTTGGAGGTTCCCAAACCCTGGTGGTGACAAAAAGGACACAGTTTCAAGGTCTATCTCGATCTCCACAAAGACCCCGGGAGAGACCTCCAAGTCCGGGGCCCTCTCGAGGGGCTGCAATGGCTTACCACAGCCTGTTTGCAGGTGGCAGCTTCAGCTTCCTTCTTGTGTAAGAGTTCCTGGGCTTGGTTTAGCTGGCGCTGCACGTGTTGGTTGACCTCCTGACACTCCTTCTGTGCTTGGAGGCCATCCACGCAGGCCTTGCTGTTGGCAATGACAGCGAAGTAGATCATGGGCACAAGCAGCCCCACCGCCACCAGGAGCAGCAGGAGCCCCAGCCACAGCGGCAGTTTGCGGCCACACAGCGCTGACTCACTCGAGTCCTTTTCTTTGTCTATGGGCATCAGGAACTCACTCATGTCCTCCTCGGTGTCCATGGGCACTGGTCTGTAGTGAATAGAAGAAGTAGTGCCATCCTGACTGAACTGCTGGAACCTTTATAGGCTAAGACTGCCCCCTCATTAGCATAATAGCGGTGCCGACCAATGACAAGCTCCAGGAGGACTGGAGTGACTTGGCAACACTCCAGTGGAGCCTGTGCAGCCTGGGGACAGCCCAGGCATTCGGTTTAGGTTTCGGTTTCAGTTTCCTTTTCCCGGGAAAAAAGGCTGAGTTGCTTTTGCCAATTTCTGGCCATGAGGCTTTCTGGGTTGGATGCTGGCCAGTGAGATCCTGAGAAAGGGGAGTGGAGCTCCTGGGACACCCCATGTCATGTCCTAGCCCTTCTCCTACATGTTTCTGAGGGTGACCGTTGCAGTTACTGAGCAGCCGGTGCACTCCAGCTCTGTGTTCGTCTGTAACACAAACGGAAGAGGCAGAGGGCTTTTTAGGGGGGCCAAGTCCCCAAATGGGAGAAATGAAGGCTGAGACGTGAGTGGTGACTGGGGCGGTGTTGTGTCTGACTTAGGAGACTGGGTTTCGAATTCAGGAATCTCCTGGTGACCTTGAGGGGTTCAATTAGCGTCTCTGTCCCCTGCCAAGTGGACCATCAGGAGGCATGGAGGGTGTCAGAGGACCGACCAGAGCCTGCAGGGAGAGGAGAGAAGCACAGGACCTCAAATACTACTCAGACTGCAGTTGTCCTACATGGCCACCAGGGGACGCACCAGGCAACAAACAACCACCAGGCCCTTGTCCTGGCTTCAGGCAGGAACTTGCTATTTCTGCCAGCATCTGCCTCTACCACACCCGGACTCCATAAAAGCCCTCTGAACTGTAACCGAACATTACCCTAAGTGGCCTTCCCAGGGCAGACTCCTCCCCCATATCTTCTGTTTTAGCTCCTTTATGAAGTATGGAGATAATAGTATCTAACACACGTCCCTGAGTTGTTTTCACAAGTGTGAAAATGCCACCCCCCTTCCTCCTACCCAAGCCACACACACCAAATGGAAGATGTTAACCACATGAGGATCAGGACATGTAGCCCCCAGACCTACTGGTGGAAAAAGGATTGATAATGTTAACCCCTGTGACCTCACTATGTGTCACTCAGAGAATCATCCCATACCCTGGGCCCACTGGCCCCTCCCCTGGGCCTTGAAAATGCTTTTCAGAGACCTCTGGAGGGGTCAGGATTCACTGGGGGTATAAGCGACCGGCCTCCTTGCGGGGCCCTGCAATGAAGCTTCCTCTGCTGCAAACCCCACAATTTCTGTGTGTCTGTCCTCACTGTGTGCCAGGGTCACGGACTTCAGTTCACGGAAGCTCAGTTTCCTCGTCTGTAACGTGGGGCCATCAACTGGAGCGGCTTCGTCAGGAGAGGCCAATGAGGACTTCTGAGTGAAGCGCTTTGCATCCAGTGGGCACTCAGTGCCCGTGTGGCTGGGCGTGTGACTCAGGGCAGATGGACTGGGGGCAAATGTGGAAATCAGGCCCAGGAGTGAGGAGTACATTTTGAGGAAAGCAGATCAGATCCATTTGGGACACTCAGAACCCAAAGGACCTGGGTGGGAGGTGTCTAGGGAGAGCCCTCCAAAGGGGGTGGGACGCTGGAGTGGCATTCCAGGGAACTCAGGCTGCACTGATCTCCCTTCCAAATGATCAATGGCCTGATTACACACTTCCTGTTGCAGGGAGTGACTTCTGGAAGCAGCTGTGCACTTGTCCACTGGCTTCTTTCACCACAGCCCGACTACTACCCAGGTTCTGTAGGCTCAACCATTTGCAGGGTTTGCAGTCAGCTGGATCAGATGGTACGTGGGGCCAAAGCCAGGGATCCTGGTGTTCAGGATGACACCCCTCTGTCTAGTTACGCGGCTCACAGCAAAGACCCGCTTCCAGCAACTCAAGAGATGACTCTACACGCGGACATCACCAGATAGTCTATCTGAAATCAGATTATGTTCTTTGCCCCCAGAGATGGAGAAGCTCTATACAGTGAGCAAAAATAAGACCTGGAGCTGACTGTGGCTCAGATCATGACTCCTTCTTGCCAAATTCAGGCTTAAATTAAAGGAAGTAGTGGAAAACCACTAGCCCATTCAGGTATGACCTAAATCCAATCCCTTACAGTGGAGGCGACAAATAGACTCACAGGGTTAGATCTGGTAGACAGAGCGCCTGAAGAACTATGGAGGGAGGTTTATAACACCATACAGGGGTCAGGGACCAAAGCCGTTCCGAAGCCAAACACATACCTGAAGGCAAAGTGGCTGTCTGTGCTTAGTGACTCAGGCATGTCCGACTCTTTGCCACCCCATGGACTCTAGCCCACCAGGCAGCTCTGTCCATGGGGATTCTCCGGGCAAGAATACCGGAGTGGGTTGCCATGCCCTCCTCCAGGGGATCTTTACAACCCAGGGATTGAACCCAGGTCTCCTGCATTGCAGGCGGATTTTTACTGTCTGAGCCACCAGGGTTGTCTGAGGAAGCCTCACAAACAGTTGAGGAAAGAAGAAAAGTGAAAGGCAAGGGAGAAGGGAGAGAAACCCGACTCAAGGCAGAGTTTCAGAGAACAGCAAGGAGACATAAGAAGGCCTTTTTCAAGGAACAATGCAAAGGAATAGAGAAAAACAGTAGAGTGGGAAAGACTAGAGAGTTCTTCTAAAAAATTGGAGGTATCGTGGGAACATTTCATGAGAAGACGAGCACAATAAGGACAGATACAGTAAGGAGCTAAGAGAAACAGAAATAACTAAGAAAAGGTGGCAAGAATACACAGAACAACTATAGAGGAAAGGTCTTTGTGACCTAGATAACCATAATGCTACGGTCACTCACCTAGAGCTGAACATCCTGGAGTGTGAAGTTAAGTGGGCCTTAGGAAGCATTGCTATAAACAAAGCTAGTGGAGGTGATGGAGTTCCAGCTGAGCTGTTTCAAATCCTAAAAGATGATGCTGTTAAAGTGCTGCTCTCAATATGTCAGCAGATTTGTAAAACTCAGATCCAGAAGAGGTCACTTTTCATTCCAATCTCAAGGAAGGCAATGCCAAAGAATGTTCCAACTACCATACAATTGTGCTCATTTCACAAGCTAGCAAGGTTTGCTCAAAGTCCTTCAGGCTAGGCTTTAGCAGTACAGGAACCAAGAACATCCATTGTCTGAGGTGGGTTTCAAAAAGGCAGAGGAACCAGAGGTCAAATTGCCAACATTCTTTGGATTGTGGAGAAAGCAACGGAGTTCCAGAAAAAAATTTACTTTTGCTTCATTGACTGTGCTAAAGGCTTTGACTGTGTGGATCACAACAAACTGTGGAAAATTCTGAAAGAGATGAGAGTGCCCGACCATGTTATCTGTCTCCTGAGAAACCCATATACGGGTCACAAAGCAAACTTAGAATTGGACCTGGAACCCTGACTGGCTCAAAATTGAGAAAGGAGTGAGACATGGCTTTATATTGTCACGCTGCGTGTTTAACTTTATGCAGAGTACAACATGTGAAAGGCTGGCCTGGATGAATGACAAGCAGGAATCAAGACTTCCAGGAGAAATATCAACAGCTTCAGACATGCAGAGGACACTACTCTAATGCAGAAAGGGGAGATGAACAAAGAGCCTCTTGATGAAGTGAAAGAGGAGAATGAAAAACCTGGCTTGAAATACAACAAGCAACAAACTACGGTCAAGGCATCTGGTCCCATCACTTCATGGAAAATAAAATCAGAAAAAGCAGAAACTGTGACAGATTTTATTTTCTTGGTTTCCAAAATCACTGAGCATGGGTACTACAGCCATGAAATTAAAAGACATTTGCTCCTTGGAAGAAAAGCTCTGACAAACCTAGACAGGATATTAAAAAGCAGACACATCACGTTTCCAACAGAATTCCATGTATTTACAGTTATGGTCTTTTCAGTAGTCATGTATGGATGGGAGAGTTGGACCATAAAGAAGGTTGAGCACTGAAGAATCAATGCTTTCCAACTGAAGTGCTGGAGAAGACTCTTGAGAGATCCTTGAACAGCAAGGAGATCAAACCAGTCAATCCTAAAGGAAAGCAACCCTAAGTATTCATTGGAAGGACTGATGCTGAAGCTCCAATATTTTGGCCACCTGATTGGAAGAGCCAACTCATTGGAAAAGACCCTGATGCTGAGAAATACTGAAGGCAAGAGGAGAAGGTGGCAGCTGAGGATGAGTTGGTTCGATAGCATCACCAACTCATTTGAGCAAACTCTGGAGGAGAGTGGAAGACAGAGGAGCCTGGCAAGCTGCAGTCCATGGGGCTGCAAAGCCAGGGACACCACTGAGTAACTGAACAATGACAATTTCCTCACCCCACCCCCACCCCAACTCCATTAAAGCCACTCAGCAGCCAAATGACCCAGGGATGGACTTGCTGTAGAGACTGACATTGAGCCTCTGTGTCCCCAGAGGAGGGACACGCAGAGGAGGGCCTGAGGAGGGCCTCCCTCCCAGGCTAGGACTCCAGGTGCAAAGACAGGGCCCTTGGCAAAGCTGGTATCTGAGCTCCACTGGGCTGAATTTTGAACTTTAGGGTCAGCTTAGGACCATGATTTGAGATAGGGGTCAAGATTGCATGTGCTCAGCCCTGCCTCCCTGCCAGCCCTGGGCAAGTGATTTCATCCTAGCCTTAGTTTCCATAGCTGTAAAATGGGGATGAACATAAGAGAACTTTTGTGCCCCCCCCCACATTTTGCAACCAAACCAGTGCTGTATTCACCTCATTCTAGTCTCAGCCCTGAAAACAGGAAGTTTGTGAGTTTTCCAAGATTTTGATTGGAAAAAGTAACTCATATTCTTCTGAATTTATGCTTTAAAAAACATATGTATATATATAATTGTCTGTGCCAGGTCTTATTCGTGGCAGGCTGAATCTTTGCCTGGACACATGGAATCTTACTTGTTGCCTGTGAGATCTAGTTTCCTGATCAGGGCCAAATCAGGCCCCCCTGCATTGGGAGAGTGGAGTCTCACCCACCGGATCACTAGGAAAGTCCTAATCTATCTTTTTTTCCTTCTGTTTTTTGGCTGTGACTTGCAGAATGTGGGATCTTAGTTCCCTGACAACAGATCTCACCCATGTCCCCTGCAGTTTAAGTGAGGTGCCTTAACCACCAGACCACCAGGGAAGTCCCAAGCTTTGTTATTTTTTCAAGACTCACTTTATTTTGGTTTGCACAAATCCAGCAAAGACAGTCCAGAAACATTCCATAGACTCCGTTTCCATTTCCACCACCTTGGTCACCTTTCATCTCTAAGGTGCACGTGTTGCAATGTAGGAACCAGTGCTGACCAGTAACAGGATTAACTGAAATCCACGCATTATTCCCATCTCCTCAGTTTCCCCTAATGTCCTTTTTCTGCCCCCGGATCCTCACAGGACACTGAGTCCTGATGCTTCTGTAGGCTCCCTTGGGTCAGGCAGAGTCTCAGGCTTTCCTGGTCGTGATGACCTTGAGAGTGGAGAGTCAGGTGTTCTGTAGGGTGGTCCTCAGGTGGGATTGGTCTGGGGTTGTTCTCATGGTTGGACTGGCCTTTGGCGAGAAGGACCGGAGAGGGCACGTGCTGTTCTCATGACACTCATGTGCCCAGGACACGGGCTATCAGCCTGACTTACCCTGTGATGTTGATCGTGGTGCCCTGGCTGAGGTGGTGTCCGTCAGGCGTCTCCACCAGAAAGCTACCTCCTTCCTCTCTTCCACCTGTGCCTTCTGGAAAGAGGTGACGATTTATAGCCCACACCAAAGCCATGGGACCCGCACATCATCCTCTTGAGGGTGAGATATTTGTGAATGTCATTTGATATTCTTCGGCCTGGGAGATTTTTCTCCTCTCTTTCATTTATTGTTTTAGTCAGTCATGTATTTATATTCCTGCGAATTCATGGATATTTATTTTATATGTGATGATATTTATTTTATCACTCAAACAGTTTCCACTTTGGCTCTTTGTTATTTTTCACAAGCTTCATTCCACTAAAGCATTCGGGAACATTCTTTGTAGTCATGTAGAAACCATACGCTTATAAGGGGCTCAGTTAACAAAAGCCACCATCAAACACCATTTTAGGAGCAGGGGGCACACACAGGGAGAGCGTTCTTTCCTTTTTACTGGTCATGTCTCCCAGCTTATGGGATATTAGTTCCTAGACCAGGGACTGAACCCAGGCCACGGGAGCCTGGAATCCTAACCACCAAGTCATCAGAGAACTCTTCGAGGACTTCATTTTGAGAAGCAGAGAAGTCTCTGGGGAGGGGCTCCCAGAGCTGGGTACTGTGGGATGAATAGGAGCTTGGGGGATGGAGGTGGCAGGACAAGGTGACACAGATCTGTCCCAAGTCTGCTCATCCAAGTGTGAGTCCCAGCCCTGCACTTTCTGCCGGAAGGGATTGGGAGCCAGGACAAAGTGTCCCTCGTCTCAGCGTCGGTTTCCTCGTGGAACCGTTGTCATCAGAAGATGCAATGGTAATGAGATGAGAGCAGCCAGGAGATGAGAGAAGAAAGCCGCAGGCAGGGAGCTCTGACCAGGGTCCTTTAGAGGCTGCCAGCAGAGAAGAGGGCTGGGGATGCAGGGGGATGGTGCCTGCTGGAACCCCCGAGATCTTGAGGAACATTCTAGAGCACGGAAGGCTGGTTGTGGACGTCAGTGGATGTCCACCTTTGTCTGCAGGGCAGGCCACAGATGCTTTGGGAGGTCACCCAGTAACGCTCCAAACACTCGAGAGTCCAGTTTTCCCCCCAAAAGGGATGTTTCCATTTCGAGTCCAAAGACCCAAGAGGAAAGTGACTTTCTGAGAGCAGTGTCAGCAAGATGGAGGTGCCACAACCCGACTCGCGTGCCATCCCTAGCTCTAGGCGGCCCTGGGCCAGCTCTGCTACTTTTCCACTCTCAAGGCATCCTTTCAGGACTGCCCTGTCTTGGGCCCCTTAGGCTACCCCATCTTCCCTACAACGTGTTGCCATTGGTCGTGTCAGGACTGGCCAGGTCCGGAAGCCTCAAACCGGGAATCCGAGCTGGAGTCGGCCCAGTCCTGGTTGTGGCCTAAAAGACATCAGAATAGGGAGTCAGAGGCAGACGGATCAGGCTCCGTCCCCAGCCCCACCAGACTCTAAGGCCCCTCCCAACTCACTGAGCCCTCCCTCGGTCTCCAGATTCCACTCCCCGGTGCCCAGCCCCCTGCCCCGCAGGCAGGCCACCACCCAAGACCTTGACCCAGGCCCAGCTCCCCGCCCCTCCGAGCTTTCTTCTCCCTCGAGACGCCCCCTTCATACTGGCCGGCTTTCTGGGACCTCATTTCTTCAGACATTTGCAGGTGATGAGCACACCCGCGGTCATCACCACACCCGCAAGAAACGCGGGGAAGAACAGGACGGAGAATCTAGAGGGGTAATCCTCTGCTGAAGCCTCACTCTTTCTTCTGGAATAGAAATCGGGGAACTCAGGCTGCGGCCCCCAGGGGTCCAGGGGATCTGCGCTTTGCCTTTAAGAATCTCCACTCCTCCCCCAAGTCGCTGGGGAGGAGAGTGAGCAGTGGCCACCCCAGGGATGTGTGACAGCTGGGACGAGCTGGGACTTAAACTTAGTCCCCCTGAGCATAGGGGGTTTTTCTGAGCCGAAGGGACTCGGGAGTCTGGGGGTGGAGTAAAAGGGGCGTAGCCGGGGCGTGGTCTCGCACCTTAATTTCTCCGAAAGGTCATGCAGTTGTTGGTTCAAGGTCGCCAACTCTCCTGTTTGAGGGATAGGGTACAGATTCAGAGGCCTCGTGGACACAGTGATCTCGCTAAGCCACCTGACACCCAGCCGGGACATCACGTGACTTAGCGCGGTGTTCATTCATTACCAGCTGGGAAACCCGGCTCCCGGCTCCCCCAGCCCAAATGGAATCTGGCCCCCCTTCCTCTTGCCTGATCACAACCCTGGGACCCTCCCTCCGGACTCCCTTTCAACACCTGACCTGTCGCTACCCCCCTAGCCCACTGTGAGGAACCCTGGTCATTTGCTTTTCTCACCTTGAAGCTCCTCCACTCGTGCCTGCTCCTTCTTCAGAGAGTCCCTCAGGGTCACCTGGGTCAGAGGGGAGAGTCAGAACCTGGACTCCTGTGCCTGGGTTCTCGCCCCTCCCTGAGCCCTGGGATCAGAGGCTCAGATGCACACACTCTTCATTTCCCATCCAACCCTCCCCTGGCCCCTCAGTCTTCTACCTTGAAGAATGGGCACAACTTCCCACCTTCCCCAGGACACCCGTAAGAGTGTGATCCTCAAAATGGGAGTTTGAAGGCCCCCCAGAAGAGAATGTGGAGGTTCCCCATGCCCAGACTCTAGGAGAATTTTCTAGATGCCCTGGGCTATAGCCCAATAAGATTAAGAGTTCCTTCTATAACCAGAAACAAGGGGCTGGGGGTGGGAAGTGGGAGTGATTATTTCAAAGCCCAAGTTAGAGGTCCATAAGAGTTTCAACGTCTCCATATTAGAACAGAAGTGAAAATTTCAAAGGTTCTCAGTATTCAGTGGAAAGAGCTGGGTAGGTCCTGTGCCCAGCACCTAGAGGGGATTTCTGCTCCCCGAGATTGCCCAAGGGGCGTTTCTAGATCCCCCATTCAAGCGCCAGAGTTTAGAGATCCTTCATATCCTAAAGGGATACTGACGCACATAATTGGGAGTTTTAAGGCTCCCCCTCAACGTACCCCAGCATCCCAGAGAGAGTTTGGAGGTTCCCAAACCCCGGTGGTGGCAAAAAGGACACAGTTTCAAGGTCTATCTCGATCTCCACAAAGACCCTGGGAGAGACCTCTAAGTCCGGGGCCCTCTCGAGGGGCTGCAATGGCTTACCACAGCCTGTTTGCAGGTGGCAGCTTCGGCTTTCTTCTCGTTTAAGAGTTCCTGGGCTTGGGTTAGCTGGCGCTGCACGTGTTGGTTGACCTCCTGACACTCCTTCTGTGCTTGGAGGCCATCCACGCAGGCCTTGCTGTTGGCAATGACAGCGAAGTAGATCATGGGCACAAGCAGCCCCACCGCCACCAGGAGCAGCAGGAGCCCCAGCCACAGCGGCAGTTTGCGGCCACACAGCGCTGACTCACTCGAGTCCTTTTCTTTGTCTATGGGCATCACGAACTCACTCATGTCCTCCTCGGTGTCCATGAGCACTGGTCTGTAGTGAATAGAAGAAGTAGTGCCATCCTGACTGAACTGCTGGAACCTTTATAGGCTAAGACTGCCCCCTCATTAGCATAATAGTGGTGCCGACCAATGAGAAGCTCCAGGAGGATCCTCTGAGTTGGCGGTACTCGAAAGGAGCCTGTGCAGGCAGGAGGCAGTCAGGCTTGCAGTTTAGGTTTCAGTTTCCTATTTCCTTTCCCCGGGGAAAAACGTTGGGTTGGTTTTGCCAAATTCTGGCCTTGGGGCTTTCTGGGTTGGATGCTGGCCAGTGAGATCCTGTGAGAGAGGAGTGGGGCTCCCTGGGACACCCCCTGTCAAGCCCTAGCCCTTCTCCTCCATGTTTCTGAGGGTGACCACTGCAGTTACTGAGCGGCCGGTGCACGGCAGCTCTCTGTTCTGTACCACAAAACGGAAGAGGCAGAGGGCGTTTTGGAGGGCCATGTCCCCAACTGGGAGAAATGAAGGCTGAGACGTGAGTGGTGACTGGGGCGGTGTTGTGTCTGACTGAGGCGACTGGATTTAGAATTCAGGGATCTCCTGGTGACCTTGAGGGGTTCACTTAGCGTCTCTGTCCCCTGCCGAGCGGACCATTAGGAGGCATGGAGGGTGTCAGAAGACCAACCAGAGCCTGCAGGAAGAGGGGAGAAGAGCTGGACCTCAAACAGTACTCAGACTGCAGTTGTCCTACATGGCCACCAGGGGACGCACCAGGCAACAAACAGCCACCCAGGCCCTTGTCCTGGCTCCAGGCAGGAACTTGCTCTTTCTGCCAGCAACTGCCTTTACCACCCCGGGACCCCACAAAACCCCTCTGAACTGTAGCTGAACAGGACTCTAAGCGGCCTTCCCAGGGCAGACTCCTCCCCCATATCTTCTGTTTTAGCTCCTTTATGAAGTATGGATATAATAGTATCTAGTACACATTCCTGAGGTGTTTTTTACAGATGAAAACGCCCATGCCCTATGGTGTGTCCCAGGGAGCCCCATTCCCCTTTCACAGGATCTTACTGGCCAGCATCCAACCCAGAAATGCCCAAGGCCAGAATCTGGTGACAGCAACCCACCGTTTTTTTCCGGGAAAAGGATAGAGGAAACTGAAACCAAAACCTAAACCCAAAGCCTGGGCTGTCCCCTGCCTGCACAGGCTCCAAATGAAAAAGCTGCTGCTGCTGCTAAGTCACTTCAGTCCTTTCCGACTCTGTGTAACCCCATAGACCGTATAGCCCTCAAATCTCCTCTGTTCCTGGGATTCTCCAGGCAAGAATACTGGAGTGGGTTGCCATGTCCTTCTCCAAATGAAAAAGCCCCACCAACCTAATGGAAAATGTTAAGTACTTAGGACCATTAGTGTCTACTCCCCAGACCTACTGGTGGGAAAAGATGGATGATGTTAATCCCTGTGACAAACACCCTGTGACCTCCTCATCAGCCACGAGGAGAACTGTGCAGGAGCTGATCCCATAATCTGTGCCCAACGTCCCCTCACCTGAAAAACGCTTTGCAGAAACCCCTCTGGGAGTTCAGGAGTTTTTGTGGGTCCTGAGCCACCAGCTTCCTTGGATGGCCCTGCAATAAAACTTTCCCTGTTCCACATTCCAAAATTTCCATGTGACTGGCCTGTCACTGTGCATTGAGCACATGGACCTGTGCTAAGGGAACCTCCGTTTTATCCTGTGTAAAGAGGGGCCACAACAAGGGCAGCCTCGTCAGGAGGGGCCAGTGAGGGGTTCTGAGCAAAGTGCTTTGGCCTCCACTTGTTCTCTCAGCTGTGTTCAACTCTGTGACCCCATTGTCAGCTACAAGTTGGCACTTAGCAAAGGCACTCTCAAGTAGTGAACAGCAAAGGCATTTGCCATCTGCCTCTATGGAGATTGACCCTCATGCTGCTACATCTGTTGACCTTCAACAACCCCTGAGGGAGTTCAGGGTGGAGGGAGGCACTCTGTGCTCCAGGGAATCTGCTGGGACAGGCCTTTAGACAGTTGGATGTTTTTAGGAACAGGTTTTATGATCTCAATCCTTGCATCTCCTCATATCTAGAGAAGCGCTAAATCCCTTCATGGTGACATCAGATCCTCATGACTAACAAAAAACCATTTGTAAAATGAGTGCTTCATGGGATTGAACTCCTCCTTCACCAAAACCTTATATATTGACCTTTCCATATTGCTGCTTTGGAGCAGTCTCTCAGAGCTATTTGAGATGCTGCCTCCCGGGCTGTGGTCCTCATTTTGCCCCCAATAAAACTTAACTCGCAACTCTTAAGTTGTACATCGTTTTTTAAGTCAACAGTTATGGCGACCATGAAGGGACCCAGAGTGGACTTCCTTACTTCGACTGGACTCCACGAGGAACCGGGTACCAGCAGTGGCCCCTTGCACCCATCCGCCTCCTCAGGGAGTGCAGACAAATTTGGGTAAATTTCTCCTGGTTCTCGAATCTCCAATATTGATTGAGATTCTGAGTTTTATTTGGCAGTGGAGCAGGTTACCTGCCAGCTCCCGGTAGGAAAGACACTGGGGTGGGCGGTGGGTGAAACACCCAGGGCATAGCCACTCATGGTCTAGACACTGAGTGGAGCTCGGTTGGAAGATACCAAGAAATTCCCACCCAGTCAAAAGATACTGGGTGGGAGTCTGGCTGAAAGATGCCAGGGGAATTGCCCACCCAGTGGAAAGGTACTGGGGAGGGGGGCTTGATTGTGAAATAAATCAAGGAATACCTGGGGCTTGGCTGAAAGATGCTGTGGTCGCCCCATTGTGGAGGACTGAATGGTCTTGGCTAAGTGGTTAAGTAAGAGGCTGATCCGACACTTTCCCTCAATTTGACTGCCATTATAGAATTTGTCAGGATAAAAGTGAGGAAAATATATGAGAGCTTTGCTCTGAAGAAAAGGGACAAGGCTCTCCCTGGCTGGTTTTGGTTCTCTCAGGTGACTGAGAAATTTGCGGGAGTGGTGGAGGCCTAGTCCTCATACCGTGCAGTGGGCCCGTAGGGAAACCCACTCATTAACTAAACGCACATAAGAACTGGCCATTCAGCGACCTGAATGGCATAGTGGTCTTAGATTGCTGGAGGCAGAATCTAAGACGGAAAATATATGAGAGCTTTGCTCTGAAGAAAAGGGACAAGGCTCTCCCTGGCTGGTTTTGGTTCTCTCAGGTGACTGAGAAATTTGCGGGAGTGGTGGAGGCCTAGTCCTCATACCGTGCAGTGGGCCCGTAGGGAAACCCACTCATTAACTAAACGCACATAAGAACTGGCCATTCAGCGACCTGAATGGCATAGTGGTCTTAGATTGCTGGAGGCAGAATCGAAGACACATAAGATGAGCTGAATCGACTCTGGGGTGACTCCTAGAGGAGTTAAGCTCACGAGCAGCACATAGGCCCACTACACAAGTTCACTAGTGATTTTTATCCCTGACAAATCCAGCTTAAAATGGGAAACAGAATGTTTCAAAAACAGAAACAAAGGAGTGTCAGAAAGCCAGCCTGACTAACACTCCAGCCAGATTCATGTACAGTACATGCGCAGCTCATACTTGCAATTACCTAGTTAATTGGAGAAATTATACTAGAAGAGAGCTCAACCTAAAATGGTCAAACTGGGGTTCTTTTCATATTCCAAAATTGATACTTTTGCATGCACAATTAGAAAAGGCCTGCCATGCTTCCTTTGAATGGTTTCTAGAAGCTTCTTTTTTTTTTTAATTTTATTTTTAAACTTTATAATATTATATTGGTTCTGCCATATATCGAAATGAATCCGCCACAGGCATACATGTGTTCCCCATGCTGAACCCTCCTCCCTCCTCCCTCCCCATACCATACCTCTGGGTCATCCCAGTGCACCAGCCCCAAGTATCCAGTATCATGCATCAAATCTGGACTGGCGACTCATTTCATATATGATATTATACATATTTCAATGCTATTCTTCTAGAAGCTTCTAAAAGAGGAAATGGTAGAGTAACTTCTTCACAGAAAATTAACAAGAAATTGCTTTAAACTATATCAGAATTTAAAAAGGCTGCAGGCACTGACTCTGCCGGGTCACAGGTCTAATGGAACTGGGAAGTCATGTCTGGCATTTATGCCTCTTGGCTTTTGATTTCTGGGCATCTCTTTGCCTTTTGTTTCATTTGGAGTGTGACTGAAGTTCTGGTTCGGTTTGGTTTTGTTGGTTTGGTTTGACCACACAGACACCTGTACAAACTGCTCGAATTAATATGGGAATTGCTCACCCAAAGGTTCCACACTCCACCTGGGAACCCCTTGGGAAAAAAAAACTGGTCAATCTAAAGCTATGTTCCAATGACAAGAAAAATGGCCTAAAAATATTGATCTTTATTGACACAGGATAGAAAAATGGACTGAAGTTCCCTTATGTCCAGGACTTCCTCCTGTAATCAACATACTGGGGCTGATCAAACTGAGACTTCTACTTCCCCAGAGGGACAATCCCTCCTGGGACCAATCTGCCCTTGTTATCAGGGCCAAGTTGAGCGCTCTCTGGTCTAAATTTTGGCTATAAAACGATGGTCACAGAAAAACGATTTTTGACAAAGTGGTCACAATATTCTTTAGGCTCCAGAGAAAGCTTGAAGAAAAAAAAATATATCTCTGTAAGAATTTTGGCCCTGAGGAAATAACTCCTATACCTTTAGAACAGAGCTGTCTGGATCACCAGGTGGCGCTAGTGGTTAAGAACCCGCCTGCCAATGCGGGAGACATAGAGACACGGGTTCGATCCCTATGTCAGGAAGATCCCCTGGAGAAGGAAATGGCAAACCACTCCAGTATTCTTGCCTGGAGAATCCCATGAACAGAAGAGCCTGGTGGTTTATAGTCCATGGGGTCGAGAAGAGTTGGACACGACTGAAGCGACTTGGTAGGTATGCACATCTGGATCACTTTGCTGCTGCTGCTGCTGCTGCTGCTAAGTCGCTTCAGTTGTGTCTGACTCTGTGCGACCCCATGGACTGCAGCCCACCAGGCTCCTCCGTCCATGGGATTCTCCAGGCGAGAACACTGGAGTGGGTTGCCATTTCCTTCTCCAATGCATGAAAGTGAAAAGTGAAAGTGAAGTCGCTCAGTCATGTCAGACTCTTAGCGACCCCGTGGACTGCAGCCCACCAGGCTCCTCCATCCATGGGATTCTCCAGGCAAGAGTACTGGAGTGGGGTGCCATTGCCTTCTCCAGTATCACTTATCTAGACCATCTCTAATTCCTGAAGCCAAAAGGGGAAAAAAGGGGGAATGAAGCCTTTTAAAATCTTGTTCCAGCCATTTTTTTACAACTAGTATTCATAACTAAGTTTGGAAAACAAAACTATAGGCTCTCTTGTGTCTATTTGGATGTATGTATGTCTTAGTGGCTGCGTGGGCGCAGGAGGGCCTAGAGGAGCTATCCCACATTGAAGGTCAGGAAGGGCGGCGGTGCTGGAGCAGCCGTGAAGAGATACCCCATGCCCAAGGTAAGAGAAACCCAAGTAAGATGGTAGGTGTTGCAAGAGGGCATCAGAGGGCAAACACAGTGAAACCATACTCACAGAAAACTAGTCAATCTAATCACACTAGGACCACAGCCTTGTCTAACTCAATGAAACTAAGCCATGCCCGTGGGGCAACCCGAGATGGGACGGTCATGGTGGAGAGATCTGACAGAATGTGGTCCACTGGAGAAGGGAATGGCAAACCACTTCAGTATTCTTGCCTTGAGAACCCCACGAACAGTATTAAAAGGCAAAATGATAGGATACTGAAAGAGGAACTCCCCAGGTCAGTAGGTGCCCAATATGCTACTGGAGATCAGTGGAGAAATAACTCCAGAAAGAATAAAGGGATGGATCCAAAGCAAAAACAATACCCAGCTGTGGATGTGACTGGTGATAGAAGCAAGGTCCGATGCTGTAAAGAGCAATATTGCATAGGAACCTGGAATGTCAGATCCATGAATCAAGGCAAATTGGAAGTGGTCAAACAAGAGATGGCAAGAGTGAATGTCGACATTCTAGGAATCAGTGAACTGAAATGGACTGGAATGGGTGAATTTAACTCAGATGACCATTATATCTACTACTGCAGGCAGGAATCCCTCAGAAGAAATGGAGTAGCCATCATGGTCAACAAAAGACTCCGAAATGCAGTACTTGGATGCAATCTCAAAAACAACAGAATGATCTCTGTTCATTTCCAAGGCAAACCATTCAATATCACAGTAATGCAAGTCTATGCCCCAACCAGTAACGCTGAAGAAGCTGAAGTTGAACGGTTCTATGAAGACCTACAAGACCTTTTAGAACTAACACCCAAAAAAGATGTCCTTTTCATTATAGGGGACTGGAATGCAAAAGTAGGAAGTCAAGAAACACCTGGAGTAACAGGCAAATTTGGCCTTGGAATACGGAATGAAGCAGGGCAAAGACTAATAGAGTTTTGCCAAGAAAATGCACTGGTCATAGCAAACACCCTCTTCCAACAACACAAGAGAAGACTCTATACACGGACATCACCAGATGGTCAACACTGAAATCAGATTGATTATATTCTTTGCAGCCAAAGATGGAGAAGCTCTATACAGTCAGCAAAAACAAGACCGGGAGCTGACTTTGGCTCAGACCATGAACTCCTTATTGCCAAATTCAGACTTAAATTGAAGAAAGTATGGAAAACCACTAGACCATTCAGGTATGACCTAAATCAAATCCCTTATGATTATACAGTGGAAGTGAGAAATAGATTTAAGGGCCTAGATCTGATAGATAGAGTGCCTGATGAACAATGAAATGAGATTCGTGACATTGTGCAGGAGACAGGGATCAAGACCATCCCCATGGAAAAGAAATGCTAAAAAGCAAAATGGCTGTCTGGGGAGGCCTTACAAATAGCTGTGAAAAGAAGAGAAGCAAAAAGCAAAGGAGAAAAGGAAAGATATAAACATCTGAATGCAGAGTTCCAAAGAATAGGAAGAAGAGATAAGAAAGCCTTCTTCAGCGATCAATGCAAAGAAATAGAGGAAAACAACAGAATGGGAAAGACTAGAGATCTCTTCAAGAAAATCAGAGATACCAAAGGAACATTTCATGTAAAGATGGGCTCGATAAAGGACAGAAATGGTATGGACCTAACAGAAGTAGAAGATATTAAGAAGAGATGGCAAAAATACACAGAAGAACTGTACAAAAAAGATCTTCATGACACAGATAATCACGATGGTGTGATCACTGACCTAGAGCCAGACATCCTGGAATGTGAAGTCCAGTGGGCCTTAGAAAGCATCACTACGAACAAGGCTAGTGGAGGTGATAGAATTCCAGTTGAGTATTCCAAATCCTGAAAGATGATGGTGTGAAAGTGCTGCACTCAATATGCCAGCAAATTTGGAAAACTCAGCAGTGGCCACAGGACTGGAAAAGGTCAGTTTTCATTCCAATCCCAAAGATAGGCAATGCCAAAGAATGCTCAAACTACCGCACAATTGCACTCATCTCACACGCTAGTAAAGTAATGCTCAAAATTCTCCAAGCCAGGCTTCAGCAATATGTGAACCGTGAACTTCCTGATGTTCAAGCTGGTTTTAGAAAAGGCAGAGGAACCAGAGATCAAGTTGCCAACATCCGCTGGATCATGGAAAAAGCAAGAGAGTTCCAGAAAAACATCTATTTCTGCTTTATTGACTATGCCAAAGCCTTTGACTGTGTGGATCACAGTAAACTGTGGAAAATTGTGAAAGAGATGGGAATACCAGACCACCTGACCTGCCTCTTGAGAAATCTGTATGCAGGTCAGGAAGCAACAGTTAGAACTGGACATGGAACAACAGACTGGTTCCAAATAGGAAAATGAGTTCGTCAAGGCTGTATATTGTCACCCTGTTTATTTAACTTCTATGCAGAGTACATCATGAGAAATGCTGGACTGGAAGAAACACAAGCTGGAATCAAGATTGCCGGGAGAAATATCAATAACCTCAGATATGCAGATGACACCACCCTTATGGCAGAAAGTGAAGAGGAACTCAAAAGCCTCTTGATGAAAGTGAAAGTGGAGAGTGAAAAAGTTGGCTTAAAGCTCAACATTCAGAAAACGAAGATCATGGCAACCAGTCCCATCACTTCATGGGAAATAGATGGGAAACAGTGGAAACAGTGTCAGACTTTATTTTTCTGGGCTCCAAAATCACTGCAGATGGTGACTGCAGCCAAGAAATTAAAAGATGCTTACTCCTTGGAAGGAAAGTTATGCCAATCTAGATAGCATATTCAAAAGCAGGGACATTACTTTGCCAACAAAGGTTCGTCTAGTCAAGGCTATGGTTTTTCCTATGGTCATGTATGGATGTGAGAGTTGGACTGTGAAGAAGGCTGAGCGCCAAAGAATTGATGCTTTTGAACTGTGGTGTTGGAGAAGACTCTTGAGAGTCCCTTGGACTGCAAGGAGATCCAACCAGTCCATTCTGAAGGAGATCAGCCCTGGGATTTCTTTGAAAGGAATGATGCTAAAGCTGAAACTCCAGTACTTTGGCCACCTCATGTGAAGAGTTGACTCATTGGAAAAGACTCTGATGCTGGGAGGGATTGGGGGCAAGAGGAGAAGGGGACGACAGAGGATGAGATGGCTGGATGGCATCACTGACTCGATGGACGTGAGTCTGGGTGAACTCTGGGAGTTGGTGATGGACAGGGAGGCCTGGCGTGCTGCGATTCATGGGGTCGCAAAGAGTCAGACACAACTGAGCGACTGATCTGTTCTGATGTCTTAATGTGTGTCTGTGTTTGTTTTTTTGGATAATATTGCTGATTGCTGAGATCAGTTTGTAAATGAGCTCTAATTTAATTGGCCTAAAAGAAAAAAGTAAGTGCTTACAAATCAAAGAGTTCTAAATACAAGAGAAATTAACCTAAATGAATTTCAGGTTCACCTGAACTGGGAAATATTCAGTATTAAATACTTGATATTAATCTTTGCTTGTTGATCTACCTAATGTAGACACGTTTAAGAGTAATTAACATTAAAGCAGAATATTTTCATGTATCTAGGTTTAATATAAGTTAAACATTATACCTGTTACAGGTTTGTCAGCAAGGAAATTACCTCAAGTGATCAGATCAGATCAGTCACTCAGTCGTGTCCGACTCTTTGCAACCCCATGAATCACAGCACTCCAGGCCTCCCTGTCCATCACCAACTCCTGGAGTTCACTCAGACTCATGTCTATCGAGTCAGTGATTCCATCCAGCCATCTCATCCTCTGTTGTCCCCTTCTCCTCTTGCCCCCAGTCCCTCCCAGCATCAGAGTCTTTTCCAATGAGTCAACTCTTCACATGAGGTGGCCAAAGTACTGGAGTTTCAGCTTTAGCATCATTCCTTTCAAAGAAATCCCAGGGCTGATCTCCTTCAGAATGGACTGGTTGGATCTCCTTGCAGTCCAAGGGACTCTCAAGAGTCTTCTCCAACACCACAGTTCAAAAGCATCAATTCTTCGGCACTCAGCCTTCTTCACAGTCCAACTCTCACATCCATACATGACCACAGGAAAAACCATAGCCTGGACTAGACGAACCTTTGTTGGCAAAGTAATGTCCCTGCTTTTGAATATGCTATCTAGATTGGCATAACTTTCCTTCCAAGGAGTAAGCATCTTTTAATTTCATGGCTGCAGTCACCATCTGCAGTGATTTTGGAGCCCAGAAAAATAAAGTCTGACACTGTTTCCACTGTTTCCCCATCTAACCTTCCATAACCTTTCCCTAGCCCTGAAAGTTTTTAAAAGTTCAGTCTGAGACTATAAAAGTCTCAGCAAAGCAAAAAAGTCTATGATCAATTATGGTTATGTAAATCATCAGGCCAAGTTTATTGAGACCAGACCTATATTACAAACAAGTATTAATTTGGTTATATTTGGTAAAAATGATGGTGATTTTAGGGGGAAATTTTTGGGCTTCCCTTGTGGCTCAGCTGGTAAAGAATCCACCAGCAATGCGGGAGATCTGGGTTTGAACCCTGGGTTGGGAAGAACCCCCTGGAGAAGAGAAAGGCTACCACTCCAGGATTCTGGCCTGGAGAATTCCACGGACTGTATAGACCACGGGGTCGCAAAGAATCGGACACGACTGAATCACTTTCACTTCCTTTTTATACTTTAGGGAGAAAAAGATGTTTCAGTGAATGTTAAATCCCAGTTTGTTAATGGAGGTCTGTATCTACTAAGACTCATTTCCTGGATAATTCTTTGTTGTTAGAGTATATTAATGTAAAATGTAATTGAATTATTAAAGGACACCCTAGGGTTGTTTCTGAAGCTTATCTCAGTAACCTATCTTTGAATGAAGATCAGATGCCTCACGCATCTTGACCTGCAACCAAGACTGGAAGAAGACATAGTTTAAGGAACTGTCTCCAACCTGGATGGAAGGACCTTTCTATCAGGTTCTCTTAACTAGCTCAGGCCGAGTGAAACCGAAGGGAAATTGACTCTTGGGGTTAACTCCTGCTTCCGAAGGCCCCTTAGCTGGACTGATCTATAGAGAGGCCTGATTGAAGGAAAGTTACACGGCTCAAAATAGCCTGAAGTCAAAACTCCCCTCTGGGTCCTCCCCACCATTCTATGCAAAACAAAGAACTCTCTCACCCAAAGAAAAAAATGGACATTAAGATTGATTTACTCCCAGCTCTCAGCCGGTCCCAGCCTCTGACCGATCACCTGAATTCCTTGACTCAGCCGTTTAAGAGATAACTACTCCGAACAACCTTGGAAAAGAACAGACCCCCTTAAGACAGTAGATTTCCACATATATGCCTATATATACTTACTCTTTTCTTGGGTTAGTGCAGCAGATCACTAATCTGCTGCCCCTTCTCGCCTCGTTAAAGATGATCTGTTCCTGTAAAGTGCTGGTCTCAGTCTCATTCTTTTTCCATACCTCACGTTCTCTTCATTACCCTACACTGCAGACCTCAAACTCACCTTAAAATGATTCTCAAACAGAGGAAACTACACTACATTGGGATGAGAAGAAGACGACATCAGAAGCAGACAGCTTGCCCAAGATGCTGATCTGACTTGTATGATCATTTATAATGTTTTCTTGATTCCTTGGACCTATGCCTATCAATCAAATGTTTTCTATCATGGACATGATTTTATGCTAGTTTAAAACTCAATCCAGTCGTTGGGTTGTGGCCAATTACCTGTGTCTAGTACTTCCTGGGTTACCTTGGTGGATTTCTGTTCTCTAGGGCTCTGATTGGATACTCCCTAGGAAATTTATTTCAGATGAATGTTCAGTCCTGTTCTATCTATTCATGATATTACTAGATGGGATCCTCTCACCTGGCCAATTAATAGTACCTGCTGTGATGCTGGCCATAGATTTAAGTTTTCTCTTAGGATCATTTAAACTCAATCTGAGTGACGAGCTAAGTCTCAATTAAAAACATTTACCTCTCATCTATTAAAAGGAAAACCCCATGATTATGGGGTAGATCTACATGGTTAACACAAGGCTATGGTCATTTAAGTTTAAAAGCTCCTCCATGTTGGGAAGGGTTAAATCATACTAAAAATGATCAACCTAGTAATTAATTATGAGACAAGGCTCCGTACTTTATGAACTATGCCTATTATTACCCTTAGAGAGAGTGATTGGTATGGAATTCAGTGTATTTGTGGCATTCATGTATGGCCTTGACATCTCTCGGGATGGAGACGAAGGTGTCGCCTGGGATTCCCATGAATTTAAGGTCATACATATTAACAAATTAGAGGTAACCCCAACCAGTCTACCATTGGTATGATCCCAATGGGTCAAAGATCTGTATTCTACTGGTATGAACATTTAGCAGCTTTTGGGTGTGTGTGTGTTTGTGTCTGCCTTCAATGGAGTTAGAGGATGTAATTGGCCATATCAAAGCCTTAACAACTTTCATAAGCTTTAAATGATAGTAACCAGGCTATTAGCCTATTAAATTCTGAGATCTCTATGATGAGAAAGGCAGTGTTAGATAACTGCAAGGCCCCTGACACCTCACAGTATCTCAGGGAGACATCTGTGCTATAATTAAAAATGAATGCTATATCTTCACATCTGATAAATCCTTTAATGTAACACATTTGATGAACCACATGAAAAATCAGATTTATGCCTTAAAGTGACCCATTCCCTAGTCTTGACGATCTTTAAAAAAAAACTGGTTTGGTGTGGGAGGCTCATGGTTAAAATATTTACTTTTAATTCCACTAATGTTATTAATTATACCATTTATATTTTGCTTGTTTCACAAGATTATTATTTCTTGTATTACCAAGTGTATGACTGAGCCACCAACAAAAATGATGACTAGACTTGAAGCAGTTGATCAAATGTATAGCTTGATATATGATCAATGATTGTAATAGTGTAAGTCTAGGTATGAAAAGATACAACGAAAGGGAATACTTTCCTGGACCATATCTAGAAGACAGGTGTCCAGAGATCTTTGACTATTAAGACCTAGTCCAATAAGAGCACATTGAGTGGCCTATCAACAAAACCTTCTTCAGAACTGGGAACAAGTCTTCCCAGCAACGCAGGGCAAAATGGTCATGAAACGCCCCCCAAAATACGGTCAGATTTATGACCACAAGGGGGCCATGTCAACTACAAATTGGCACTTACCAAGAGCATTGCCAAAAACTGAACAGCAAAGGCATTTGCCATCTGCCTCTATGGAGATTGAATCCCATGCTGCTACATCTGTTGACCTTCAACAACCCCTGAGGGAGTTCAGGGTGGAGGGAGGTACTCTGTGCTCCAGGGAATCTGGTGGGACAGGCCTTTAGATGGTTGGATGTTTTTAGGAACAGATTTTACGATCTCAATCCTTGCATCTCCTCATATCTAGAGAAGCACTAAATCCCTTCATGGTGACATCAGATCCTCATGACTAACAAAAACCTTTTGTAAAATGAGTGCTTCATAGGATTGAACTCCCCCTTCACCAAAACCTTATATATTGACTTTCCCCCACTGCCGCTTTGGAGCAGTCTCTCAGAACTGTCTGAGATGCTGCCTCCCAGGCTGTAGTCCTCATTTTGCCCCAAATAAAGCTTAACTCACAACTCTCAAGTTATACATTTTTTTTTTTTTTAGTCAACAACCTGCATACAGGTTTCTCAGGAGGCAGGTAAGGTGGTCTGGTATTCCCATCTCTAATAATTTTCCAGTTTGTTGTAATCCACATAATCAAAGGCTTTAGCGTAGTCAATGAAGCAGAAGCAGACGTTTTTCTGGAATTCTCTCCCTTTTTCTATGATCCAGCGTATGTTGGCGATTTGATCTTTGGTTCCTGTGCCTTTTCTAAATCCAACCTAAACAACTGGAAGTTCTCGGTTCATGTACCACTGAAGCCTGGCTTGGAGAATTTTGAGCATTACTTTGCTAATGTGAAATGAGTGCAATTGTGCGGTAGTTTGAACATTCTTTGGCATTGACTTTCTTTGGGATTGTAATGAAAACTGACCTTTTCCAGTCCTGTAGCCATGCTGAATTTTCCATATTTGTTGGCATATTGAGTGCAGCACTTTCACAGCATCATCTTTTAGGATTTGAAATAGCTTAGCTGGAATTCCATCACCTCCACTAGACCTCCATTTGTTTGTAGTGATGGTTTCTAAGACCCACTTGACTTCACATTCCAGGATGTCTGGCTCTAGGAGAGTGATCACACCATCATGATTATCTGGGTCATTAAGATCTTTTTTAAGATCTTCTGTGTGTTCTTGCCACCTCTTCTTAATATCTTCTGCTTCTGTTAGGTCCATACCATTTCTGTCTTTTATTGTGCCCATCTTTGACCTTCAGTAGGTATGGAAAATCCCATGGCAAAGGGGCCTGGTGGGCTGCAGTCCATGGGGTTGCAAAAGAGTGGAACATGACTTAGCCACTAAACGACAGCAGCAACAGCAAAGGCATTCAATGGATATGAGGGCTGGCATGTGGCTCCGGGAAAGAGCGGTGGGTAACATGGAAACATGGCCCCAGAGTAAGGAGTACATTTTGAGGAAAGACCATCAGGTCCACTTTGGACACTCTGAACCCAAAGGGCCTGGGTGGGGGACATGTGGGGAGAGACTTCCAAAGGGGGTTGGACCCTGGAGTGACGTTCCAGGAAACTCAGGTTGTACTGATCTCTCTTCCATATGACCAAGGGAACCAGAACTTCCTGTTGGAGAGTGGCCTAATTACAGACTTCCTGTTGCCAAAAGACAGCAGACTTCCTGTTGCTGGAAGACAACTGTGTGCTTTCCTGTGGCTTCTCCAGGCGTAGCCTGACCACCACCCAGATTCCACTGCAACAGCCGTTTGCAGTGTTTGTGGTCAGCTGGTCAGATGGTGAGTGGGCCCAAGGCCAAGGGTCGAGGTCTCCAGTTGCTCATTCCTCTGCCTAGAAGCCCCTTCATTGAAGCCACTTAGCAACCAAATGACAAGGGATCAGGGATTGTCTTGCTGAGGAGGCCCAGGGAGAGCTTGTGTGTCATCAGTAGGGCCTCCCTCCAGGGCTAGGACTCCAGGTGCAAAGACAGAAACCTTGGCAAAGCTAACATTGTGCCCCACTGTGGTGACCTTTGAACTTGGGGTTGGAAAGGTCAGCTTGGGACCATGATTTCAGGTAGAGGCCAAGTCTGTGTATGTATGCCGCCCCGCCTCCATGTGGGACTCTGGGCAAAAGGAAATAGTTATTCCAGCATTTTACCTGTTTTATTTTTTGAAGAATCATTTTACTTTTCGTTTGCAAAAATACAGGAAAGATAGTACAAAAATATCCCGTAAACCCCACAGTCCATTTTCCCTACTCTATCTTACATCTGTATGGTACGTATGTTACAGTTATAGAAGCAGTAGTGATTGATAACAGTTTTATTTAAATTTTTTAAAAATTTATTTACTTTTTAATTGAAGGATATTTGCTTTACAGAATTCTGTTGTTTTCTGTCAAACCTCAACATGAACAGCCATAGGAAAAAAAAATTTTTTTATATAGACCTTTTTAAAAGCCTTGTTGAATTTGATACATTATTGTTTCTGGTCTCTTTTTGGTTTTTTGGCCATCAGGCCTTTGGGAGTTTAGCTCCCCAGTCAGGGATCAAACCCACACCCCCTGCATTGGAAGACAAAGTCTTAACTGCTGGACTTCCAGGGAAGTCCTGATAACAGTATTATTAACAGAAGTCCATGCATTATTTGTATCTTCTCCTAATGTTCTTTTCCTGCCCCAGGAGCCCCACCTGACATTTTATCCTTATGTTTCTTTAGGCTCCTCTGGGCTCAGACAGTTTCTAAGCCTTTTTTTTTTTAATTAAAAAAGTTTATTTTATTTTTTTTTAATTAAAAAAATTTATTTTAAATCGAAGGATAATTGCTTTATAATGTTGTGATGGTTTCTGCCATATGTCAACATGAATCAGCCATAGGTATACATCTGTCCTCTCCCCCTTGACCCTCCCTCCCACCTCCCTCCCCATCCCACGCCTCTAGGTTGTCACAGAACACTGGGTTGAGCTCCCTGCGTCATGCAGCAAATTCCCACTGGCTGTCTGTTTTACATATGGTGGTGTATATGTTTCCGTGCTGCTCTGCTATTCACCACACCCTCCCTTCCCGTCAACCCCCGCCCCTATGTCCACAGCCTATCCTCTATGCCTGTTCTCAGGCTTTCTTGGTTTTGATGAGTTTGACAGTTTGGAGTCAGGTGTTCTGTAGAGTTGCCCTCACTTGGGATTTTTCTGGTGTTTTTCCCATGGTTGGGGTAGGCTTTGGAGAGAAGGAGCATAGAGGATAAGAGTCTTTCTCATCACACGTGTGTCCGGGGCACGTGCTGTCAGCGTGGGCTGTCACTGTGGTGTTGACCTTGATCACCTGGGTGTCAGTCAGGGGTCTCCACCATGAAGTTACCTTCCTCTTCCCTTTCTGTGCTGTGCCGTCTGGAAGCAAGTCACTATTTACAGCCCACGCCTAAGGGCTCCTCAGGTGGTGCTAGTGGTCAAGAACCCACCTGCCAATGCAGGAGACACAAGATGAAGGAGGAAACAGGACAAGCAAGACTCCATCATCGGCCAGAGTCCTTGGGCATCTTTGAGCTCTATGCCCAGTATCTATGGAAACGAAATACCAACTGGAAAGCCAGACCCCCGGATGGAAGAGCCCCAAGGCTCATACCTAGAGTTTCCATCGCCTAAAAGAATGCCCTAATTACCTGTGTAACTGAATAGAATCATAAATTCTATTATGCTTATTGGGGTATGACGACAGGCCTATTGATAATTGTCCACTGTTAACTACCTAGGCTTAAGGCATACGAATCACGGGTTTAAGGCATACGAATCACAGGTTAACTTTGATTGTATCTTTCTTTTCAGAGAATTTGGGAAGGTGGGTTTGAGCACGTACACTTAGAGTATATAAGGTTTTCACAAAAACTGGCCGGGGTCCTGGGCTAAGAGGAGACTGTGCCTTGGGCCCACCGGTGTAATAAACTGCACTCCACTATCTGCATTGTCCTTCTGAGTGAGTTTGTTTCCCAGAACTCGTGGCTACAACACAAAGATATAGGTTTGCTCCCTGGGTTGGGAAGATCCCCGAGGAGGACACGGAAACCCACTCCAGTATTCTTGCCTGGAGAATCCCATGGATAGAGAAGCCTGGCAGGTTACAGTCCATAGGGTCGCAAAGAGTGGAACACGACTGAAGCGACTCAGCACACAGCTAAATCACGGGAGTCATATTCCAGCTCCTCGAGGGTGGATCATTCGTGTAAATTGTTTGGGATTCTTCTGCCTTGGGGGTCTGTCTCTTCTCCTTCATTTATTTATTTATGAATCATGTTTACATTAGTTCCCAGACCAGGAACTGAACCTGGGCTGTCAGCAGTGAAAGTGTGGAGTCCTAATGACTGGAGTGCTGGGAAATCTCTGTGGGTGATTTTTCTTTTCGTGGTTAATATTAGGAGGATAATGTAAGACACAAGCGGAGAAGGCAATGGCACCCCACTCCAGTACTCTTGCCTGGAAAATCCCATGGATGGAGGAGCCTGGTAGGCTGCAGTTCATGGGGTTGCTAAGGGTCGGACATGACTGAGCGACTTCACTTTCACTTTTCACTTTCATGCGTTGGAGAAGGAAATGGCAACCCACTCCAGTGTTCTTGCCTGGAGAATCCCAGGTTCGGGGGAGCCTGGTGGGCTGCCATCTATGGGGTCGCACAGAGTCAGACACGACTGAAGCGACTTAGCAGCAGCAGCAGCAACGTAAGACACTAAAGAAACAGATGCCAAAAAGAACAGGAAGGCCATCCACAATCTTGCTTCCTTCTCTTAACTGCTTGGTTTCTGTTTATGAAACTGTTGTAGCCACGCGTGTCGGGGTCCAGCCCCAGCAGGATCCAGGGGTACCCTCAGGATGACGGCCTAGGCGATTAGGGATAGATAAAAGAGAAGAAAAAGAGGCTTGATCTTCCTTGGTTTACACAGAAAGCCAATAAAGCTCCTGTGTTCCAAGGAGTCATCCTGAAAGAAGAATAGAGAGAGAAAAGGAGAGAAAAGGAAAAAAAAGAATGACACGGGGAGACCAAGCTTCCGTGAGCAAGGCCCATAACTTTATTTTCAAAAGGAACTTTTATACCTTGACTTGTACATAGAGGGAAATGAAAGATGCAAAGTCCCACAGTCCCTCTTCATGCCCATTTCTAACTAAATAAACTGACTTAACGAAAAATAATTAGAACACTGGTGGCCATTATGGGAAATTTTTTAATTCTTCAGACTTATTTTCTTGAAAGTGAATTGGACAGCCCAGGCTGTAAAACTGTCCAACCTGAATGGGATGCCTATTTTCATTGGTATTTTTGAGGCTTCCATATGTTATCAGGAGTCTAAAAGAGCTTCTGTGCAAAATACAATTTTTAAATTAACTGAGGCAAACAAATAATTGAAGACAAAAACTGTCAAGATGCTCTTTCCCACTCCCTCATCTTCTTTGGTTCCAGATGCCCAGCTATCATCTTGTGCTCAGGCCCGGCCTCTGGTGCCATCTTCCTTTTTTTCCCTTGAAACTATTTCCATCTTCTCTATACCCATTCTTCCTATTCTTGGGCTTCCCTGGTGACTCAGCTGGTAAAAAATCCACCTGCAATGTGGAAGATCTGGTTTTGACCCCTGGGTTGGGAAGATCCCTGGGTTGTGAAGAAAGGATAGGATACCCACTCCAGTATTCTGGCCTCGAGAATTCCATGGACTGTGTATTACATGGGGTCACAAAGAGTTGGACACGACTGAGTGACTTTCACTTTCTTTCCATATCCATTGCTTCCCCATCCTAATTCTGTCACTAAGCTTCCATTTTCCCCTAAATCTATCCCCCTTCCACTCCCCACCATCAGAATCCACCCCTTTAGAAAAAAAGGAAAAGGAAAAAGAATCTGCCCCTTTAAAGCAAAGTCTTGTGATTGATTCATTTTGATATTTGGCAAAACTAATACAATTATGTAAAGTTTAAAAATAAAATAAAATTAAAAAAAAATAAAGCAAAGTCTTCTGAGGATCTAGATAACCCACAAGTTTTTTTTTCTGTTCCCTGGACTATGACTGAATTACAAGCCATAGTTCCCTATGAATTACAAGAGCTTCCTAAAGCAACTGTGGACACCTGTAGGTTCCTGAAGAGTTTAACCTAGACAGTGTATTAAAAAGCAGAGATATCACTTTGCTGAGTAATGACCTATACCGAAAGGTCCGTATAGTCCAAGCTAGGTTTTTCCAGTGGTCATTTACGGATGTAAGAGTTGGACCATAAAGAAGTCTGTATGTCGAAGAATTGATGCTTTCGAATTGTGGTTCTGGAGAAGACTCTTGAGAGTCCCCTGGACAGCAAGGAGATCAAACCAGTTAATCCTAAAGGAAATCAACCCTAAATATTCACTGGAAGGATTGATGCTGAAGCTGAAATTCCATTACTTTTGACCACCTGATGTGAAGAGCTGACTCATTGGAAAAGACCCTGATTCTGGGAAAGACTGAAGGCAGGAGGAGAAGGGGAGACAGAGGATGAGGTGCTTGGATGATATCACCGACTCAGTGGACGTGAACCTGAGCAAACTCTGGGAGACAGTGAAGGACAGGGAAGCCTGGATTTTTGAGTCTGTGGGGTTGCAAAGAATTGGACACAACTTAGCGACTGAACAACAACAACAACACAGCCACACTCAGAAGTTTTCAGCCCCACGCCAGGTACCCTTGGTATTTACAGAGGGCAGTGTCTTTGGTTAGGAAGGTCCCTTTGACATTATAAATTGGGTGTCTCCTTGCTGAGGATACAAGGCTTTTATCTCTCCAATACCAGAGAACATATTGGGGATTGACATCCTATATGTTCAAAGTCCACAGACCCCTACCTGTGAATTCCACCTTGGGGCTAGAGTAATCAAAGCAATGCTGACGGGAAACGCCAACTGGAAACCAGTAAGTCTACCCACTTCCTCAAAGACTGGTAACTGTCCAATGATGTCAATTGCCTGGCAGGCATAATGAAATAGGAGAAACTATCCCCAAACTGCCCTGAGCGGGTTATCGTACACTCTCCCCATAGTGTTTCCAACAGACTAGTGTGGCAGGTCAAAAAGCCAGATGGCTCATGGCGGGTGGGTACTGAGAATTGAGCAAGGTAGTGTCCCCCATCCATGCAATTGTGCCCCAAGTTGCCACCTTCTTAGATACCTTGGCTACAGTCCTAGGAGTATACCATGCTATGCTGGACTTAGCAAATGCTTTTTCTCAATCTCCCTGGCCACTGAGTCACAAGATCAATTTGTCTCCATGTGGGAGGGGCAACAGTGGGCTTTTCAGGCGCTTCCCCAAGACTACCTGCACCCCTCAGCATATGCCATAGCATGGGAGCCTCAGACCACTCCCTATTCTCCTTCCCCACAACACTAAAGTGAGCCCATTACATTGATAATATGCTAATAATATTGTCCTGTAAAGACTTGCCTGTGCTGCAAGGGCACTCTGCAGACTTGACTGGAACATCTGTGAGGGAGACAACAATGTGGATGAACCCACAGGAAATGCAAGTCCCATCACCATCTGGGAGTTGTTTGGTTGGGTGAGAGGCACATTGTCCCAGGAGCCATGATTGATAAGGGGCAACCCTGTCCAACCCTAATTATGTGAAAGCACTACAAGCTTTCATAAGGGTTTGGAGGTTTTGGGGGACTTTAATTCCCCACCTGGTGCAATGCCTCCATCCTTCAAAGGAATTTTTTTATTGAATTATAGTTGATTTACAATATGTTAATTTCTGTTTTTATATAATTTTATTTATCTTTGATCTCACTGGATCTTCGTTGCTTTGTGTAGGCTTTCTCTAGTTGCGGCGGGCGAGGGCTACTCTATGCTGTGATGCTCAGGCCTCTCATTGCGGTGGCCCCTCTCGCTGGGGAGCACAGGCTCCGGGTGTGTAGGCCTCAGTAGCTGTGGATTGCAGGCTCCCGAGCACAGGCCCGGGAGTTGTGATGTGTGTGCTCCACGGCATGTGGAATCCTCCCACATCAGGGATTGAACCCGCGTCTCCTGCATTGGCAAGTGGATTCTTACCCACTGCACCACCAGGCAAGTTCTCAGTGTGTTAATTTCTGCTGTACAGCAAAGTGACTCAGTTATACACACATATATATAATCTCTTTTCATATTCTTGAACATTATGGTTTGTCACAGGATAGTGAATCCATCCTGTATATAATAGTGCCTCTATTATAGCCACTTTAAAATAAAAAGAGGGCATATAGGGATTGAATTAGAGCAACAAGCTGCCTTTGAAAAGGCAAAAATGTTGGTGAAGCAGATTAAAGCTCTGGGCATCTCCTAAGCAGGGCTACCATTTGAGTTGGATGTATCTGTGACTCTGGAAAGTGTGGGCTGAGCACCCTGGCAGAGACAGCAGGAGAGATACCTCTAGGATTTTGGTTCAAGATCTGGAAGGTGGTGAAAACCCGATACATCTCCATAAAGCAATAGCTCCTAGCAGTGTATATCACCCTCTTCCTAGTAGAGTCTCTCACGAAAAACCACATATCCTGGTATAACTTACTCTCAAGGGGTATGTTAAGAATATGTTTCATCCACCCACTTCTGCCATGGCTGACTCCCACGTTGGCTGAGTGACATCGCTTTGTGCAGCAGAAGATCACCCTGTCAGCCAGCCCACCGTCTCTAGAAATGGGAGTCCTACCAGGCTTTGTGGAGTATATAGATCCTCCGAATACCCCGGCCTCTGTCCCTGTGGTAGCCTCTATATACTGCATATAGGAATATATACTTAGCATATTCCTAGGTATGCTGCTGCTGCTAAGTCGCTTCAGTCATGTCCAACTCCATGCGACCCCATGGACTGAAGCCTACCAGGCTTCTCCATCCATGGGATTTTCCAGGCAAGAGTACTGGAGTAGGGTACAATCGCCTTCTCCGATTCCTAGGTATATATGTCTGCTATATGTAGGGGTCTGTCTTGTCCAGCTACAGCGGCAGGGATTGCAGTGGCTATTTAGTCCAACACTGACACCATGTGGATGGCAGACAAACTGCAGTAGTTTGGCTGGTGAGCACTCAGGAGCCCAGGCTACTTGCTAACCTTAGGCAGGGAAGCCGGAGAAGGCAATGACAACCCACTCCAGTACTCTTGCCTGGAAAACCCCATGGATGGAGGAGCCTGGTGGGCTGCAGTCCATGGGGTTGCGAAGAGTCAGACACGACTGAGCGACTTCACTTTCACTTTCCTGGATTGGAGAAGGAAATGGCAACCTACTCCAGTGTTCTTGCCTGGAGAATCCCAGGGACGGGGGAGCCTGGTGGGCTGCCGTCTATGGGGTCGCACAGAGTTGGACACGACTGAAGCAACTTAGCAGCAGCAGCAGCAGGCAGGGAAGCCAGGCCTGCTGCAGTCCATGGGGTCTCAAAGAGTCGGACACGACTGACCGACTGAACTGAACGGAACTGACAGTTGGGCTGGCTTGGACAATGGGAAGCCAAGTGGTGGATGCTCGTGAATAAGCCCTTGTGGGGCGAGGACCTTTGGAAAGACATTTGGGTTTGCTTCCAAGAGCCTGCGGCATTTCTCACTGTTTTCCATGCCCCTGGCTCTCTTAAGACACTGACAACCACTGGCAATTGGGGAGCTGATGTCCTGGCCCAGTATGAGCTCTGGTGGATCCCTCAGTAAATACAGCAGATTGGACGCAGGGGAAGAACAGCCACCATAGTGCCTGAATGGGATGACGTATTGCCAAGGATGCTGTATTACCTTGAAATACAGTGACTTGGTTAATACCATAACAGCATGTCCTGCATGTTCTAAATAACTGCCCCCACACCCCACCCTCCTCCCCAGGCAATGGCCAACGGAATCTGGCACCATTCACTGGAGTTCCCAGTGAGGGACTGGCATGGCAAACTGATTACATTGGCCCCCTCCCTCCAAGTGAGTGTTCTAAATGTCTTGGTTTATGTGGACACAGCATCTAGGCTAACCCAAGCTTTCCCCTGCGGCTGCCCAAACCAGACTGCCACCATTAGAGGATTAGAGAAACAGAGTGAAAAAAATACCCTCTTCACATAGACCATGACCGGGGGTTACATTTTAAAGGTCATATTGTGCAAGATTGGGCAAAAACACATGACATGGAGCAGAGGTTCCCTTTCTCCTAGAAGCCACAGGCAGCAAGGTTGGTGGAGAGGAAGGATGGAATTTTAAGACAGCATATTAAACAACTAACAGGTAAAACCACCTTGTACTATCCCAAGCTTCATTTCTGTTATTATTTTTTAATTTTAATTTATTTATTTGGCTGTGCCAGGTAGTTCCTCAGCCAGGGATCGAACTCGAACTCCCCGCATTGGGAGGGTGGAGTCTTAGCCACTAGACCACTATGGAAGTCCCTCCTTGACTTTAATACGTTTAAATGATCCACCGATAGGGCCTGTTGCCCCATATGCCGGACTGGGGAACCCTGATGAGACAGATAACACTGTAAAGGTATGGAAGTAATGCGAGACTGCTACAGCCCTGACTCTCGCCATGGATGACCACACTGTGCTGCTGAGACTACCAAGCCCCATGATCTACCGGACTTTGTAATGGGACATCCCACTGTGGTGCTGGAGAAGACTCTTGGACACCAAGGAGATCAAACCAGTCAATCCTAAAGGAAATCAGTCCTGAATATTCATTGGAAGGACCGATGCTGAAACTGCAACTCCAATTCTTTGGCTGCTTGATTCAAAGAGTCAGCTCATCAGAAAAGACCCTGGGAAAGATTGAGGGCAGGAGGAGAAGGGGATGACAGAAGGCGGGATGGTTGGATAGCATCACTGGCTCAATGGATGTGAGCTCTGGGAGACGGTGAAGGACAGGGAATCTGGCACGCTGCAGTTCATGGGGTGGCAAAGAGTCAGAAACGACCGAGCGACTGAACAACAACAACAAATCCCAACAGCATGTGTGAGTTGCTTCTCATCTCTATGTGAAGTGGGGTTACTTAATCTCCACTGGGATCCCATTGTCCTGCTATTAAATACAAGCTGTGTCCATGGAAATGCCCTGTCCCTGCCTTGGAACAAGCACCGTTGAGAGGGAGGAGGAGATAGGGGTCCTGATCTGACACATCCTGCCCCCAGCCCATCTCCTCACGCCTGACTGTGGGCCTCTCCCAGCCAACATGTATGATTTGTGCAACCAGGCCAAGTTCCTAAAGTGGAAGCTACATCAAATATCTAAGGATCAGGTCACAATTGTAATTCTTCTAGAAAAAAAGACTTCCCCATGCAAGTTCCTAATAAATAATCTGTTTGTTTCTCTGTTTTTTGTCCGTGTCACTCAGCCTGTGGGATTTTAGTTCCCTGATTGGGGATTAAACCTGCGCCCTCCTGTATTAGAAGTGTGGAGTCTTAACCACTGGGCCACGAGGGAACTCCCAAATAATCTGTCTTCTTGACTTTAAACTTCTGCTGCTCCTATGGTGTCTAGTCATAAAATGGGGATCTGGTGGAAATATGTTCCAAAGGTGAGCCCACCCATATGCCCAGCAGAGGAATCAATCCAACTGTTGGGTGTGTGGGCAGCTGCCCCTCCCTACTTCACTGGCATTGCCATGCTGGGTACCAACACTCCAGTGCAAGAATGAATGAATGAAGGCACTAGAGCAGTACATGACATTACAAACAACAAACTAAGATGAATGCTCTTAATTCATTTGATATTATGGATATTGACCCAGAAGCTTGGCCTGGGGCACAAACCATCAGTAACACTGGACAGGAGTGTTTTTCTTCTGTCAATCTGTCAACAAAGGCAGTCCAGCAAACTGCTGACCAGAAGGGTCCTAAAAATACCACCATCAGGACTTCTTCCCTGGTAGTCCAGTGGCGAAGACTCCATATGCTCCCAGTGCAGCAGGGCTGGGTTTGATCCCTGGTCAGGAAACTTGAGCTCACATACCACAGCTAAAGAGCCTACATGCCAAAACAAAGACTGAAGATCTCACGTATCAACTAAGACCCGGTACAGTCAAGTAAGTAAGAAAATACCACCATCAGAGCCGTCGGTGACTATGCCCAGCTCTAGGACGGAGTCACGGGGCTTAGTCTGTGTTATGGACATTTGAACAGCCAGGCACCCCTATTTTGCAAACCAAAAAACACTCTCAATGGACCCAAGCCAACTGCACCAGGGATGTAGGGAGGATATCTTTGGAACTGTGCAGGCCTTCTGTTATACACAGTAAAGGGCAGCAACTGGTCTGGCACTGACTGGTCGTGTCACCCACATGTTTAGTGGGTGGTCATAAATAGGATCCAATGGATGTGTGACAAAATTCTTTGGATGTGAGTTTCACCTAGATGGTTAGGCTGCTGCACTCTGGGTAGAGGGGAGGATCCACCCCACAGTCACAAAAGTTGCCAGCCTCCCTCCCCCATCTGCCATCTCCCAGGTGGACGTGTTCTCTTCTCCCCCGGTACAATCATTTGGCTGCTGTCTTCATACCCTCTACTGGCCTGGAAGCTGTTATAGCACACACAGAAGCCCCTACTCAATTGACCCAGAAAGCCTTAAATGAGAAGAGCTGTCCTCCAAAATAAGAAGGACTTAGACATCACTACTGCCTCCCAAGGAGGCGCCTGGGCCATTATCCAAGCAGGATGTTGTGTGGTCATACGTGAAGAGTCTGCTAACATAGTGTCTTCATTAAAGCACGTGAGGACACAAGTCAATGCCCTGAATGATCCCCAGCCTCAGGGACTCAATACATCAGTGGTTCGGATCAGGCACGCATAGCAACGACCAGTAGCTTGAAGTAAGACCTTAGTTCTCTGACTGGGGATGAGCCATACTTGTGATGGTGAGCGCTCCATGTTCTAACCACTAGACTATGAGGGCCCACGGCTAGAGTTTGGGCCCCCGTCTTTGTCTACCTTGAAAAGAAAAAATTCCCCCAAGGACATGGAAGGTAGAGAGGAAAGTAAAGCGTTTATCAGAAAGGCAGAGTACACGTGGACAGATGAATTACGATTGATTTGCCTCAGAACCATACCCTATAGCATGATAGCCTCTGGGGCAGCGAGGTGGGAATTGACCTGACTTATTATGGTCTGGTGTCCCCTGCCTTTTGACCCCTGAGAAGCCTTTCCACTCCTGTGCAGTGTCTCTCTTGCCCCAAGGATGGGAAATATGTGGTGCCTTGATGTTTATTCAAATAGGGTTGAGCCCCTCTTTGTCCCTGGCATAACTGTTATCTTAAAGTGTCCACAGGAGACAGAGCGGTTTACCCTGTTCCTATTGTTATGTATGAAACATGTATGGATGTGAGAGTTGGACTGTGAAGAAAGCTGAGTGCTGAAGAATTGGTGCTTTTGAACTGTGGTGTTGGAGAAGACTCTTGAGCGTCCCCTGGACTGCAAGAAGATCCAACTAGTCCATTCTGAAGGAGATCAGCCCTGGGATTTCTTTGGAAGGAATGATGCTAAAGCTGAAACTCCAGTACTTTGGCCACCTCATGTGAAGAGTTGACTCATTGGAAAAGACTCTGATGCTGGGAGGGATTGGGGGCAGGAGGAGAAGGGGACGACAGAGGATGAGATGTCTGGATGGCATCACTGACTCGATGGACGTGAGTCTGGGTGAACTCCCGGAGTTGGTGATGGACAGGGAGGCCTGGTGTGCTATGATTCATGAGGTCGCAAAGAGTTGGATACGACTGAGCAACTGAACTTTATTGTTATTTATATCTCTTAGTGCAAACAGGAGGCCAGTTGTAAGTATCTAGCCTGGGGCCCACCTGCCTTCTGCTTCAGGAAATGTAACTAGTTGTAAATGCCCAGTCTGGAAACCCAACTTTTTTCTGCTCCAAGAAATATGGACAGGAGGCTAGTTGTGAAGGCCTAACCTGGAGCCCATCCTATCTCAGTGGGGCTCTTGGTAGAAAAAAATTGTTACTTATTTTGGGAATCATTATCTTAAGCTATGTTTTCTTCATACGTGCCTATGTTGTTGCTGAGCTACCTGCCTCCAGGACAACCAGATAGCCGTCTAACAAGCCTCTGTGATGGATCTGTTTCTTTGATTCTGCCTTTGTTTTTCATTGCTTTGGTTATTACAATCATACATGATGATCTGCCTCAGGGAACCCTGCCCCTCTGCCTGAAGAGATTAACGCATCCCCTCCTTGAGGTTGGCCATTCCAGGAGATATTTGCAAGATAATGGCCTTTACTTCCTCAATTCTTTCCCCCTCTCTATCCTATAAAAGAACCTGCATCCAGACCCCAATAAGATGGCTATTTTGAGACATTTGTTTGCCATCTTCTTGGTCAGCTGGCTTTCAAAAGCCATATTCCTTGCCTCACCACCTTGTCTCTTGGATAATTGGCCTGTTGTGATATGAGCAGAACGAGCCTGGACTCAGTAACACACTCGGTGCACACTGTGGAAGAAGGGGCTAAGTGAGATGAAAGAGCTGATCATAATGGGTGCAGTGTTGGCAAAGGTCGTTGAGAGGACATGACTGCCAGTTGATCCTCGAGGTGAACTCAGACCATCAGAGCCCCCCTTACCCCTTCCTGACCTTGAAAGGTATGCAATATTTTTAGGCCATTTTTCTTTGTCATTGGATCAGAGCTATAGATTGACTAGTCATTTAAAAGTTTTCCCAATGGATTCCCGGGTGGGATGTGGAACCTTAGACGAAGCACTTGCCATTTTAGCTCAAGCAGTTTGTATCAAATGTCTGCACTCTCAGACCAAAGTAACCAAACCAAACTCACCAAACCAAACCAAACCAGAACTTCACCAGCCGGAAGTCACACTCCAAATCAAACAAATGGCAAAGAGATGCCCAGAAATCAAAAGCCAAATAGCAAGACTGTCTCCAAAAGATGGCAAAGTGATGCTCAGAAATCGAAAGCCAAATGGCAAAAAACCCCAAGAGGATGGCAAAGAGTTGCCCAGAAGTCAAAAGGCAAATGGCATAAATGCCCCAAACATGACTTCCTGGTCCCACTAGACCTGTGACCTGGCAGTCAGTGCTAGCGGCCTTTTTTAGATAGAGTTTCAAGCAATTTCTTGTTGGTTTCTTGCAAAGAAGTTACTCTCCCTGGTGACGCAGATGGTAAAGCATCTGCCTACAATGAGGGAGACCTGGGTTCAATCCCTGGTCGGAAAGATCTCCTGAAGAAGGCAATGGCACCCCACTCCAATACTCTTGCCTGGAAAATCCCATGGACGGAGGAGCCTGGTAGGCTACAGTCCATGGGGTCACAAAGAGTCGGACATGACTGAGCGACTTCACTTTCACTTTCACTTTTCCTCTTTTAGAATCTTCTAAATACTACAGTATGCATTCCACTTGGTCTGTTTGATCTTACGACTGGATTTTTTTTTTTTTTTAACTGTGCATACAGTTGATATTTTGGAACATCAAAAGAACTCCGTTTGAACACTTTAGGTTGACATCTCCTTTAGCATAATTTTCCCAGTTAAGTAGGTACTTGCAGGTATAAACTTTGTATGTACATAACCCTGAAAGGAGTGCCAGAGGCTGCCTTCTGATGCCCCTGGTTTCTGTGTTTGAGAGGCTCTCTTTCCCATTTTAAGTTGTATTGGTCATGGATAAAATTCGCTCTTCGCTTCTATCCAGACAAATTGTACCCTTTTCCGCAGTACCTTTCCACTGGTGGGTATTCCCCTGGTATCATTGAACCAGGCCCCACCCAGTGCCATTCCTCTGGATGGGTATTCTCTTGGTATCTTTAAACCAGCCTCCTTACCCCTGCCCAGTATCTTTCAACTGGGTAGGTGTTCCCCTGATACCTTTTAACCAGGCCTCTCCCTAGTATCTTTCAATTGGGTGAGTATTCCTCAGCATCTTTCAAATGAGCCCCATCTAGTTCCTTCCCACTGGGTGGGTATTCCCCAGTGTATGTCAATCAGGCCCCAGTATGGGATATCTGAGAACCAGGAGAGATCTGCCTAAATTTGTCTTTACTCCCCAAGGAGGCAGATGGGCCCAAGGGGCCACTGCTGGCATCAAAGGTACCAAAGCTCCAGTTCCTCCTAGAGTTCAGGTAAAGGAGGAAAGTCGACTCCAATTTGCTTCGTTGGTTGCCATAACTGCAGACAAAAAAAAGATGCAGTGGGAGTTGCATAATAAGTTTTATTTGGGGCAAAATGAAGGCTTAAGTCCAGGAGATAGCATCTCGGATATCTCTATAAAATTGTTCCAAAGAGGTTGGGGTTGGGGAAAGGTCAATATATTTGGCCCTTATTTTACAAAAGGTTTTCTTTTAGTCACGAGGAGCTGATGTCACCATGAAGAGATTCAGTGCTTTTCTACATATGAGATGTAAGGATTGGAATCATGAAATCAGTTCCTGAAAATATCTAACTATCTAAGGATCTGTTCCACCAGATTCCCTGGAGCACAAAGTGCCTTCAGGGCGTTTCAACAGCTGCAGCAGCTGCTGCATATGCAGGATTCAGATGGCAAATGCTGTGGGCAAGCACCAATTTGTAGTTGATAAGATTCTGGTGAGAAAAATTGTGGCAGGAAAGAAGGTGGGGTGGGAGAGGACCTCACACATCCCAGCTCTCAGGTGAGTCCCTGGGATGTCTACCAAGTATGCATTCTTGGCTTTGCACAGGAAAGAATTCAAGAGCTAGCCTTAGTAAAGTGAAAGAAGGTTTACTCAGGGAGAGATGCACTCCACAGACAGAGTGTGGGCCATCTCAGAAGGCAGGAAGCCCCACAGTATGGGGTTGTCAGTTTTTATAAGTGTGGGTAATTTTGTAGGCTCATGAGTTAAGGAGTCTTCCAGCTATTTTTGGGGAAGGGACAGGAATTTCTAGGAGTTGGGCCACCACCCCTTTCTCTTCCCCTTATGGTCGATCTCATAAGAGATTGTCGATGTGCCTGGTGGGTGTGTCATTTAGCTTGTTGATGTATTACAATGAGCGTATGGTGAGGCTCAAGGTCTAGTGGAAGCTGACTCATCCACCACCTTGGACCTAACTGGTTCTAACCAGTTTATGCTGTGTCCTCAATGGCTATGTCATTCTTTTAAAGGTTGTGCCCTGCCCCTTTCCTATCTCAGTGTGGAGATCTTACTCATTCTCTGTCTCTCTCTCATGTCGCTAAGCCATGTCCAACTCTTGTGACCACATGGACTATAGCCTGCCAGGCTCCTCTGTCCATGGGATTCTCCAGGCAAGAATACTGGAATGGGTTGCCATTTCCTTCTCCAAATCTTACTCATTAGTGAAGAACAGTATGAAAAGGCAAAATGATAGGATACTGAAAGAGGAACTCCCCAGGTCAGTAGGTGCCCAATATGCTACTGGAGATCAGTGGAGAAATAACTCCAGAAAGAATGAAGGGATGGAGCCAAAGCAAAAAGAATACCCGGCTGTGGATGTGACTGGTGATAGAAGCAAGGTCCGATGCTGTAAAGAGCAATATTGCATAGGAACCTGGAATGTCAGATCCACGAATCAAGGCAAATTGGAAGTGGTCAAACAAGAGATGGCAAGAGTGAATGTCGACATTTTAGGAATCAGCGAACTGAAATGGACTGGAATGGGTGAATTTAACTCAGATGACCATTATATCTACTACTGCAGGCAGGAATCCCTCAGAAGAAATGGAGTAGCCATCATGGTCAACAAAAGACTCCGAAATGCAGTACTTGGATGCAATCTCAAAAACAACAGAATGATCTCTGTTCATTTCCAAGGCAAACCATTCAATATCACAGTAATGCAAGTCTATGCCCCAACCAGTAACGCTGAAGAAGCTGAAGTTGAACGGTTCTATGAAGACCTACAAGACCTTTTAGAACTAACACCCAAAAAAGATGTCCTTTTCATTATAGGGGACTGGAATGCAAAAGTAGAAAGTCAAGAAACACCTGGAGTAACAGGCAAATTTGGCCTTGGAATAAAGAATGAAGCAGGGCAAAGACTAATAGAGTTTTGCCAAGAAAATGCACTGGTCATAGCAAACACCCTCTTCCAACAACACAAGACAAGACTCTATACATGGACATCACCAGATGGTCAACACTGAAATCAGATTGATTACGTTCTTTGCAGCCAAAGATGGAGAAGCTCTATACAGTCAACAAGAACAAGACCGGGAGCTGACTGTGGCTCAGATCATGAACTTCTTATTGCCAAATTCAGACTTAAATTGAAGAAAGTAGGGAAAACCACTAGACCATTCAGGTATGGCCTAAATCAAATCCCTTATGAATATACAGTGGAAGTGAGAAATAGATTTAAGGGCCTAGATCTGATAGATAGAGTGCCTGATGAACTATGGAATGAGGTTCGTGACATTGTACAGGAGACAAGGATCAAGACCATCCCCATGGAAAAGAAATGCAAAAAAGCAAAGTGGCTGTCTGGGGAGGCCTTACAAATAGCTGTGAAAAGAAGAGAAGCAAAAAGCAAAGGAGAAAAGGAAAGATATAAACATCTGAATGCAGAGTTCCAAAGAATAGCAAGGAGAGATAAGAAAGCCTTCCTCAGCGATCAATGCAAAGAAATAGAGGAAAACAACAGAATGGGAAAGACTAGAGATCTCTTCAAGAAAATTAGAGATACCAAGGGAGCATTTCATGCAAAGATGAGCTCGATAAAGGACAGAAATGGTAGGGACCTAACAGAAGCAGAAGATATTAAGAAGAGGTGGCAAGAATACACAGAAGAACTGTACAAAAAAGATCTTCATGACCCAGATAATTATGATGGTGTGATCACTGACCTAGAGCCAGACATCCTGGAATGTGAAGTCAAGTGGGCCTTAGAAAGCATCACTATGAACAAAGCTAGTGGAGGTGATGGAATTCCAGTTGAGCTATTTCAAATCCTAAAAGATGATGCTGTGAAAGTGTTGCACTCAATATGCCAGCAAATTTGGAAAACTCAGCAGTGGCCACAGGACTGGAAAAGGTCAGTTCTCATTCCAATCCCAAAGAAAGGCAATGCCAAAGAATGCTCAAACTACCGCACAATTGCACTCATCTCACACGCTAGTAAAGTAATGCTCAAAATTCTCCAAGCCAGGCTTCAGCAGTATGTGAACTGTGAACTTCCTGATGTTCAAGCTGGTTTTAGAAAAGGCAGAGGAACCAGAGATCAAATTGCCAACATCCGCTGGATCATGGAAAAAGCAAGAGAATTCCATAAAAACATCTTTTTCTGCTTTATTGACTATGCCAAAGCCTTTGACTGTGTGGATCACAATAAACTGTGGAAAATTCTGAAAAAGATGGGAATACCAGACCACATGACCTGCCTCTTGAGAAACCTGTATGCAGGTCAGGAAGCAACAGTTAGAACTGGACATGGAACAACAGACTGGTTCCAAATAAGAAAAGGAGTATGTCAAGGCTGTATATTGTCACCTGTTTATTTAACTTCTATGCAGAGTACATCATGAGAAACGCTGGACTGGAAGAAACACAAGCTGGAATCAAGATTGCCAGGAGAAATATCAATAACCTCAGATATGCAGATGACACCACCCTTATGGCAGAAAGTGAAGAGGAACTCAAAAGCCTCTTGATGAAAGTGAAAGTGGAGAGTGAAAAAGTTGGCTTAAAGCTCAACATTCAGAAAACGAAGATCATGGCAACCAGTCCCATCACTTCATGGGAAATAGATGGGGAAACAGTGGAAACAGTGTTAGACTTTATTTTTGGGGGCTCCAAAATCACTGCAGATGGTGACTGCAGCCATGAAATTAAAAGACGCTTACTCCTTGGAAGGAAAGTTATGACCAACCTAGATAGCATATTCAAAAGCAGAGAATTACTTTGCCAACAGAGGTCTGTCTAGTCAAGGCTATGGTTTTTCCTGTGGTCATGTATGGATGTGAGAGTTGGACTGTCAAGAAGGCTGAGCACTGAAGAATTGATGCTTTTGAACTGTGGTGTTGGAGAAGACTCTTGAGAGTCCCTTGGACTGCAAGGAGATCCAACCAGTCCATTCTGAAGGAGATCAGCCCTGGGATTTCTTTGGAAGGAATGATGCTAAAGCTGAAACTCCAGTACTTTGGCCACCTCATGTGAAGAGTTGACTCATTGGAAAAGACTCTGATGCTGGGAGGGATTGGGGGCAGGAGGAGAAGGGGCTGACAGAGGATGAGATGGCTGGATGGCATCACAGACTCGATGGACATGAGTCTGAGTGAACTCCGGGAGTTGGTGATGGACAGGGAGGCCTGGTGTGCTGTGGTTCATGGGGTCCTAAAGAGTCGGACATGACTGAGCAACTGAACTGAACTGAAGACAAACCTCACAAGTAAGTTCCCTTGTTTACTAAACCTGCCACCTACCAATCTGGTCCATATAGTCAAAGCTATGGTTTTTCTAGTAGTTGTGTACCAATGTGAGAGCTGGACCATAAAGAAGGCTGAGCACCGAAGAATTGATGCTTTCAAATTGTGGTGCTGGGGAAGACTCTTGAGAGTCCCTTGGACAGTAAGGAGACCAAACCAGTCAATCCTAAAGGAAATCAACCCTGAATATTCATTGGAAGGACTGATGCTGAAACTGATGTTCCTATACTTTGGCCACCTGATCAGAAGAGCTGACTCATTGGAAAAGATCCTGATTCTGGGAAATGTGGTGACCCAAGGATGAAATGGCCTTGAAATGCAGGAATGGAAAAACCAGACCCTTATTGTCCTTCCCTCCCCACATTGTAACTATTAATGGAACAGTATAATCTCTCTTCCCTCCTTCCCCATAGGGAGGAGGTATTTGCCTTACTCTTCCCCCACCCAGTATATGTGCCTTATCCAATCAGCAAATGACCTGCAAGACCCCATCCCACTCCTTGTACCCTGGGTATAAAAGTGGACTAAGGACCCCCATTCAACGTCGGTTCTCCCTTGAGCTGGCCTGCTGTTCTAACAGCGTCTCCCACTCTAATAAACTTTATTTCCCTTTCATTCTGTCTCATGTCTGGAAATTCTTTTCCAATCCATGCCACGACCATGACAGAAAAGACTGAGGGCAAGAGGAGAGGGGGATGACAGAGGATGAGATGGTTAGACGGCATCATCAACTCAATGGACATGAGTTTGAGCAAGCTCTGGGAGACAATAAAGGCAGGGAAGCCTAGCGTGCTGCAGTCCATGGGGTCACAAAGAGTTGGACATAACTTAGTGGCTGAACAACTGTAAGGCGAGCACGGAGAAAGAGCAAGCCGGGCATTCAAGCAGAGAAAGATTTATTACAGTAAGAGAGAAAGTGACTGGCTTTAGAGAAAAACCAGTGCACCCACTGTAGCCAACCCTTCTTATACCCTATAGATGGGAAATTGTGACCCGAAGGGAGGGAGCCTTAGTTTGTCTTTAGCCCGCAGCTGGGGTCTTGTGATCACGTAGTTGGAGGGGTCTCACACTTGGGTGGTCACAAAGTCTTGAGAAACTGGCACCAGCAGGGAAAAACAGGATATCACCTTAAGGAAAAAAACAGGATGGCACCAGGGAACTGTGGCCACTGTGACGTCATCCCTTGTTTATCAGGTCACCACAATAGGCCACTTTAAAATAATACACGATGAGCCCCTTGTGGACCCTGAAAACAACAGCCACCAATCTGGAGAGGTCTGCCTCTTTCTTTGGTTTCTCCTTGCCTTCTATGTATGGGGGCCAGCGTCAGATTCCACCTGGGGAACTTCTGAGTTGGGAATCAAATTTCTCCTAAGCAGTGGGAATAATGGGGCACCTCAGGGGGACCCTATAGTCTTGAGATTGTAAGCTGGGAGATTTCAGAAAGTTCTGAAGACTGTTCCAGCCATTAGAGGTTAAAGAACAGTTGTACAGTTTTTGAGTCAAGGTTTTGACAAGTTTACATAGCTCACATGTGCATTATAAGGTGAGTAGTGGGTCATAATGACCCCTCACAGGATTGAGAAAGAAATGTTATCTCTTAAGGAGCTACTGATCTCGGTGAGGCAGCAGTGAGCAGTGGCGTGAAGGGAGATCTTAATTTTCTGCCCAAGAATTGAACCTGGGTAGCCTGGATGAGAACCAGGAATTCTAGCCACCAGACCAGCAAGGGCTAGAGGCTAGAAGTGATTTTTCCCTGGATCTTTGCCCCCAGTGAAAAACACATTTATCACAGAGGCAGAAACCATAAATGTAGGTGCAAAGTTTATTATTAGAGACACAGCACAACAACAAGTGGGCCAGCACAGAGAGAAATGGTTTGTTAAGACAGAAGCAAGGCAGAGATGGACACCCAGAGAGAAAGGGTGTGGCTTACCCCTCGTGAGGACGAGCACAGTAAAGAGCCACTTATATCACTCATATAGGTTAGTTCTTCTGGATCTTTGTCTTCCTTCAGGCCAATTATCTGGTTTCTTTTAACACACCTGACCTACCCTGGGAATCTCCACTGGGTGTACTCACACCCCTCAGCCAAGAAGCAAGACTCATTATGGCCTGGCATTATCCCCTGACTTTAGACCCACAAGGAGCCTTTCTGCGCATGTGCAGTGTCTCCCTTGTCTCCAAAGAGGGAGGAGCAGAGATCCCTTAATCCTTTACTCAAACAGGGTTTTGCCCCTCTTTGTTCTTGCCATGATTATTACCTTGACTATTGCCATGACTACTATTACCTTAAGGCATTTACAAGAGACAAACACTGGCTATTTACCCTGCTTCTGTTGTTACTTCCAGTGTGGAGGGCAAACAGTTCAGTTCAGTTCAGTCGCTCAGTCGAGTTCAACTCTTTGCAACCCCATGATCGCAGCACGCCAGGCCTCCCTGTCCATCACCAACTCCCGGAGTTCACCCAGACTCACATCCATCGAGTCAGTGATGCCATCCAGCCATCTCATCCTCTGTCGTCCCCTTCTCCTCTTGCCCCCAATCCCTCCCAGCATCAGAGTCTTTTCCAATGAGTCAACTTTTCACATGAGGTGGCCAAAGTACTGGAGTTTCAGCTTTAGCATCATTCCTTCCAAAGAAATCCCAGGGCTGATCTCCTTCAGAATGGACTGGTTGGATCTCCTTGCAGTCCAAGGGACTCTCAAGAGTCTTCTCCAACACCACAGTTCAAAAGCATCAATTCTTCAGTGCTCAGCCTTCTTGACAGTCCAACTCTCACATCCATACATGACCACAGGAAAAACCATAGCCTTGACTAGACAGACCTCTGTTGGCAAAGTAATTCTCTGCTTTTGAATATGCTATCTAGGTTGGTCATAACTTTCCTTCCAAGGAGTAAGCGTCTTTTAATTTCATGGCTGCAGTCACCATCTGCAGTGATTTTGGAGCCCCCAAAAATAAAGTCTAACACTGTTTCCACTGTTTCCCCATCTATTTCCCATGAAGTGATGGGACTGGTTGCCATGATCTTCGTTTTCTGAATGTTGAGCTTTAAGCCAACTTTTTCACTCTCCTCTTTCACTTTCATCAAGAGGCTTTTTAGTTCCTCTTCACTTTCTGCCATAAGGGTGGTGTCATCTGCATATCTGAGGTTATTGATATTTCTCCTGGCAATCTTGATTTCAGCTTGTGTTTCTTCCAGTCCAGCATTTCTCATGATGTACTCTGCATATAAGTTAAATAAGCAAGGTGACAATATACAGCCTTGACATCCTCCTTTTCCTATTTGGAACCAGTCTGTTGTTCCATGTCCAGTTCTAACTGTTGCTTCCTGACCTGCATACAGGTTTCTCAAGAGGCAGGTCAGGTGGTCTGGTATTCCCATCTCTTCCAGAATTTTCCACAGTTTATTGTGATCCACACAGTCAAAGGCTTTGGCATAGTCAATAAAGCAGAAAAAGATGTTTTTATGGAACTCTCTTGCTTTTTCCATGATCCAGCAGATGTTGGCAATTTGATCTCTGGTTCCTCTACCTTTTCTAAAACCAGCTTGAACATCAGGAAGTTCACGGTTCATATATTGCTGAAGCCTGGCTTGGAGAATTTTGAGCATTACTTTACTAGCGTGTGAGATGAGTGCAATTGTGCAAACAGGAGGCTGATTATAATGCCTTAACTGGAGACCACCTACCTCTTATATCAGAAAATGCTAACAGTTCTAAGTGTTCAGCCTAAAGCCCACTTCTTTGTGCTCCATGAAATGCAAACAGGAGGCCAGTTATAGAAATCTAACTGGAGCCCATCTATATCTTGCCTCACTGCCTGGCAGGCACCAGAAGAAAATTGCTCTTTTCTAAGCAGGCATTCCTGTGTTAAGATCTCAGTTCAGTCGCTCAGTTGTGTCCGACTCTTTGCAACCCCATGAACTGCAGCACACCAGACTTGCCCGTACATCACCAACTCCCAGAGCTTATTCAAACTCATGTCCATAGAGTCGGTGATGCCATCCAACCATCTCATCCTCTGTTGTCCCCTTCCAGTCCTTCCAATGAATATGCAGGGCTGATTTCCTTTAAGATGGACTGGTTCTCCTTGCAGTCCAAGGGACTCTCAAGAGTCTTCTCCAACACCACAGTTCAAAAGCATCAATTCTTCTGCACTCAGCTTTCTTTATAGTCCAATGCTCACATCTATACATGACTACTGGAAAAACCATAGCTCTGACTAGATGGACCTTTGTTAGTAAAGTAATGTCTATGCTTTTTAACATGCTGTTTAGGTTGGTCATAGCTTTTCTTCCAAGGAGCAAGCGTCATTTAATTTCACAGCTTCAGTCGACCATCTGCAGTGATTTTGAAGCCCCCCCCAGATAAAGTCTGTCCCTGTTTCCATTGTTTCCCCATCTAATTTGCCATGAAGTGATGGGACCTGATGTCATGATCTTCATTTTCTGAATGTTGAGTTTTAAGCCAACTTTTTCACTCTCCTCTCTCACTTTCATTAAGAGGCTCCTTAGTTCTTTGCTTTCTGCCGAAAGGGTCATGTCATCTGCATATCTGAGGTTATTGATATTTCTCTCTGCAATCTTGATTCCAGCTTGTGCTTCCTCCAGCCCAGCATTTCGCAATATACAGCCTTGACATACTCCTTTCCCGATTTGGAACCAGTCTGTTGTTCCATGTCCAGTGCTAACTGTTGCTTCTTGACCTGCATACAGATTTCTCAGGAGGCAGGTCAGGTGGTCTGGCATTCCCATCTCTGTAAGAACTTTCCACAGTTTGTTGTGATCCACACAGTCAAAGGCTTTGGCGTAAATTTAGTTAATCTATAATACAGACACATAACGCACACTAAAGGCGAGCAGGTAGTCACCCAAGAGGGCAGAGAGAATTTTACATTAAAATTTTTCTCATCCTACGTTAAAAACGATTTTATTTTATCACAAATATAAAAACCATTTTTTGCTCTCCTGTGGCATCAAAAAAACAGGCAGTGGACTAATCGATAATACGGTAAAAAGCTGGAACATGTATAGGAGTAGATAATATTCTGTTCCCCAGTTGACCATATATGTTCCATCTAAGCGTGTAAAGCACTTAGCCATTCTAAATACTTTTATACCATCTTAATGAATTATATGTGTGAATAAATCCTCAAGTTACACCAGGATTTCATGGCTCACGCTGGTCCGTACTTTTTACTAGTCGCTGTATAACCCATGCAAGTGTCTTTTGGGATGACCTCTGGGATCAAAAATTGCGGGTTTTTCATATTTCTCTCGGAAATTTCCGGGAAACACCGACGACAGTAGCTCTGGAGGAGAGGCTGATACCGCACGGAATTCTGGGAAATGTAGTTCTGGTTCCCAGATAGCGAGACATTTCCGGCAGAAGTCGCTGGGCTTGAGGTGAAAGCGAGACAGTTTTCCGCAAACGTCTCCCACGGGCGCACCTGAGGGACGTGGCTCCTTGTCCCCACAAGATTGGCCGGCGGCTTTCCCGGCACGCGCATACCGCGTTTCCTGGCCCCCCGACATCGCAAGGCCGTCTGGGAGTTGTAGTTCAGGTTCCTGTCGAACTCCGTAGTCCAGCTGCGGCTGGAAGGTCCGAGGCTGTCTGCCGCCTTCGGTGCCTGTTTTGGAGGATGGATCCGGGGCCCGGGGCCAACGGGATGCCGTTGGCTGGCTTAGCCTGGTCGTCGGCCTCGGCGCCCCCGCCGCGGGGATTCAGTGCGGTGAGCGACGTCAGGGGGCCGGGGACGGGAAGGCAGCGGCACTAGGGGCCGGGGGTTGAATGGGGGGCAGCCGCGGCTGCGGCCAGGTGATATCCTGGCTCAGACCAGCGTTTGCGCTGCAGATCTCCTGCACTGTGGAGGGGACGCCCGCCAGCTTCGGCAAGACTTTCGCTCAGAAATCTGGCTACTTCCTGTGCCTCAATCCTTTGGGCAGCCTAGAGGTAGGGAGCTCCCATCCTCGGAACCCCCCGCCCTTCCCACTTCCCCTGTCCATTCGCGGAGCATTATGCCCGGGACACAGTCCCTGCTGCTGAGTGATTCTCGCTGTTTCCCCCCGCGCCGCGACCCCGACCCCGACCCCAGAATCCACAGGAGAACGTGGTGGTCGACATCCAGATCCTAGTGGACAAGAGCCCCCTCCCGCCGGGATTCTCACCAGTCTGCGACCCCCTGGACTCGAGTGAGTCCCACTTCGAAGGCAGGGGTGGGTGTGTGGAGGGGGTGAGGGGCAAGTTCGCTCGTCTCTGCCGGGAAGACCAGGCAGGGAGGGAATGGAAGGACCATAGGCGCGCGATTTTTGAGCCTTGGCCGCCCCCTCGATGCTCTGGGTAATGACGGTGTTGGCTGAGGATTGATCTAGGGCGGACCCCGCCCTGCGTAAAAAGTGTGTCTCTCTTTAGAGTAAGTGTTCAGTTTGTGCTACCTGTTTTATTCCTGTTGTTACTCCACCTTCTTACAGTGTAGCCAGGCTGATCCAGGCGCAGTTCTCTTTTCCATTTCCAGGCTTTTGTACAGGGACTGCTCTCCCAGCTCTCGGCCCTGACTGCTCTGCTTTCTAATCAGGCTCTCCCTGCCTTCCATGCCCTCTCCGTGTCTTGTCATTTGTATTTGACTGTCAGCATATATCTATTGGTGGGTTTCTCTGGTGGCTCAGCAGTAAAGAACCTGCCTGCCAATGCAGGACACGCGGGATCCATCCCTGCATGGGGAAGATCTCCTGGAGGAGGAAATGGCAATCCACTCCAGTATTCTTGCCTGGAGAATCCTATGGACAGGGGAGTGTGGCAGATTGCAAAGAGTTGGACATGACTGGAGTGACTTAGTATGCATATATATGCAATTGACAGCATCTGGGTTGCAAAGTCTAATATATTTACTACCTGGCCCTTTACAGAAAAAGTTTGCCAAGTCCTGTACCAATAGATAAGTGTTGTTTAGTCACTAAATTGTGTCCAACTCTTGGTGACCCTGTGGACTGTAGCCCGTCAGGCTCCTCTGTCCATGGCATTCTCCAGGCAAGAATACTGGAGTAGGTTGTCATTTCCTCCTTCAGGGGATCTTCCCAACACAGGGATCAAACCCGTGTCTCTTATGTCTCCTGCGGGTTCTTTACCACTAATGCCATCTGGGAAAGCCCTTGCACATATATGCATATATGTAAAAGCCATGCTTAGCTCATGAGCCAGACAAGAATAGACTCTGGGTCAGATTTGGCTTATCCATTGTAGTTTGCTGATCTCTGGGTTAGAGGGCTGAGGGCAAGTGAGTTTGGAGGGCCAGCACGGGCACCCGGTGCTATCTGATCCCACAGCTTCCCACCCTCACTGTGGTCCCCATGACCACCCCATGAGTGCTCCTCCATATCACCAAAGATGAGCCTGTCCCAATGGCTCCTAAAAGCGTCATGGATTCTCCTCCTATGACTTTACCATTCATGATAAACGGTACCCTGGAGAGCGATCTCCTGGAGCCATCTTTGGGCCCCTTCCCTGCTTCTTGCCTCTTCTCACCCCCTTGCTCCCCACCCCTCCCCTTCCCAGAGGCCTCCGTGTCCAAGAAGAAACGCATGTGCGTGAAGCTGGTGCCCTTGGGGGCCGCGGACACAGCTGTCTTTGACATCCGACTGAGTGGGAAAACCAAGACAGTCCCTGGATACCTGCGAGTAGGGTACGCCTGCTCCCCCGCCTTCCTTCTTTGCCCTCCCAACTCCCTGCCTGCCCCTCTGGCTCTCAGGGACTCCCATGAGGCCTCACATCCCTCTGCCACCTCTCTGTGCCTCAGTTTCCACATGTTAAGATGGGGACAGTTGTACTGGGATCTCACTGGGCAGTGGTGAGGAGCTGGTGTGTCTGAAATGCCCGATACGGTGGCTGAACCCAGCAGGATTAGTTAGGATGTTGCTGATGGTGTGGGCTGAGACCTGAGGTCACCAGAGCCTGTCTTCCCGCTGGCAGCTGTTCTCATCCCTGGCTGCACATCAGGCCAGAGCCCCTTCTCTCTCTTCTTCCTCCCCTAGGGACATGGGGGGCTTTGCCATTTGGTGCCGGAAGGCCAAGGCCCCTCGGCCAGTGCCCAAGCCCCGAGCTCTTAGCCGAGACGTGAGGGACCTCTCCCTGGACTCGCCGGGCCAGCCGAGGTGAGTCCTCCAGCTATGGGGCTGGGGTGGGGGCGGGGTCAGCATCAGGTCGCCGACCCGGGCTGTCCTGCCTCCATCAGCAAAGGTGGCTTCCCGGAGCGGACACTATCCAGACTGGGCTCTCGGGCTTCTACCCTGCGGAGGAACGACTCCATCTATGAGGCCTCCAACCTCTATGGCATCTCAGGTGAGAGCAGAGTGGGGAGATTGACACCCTGGGGTGGGGGTGGGGGGGTAAGACTGGTCCGAGGTTGTACCCCCAGGTAGAGGCCAGGGCAGGGTTGGACCAGCCCTGGGCTTGCCCTGTTCTGTCAAGACTGGGAAGAGCCGAGACCTCTAGGCTGGGCTTCTTGGGTTGGGGTGGGCAACAGGCAGGCTTCAAGTCTCCTCAGCCTCAGCTCCATCCCTCTCACCCACTTTCCTCAGCCATGGATGGGGTTCCCTTCACGCTGCACCCCCGATTCGAGGGCAAGAGCTGTGGTCCCCTGGTGAGTCCAGGTCCTGGGGAGTCTGGGTCTGCCCCCACCCCTTGAGTTTTTAGGCACCACGATGCAGGATGTATCAGCGTGTGTATCCAGCACAGAGGGGAGTTCCTGGGTGGGAAGAGGCTGGAGGCCAAGGGGTGGGGGCGGGAGGGTCTCCTTCTGGAATGAGGGGTTCAGGAGGGGCAGCTGGATGCTTGGGGGCAAGAGGCAGTGGCAGGAAGGGGAGATGATGTTCAGGCAAATATTGAGGGGGCCCTTCATGAAGATGAGGGAACAAGGGTTCCAGGTTGGGGTCCCTGTCCCAGACTGACCTGCCCTTGCCTGCCAGGCCTTCTCTGCCTTTGCTGATCTGACCATCAAATCGCTGGCGGACATTGAGGCGGAGGTGGGTGTGGGATTAGGGAGGGGGTGGAGTTGCGGGGATGCAGGCCACTTCCTCTCCCCTGGGCCCCCCTTCTGTCCCAGCTGTAACCCACCTTGAGGGCTGCAGATCCCTCATGCCCCACACCCTACCATTCCTCTGGCGCCCCCCAGTGGCTGCTCTCTCACTTTGTACTCTCCCTTCACCCCACTCCTCACCCGCCAGTACAACTACGGCTTCGTGGTGGAGAAGACGGCAGCTGCCCGCCTGCCTCCAAGCGTCTCTTAGCCCTTCAGCAGTACCAGGGAGGAGCCGCCACATCTGACACCGCCCCTCCCCACCCCATCACCCCGCTGACTGGCAGCTGCCCAGCCCATTCCACCTTGGGACCTTTAGCAGCGCAAGGCATGCTGGACCCTCGGCCACTTGGAGGAGCTGCAGCCTGGAGGAGGGAGCATGACCGGTTCGCCCTGTGATGGGTTCCCGGGCCCTAATGGATAGGGGTGGGGGCTGGACAGAAACCAGTGCCTTCAAGTCATTTGTGTCAAAACTCTCTGGTGCCTGGAGGCCATGCGGGTGTCCTGGTAATAAACACCACGCTGTCCAGAGGTTATCTATAATCTCCATCCTGACTGTGTGTCTCTGTGTCTCGCGGGAGCTGGGGTGGACGCACGCTGAGCAAGTGGGTGAAAACCTGGAGGGGAGGGGGCGCTGCTGCCGCTCCCATTCTACAGGGAGAAACAGGCTCCGTGATTCTGGACCACATCAGGTCCCGCCCCTCCATCGTTGCACCCAACCGTAATAATAGTAACAGCTACGGTTTGTACTGTGAGGACCTTCTCCCTAGTATCTGGTGCGTAGTACCTCATTTAGTCCTCCCGAGCCCAGTGGGAAGTCCTGGTTTTGTGGCCATTTCACAGATAGTGAAACTGAGGCACGAGGTGGCTAAATTCAGAGCTGGGATTCGAACCCAGAGCCTGCTTTCTTAACTATCAAACTGTACTGCTGTCTGTATCTCTTTTCCTCTATCGTGTGGTGGACACAAACCATGAATTCTCATGAATCATGATAGTTATCGTGTATAAAGTGGAGGGAACCCTGAATTGGGAAATACTGGTGCCTCCAGGGGACAGGGGTAGGTTCCTCTAGGCCTCTGGTCACATGTTTCTCAAGTCATCAATACATAACGTGTGTGTTTTGAGACACCTTGTTTAACACGCAGCTGATTAATGGTGACCTCACAGCCACTAGTCCTATAACTCATGTCTGAGCAAAATCATGCCTGACACTTGTGATCCCCTGGACTGTATCCCACTAGGCTCCTCTGTCCATGGGATTTCCCAGGTAAGAATACTGGAGTGGGTTGCCATTTCCTTCTCCAGGGAATCTTCAAGACCCAGGGACTGAACCCAGGTCTCCTGCAGTGCAGGCAGATTCTTTACTAACTGATACACCAGGAAGCCCAAACAAAGCTCATCTAACAGTATATTCTCCTGGAGGCACATCCCAGCCTTCTTGCACTTGCGGACACTAGATAGCTCTTCAGCACCACACTTGGGAACCTTTTCGAACAGCAAAAATCACCAATGAAAAAGCACAAAAATGAAAAATGTCCCACTAGCTAGACCTCAAGAATGATGCCTGTGAGCTAGAACAGGAAGGCAGAGCATCGGCTTGTCCCACCACAGCTGCAAACATGTACCTCTGGGGACTCAAATTTTTCCCTGCACTGGGAATTCCCTGGTGGTCCAGTGGTTAAGACACAGCGTTTTCACTGCAGTAGCCACGTTCAATCCCTGATTGGGGAACTAAGATCCAGCAAGACATGTAGCATGGCCAAAAAAAATTTTTTTTCCCTTCACTGTGTATGTCTTTCAGTGACCACTAAAGCACTGCGAGTGTTAATTTGGGAGTCACAGATTTGAGCCAGTAGGAGGACTGGCAAATATAGACTCTGTGAATAATGAAAGTCAATTATTTCTGTTAAGAACATAGGCGATGATGGCTCAGATGGTAAAGAATTTGCCTGCAATGCAGGAGACCCAGAGTCATTTCGTTCCCTGGGTCGGGAAGATTTCCTGGAGAAGGGAATAGCTATTCACTCCAGTTTTTTTTGCCTGGAGAATTCCACAGACAGAGGAGCCTGGCAGGAAAGGGAGACTGCAAAATGTACCCCTCCCCCACACATGTCAGCTGCCTTGGGAAAGTTAGGCCCCTGGTGCTAAGATATCTCCTGGAATCTCCCCGTTCTGGGCACAGCCGGCACCTGCCAGACCCACCCAGGCTGCTGTGGCGCCAGCCATGGAATCTGATCCACCTAGGAAGCAAAGGCTGTTTGTTCTCCCTGGTTGGGATCTTGGCCATCCTGAAACCAGCCCCAGATCACTTTCCAGGGCATCTGTGTGTGACCAGGGGCCCCCGGATAACCTGGGCTGGCCTTGGGTCCAGGTGGACCAATCATCGTGGCCAGTCACTGACTCTGCAAAATCGCAACTCTCTGAACCCCACAGGGCCTGGCGACAGACAGCCTCACAAAGGGACCAGAGGATCCCAATGGAGCCTGTCCCCCGGCTCCGCAACTCCTGACTTGGGCCACATTGATCAACACTCTGACTGAGCTTATATCATCTTGGGCTACAGGGGGAGGGGGCTTCTTGGTGGCTCAGGCAGTAAAGTATCCACCTGCAATGCAGGAGACCTGGGTTCAGTCCCTGGGTTGGGAAGATCCCCTGGAGAAGGAAATGGTAACACATTCCAGGATTCTTGCCTGGAGAATCCCATGGACAGAGGAGCCTGGTGGGCTACAGTCCATAGGGTCACAAAGAATTGGACATGACTAAGCAGCTATGCACACACAGGAGAGGGGAAAGAAGAGCTTTATCCTTTTGCCTTTTGCTCTCTCCTGGGCGCTGAGAGCTGGGTATTGCAGGGACCTGAGTACTGAGAGAGAGATTTCTGAAGACATGCGGTCACAGCTCCAGTGCTCACTAGCTGGTCACCCTGAGCAATGGCTTAATCTCTCTATACCTCAGTTTGTCTATCTATACGATGGGCATCTCACTGGTCCTCACCTCAAAGGGTAGTTCTGAGGGGGAATTTTTGTGGGGGCGTGTCTCTCCATTGTCCATGTTGACTATTGTAAAAATGCTTCCTGGCTCTGAAAGTCCTTCTCTGCCGGAAGGTTTCTGCAGCCCGAAGTCCATGCAGAGTGGATGGCCTCTGCTAGTGGAAAACCCCACACTATGAAAGTGAAAGTGTTAGCCCTCAGTCATGCCTGACTCTTTGCAACCCCATGGACTGTAGCCCACGAGTCTCCTCTGTCTGTGGGATTCTCCAGGCAAGAATCCTGGAGTGGGTTGCCATTCCCTTCCCCCGGGGATCTTCCCAACCCAGGGATCGAACCCAGGTCTCCCACACTGCAGGCAGATTCTTTACCATCTGAGCCACCAGGGAAGCCCAAACCCCACAGTTGTATTTAAATGTTTCAGAGGCCGGCTGTGGTCCCTGCTTCTCTCCCCACCCCCAAATCAGAGCATTGATCTGTGCCAAACCTGAGCATCCCCTTTGGCCCCCTCCCTGCCAAATCCCACAAGGCTTCTATCCCATCATTCATTCTGCCTGTTCTTTTTAAAAACTATTTGAATTTATATATTTGGCTGAGCCAGGTCTTAATTTTGGCATTTGAACTCTTAGTTGTGGCATGTCGGATCTAGTTCCCTGACCATGGATTGAACCCAGACCTCCTACATTGGGAGCATGGAGTCTTAGCCAGGGGACCACCAGGAAGTCCCTAGATTTACTCCTAACCAATGGAATACAGTAAGGGTTCTGGGACTTCACTTTTGTAACTAAGTTTAAAATACAAGACTTTCATCTTGTTGCAGGCTCTCTTGCTGTCTTTGATGATACATGCTGCTCTATAAAGAGACCCACATGTCACGGAACTGAGGGCAGCCTCTGGCCAACAGCCATCAAGGAACCTAGGGCCTCAGTTCCACAGCTCATAGGGAATTGAATCCTGCCAACAACACAAAGTGAGCTTCAAAGCAGATATTACCCTGGTTGAATCTTGATCACAGTGTGGAGGGGAGGACTCAGGAGAGCCATGCCCAGATTCCTGACCCACAGAAACTGTTAGATAAGAAATGTGTTGTTTTGAGCTGCTGATGTTTAGGGATAATTTGTTATGCAGCAATAAATAACTGATACAAATGACAAGTATATTTAAATCAGGGAAAGAGAGTGTGCTGGGTTTTAAGGGAACATTTTTGTCATTCCTGCTCCATTTGTCCTCATAAACTCAGCTGGCATCTCAGGTGGTCTTCTGAGTCTGAGGCTCTATGTGCCTCGTACCTAGAAACATCCTGAAGATGGGAGACTCATGAAGTCTTTTCAAAATTTTTATTTCACCAAAATATGTTTTAAAGGGTTTGAATAAAGTATTCTCTGATGGGAATGGGCCCCTTGTTGCTCTGAGCAATTTCCCTGAAGGTGGCATCTGGCCTTCTGTTCTAAATGTCATCATTCCAAAGGAAGCAAGAAATAAAGGAGAGAGAGGGGCTTCCCTTGTGGTCCAGTGGCTAAGACTCTGCACTCAGGGATCTGGGTTCAATCCCTAGTCAGGGAACTAGATCCCACATGCCACAACTCAGACCTGGTGAAGACAAATAATTTTATTTTTTTTTAAAGTAAAGGAGAGAGACCAGGGATTGTATTGAGTCGACAACAGTGGTGACCCTTGTGGGAGTTAGGCAAGGTGTTGGCACTTGGCGGGCATCCAAAAATTAATAGTTCTTCTCAATCACAAATAGCAGAGTTAAGTGCTTTCAATATCCCATTTATGCCTGCTGTTGCAAAAGTGCCTTGAAGCTTGAACAGATGCTATCTATACCTCCATCCCCTCCACAGTAGTCTCTATGTGATGAAGGCCACTCACAGTAAATCCCTGTGGCCCTGCCTGGGGCCTCCTGTGGTCACAGGTGCATGTCTAGCTGGTACACAGGGACGGCCAGGAACGTGAGGGGTCAGCCCCGCAGGAACAGATCTCAGCTAATGCTGGATGGTGATGAGAGGATAAATACCCCAGCCCCTTGCCCCTGGAGTGGGACCAATTGCCGTGTGTGTTCTATGCATCTCCCTGGGGTCCCCAGTGGGATGGAGTCCCAATTGCCCTCAGGGCCATCTGCTCATTGGTGCCCACTGCAGGGCTCTAGGGCTTCTGGGGGACGTTGTTGTTTAGTCACTAAGTTGTGTCCAAACTCTTTGCAACCCCATGGACTGAGGCCTGCCAGCTTCCTCTGTCTATGGGATTTCCCAGGCAAGAATACTGGAGTGGGTTGCTGTTTCCTTCCCCAGGGGATCTTCCAGACTCAGAGATTGAACCCCGGTTTCCTGCACCGGCAGTTGGACTCTGTCACTTCCCAGGTAAACCACATCTCAGCAATCGTGTCAGTCTTTGGTTCTGATGACCCCAAACCAAGGCCACATCTTTGACAGATGTTGTCTACATCTTAAAGTGTGCCAGACTGCTAATAGTGACTTGCGTTGGGGAGGAGCCACTGACACCCTTTCTGATTTGGTCCTCACAGCGGTGCTATGTAGGAGCCGGGGGAATTTGCCTGATTTTTAAAAATGTATTTGTTTATTTGGCTGCATCCAGTCTTAACTGCCATACTTGGGCTCTCCTGCTTTAACGTGAGGGCCCCGGAATGAGCAGGCTCAGTAATTGTCGCGCAAAGGGCTTTGTCGTTCTGTGGCGTGTGGGGTCTTAGTTCCCCGGCCAGGGATTGAACCCTCATCCCCTGCGTTGCAAGGCAGATGCTCAACCGCTGGACCACCAGGGCAGTCTCTGGTCCAATTTTTATAAAGAAAGAAACTGAGGTAGAGGTCGCATGACCGCTCCCTAAGCCAGGTCTGCACCAGCTGGCTCCTGGAACACCAGACTTTCACCATTTAAAAATGTGCAGCTCAGTGTCAGTTCGTGCATGGACCGCCTGTATCTAGTTCCAGAACATTCCCATCACCCCAAAGGAGACCTCGTCCCTATTAGCCATCACTCTCCAGTCCCCACCCAGCCGCTGGCAACCACTAATCTACACTGTCATCGATTCGCCTGTTCAGGACATTTCATATAAGTGGGATCATACACCACGTGGCCTTCCGTGTCTGGCTTCCTTCAGCCTGACGTTCTGTAGGCTCACCCGTGCTGCAGCGTGCCAGAGCTCCACTCCTCGTCACGGTTCAGTACTATCCCGTTGTATGGAATATTATCGTATCACCACTTTGTGTTTCCTCATTCATCTGTTGATGGACATTTGCGTTGGTTCTGTCTTTTGGTGATTATGACTAGAATGAACACATACGTGCAAGGATTTGTTTGAACACTTGTTTTCAATTCTTTTGAGCTGCCTTAACTTTTGTCCGTCTCCCCTGGTCCTGGCCTTGGGTGTGAGGCCTAGAAGTTCAACTTCTAATTCTCCTGACCAGTCCAGGAGATGAGGCACTCCTCACCCACAGCCACCTGGGGTCCTTCCTCCTCAACTCTCTTGCCCCTCTTCAGAGTCCCCAGGGCCTCCCCCATTCCAGAGAGTTCGCAGAAAACTGGAGTCTCCAATGTTTCCCCGGCGTGTGCTCTGTCCTGGATCCATGTGACAAGGTTACGTGCTCCTAGCCATCACCATTGCTGTGTGGTCGCACAGAAGCGGCCTTGCTTCTCCGGCCTCCGTTTCCTATCGGTGAGCGGGGTTGTCCTAAGAATTAACTAAAGCCAAGAAGTGCCTGGTGCGTGTCTGCAGTACCAGGCATGTGACATGACATGGTTTTTTTTGCCTGCACTGTGTCTTGGTTGCGGTCACAGGCTCTAGAGCCGGGAGGCTCAGTAAGTGCTGCCTGCGGGCTCCCTAGTTGCAGCTTCGTTGCCCCATGACATGCGGGATCTTAGTTCCCCAACCAGGGATCAAACCTGCATCCCCTGCATTGGAAGGTAGGTTCTTAACCACTGGACCACCAGGAAGTTTGATATTTGTTCTAACGTTATCCTCTTCCATTGATATTTTCATGCACACCAAGAGGCTGGATACCCCCTGAGACAGGTGCCATATAGGAGGAGGAGGTTTGTGTAGGCTCCCAGGGGGCTCAGGAAGGATGTGGCCCAGGGGAGTGGGGCATCCAAGTCTCTACCTGATCATTGGCTTGGGGACCAGCCTCCCCCAAGGCTGCTGGGCGCTGCCACCTCTCTGCCCATGGGGACAGGTCCTGGGGTCTTCAAGCCACTGTGTGGCTGAGCTTTCTCCACTAGTGGCCCTAGGTGGCCCAGGAAGGGAGGGACAGGCTGGGAGACTGCTGAGGACACTTGTCCATTCGGAGTGGGGGCAGGAACCAGGGCATCCCCACCCGCTGTGATATTTATATGCATGAAGATTTGTGGGAAATGGATTCCAGACTTGGCTCTACAAGGGGTACACTCTGTCCCCCAACTCTTGCCCTCCCCACCCCCACTCCTTCCAGTGCACCCTTCATCCTAGACCTAACTTGGCCATGAGGCACATTTGGTTGTGGCTCAAGTGACATGGAGATAATGACATGGAATTTATTTTCCAGTTTTGCAGGACAGGGATGGGGCCAGGACCTCGGGAGACCCCTGAGGGTCTGAAGGGCTCAGACCCCTGAGGGGCTCTGAGTTAACCACCAAGCCCCATAAGTTTCAAGAGTCCCAGAAACCAGCCATCAACCCACATTTTCTTGCCACCAGGCACCCCAACCTAACAGAAGCACAGGTTGACAAGCATTGAGGACCTGCTGTGCACAGGCCCCTGGAATGACTCATATAGTGTCTCACAGGAGCCCTAGAAGAAGGAACCACCTCTGTTCCCATTTTACAGGCCAGGAAACTGAGACACAGAGTGGTGAAGCCCTCAGCCACAGGCACAGCCAGGAGCCTGGGTCCAGGTCTCCAGGTGCATCCGTGGCCCGGGGCTGCTCTGAGCTCGACACATGCAGGTTTCAAATGCTCACAGCCCAGAAGGAGTCGCAGAGTCTGAGACTTGCACTATCAGCAGCATGGAGGTTACAGGACCCAGGTTCGAATCCAGGCTCTGATGCTCAGTACTGGCCATGGGACCCTTGGTGAGTCACTGCCCCTCTCTGGGCCTCGGTTTCCTCATCTGTAAAATGGACGGAGATGTTTAGAGAACCACTTTCTAAGCTCTCCCCTCCCCCTCCTGCCTAGAACAGAATTTTATTCATTCTGGGCAGCTACATTTCCTTGTCTCCTCTATGCTGAAGTGTGGCCACATGACTGTTTTGGCCAGTGATGTATAACCAGAAGAGTTCCAAGGCCTCTCAGGAAGATTTCCAAAAGCTCCTGAGTCAGTCCTGGCCTCTACTTTTCTCTCTGAGTGAGAAGGTGAAGGCTGGACCCCCAGCAGCCATTCTGTGCCATGAGGCAAACTTGAGGACAAAACTCAGAGATGCTGCGAACTGAGAGAGAAATCAAGTTGTACTGCTACTGTGGTTGAACCTGGAGCTATTTCTACAAGAGTCCTCTTCCTGCTGCCTGACACTAGGTCTCTATCCCTGATCCTTGGGTTCACACCAAGGTAGAGTCCTTCCCTGAACCCGCTGGCCTATGGCCCAGGATGCTGCGCATCTCATGTGTGACCTCTCCCCAGCGCCCCTCACTGGCAGACAGTGTCCGGTGCATGCGGGATGCAGGCAGGCAGCTCTCCCGGCCTCCTCCCATGACTGCAGGTGCTGTGTCAGTGACCATGGGTCTGAGGGAGTCCCCCAGCTTAGGGAAGGATGAGTAGAGAGTCCAGTGATGAGTACCCTGCTGGGGCTGGGCCCTGGGGCCGGCCTTGGAGACTTCAGCAGGGCAGACAGGGTCATCTTCAAAGTGTGGTGGGGACAGTTCATGGACGCCCCGGCGGGTGGTCCGGGCAGCCTGGAGCAGAGTGTGGGTCAGTGCTGCCACCAGGACTAGAGCACCCAAGCCAAGGATGGAGGCAGCTGCTGCACCTGTCTCGATCTCGAAGAGCAGCAGGGCGTAGATGGACAGTGCTGGGGAAGGAAATGGCTCTCATTCAATGTTTGATCCCCAAGCCCTGGAAGAGCTCCCCAACACGGAAGGCAGTTGTAGAAAACTGTACATTATGATAGGCACATAGACTAACTCATCTAACCCTTCCACACCTGACAAATGTGTCACCATCACATCCATTTTACTGTGTGTGTAGACGCTCAGTCATGTCCAACTCTTTGTGACCCTGTGGATTGTAGCCCACCAGGCTCCTCTGTCCATGGGATTCTTCCGGTAAGAATACTAGAATGGGGTGCCATTTCCTCCTCGCGGGGATCTTCCCAACCCAGGGATCAAACCCTCATCTCCCGCTTTGGCAGGAGGACTCTTTACCCCTGAGGCACCAGGGAAGCCAGTGTTATGTGTACTTAACCACAATTGAAACAACCCAGATCTCAGACTTTTGCAATCCTTGTGATTGACCTGGAGTAAATCACAGTCCCTCTCTGACCTCAGTTGGCTTATCTGAACAATAAGACAGTTGGCGACCTGACCTCAAGGACCGGTTCTCTGTTGCCCTATCCAATGTCCGGTTGGCACCTTTCTTTTCGGTGGGAACTATCCTGTGCATCGTAGGATATTTAGGAGCTTCTACCCAGCAGATACCAGTATACCCTCCTCCATCCTATCACGAAACCAAAAATGTCTCCAGATATTAATTGCCCAGGGTCCCCTCCGGGGCAGAATCAGCCTCCATTGAGAGGTGCTGGTCCAGTCCCTAACCCCACCCTGTTCACTGGGCTAGGAGGACTGACCCGCTTCCCTGGCATCAGTGATGTATATGGTCCTAAGTCTTGGCCAGTCAGAGTGTTGCTTCCGCTGGTTGTAGTGATTGGTGCGTGGCTATCACATGACCGGAGTTCAGCCAATCAGAGTCAGCCCTGGGACCTTTGCCTGGACTATGGGGATAGGGGAATTTCCTTATGGCAGCAATTAAAGAATTGCCAGCCTGGTGTGCTGCAGTCCCTGGGGTCGAAAATAGTCGGACATGACTTAGCAACTGAACAACAACAAAAAAAGGAGAGCGGGTCAGAGTTGGTGGGGGATTTCTTGGCACTTTGTGGACTGTTTTTAGGCTTTCTCCAGCTCTGCACTCTTGCTTTTGAACATGCCACACTGTATTATGTCTGGCATATTAAAGCGAGGCCAAGGACTTTTTTTGCTCTAAACATTTTTAAAAGGTCTTTATAATTATTATTTTGGTTCTGGTTAGCAATGAATGACTGACTGGCTGGACATGCTTGGGAATTCTTGCTGAGTGAGGTCACCCAACCTCAAAAAGAATATAAATGGGAGCTGAACAAATTCTTAATTTAATGCTTAATGAGGCTGACATAGTTTTTGTGCCCTTTGTGAGTTTTTGTGTATTTTAGGACTAGAATATTTTATTCTCCAAGTCTCTAACAGTTTTGTCAGCCCCTGAAAAGGCTTGAGGTCATAGGTACTATGTTGAAAGTGCTTACAGATAAAGACTTCTTTCTCAGGGCACAGTGGGTGAAGAGGTGAAGTGAGAAGCATTTTTTTTTTTTTTTTCTGACCTCATTTGAGTGCCTAGATCCAGCCACACCTGAAGCCACTAACCCCTGACCTTTTCAGATAGATAAGTCACTCCATCCACTCTCTTTTTTTAAAAAAACCCACATCCAGAGTATTTTATTAAGTCAAACAACAAGAGTGATCCAGAGTTAGTTATCCTGTGTGTACAAATTCCCACAATAAACCCTAGGCTCATATTTCATAAATTATCTTTTAAATATATCTTCCAAACTTCTATTTCTCTATTGTGGTACTAAGGAAAAAAACAGTAACAGCAAATCCCTTGTTATTCAGTAAGCTGATTTTTTTCCCTCCAGTAAAACAGGTAATCTATAGGGCTACTAGAGATCTATGGATGATTTAACACTGAGTCTCCAGAATCAGCAACATATTTTTCAAGATTGGGACAAAACATAAGATGTCAACAGTCTCTTCAAAGAAGTGTGATGATTTGATTTCTTTACCAGCATGTGTGGGTGATCAAAGAAGAGTTACAAACGAGGGAAGGAAAGACTGTGTGTCCTTCTGACACCCAAGTTATTAGATTTTACTCTGCTTCATATTTGGGAATTTAAAATTGCATTTCTGGTTTAGGAAGCTTTTTTTTTTTTTTTTTTCTTAAGCCCTTCTTAAGCTGGATTCTGATATTTGTGATCAAAACACAGGTTTGCTAAGGCCAACCTGTGAAACATTATCTCCAGAAACCAGCAAAGACTGGGAAACTTTTGTTCAAACCAGGTGTAGACAAGTGATGAATCACGAGTGTTCTGAAGACAACCACCATTTATGGAATCCCCATTGGGATCAGATGCCAGCCGTGTGCACAAGTGTCAGAACCAAGAGTGAGAAAGGTGGGCTGGCTCCAGAGCTGACCCTAATTGTGGGGCCATCACCCTTGGCTGCTCCAACTCAGGCTCCTACACCCCATGTTCTATCCTGAGCACATACCTGCCAAGTAGACGGAGACCCCACAACAGAAGAGGCCGAGAGCCACATGTCTGAGGAGGCGGCAGTCATAGAGAAACCAGTCAGACCTGGCAGGGAGGGGGGCAGGAAGAAAATGGACTCAGGAGGCAGAACTGGTGGAAGAAGCTTGGGGAGGAGAGGAAGGGAGAATGGTCCAGCTCTGGGGAACTGGAGATCCATGTGAGGACCCAAACATCCACCCATGTATCCATCCCCCTCCCTGCTCAATCATTCTTTACCATCCGCCACCATTTACTATCCATCCATCCACCTATCCATCTGTACGTATTCAACCATACAGCCATCCATCCATTTAACCATGCTGTGTTAATCCATCCACCCATTAATTTAAACAGCCACTATCATCCATTATCCATTTGTCATTCACCATCCATTCATTCATCCATCGATCCATCTCCCACCCCTGACCCACCCATCCATCATCTGTCTCCCAGTCACCATTCATTGAGCCAGCCAACTATCTGTCCATTCATCCATCCTGTCATCATCCATTCCATTCCCCTCCCCCATAACCCACCGATGTAGTGAAAGTGAAAATGTTAGTCGTCTCTGACTCTTTGCCACCCTGTGGACTGTAGCCCACCAGGCTCCTCTGCCCATGGAATTTTCCAGGCAAGAATACTGGAGTGGGTTGCCACTTCCTTCTCCAGGGGATCTTCCCAACCCAGGGATTGAACCTGGGTCTCCTGCATTGCAGATAGATTCTTCACCATCTGAGCCATAAGGGAAACAACCTACTTATATACATCAGTCCACTAGAACATCCAACATTTATGAAGCAGCCGTTGCATGTGGATACTTGCTAGGCACCTGACTTCCATTATTTTACTGACCATAAGCTTATTTGGGAATGAGGAAACTGAGGTGAATTTGTTATCAGCTGCAATAGAAACAGAGATTCCCAAGAGCTGTGTGCATTGAGGATATAATTTTGAACCCGGCCCTATGTTAAGTTTTTCTGCTGTGTGCATGCTCTTCTCCAGTCCTGTGAGATCAAGAAAAGGAGCTTCCATCATTGCTCACCTCCCACCAGTACCGTAGAAATGGCTTCCTCCCTCTTTCTGCCAACTCCCCTCCTGACCCCTTTTCTGCACAGTAGCTAGAGTGAGTTCTTCCAAACCCACTTAAGTCAGATTATGCCCCTCCTGGCTCACAGCTTTCTCAGAGTAAAAACCTAAGAGCTTCACCAGAGCACAGGAACCTCTATACAATCCAGTACCTCTTGGACTTCCCTGGTGGTCCAGGAGTCAAGACTCCACACTGCCACTGCAGGGAGTGTGGGTTCTATCCTTGGTCAGAGAACTAAGATCACGCAAGTTCCACGATGTAGCCAAAAAAATCCAGTACCTCTCACTTCCACTTCCTGGTCCTATCTCCCTTATCTACCCCTACCCCAGCCACACCAATGACCTCCATCCCCCTTTAACACCTCAAGCTCATTCCTGCTCCAGGGCCTTTGCACATGCTGGTCCCTCTGCCTGGATCACAGTCCCTTAGATCTTGAAACTCCTTTCCTTCTTCAAGTCTCAGCTCAGTCTTCCCTTTATGGTAGGACTCACCCCCATCCCCATGATGGTTGGTGTCATCCCTACCCTTTCCTGCTCCACCACATTACCTCATTTTCTTCCCTTTCCAGCATTCATCACCATTTGACATTATTAATCTGTTTTTCTTCTTCATTATCTGCATCCCCAGGAAGGTGGTCCAGATCCACTTGGATCCTGCTGAGTCCCCAATACCCAGTACTGGTCTCAGCCCCCCTTGAACTAGCAGATGGAGGGTGCATGGTTTGGATAGGATTCAGTGGTAGAAGCGCCCATCTGATCAAATCTATGGAAGCCTGGGCCGGGATCCTGGCTCCCCTCCCCCAGGAAGGTGGGACAGCCAAGTCTTTGGCTCAAGGAACGGTCCTCACTCCACATGCAGTGCCCCACCGCCTGTGCCCATCTCCCTGAGCTCAGGTGCCTGATAAGGAACCCTACCCTCACCCCCACGCCCACCCCTAGCCAGGGCACAGGTTTCTGGCTCTATCAGCTTCAAGTTCAAATTCAGTCCACTCCCTTCCAATCTTAGCAGCTAGACTGAGCAGCCTCCCCTGTCTGAGACTAAACAGGAGGATGATCACGAATACCAGCCGTTCAGGGGGCTTCACTGTGCTAATCACAAGATGTGGGAGGCACCTAGAGCCTAGGGTTCCATTAAATAACAAGTGCTATCAACTGGGGCTAGCTGCTTCCAGGCCTTCTTTGAGCCTCAGTTTCCGCATCTGTGAAATGGGGAGTTGCAGCAGCAGTTGTACCTGCTGTAAATTTTCAACAAATATAGGAGAGAGGGAGGGATGGATGGAGAGGAGAAAGCGAGGGAGGGATGGATGGACGAAAGGAGGAAGGGAAAGGAAAGCTCTCCCCCAAGCTGAGGCCCAGAGAAGGGCAGCGGCTCTCCCGGGCTCGTCCAGACCCCAGCCAGGCAGTGGGGCCGGTCCTCCTACCTGTTAGAGCCCGGTCCCCGCGCCATCTCGGCGCCCAGGTGGCCGCAGAGTGCGGCGAGCAGCAGGCAGGTGAGGCCCAGCACCAGGGCAAGCGCGGAGAGCGCGGCTGCCAGCGGCAGCAGCGCCCCGGCCGCGTCCTCCGGCAGCCGGGGGCCGGCGCCCAGCTCCGGGCCCAGCCCGTCGATTCGCGGTCCTCGAAGCTCCGCGCGGCCCGCCTGCAGCTGGAACAGCAGCTGCGCGCCCAGCGCCGCCAGCACCGCCGCGGGGATGCCCAACAAGACCATCGCGGCCAGCACCCGGCCGCCGTACGACCTGGCCATTGGAGGGGTCCTGCGGGCCTGGGGGACAGCTGAAGAATCAAAGAGATTTTAGGAGGCAGGGCAGTTGAGGAGCGTTCTAGGGCCCTCGGCGGTCCAGAATGGGGCGGTTTTTGAAAGTTGGAATGGGCACAGAGAGCTTGGGACGCCAGTCGCGGTGGGGACGAGGAAGCGCTGGGAAAACTTGAGACGAAGTCTCCTCTCTCTCTGGGGACCCTGTGGGCGCCAGCTCCCGGCCTCCGGGCTCTTGGGGGGCGTGGCCAGAAAGGGGCGGGGCGAATAAGGGGCGGAGGCGGCCCCACGTGGGATGAGGGCACAGTGGCTGTGTCCAAGGGCCCTCACGGGCCACTAAACTCATTAAAGTGTCCCCCTTTCCCCTCCCGCCGCTCCAAGCGCCTGTTTTATCGTTGTTTGAGGGAAAAGAAAAGAAACTTGCACGAATTTTTAAATAATTCACTTTGTTACGCGATCTCTACCCGCGGACCTGGCAATTGACTGGGATGTCCCCTCCGCTCACCTTCTTTCAAGGCTGTGCAGAGACGTCACCACCTCAGAGAGGCCCTCCTGGACCTCCTCCCCAAGAGCACACCCGTCCTTCACTGCTAGACTTTGTTCTTCCCACGGCACCTTTTGGAGGGTTATTATTTCTTTAATTTTTTGCATTTCAAGAAGAATTTTTTTTTTTAATTTTTAAATGAACCTTATTTCTTGCATCTTCCCATACATAGAAAAACAGCATAACCATGAACTTGAAACATCTGTTCTTTGTGAGTAGCAGTAATATTTCACCAAGATTTATGTCTGATTACATGTATTCCTTAACAGCAAAACATATAAACTAGTTTCCTCCCACCTCTTCAGAGCAGCTCCTCAGAGCTGAGAGACTTATCTCCCAGGTTATAGTCCTCAGTAAGACCCTGAATAAAATTTAACTCACAACTCTCACATTGTGTATTTTTCTTTTAGTTGACAACACAATATATACATATGTATGTGTCTGTGTATATTTCTCTGTATATGTATATATTAATCACAAAAGCATTTAGAGTGATTATTATTTCCTGTCTACCAGGGCTTGTCAGCATGTCTTCCATATAATGGACCGGTATGGTGTTCTGTGGGATGTCAAGATATTTGGAGTCCCTAAGTACTCTTGCCTGGAAAATTCCATGGACTGGTAGGCTGCAGTCCATGGGGTCGTTAAGAGTCAGACATGACTGAAGTAAGTGACTTAGCAGCAGCAGCAGCAGTAGCAGCAAGGTCTATACTATGATAAGGAACAAAGGAACTGGCATTGCCTTGAGGCCTTAGAAAGCATCACTACGAACAAAGCTAGTGGAGGTGATGGAATCCCAGTTGAGCTATTTCAAATCCTGAAAGATGATGCTGTGAAAGTGCTGCACTCAATATGCCAGCAAATTTGGAAAACTCAGCAGTCGCCACAGGACTGGAAAAGGTCAGTTTTCATTCCAATCCCAAAGAAAGGCAATGCCAAAGAATGCTCAAACTACTGCACAATTGCACTCATCTCACATGCTAGTAAAGTAATGCTCAAAATTCTCCAAGCCAGGCTTCAGCAATACGTGAACCGTGAACTTCCTGATGTTCAAGCTGGTTTTAGAAAAGGCAGAGGAACCAGAGATCAAATTGCCAACATCCGCTGGATCATGGAAAAAGCAAGAGAGTTCCAGAAAAACATCTATTTCTGCTTTATTGACTATGCCAAAGCCTTTGACTGTGTGGATCACAATAAACTGTGGAAAATTCTGAAAGAGATGGGAATACCAGACCACCTGACCTGCCTCTTGAGAAACCTGTATGCAGGTCAGGAAGCAACAGTTAGAACTGGACATGGAACAACAGACTGGTTCCAAATAGGAAAAGGAGTACATCAAGGCTGTATATTATCACCCTGCTTATTTAACTTATATGCAGAGTACATATAACTGAACTGAGGCATCAACCAAAGTTATACGCTTGTTCCCGCTTCTATTCTGATTTTGGTTGCGATGTGAATGAAGAAGAAAGCATTCTCCGAGTCTGTAGCTCCATTATCAGGTGCCTGGTGCTGTGTTAATTTGCTCCAGAAGAGATTCCTCACTTAGAATTGTGATTTTTTTTTTTTTAAATCACCACCTAGATAAATTTGTGATGATCTGTCATTTTTCCATGACTCAACTGGCTTTTATTAGTGGCCAAACAGAGGCCCTAAGGAGACTAGCCACTGGGTTGGAAGGCAGATATTCCAGGTGTAGCAACTGAGACACTTGTATGCAGAGCAGGGATAACTGCTTCAGAGACTGGGGAAAGGACGCCTCCTTGGGCAAAGGAGGTTTGGGGCAATTTAGAGGTATTCAGTTTGCAGCCTCATGTCTGCCTAAATGTACCCATCCCAGGTCTCAGAGTTCCACCCGTTTCCACCAGTACTGTTACCTTGGCATAACAAGCACGGCGAGGCTGACCATTTAATTTGTGACGGCAACTCTGCAACTCACATGCTTAGCTCCTAGGTTTGGTATTAAGTTCACGTATCTGCCTACAACCCCCAGGACATGGAAGACTCCTCCAGAACTCCATGGATGCATCATCAGTTCAGTTCAGTTGCCCAGTTGTGTCTGACTCTCTGCAACCCCATGAATCGCAGCACGCCAGGCCTCCCTGTCCATCACCAACTCCGGGAGTTCACCCAGACTCACGTCCATCGAGTCAGTGATGCCATCCAGCCATCTCATCCTCTGTCGGCCCCTTCTCCTCCTGTCCCCAATCCCTCCCAGCATCAGAGTCTTTTCCAATGAGTCAACTCTTCGCATGAGGTGGCCAAAGTACTGGAGTTTCAGCTTTAGCATCATTCCTTCCAAAGAACACCCAGGGCTGATCTCCTTTAGAATGGACTGGTTGGATCTCCTTGCAGTCCAAGGGACTCTCAAGAGTCTTCTCCAACACCACAGTTCAAAAGAATAAATTCAAATATATATATATATATATATATATATATATATGCTCATGGATATTCTTTGTATATATTCATAACATTTAATTTCTTTTTTCCCCTATGTATGCTGTAAAAAGAAGGTGCATGCCCAGTCGTGTCCAATACTGCAACCCCGTGGACTGTAGCCTGCCAGACCCATCTGTCCATGGGATTTCCCAGGCAAGAATACTGGAGGGGGCTGCCATTTCCTTCTCCATATTTATTTATTGTTAAGTTTTAAAAATATAACTGAAACTTACATGACATAAAATTAACCATTTTAACGTGAACCATTCAGAGGTCTTTAGCACATACCCAACGCTGTGCAACATCACCTCCATCTAGTTCTGGAATTTCCATTCCCCACCCCAACCCCCATTAGCAGCCATTTTCCATTCCCCCTCTCTCAGCCCTTGGTAGCCACTAATCTACCTTCTGTCTTCTACGGATTTGTCTTTTTTGGACATTTCATATGAAAGAAACCAGACAATACGTGGTCTTTTGAGTCTGGTTTCTTTCCCTGAGGCTAAGATTTTTAAGGCTCATCCATACTGTAGCACGTGTCATTCCTTTTTTATGGCTGAATAATATTTCATTGTATGAATGGACCACATTCAGCTTATCATCCATCTGTTGATGGACATTTGGGTTGTTTCCACCTTTAGCTGGTTATGAATAGTGCTGCTAGGAACAGGTCCATGGAGCAATTTGAGTCCTGGTTTTCATTTCTTTCGGGTCTATACCCAGAGTGGAATGGCTGGGTTATAATGGTAACTATAAGCTGTTGAGGAACTGCCTGTTTTACACAATGCCAGCACCAGACACCCCAAAATCATTTTACATTCCCACCAACAGTACACCAATTTCTCGATTTGCACATCAACACTTGTTATTTTGTTTGTTGATTATAACCATCCTATAGGATGAGAAGGGGTATCTCGTTGCAATCTTGATTTGCATTTCCATAATAACCAGGGATGTAGTGCATCCTCGCTGGCCAATGCACTTGTTAGCCATTTGCATGTCTTCTTTGGAGAAGTGTGTCTTCGTATCCTTTGTTCATTTGGGTTGTTTTGTCTTTTTGCTTTCCTACAGCGCTTGGCATCTCTGGCAGCACATTGCAGCACATTGCATACACTTTCCTGCTATCTGTGGCTGGGGGGTGGGGGCGAGGCGGGCTGCTTCAGGACCGCTGCTTCAGGACTACTTCAAGTGTCCACTGCTGCGTTCCCTTTGTGTCTGGATCTGCACCCAGCACATAGTAGGTCCTCAATAAAGGCTTGCTGGACATGAATGAATGGGTTGCCTTGTACTCTGGCTCTGGAATTCTTGTAAAGTTTGAAATATCAAATCTGGAAAAGGTTTCAAAAGTAACACATTCCTGCTGCATCCAGAATCTAAGGGTAACTGAGGTCAACATGGCCTGATGCAAGCAGATCCCTGTCTTAATGTATCAGGTCTGAAAGATGACATAGCCATCATCTGGACTTTATAGAAGAGGAAACTGAGGCCGTGAGAGGTTCAGTGACTCCCTGGGCCACACACTCACCACAGACAGCCTGGCTGTATAAAACCAGTGCTTTATACTACTTTCCAGAAATGTTATAGATCCCACTGGTTTTGAATTTCCATGTCTTTTCTCCAACTTGGGGAGTCATTTATCTTTTTCAGGTTTCAAATTTTGGGGTCTTTTGGGAAAAGTTTGTGAGCCTTGAGCCCCCAGCCCCGCACCTGATGGGTAAAATGACCGCAGGGTCGAGAGTACAGGGTGAACTTTCAGCAACAGGTGGCCTCTCTTCCCCTGGAGATTGGGGGTTAGGGATGAGCATGAAATGAAGCACTTGTCCAGCCCCAAAGCCTCTGCTGCTGCTGCTGCTGCTAAGTCGTTTCAGTCGCGTCCGACTCTGTGCGACCCCATAGACGGCAGCCCACAAGGCTCCCCCGTCCCTGGAATTCTCCAGGCAAGAACACTGGAGTGGGTTGCCATTTCCTTCTCCAATGCATGAAAGTGAAAAGCGAAAGTGAAGCCTCTAGGGCCTCCCAAATCCGAGTCTCAACTCCTTCCCCACTTACCTTTTCCCTGAGCTGGGAGAAGGTGTGGGTTGCATTTATTAGCATGTTTAGCCCCACTCAGACGACACGTCTCGCCGCCAGGCGGCGCCAGAGACAAAGTGAAGAGATAGGTGCGCGGGGCGAGCTCCAGCTCTGGCTCCTTGGCTGACCTGCTAGGTAGAACCTTATCTTATTGTCATTTCCCAGGAGAAAGAAGGCTTCCCAGGTGGCCCTAATGGTAAAGAACCCGCTTTCCAGTGTCCGAGACTTAAAAGACCAGGGTTCAATCCCTGGGTAGAGAAGATCCCCTGGAGAAGGGCATGACAATCCACTCCAGTATTCTTGCCTGGTGTATCCCATGGACAGAGGAGCCTGGAGGGTTACAGTCCATGGAGTCGTAAAGAGTCCCACACGACTGAAGCAACTTAGCACAGGAGAAAAGGTGGCTTAGAAAGGCGGAGGTGACTGTCTTAGAGTCACACAGCCAGGAAGTGTTCCCGCCTGGCATTTTTGATATCTATATTCTGCTGTCTCTCCATCCCCCACCCCCTCACGGGGAATCCTCGGGGTTCACCAACAACAGGGAGACTGAACCCTCGCTGTAGGTCCGGGACTCAGCGCACATGGTACCAAATACTGAACTGCATCTTTTGTAAACGATAAATCTGTTGTTAAAGGATTGTTGCAAGTTAGCGCATAAAATACGTGAACAACTCATTTAGCGTGTGATGGGCGAGCCGTTCTCAGCGCAATTCATTCGATTTTAGTTTGTAGTTTCCCTTTTTGCAACTATTAACCATCTCACCTCTTCAGTCTTAAAGATATTTCTGAATATTTTAAAATATGAGTCAGACATGCCACTGGAGAACCAAGACAGGCCCTGGGTGACAGATTCTGAGGGGGATCTCACCTAGAAATCTCCGTCATCCGCCCTGCCCTGGGTCTCACCCTCCATCTGTTGGCGGGGGTGGCGGGGTGGGAGTTGCGGGAGGGTGGGAGGGTGGTCAGAACTGACTCCATCAGGTCCTGCCCTGCTTCTCTCCGCCATGTCATTACACACCCCCTCGCCCTCACTCATTCCTGGAGGATGGGCCTCAAAAACACCTCGACGCCCCAATTCTAGGCTTTTCTTCCGCATCCGGGTAGCTCAGAGCAGCCCCACCCCCTACCTCCCCTCTGCTCCTGGGGCTGGGCTCAGAATAAAGACAGCTTCCATCCCCAGCCCTGGGGTTCGGCTTTAAGCTGGGTCGCCTCCCTCTCAACTGAACTGAACCTCCCTCTTCCTGCACTTCTCAGGTAGCCTTAGTGATAAAGAATCCGCCTGCCAATGCAGGAGACGTAAGAGACAGTGAGTTTGATCTCTGGGTTGGAAAGATCCCTTGGAATAGGAAATGACAACCCATTCCAGTATTCTTGCCTGGAGAATCCCATAGACAGAGGATCCTGGCAGGCCACACAGTCTATGGGGTCGCAAAAGAGTCCGATACGACTGAGCCACCGAGGACATCCTCCTTCCTGGACTGAACTCAGAGAGGTTCCTTCCCCTCATCCTGTCCCCCTTTCCCGCCCTGTTGAGCCCTTTTCAGAGATTGTGCTTGCTCTGCCAGCCAGCCTTCCACCTTGGGGCTCAGAACAGCTTCCCCCACTCTGGTCCCGCCCACTACCGGGAGGAGGGGTTTGTCTTTGTTCAGGCGCTCAGTCGTGTCTGACTCTTTCCGACCCCATGGGCTGCAGCACGCCAGGCTTCCCTGTCCATCCCCACTCCCGGAACTTGCTCAAACTCACGTCCATCTAGTCGGTGATGTCATCCACCCATCTCATCCTCTGTCGCTCCCTTTTCCTCCAGCCCTCAGTCAGGGGGAGATGAGGGCTCATCAAAGAATCGCTTTCCCCCTCGCTGTCCCCCGCCCCGCCTCCTTGTGTTCTTTCCTACAGGGGATTCAGAACAGCCTCCAGCCGCCAGTCCCACCTACCCTTGGGGGTGGGGGGAGGACTCATCACAGACCTGACCCTCTCTGTCCCCTCCCACCAAAAGGATCAGAGCAGCCGGCTTCCCCCTCCCCCCGGCTCCGCCCCAACCTTCCTCCTGAGGTTTCATCATAGAACTCCCAGTCCTGTCCACCCTCCAGGGGTCAGAACAGTCCCGCGGCCTCGCCCTCGGCCTCGCCCTCCTGTCCGGAGCCGCCCGCTCTTCCCCGGCCTCGTGCCCTCCGCGCAGCCGGGTCTACGCGGTACTTGCAGCGGCGCAGGGGCTCGGTAAGGCTCCGCGGCGCGGGGTCGTCCAGGTCCTCGGGCTGCAGAAAGCTTCGGTCCAGCACCTCAGCCGCCTCCTGCCAGTTGGCGAAGCAGGCAGGGCCCAGGCGCCGGATCTCGTCGGCCGCGTCGAGCGTCAGCACATCCCCGCTGGGTTTCAGCACCACGACAGCTGGCAGGCGCTCCACGGAGAACTGGCGCCCGAGATCCCTGCGGGGCGGGTGGGTCAGTCCGATCGGACCCTCGTCCTAGATCCTGAGCTGAGGAACCCTCCACCCCTCCTCCTAGTACTTGCTGAGCGCCTTCTGTGTGCAAGTGTCCCATACCAGCCTCTAAGAATGCCCAGGAACCCAGAGAGGCCGGGGCCACCCTGGGCTCCTGGCTGTGCCTCCAACGCCCCAGACACGCACCCACCACAGAGCCTTTGCACTGGCCGTGTCCTCTACCTGGAGCGGTCTCCCCAGACATCTGAGGATTAAGACCCTGTATGCTGCAGACACCCAGCCTTACATTTCAGTGCCTCCCTGCCGCTCTCTCTGCTGATCCACGACTCTCCGCACCCAACGCACTGCATAGTTTATTTCTCCTGTTGTCATTTTCTCCCACAATAGAAAGCAGTTTCACTGGGGCACGGATTTCTGTCTCTATACCCGGGTGTCCCCAGTGTCTGAAACAGTGCAGGACACACAGCAGATGCTCAGAAAACGCACATGGGATGAGTGAATAAATATTGATCAATTCCATAAAGAGGTATTAAACTGGCTAAAGGACTTAGGGTCAGAGAGGGCCTCTCTCAGGAGGTGCCCTTGGAGCTGAGATCTGCAGGATGAGGAAGGGGAGAACAGAGGAAGGTTTTCCCAGGCAGAGGGCTCAGCTGGTGCAAAGGCCCGGACATCAGGGAGAGATTGGAGTGCGGCCCTGATCATAGTGCAGGGCCATGGGAAGAACTTGATTTTGTTTTCTGTATGAGAGGAAGGCTGTCAGAAGCCATCCACTGGAGACCCCAGACTTCATCTCCCATTTAGGCCAGAATCTTATGCAGTCTTCATAGAGTAAAGGAGGCTGCCAGGGCTGGGCCCATCCATCCACAGTTCTTAATTTGGGTTCTCAGGTGGCCCTTTTGCCGGCCTTCACGCAGAGAAACATAGGTGGTGCTTGCAAAATCCCAAAGGAATAGGTTGCCAGACTTAGCAACTAGAAATAGAGGATACCCTGTGTGAACGAATTTGAATTTCATGTAAACAACAAATAACTTTTTATAAGTATATCCCTGAATTATGTGGGACATACTTATACTCCCAATTCTCCATTGCTTATGTGAAATTTATATTGAACTGGGTATCCTGTATTTTATTGATTAAAAAAGTTGTTTTTAATTTGGCTATGCAGCCTAATTTGGCTTCCCTGGTGGCTCAGATGGTAAAGCGTCTGCCTGCAGTGCGGGAGACCCGGGTTCAATCCCTGGGTTGGGAAGATCCCCTGGAGAAGGAAATGGCAGCCCACTCCAGGACTCTTGCCTGGAGAATCCCATGGACAGAAGAGCCTGGTGGGCTAGTCCATGGGGTCGCAAAGAGTCGGACACGACTGAGCGACTTCACTTTCACTTTCATGCGGCCTATGGGATCTTAGTTCCCTGACTAGAGACCAAACCCACAATCGCTGCATTGGAAGTTTGGAGTCTTAACACTTGGACCACCAAGGAATTTCCCTGGGTATCCTGTATTTTATCTGGCAGCCTAGTATGTAGGAAGGGTAGAGGGTAGAAACTGTCTGGATACTTGCCTGGGGGAAGGGTGTCCGACTCTTTGTGACCCCATGGACTGTAGCCCACCAGGCTCTTCTGTCCATGGGATTCTCCAGGCAAGAATACTGGAGTGGGTTGCCATGCCCTTCTTCAGGGGATCTGCCCAACCCAGGTATTGAACCCTCGACTCTTCCTTCTCCTGCATTGACAGGCGGGTTCTTTACCACTAGCACCACCTGTTGTTGAGAGGACCCTGCCCCAAACAAAGTCAGTGTTTGGCTGTGATGTCCTTGTCGTTGGCATTTCTTGCCCCTCAGGAGGGAGATATTTGCCCTTTGGGGAATGGAGCCTCCTCAGCTGCAGAAGCCTGTGGGAGTGAGCAAGTTTGCAAACTCTGATAATCTTGGGTGGCGGATAAAGGTCTCCATGACCAGAAACTTCTACGTTTTGTAACAAAACTGATGAGATCAGTAAAATGTCCCAAAATCTGCAACTCACTTTCAAATGGTTCAGCACAAACTTCACACCAGTGGAGATAAAGCAAATAGAAACATATGAATAATCTTCATGGGGTTCATTGTGTGCTCCTTTCAACTTTTTGATATCTTTGAAATTATTCTTATCTCTCTCTTTTTTTTTTTTTCTCTTGGATGCTCTGTGCGGCTTGCAGGAAATTTTTCATGATAAAAACTGGGGGCTTAAAAAGAATGTAAGTCTGAGTCTTCCCTGGTGGTCTAGTGGTTCAGACTTCATGCTTCCACTGCAGGGAGCATAGGTTTGATCCCTAGTGAGGGAACTAAGATCTTGTGTGCCATGTGGTGCAACCAAAAAATAAATAAAAAAGAATGACAATCTTATTGCAGAAAAGGGGAAAGTGTGAAAATAGCCACAAATGATCACACTGTTTATCGGGCAGCTCACTGGAAAGCTTGAACCCAATCACCTCTCTCTCTCAGCTCCACTGCTTGTCTGAGGATCACAGGCCCACTTATTAGGCGACATTTGGGGCAGAGACATTACTTTGCCAACAAAAGTCCATCTAGTCAAGGCTATGGTTTTTCCTGTGGTCATGTATGGATGTGAGAGTTGGACTGTGAAGAAAGCTGAGTGCTGAAGAATTGATGCTTTTGAACTGTGGTGTTGGAGAAAACTCCTGAGAGTCCCTTGGACTGCAAGGAGATCCAACCAGTCCATTCTGAAGGAGATCAGTCCTGGGTGTTCTTTGGAAGGAATGATGCTAAAGTTGAAATTCCAATACTTTGGCCATCTCATGCAAAGAGCTGACTCATTGGAAAAGACTCTGATGCTGGGAGGGATTGGGGGCAGGAGGAGAAGGGGACGACAGAGGTTAGGACGGCTGGATGGCATCACCGACTCGATGGACATGGGTTTGAATAAACTCTGGGAGTTGATGATGGACAGGGAGGCCTGGCGTGCTGGGATTTACGGGGTTGCGAAGAGTCGGACATGACTGAACGA